>NC_136778.1:16422019-17622019 GCF_947034865.1 Barbatula barbatula | reverse complement strand
TGCATTTTGTGACAAAGTGATTCAGTGGATGATGAGAATGTCAGTTTTGACAAAGAACACTGTTCATTACTGAAAAGCTCTAATTGAGCTGTTAGAATGTCAGAAACAAGCTTTCTGAGCTGAAAACTGCATTTTGTGACAAAGTGCATCAGTGGATGATGAGAATGTCAGTTGTGACAAAGAACACTGTTCATTACTAAAATGCCCTAATTGAGCTGTTAGAATGTCAGAAACAAGCTTTCTGAGCAGAAAAATGCATTTTGTGACAAAGTGATTCAGTGGATGATGAGAATGTCAGTTTTGACAAAGAACACTGTTCATTACTGAAATGCTCTAATTGAGCTGTTAGAATGTCAGAAACAAGCTTTCTGATCAGAAAAATGCATTTGGTGACAAAGTGATTCAGTGGATGATGAGAATGTCAGTTTTGACAAAGAACACTGTTCATTACTGAAATGCTCTAATTGAGCTGTTAGAATGTCAGAAACAAGCTTTCTGAGCTGAAAACTGCATTTTGTGACAAAGTGCATCAGTGGATGATGAGAATGTCAGTTTTGACAAAGAACACTTTTCATTACTAAAATGCTCTCATTGAGCTGTTAGAATGTCAGAAACAAGCTTTCTGAGCAGAAAAATGCATTTTGTGACAAAGTGATTCAGTGGATGATGAGAATGTCAGTTTTGACAAAGAACACTGTTCATTACTGAAATGCTCTAATTGAGCTGTTAGAATGTCAGAAACATAATTTCTGATCAGAAAAATGCAATTTGTGACAAAGTGATTCAGTGGATGATGAGAATGTCAGTTTTGACAAAGAACACTGTTCATTACTGAAATGCTCTCAGTGACCTGTTAGAATGTCAGAAACAAGCTGTCTGAGCAGAAAAATGCATTTTGTGACAAAGTGATTCAGTGGATGATGAGAATGTCAGTTTTGACAAAGAACACTGTTCATTACTGAAATGCTCTAATTGAGCTGTTAGAATGTCAGAAACAAGCTTTCTGATCAGAAAAATGCATTTTTTGACAAAGTGATTCAGTGGATGATGAGAATGTCAGTTTTGACAAAGAACACTGTTCATTACAAAAAAGCTCTAATTGAGCTGTTAGAATGTCACAAACAAGCTTTCTGAGCTGAAAACTGCATTTTGTGACAAAGTGCATCAGTGCATGATGAGAATGTCAGTTGTGACAAAGAACACTGTTCATTACTATAATGCTCTAATTGAGCTGTTAGAATGTCAGAAACAAGCTTTCTGCGCAGAAAAATGCATTTTGTGACAAAGTGATTCAGTGGATGATGAGAATGTCAGTTTTGACAAAAAACACTGTTCATTACTGAAATGCTCTCAATGAGCTGTTAGAATGTCAGAAACAAGCTTTCTGAGCTGAAAACTGCATTTTGTGACAAAGTGATTCAGTGGATGATGAGAATGTCAGTTTTGACAAAGAACACTGTTCATTACTGAAATGCTCTAATTGAGCTGTTAGAATGTCAGAAACAAGCTTTCTGATCAGAAAAATGCATTTGGTGACAATGTGATTCAGTGGATGATGAGAATGTCAGTTTTGACAAAGAACACTGTTCATTACTGAAATGCTCTAATTGAGCTGTTAGAATGTAAGAAACATAATTTCTGATCAGAAAAATGCAATTTGTGACAAAGTGATTCAGTGGATGATGAGAATGTCAGTTTTGACAAAGAACACTTTTCATTACTAAAATGCTCTCATTGAGCTGTTAGAATGTCAGAAACAAGCTTTCTGAGCTGAAAACTGCATTTTGTGACAAAGTGCATCAGTGCATGATGAGAATGTCAGTTGTGACAAAGAACACTGTTCATTACTAAAATGCTCTAATTGAGCTGTTAGAATGTCAGAAACAAGCTTTCTGAGCAGAAAAATGCATTTTGTGACAAAGTGATTCAGTGGATGATGAGAATGTCAGTTTTGACAAAGAACACTGTGCATTACAAAAAAGCTCTAATTGAGCTGTTGGAATGTCAGAAACAAGCTTTCTGAGCAGAAAAATGCATTTTGTGACATAGTGATTCAGTGGATGATGAGAATGTCTTTTTTGACCAAGAACACTGTTCATTACTGAAATGCTCTCAAATGAGCTGTTAGAATGTCAGAAACAAGCTTTCTGAGCTGAAAACTGCATTTTGTGACATAGTGAGTCAGTGGATGATGAGAATGTCAGTTTTGACAAAGAACACTGTTCATTACTAAAATGCTCTAATTGAGCTGTTAGAATGTCAGAAATAAGCTTTCTGAGCTGAAAACTGCATTTTGTGACAAAGTGCATAAGTGGATGATGAGAATGTCAGTTTTGACAAAGAACACTGTGCATTACAAAAAAGCTCTAATTGAGCTGTTAGAATGTCAGAAACAAGCTTTCTGAGCAGAAAAAGGCATTTTGTGACATAGTGATTCAGTGGATGATGAGAATGTCAGTTTTGACCAAGAACACTGTTCATTACTGAAATGCTCTCAATGAGCTGTTAGAATGTCAGAAACAAGCTTTCTGAGCTGAAAACTACATTTTGTGACAAAGTGTATCAGTGGATGATGAGAATGTCAGTTTTGACAATCAATACTGTTCATTACTAAAATGCTCTCATTGAGCTGTTAGAATGTCAGAAACAAGCTTTCTGAGCTGAAAACTGCATTTTGTGACAAAGTGGATCAGTGGATGATGAGAATGTCAGTTTTGACAAAGAACACTGTTCATTACTAAAATGCTCTAATTGAGCTGTTAGAATGTCAGAAACAAGCTTTCTGAGCTGAAAACTGCATTTTGTGACATAGTGATTCAGTGGATGATGAGAATGTCAGTTTTGACAAAGAACACTGTTCATTACTGAAATGCTCTCAGTGAGCTGTTAGAATGTCAGAAACAAGCTTTCTGAGCTGAAAACTACATTTTGTGACAAAGTGTATCAGTGGATGATGAGAATGTCAGTTTTGACAATGAAAACTGTTCATTACTAAAATGCTCTAATTGAGCTGTTAGAATGTCAGAAACAAGCTTTCTGAGCTGAAAACTGCATTTTGTGACATAGTGAGTCAGTGGATGATGAGAATGTCAGTTTTGACAAAGAACACTGTTCATTACTAAAATGCTCTAATTGAGCTGTTAGAATGTCAGAAATAAGCTTTCTGAGCTGAAAACTGCATTTTGTGACAAAGTGCATAAGTGGATGATGAGAATGTCAGTTTTGACAAAGAACACTGTGCATTACAAAAAAGCTCTAATTGAGCTGTTAGAATGTCAGAAACAAGCTTTCTGAGCAGAAAAAGGCATTTTGTGACATAGTGATTCAGTGGATGATGAGAATGTCAGTTTTGACCAAGAACACTGTTCATTACTGAAATGCTCTCAATGAGCTGTTAGAATGTCAGAAACAAGCTTTCTGAGCTGAAAACTACATTTTGTGACAAAGTGCATCAGTGGATGATGAGAATGTCAGTTTTTGACAAAGACCACTGTTCATTACTAAAATGCTCTAATTGAGCTTTTAGAATGTCAGAAACAAGCTTTCTGAGCTGAAAACTACATTTTGTGACAAAGTGTATCAGTGGATGATGAGAATGTCAGTTTTGACAATGAATACTGTTCATTACTAAAATGCTCTAATTTAGCTGTTAGAATGTCAGAAACAAGCTTTCTGAGCTGAAAACTGCATTTTGTGACAAAGTGTATCAATGGATGATGAGAATGTCAGTTTTGACAATGAATACTGTTCATTACTAAAATGCTCTAATTGAGCTGTTAGAATGTCAGAAACAAGCTTTCTGAGCTGAAAACTGCATTTTGTGACAAAGTGGATCAGTGGATGATGAGAATGTCAGTTTTGACAAAGAACACTGTTCATTACTGAAATGCTCTCAATGAGCTGTTAGAATGTCAGAAACAAGCTTTCTGAGCTGAAAACTACATTTTGTGACAAAGTGTATCAGTGGATGATGAGAATGTCAGTTTTGACAATGAATACTGTTCATTACTAAAATGCTCTAATTGAGCTGTTAGAATGTCAGAAACAAGCTTTCTGAGCTGAAAACTGCATTTTGTGACAAAGTGGATCAGTGGATGATGAGAATGTCAGTTTTGACAAAGAACACTGTTCATTACTGAAATGCTCTAATTGAGCTGTTAGAATGTCAGAAACAAGCTTTCTGAGCTGAAAACTACATTTTGTGACAAAGTGTATCAATGGATGATGAGAATGTCAGTTTTGACAAAGAACACTGTTCATTACTGAAATGCTCTCAGTGAGCTGTTAGAATGTCAGAAACAAGCTTTCTGAGCTGAAAACTACATTTTGTGACAAAGTGTATCAGTGGATGATGAGAATGTCAGTTTTGAGAAAGAACACTGTTCATTACTGAAATGCTCTAATTGAGCTGTTAGAATGTCAGAAACAAGCTTTCTGAGCTGAAATCTGCATTTTGTGACAAAGTTCATCAGTGGATGATGAGAATGTCAGTTTTGACAAAGAACACTGTTCATTACTGAAATGCTCTCAGTGAGCTGTTAGAATGTCAGAAACAAGCTTTCTGAGCTGAAAACTACATTTTGTGACAAAGTGATTCAGTGGATGATGAGAATGTCAGTTTTGACAAAGAACACTGTTCATTACTGAAATGCTCTCAGTGAGCTGTTAGAATGTCAGAAACAAACTTTCTGAGCTGAAAACTACATTTTGTGACAAAGTGTATCAGTGGATGATGAGAATGTCAGTTTTGACAAAGAACACTGTTCATTACAAAAAAGCTCTTATTGAGCTGTTAGAATGTCAGAAACAAGCTTTCTGAGCAGAAAAATGCATTTTGTGACACAGTGAGTCAGTGGATGATGCTAATGTCAGTTTTGACAAAGAACACTGTTCATTACTGAAATGCTCTAATTGAGCTGTTAGAATGTCAGAAATAAGCTTTCTGAGCTGAAAACTGCATTTTGTGACAAAGTGCATCAGTGGATGATGAGAATGTCAGTTTTGACAAAGAACACTGTGCATTACAAAAAAGCTCTAATTGAGCTGTTGGAATGTCAGAAACAAGCTTTCTGAGCATAAAAATGCATTTTGTGACATAGTGATTCAGTGGATGATGAGAATGTCTTTTTTGACCAAGAACACTGTTCATTACTGAAATGCTCTCAAATGAGCTGTTAGAATGTCAGAAACAAGCTTTCTGAGCTGAAAACTGCATTTTGTGACATAGTGAGTCAGTGGATGATGAGAATGTCAGTTTTGACAAAGAACACTGTTCATTACTAAAATGCTCTAATTGAGCTGTTAGAATGTCAGAAACAAGCTTTCTGAGCTGAAAACTGCATTTTGTGACAAAGTGGATCAGTGGATGATGAGAATGTCAGTTTTGACAAAGAACACTGTTCATTACTAAAATGCTCTAATTGAGCTGTTAGAATGTCAGAAATAAGCTTTCTGAGCTGAAAACTGCATTTTGTGACAAAGTGCATCAGTGGATGATGAGAATGTCAGTTTTGACAAAGAACAATGTGCATTACAAAAAAGCTCTAATTGAGCTGTTAGAATGTCAGAAACAAGCTCTCTGAGCAGAAAAAGGCATTTTGTGACATAGTGATTCAGTGGATGATGAGAATGTCAGTTTTGACAAAGAACACTGTTCATTACTGAAATGCTCTCAATGAGCTGTTAGAATGTCAGAAACAAGCTTTCTGAGCTGAAAACTACATTTTGTGACAAAGTGTATCAGTGGATGATGAGAATGTCAGTTTTGACAATGAATACTGTTCATTACTAAAATGCTCTAATTGAGCTGTTAGAATGTCAGAAACAAGTTTTCTGAGCTGAAAACTGCATTTTGTGACAAAGTGCATCAGTGGATGATGAGAATGTCAGTTTTTGACAAAGAACACTGTTCATTACTAAAATGCTCTAATTGAGCTGTTAGAATGTCAGAAACAAGCTTTCTGAGCTGAAAACTACATTTTGTGACAAAGTGTATCAGTGTATGATGAGAATGTCAGTTTTGACAATGAATACTGTTCATTACTAAAATGCTCTAATTGAGCTGTTAGAATGTCAGAAACAAGCTTTCTGAGCTGAAAACTGCATTTTGTGACATAGTGATTCAGTGGATGATGAGAATGTCAGTTTTGACAATGAATACTGTTCATTACTAAAATGCTCTAATTGAGCTGTTAGAATGTCAGAAACAAGCTTTCTGAGCTGAAAACTGCATTTTGTGACAAAGTGCATAAGTGGATGATGAGAATGTCAGTTTTCACAAAGAACACTGTTCATTACTGAACTGCTCTAATTGAGCTGTTAGAATGTCAGAAACAAGCTTTCTGAGCTGAAAACTGCATTTTGTGACATAGTGATTCAGTGGATGATGAGAATGTCAGTTTTGACAAAGAACACTGTTCATTACTGAAATGCTCTCAGTGAGCTGTTAGAATGTCAGAAACAAGCTTTCTGAGCGAAAAACTACATTTTGTGACAAAGTGTATCAGTGGATGATGAGAATGTCAGTTTTGACAAAGAACACTGTTCATTACAAAAAAGCTCTTATTGAGCTGTTAGAATGTCAGAAACAAGCTTTCTGAGCAGAAAATGCATTTTGTGACACAGTGAGTCAGTGGATGATGCTAATGTCAGTTTTGACAAAGAACACTGTTCATTACTGAAATGCTCTAATTGAGCTGTTAGAATGTCAGAAACAAGCTTTCTGAGCTGAAATCTGCATTTTGTGACAAAGTTCATAAGTGGATGATGAGAATGTCAGTTTTGACAAAGAACACTGTTCATTACTGAAATGTTTCAGTGAGCTGTTAGAATGTCAGAAACAAGCTTTCCGAGCTGAAAACTACATTTTGTGACAAAGTGATTCAGTGGATGATGAGAATGTCAGTTTTGACAAAGAACACTGTTCATTACTGAAATGCTCTCAGTGAGCTGTTAGAATGTCAGAAACAAGCTTTCTGAGCTGAAAACTACATTTTGTGACAAAGTGTATCAGTGGATGATGAGAGTGTCAGTTTTGACAAAGAACACTGTTCATTACAAAAAAGCTCTTATTGAGCTGTTAGAATGTCAGAAACAAGCTTTCTGAGCAGAAAAATGCATTTTGTGACACAGTGAGTCAGTGGATGATGCTAATGTCAGTTTTGACAAAGAACACTGTTCATTACTGAAATGCTCTAATTGAGCTGTTAGAATGTCAGAAATAAGCTTTCTGAGCTGAAAACTGCATTTTGTGACAAAGTGCATCAGTGGATGATGAGAATGTCAGTTTTGACAAAGAACAATGTGCATTACAAAAAAGCTCTAATTGAGCTGTTAGAATGTCAGAAACAAGCTCTCTGAGCAGAAAAAGGCATTTTGTGACATAGTGATTCAGTGGATGATGAGAATGTCAGTTTTGACAAAGAACACTGTTCATTACTGAAATGCTCTCAATGAGCTGTTAGAATGTCAGAAACAAGCTTTCTGAGCTGAAAACTACATTTTGTGACAAAGTGTATCAGTGGATGATGAGAATGTCAGTTTTGACAATGAATACTGTTCATTACTAAAATGCTCTAATTGAGCTGTTAGAATGTCAGAAACAAGCTTTCTGAGCTGAAAACTGCATTTTGTGACAAAGTGCATCAGTGGATGATGAGAATGTCAGTTTTTGACAAAGAACACTGTTCATTACTAAAATGCTCTAATTGAGCTGTTAGAATGTCAGAAACAAGCTTTCTGAGCTGAAAACTACATTTTGTGACAAAGTGTATCAGTGTATGATGAGAATGTCAGTTTTGACAATGAATACTGTTCATTACTAAAATGCTCTAATTGAGCTGTTAGAATGTCAGAAACAAGCTTTCTGAGCTGAAAACTGCATTTTGTGACATAGTGATTCAGTGGATGATGAGAATGTCAGTTTTGACAATGAATACTGTTCATTACTAAAATGCTCTAATTGAGCTGTTAGAATGTCAGAAACAAGCTTTCTGAGCTGAAAACTGCATTTTGTGACAAAGTGCATAAGTGGATGATGAGAATGTCAGTTTTGACAAAGAACACTGTTCATTACTGAAATGCTCTCAATGAGCTGTTAGAATGTCAGAAACAAGCTTTCTGAGCTGAAAACTACATTTTGTGACAAAGTGTATCAGTGGATGATGAGAATGTCAGTTTTGACAATGAATACTGTTCATTACTAAAATGCTCTAATTGAGCTGTTAGAATGTCAGAAACAAGCTTTCTGAGCTGAAAACTGCATTTTGTGACAAAGTGCATCAGTGGATGATGAGAATGTCAGTTTTTGACAAAGAACACTGTTCATTACTAAAATGCTCTAATTGAGCTGTTAGAATGTCAGAAACAAGCTTTCTGAGCTGAAAACTACATTTTGTGACAAAGTGTATCAGTGTATGATGAGAATGTCAGTTTTGACAATGAATACTGTTCATTACTAAAATGCTCTAATTGAGCTGTTAGAATGTCAGAAACAAGCTTTCTGAGCTGAAAACTGCATTTTGTGACATAGTGATTCAGTGGATGATGAGAATGTCAGTTTTGACAATGAATACTGTTCATTACTAAAATGCTCTAATTGAGCTGTTAGAATGTCAGAAACAAGCTTTCTGAGCTGAAAACTGCATTTTGTGACAAAGTGCATAAGTGGATGATGAGAATGTCAGTTTTCACAAAGAACACTGTTCATTACTGAACTGCTCTAATTGAGCTGTTAGAATGTCAGAAACAAGCTTTCTGAGCTGAAAACTGCATTTTGTGACATAGTGATTCAGTGGATGATGAGAATGTCAGTTTTGACAAAGAACACTGTTCATTACTGAACTGCTCTAATTGAGCTGTTAGAATGTCAGAAACAAGCTTTCTGAGCTGAAAACTACATTTTGTGACAAAGTGTATCAGTGGATGATGAGAATGTCAGTTTTGACAAAGAACACTGTGCATTACAAAAAAGCTCTAATTGAGCTGTTGGAATGTCAGAAACAAGCTTTCTGAGCAGAAAAATGCATTTTGTGACATAGTGATTCAGTGGATGATGAGAATGTCTTTTTTGACCAAGAACACTGTTCATTACTGAAATGCTCTCAAATGAGCTGTTAGAATGTCAGAAACAAGCTTTCTGAGCAGAAAAAGGCATTTTGTGACATAGTGATTCAGTGGATGATGAGAATGTCAGTTTTGACAAAGAACACTGTTCATTACTGAAATGCTCTCAATGAGCTGTTAGAATGTCAGAAACAAGCTTTCTGAGCTGAAAACTACATTTTGTGACAAAGTGTATCAGTGGATGATGAGAATGTCAGTTTTGACAATGAATACTGTTCATTACTAAAATGCTCTAATTGAGCTGTTAGAATGTCAGAAACAAGCTTTCTGAGCTGAAAACTGCATTTTGTGACAAAGTGGATCAGTGGATGATGAGAATGTCAGTTTTGACAAAGAACACTGTTCATTACTAAAATGCTCTAATTGAGCTGTTAGAATGTCAGAAATAAGCTTTCTGAGCTGAAAACTGCATTTTGTGACAAAGTGCATCAGTGGATGATGAGAATGTCAGTTTTGACAAAGAACACTGTGCATTACAAAAAAGCTCTAATTCAGCTGTTAGAATGTCAGAAACAAGCTTTCTGAGCAGAAAAAGGCATTTTGTGACATAGTGATTCAGTGGATGATGAGAATGTCAGTTTTGACAAAGAACACTGTTCATTACTAAAATGCTCTAATTGAGCTGTTAGAATGTCAGAAACAAGCTTTCTGAGCAGAAAAATGCATTTTGTGACAAAGTGATTCAGTGGATGATGAGAATGTCAGTTTTGACAAAGAACACTGTTCATTACTGAAATGCTCTAATTGAGCTGTTAGAATGTCAGAAACAAGCTTTCTGAGCTGAAAACTGCATTTTGTGACAAAGTGCATCAGTGCATGATGAGAATGTCAGTTGTGACAAAGAACACTGTTCATTACTAAAATGCTCTAATTGAGCTGTTAGAATGTCAGAAACAAGCTTTCTGAGCAGAAAAATGCATTTTGTGACAAAGTGATTCAGTGGATGATGAGAATGTCAGTTTTGACAAAGAACACTGTTCATTACTGAAAAGCTCTAATTGAGCTGTTAGAATGTCAGAAACAAGCTTTCTGAGCTGAAAACTGCATTTTGTGACAAAGTGCATCAGTGGATGATGAGAATGTCAGTTGTGACAAAGAACACTGTTCATTACTAAAATGCTCTAATTGAGCTGTTAGAATGTCAGAAACAAGCTTTCTGAGCAGAAAAATGCATTTTGTGACAAAGTGATTCAGTGGATGATGAGAATGTCAGTTTTGACAAAGAACACTGTTCATTACTGAAATGCTCTAATTGAGCTGTTAGAATGTCAGAAACAAGCTTTCTGAGCTGAAAACTGCATTTTGTGACAAAGTGCATCAGTGGATGATGAGAATGTCAGTTTTGACAAAGAACACTTTTCATTACTAAAATGCTCTCATTGAGCTGTTAGAATGTCAGAAACAAGCTTTCTGAGCTGAAAACTGCATTTTGTGACAAAGTGCATCAGTGCATGATGAGAATGTCAGTTGTGACAAAGAACACTGTTCATTACTAAAATGCTCTAATTGAGCTGTTAGAATGTCAGAAACAAGCTTTCTGAGCAGAAAAATGCATTTTGTGACAAAGTGATTCAGTGGATGATGAGAATGTCAGTTTTGACAAAGAACACTGTTCATTACTGAAATGCTCTAATTGAGCTGTTAGAATGTCAGAAACATAATTTCTGATCAGAAAAATGCAATTTGTGACAATGTGATTCAGTGGATGATGAGAATGTCAGTTTTGACAAAGAACACTGTTCATTACTGAAATGCTCTCAGTGACCTGTTAGAATGTCAGAAACAAGCTGTCTGAGCAGAAAAATGCATTTTGTGACAAAGTGATGTGGATGATGAGAATGTCAGTTTTGACAAAGAACACTGTTCATTACTGAAATGCTCTAATTGAGCTGTTAGAATGTCAGAAACAAGCTTTCTGATCAGAAAAATGCATTTTGTGACAAAGTGATTCAGTGGATGATGAGAATGTCAGTTTTGACAAAGAACACTGTTCATTACAAAAAAGCTCTAATTGAGCTGTTAGAATGTCACAAACAAGCTTTCTGAGCTGAAAACTGCATTTTGTGACAAAGTGCATCAGTGCATGATGAGAATGTCAGTTGTGACAAAGAACACTGTTCATTACTAAAATGCTCTAATTGAGCTGTTAGAATGTCAGAAACAAGCTTTCTGAGCAGAAAAATGCATTTTGTGACAAAGTGATTCAGTGGATGATGAGAATGTCAGTTTTGACAAAGAACACTGTTCATTACTGAAATGCTATAATTGAGCTGTTAGAATGTCAGAAACATAATTTCTGATCAGAAAAATGCAATTTGTGACAAAGTGATTCAGTGGATGATGAGAATGTCACTTTTGACAAAGAACACTGTTCATTACTGAAATGCTCTCAGTGACCTGTTAGAATGTCAGAAACAAGCTGTCTGAGCAGAAAAATGCATTTTGTGACAAAGTGATTCAGTGGATGATGAGAATGTCAGTTTTGACAAAGAACACTGTTCATTACTGAAATGCTCTAATTGAGCTGTTAGAATGTCAGAAACAAGCTTTCTGATCAGAAAAATGCATTTTGTGACAAAATGATTCAGTGGATGATGAGAATGTCAGTTTTGACAAAGAACACTGTTCATTACAAAAAAGCTCTAATTGAGCTGTTACAATGTCACAAACAAGCTTTCTGAGCTGAAAACTGCATTTTGTGACAAAGTGCATCAGTGCATGATGAGAATGTCAGTTGTGACAAAGAACACTGTTCATTACTAAAATGCTCTAATTGAGCTGTTAGAATGTCAGAAACAAGCTTTCTGAGCAGAAAAATGCATTTTGTGACAAAGTGATTCAGTGGATGATGAGAATGTCAGTTTTGACAAAGAACACTGTTCATTACTGAAATGCTCTCAATGAGCTGTTAGAATGTCAGAAACAAGCTTTCTGAGCAGAAAAATGCATTTTGTGACAAAGTGATTCAGTGGATGATGAGAATGTCAGTTTTGACAAAGAACACTGTTCATTACTGAAATGCTCTCAATGAGCTGTTAGAATGTCAGAAACAAGCTTTCTGAGCTGAAAACTGCATTTTGTGACAGAGTGCTTCAGTGGATGATGAGAATGTCAGTTTTGACAAAGAACAATGTTCATTACTGAAATGCTCTAATTGAGCTGTTAGAATGTCAGAAACAAGCTTTCTGAGCTGAAAACTGCATTTTGTGACAAAGTGCATCAGTGGATGATGAGAATGTCAGTTGTGACAAAGAACACTGTTCATTACTAAAATGCTCTAATTGAGCTGTTAGAATGTCAGAAACAAGCTTTCTGAGCAGAAAAATGCATTTTGTGACAAAGTGATTCAGTGGATGATGAGAATGTCAGTTTTGACAAAGAACACTGTTCATTACTGAAATGCTATCAGTGACCTGTTAGAATGTCAGAAACAAGCTGTCTGAGCAGAAAAATGCATTTTGTGACAAAGTGATTCAGTGGATGATGAGAATGTCAAGTTTTGACAAAGAACACTGTTCATTAATGAAATGCTCTCAATGAGCTGTTAGAATGTCAGAAACAAGCTTTCTGATCAGAAAAATGCATTTTGTGACAAAATGATTCAGTGGATGATGAGAATGTCAGTTTTGACAAAGAACACTGTTCATTACAAAAAAGCTCTAATTGAGCTGTTACAATGTCACAAACAAGCTTTCTGAGCTGAAAACTGCATTTTGTGACAAAGTGCATCAGTGCATGATGAGAATGTCAGTTGTGACAAAGAACACTGTTCATTACTAAAATGCTCTAATTGAGCTGTTAGAATGTCAGAAACAAGCTTTCTGAGCAGAAAAATGCATTTTGTGACAAAGTGATTCAGTGGATGATGAGAATGTCAGTTTTGACAAAGAACACTGTTCATTACTGAAATGCTCTCAATGAGCTGTTAGAATGTCAGAAACAAGCTTTCTGAGCAGAAAAATGCATTTTGTGACAAAGTGATTCAGTGGATGATGAGAATGTCAGTTTTGACAAAGAACACTGTTCATTACTGAAATGCTCTCAATGAGCTGTTAGAATGTCAGAAACAAGCTTTCTGAGCTGAAAACTGCATTTTGTGACAGAGTGCTTCAGTGGATGATGAGAATGTCAGTTTTGACAAAGAACAATGTTCATTACTGAAATGCTCTAATTGAGCTGTTAGAATGTCAGAAACAAGCTTTCTGAGCTGAAAACTGCATTTTGTGACAAAGTGCATCAGTGGATGATGAGAATGTCAGTTGTGACAAAGAACACTGTTCATTACTAAAATGCTCTAATTGAGCTGTTAGAATGTCAGAAACAAGCTTTCTGAGCAGAAAAATGCATTTTGTGACAAAGTGATTCAGTGGATGATGAGAATGTCAGTTTTGACAAAGAACACTGTTCATTACTGAAATGCTATCAGTGACCTGTTAGAATGTCAGAAACAAGCTGTCTGAGCAGAAAAATGCATTTTGTGACAAAGTGATTCAGTGGATGATGAGAATGTCAAGTTTTGACAAAGAACACTGTTCATTACTGAAATGCTCTCAATGAGCTGTTAGAATGTCAGAAACAAGCTTTCTGATCAGAAAAATGCATTTTGTGACAAAGTGATTCAGTGGATGATGAGAATGTCAGTTTTGACAAAGAACACTGTTCATTACAAAAAAGCTCTAATTGAGCTGTTAGAATGTCAGAAACAAGCTTTCTGAGCTGAAAAATGCATTTTGTGACAAAGTGATTCAGTGGATGATGAGAATGTCAGTTTTGACAAATAACACTGTTCATTACTGAAATGCTCTCAATGAGCTGTTAGAATGTCAGAAACAAGCTTTCTGAGCTGAAAACTGCATTTTGTGACAGAGTGCTTCAGTGGATGATGAGAATGTCAGTTTTGACAAAGAACACTGTTCATTACTGAAATGCTCTAATTGAGCTGTTAGAATGTCAGAAACAAGCTTTCTGACCTGAAAACTGCATTTTGTGACAAAGTGCATCAGTGGATGATGAGAATGTCAGTTGTGACAAAGAACACTGTTCATTACTAAAATGCTCTAATTGAGCTGTTAGAATGTCAGAAACAAGCTTTCTGAGCAGAAAAATGCATTTTGTGACAAAGTGATTCAGTGGATGATGAGAATGTCAAGTTTTGACAAAGAACACTGTTCATTACTGAAATGCTCTAATTGAGCTGTTAGAATGTCAGAAATAAGCTTTCTGATCAGAAAAAAGCATTTTGTGACAAAGTGATTCAGTGGATAATGAGAATGTCAGTTTTGACAAAGAACACTGTTCATTACAAAAAAGCTCTAATTGAGCTGTTAGAATGTCAGAAACAAGCTTTCTGAGCTGAAAACTGCATTTTGTGACAAAGTGCATCAGTGCATGATGAGAATGTCAGTTGTGACAAAGAACACTGTTCATTACTAAAATGCTCTAATTGAGCTGTTAGAATGTCAGAAACAAGCTTTCTGAGCAGAAAAATGCATTTTGTGACAAAGTGATTCAGTGGATGATGAGAATGTCAGTTTTGACAAAGAACACTGTTCATTACTGAAATGCTCTAATTGAGCTGTTAGAATGTCAGAAACAAGCTTTCTGAGCTGAAAACTGCATTTTGTGACAAAGTGCATCAGTGCATGATGAGAATGTCAGTTGTGACAAAGAACACTGTTCATTACTAAAATGCTCTAATTGAGCTGTTAGAATGTCAGAAACAAGCTTTCTGAGCAGAAAAATGCATTTTGTGACAAAGTGATTCAGTGGATGATGAGAATGTCAGTTTTGACAAAGAACACTGTTCATTACTGAAAAGCTCTAATTGAGCTGTTAGAATGTCAGAAACAAGCTTTCTGATCAGAAAAATGCATTTGGTGACAAAGTGATTCAGTGGATGATGAGAATGTCAGTTTTGACAAAGAACACTGTTCATTACTGGAATGCTCTAATTGAGCTGTTAGAATGTCAGAAACAAGCTTTCTGATCAGAAAAATGCATTTGGTGACAAAGTGATTCAGTGGATGATGAGAATGTCAGTTTTGACAAAGAACACTGTTCATTACTGAAATGCTCTAATTGAGCTGTTAGAATGTCAGAAACAAGCTTTCTGAGCTGAAAACTGCATTTTGTGACAAACTGCATTAGTGGATGATGAGATTGTCAGTTTTGACAAAGAACACTTTTCATTACTGAAATGCTCTAATTGAGCTGTTAGAATGTCAGAAACATGCTTTCTGATCAGAAAAATGCATTTTGTGACAAAGTGATTCAGTGGATGATGAGAATGTCAGTTTTGACAAAGAACACTGTTCATTACTGAAATGCTCTAATTGAGCTGTTAGAATGTCAGAAACAAGCTTTCTGAGCAGAAAAATGCATTTTGTGACAAAGTGATTCAGTGGATGATGAGAATGTCAGTTTTGACAAAGAACACTGTTCATTACTGAAATGCTCTAATTGAGCTGTTAGAATGTCAGAAACAAGCTTTCTGAGCTCAAAACTGCATTTTGTGACAAAGTGCATCAGTGCATGATGAGAATGTCAGTTGTGACAAAGAACACTGTTCATTACTAAAATGCTCTAATTGAGCTGTTAGAATGTCAGAAACAAGCTTTCTGAGCAGAAAAATGCATTTTGTGACAAAGTGATTCAGTGGATGATGAGAATGTCAGTTTTGACAAAGAACACTGTTCATTACTGAAAAGCTCTAATTGAGCTGTTAGAATGTCAGAAACAAGCTTTCTGAGCTGAAAACTGCATTTTGTGACAAAGTGCATCAGTGGATGATGAGAATGTCAGTTGTGACAAAGAACACTATTCATTACTAAAATGCTCTAATTGAGCTGTTAGAATGTCAGAAACAAGCTTTCTGAGCAGAAAAATGCATTTTGTGACAAAGTGATTCAGTGGATGATGAGAATGTCAGTTTTGACAAAGAACACTGTTCATTACTGAAATGCTCTAATTGAGCTGTTAGAATGTCAGAAACAAGCTTTCTGAGCTGAAAACTGCATTTTGTGACAAAGTGCATCAGTGGATGATGAGAATGTCAGTTTTGACAAAGAACACTTTTCATTACTAAAATGCTCTCATTGAGCTGTTAGAATGTCAGAAACAAGCTTTCTGAGCTGAAAACTGCATTTTGTGACAAAGTGCATCAGTGCATGATGAGAATGTCAGTTGTGACAAAGAACACTGTTCATTACTAAAATGCTCTAATTGAGCTGTTAGAATGTCAGAAACAAGCTTTCTGAGCAGAAAAATGCATTTTGTGACAAAGTGATTCAGTGGATGATGAGAATGTCAAGTTTTGACAAAGAACACTGTTCATTACTGAAATGCTCTAATTGAGCTGTTAGAATGTCAGAAATAAGCTTTCTGATCAGAAAAAAGCATTTTGTGACAAAGTGATTCAGTGGATAATGAGAATGTCAGTTTTGACAAAGAACACTGTTCATTACAAAAAAGCTCTAATTGAGCTGTTAGAATGTCAGAAACAAGCTTTCTGAGCTGAAAACTGCATTTTGTGACAAAGTGCATCAGTGCATGATGAGAATGTCAGTTGTGACAAAGAACACTGTTCATTACTGAAATGCTCTCAATGAGCTGTTAGAATGTCAGAAACAAGCTTTCTGAGCTGAAAACTGCATTTTGTGAAAGAGTGCTTCAGTGGATGATGAGAATGTCAGTTTTGACAAAGAACAATGTTCATTACTGAAATGCTCTAATTGAGCTGTTAGAATGTCAGAAACAAGCTTTCTGAGCTGAAAACTGCATTTTGTGACAAAGTGCATCAGTGGATGATGAGAATGTCAGTTGTGACAAAGAACACTGTTCATTACTAAAATGCTCTAATTGAGCTGTTAGAATGTCAGAAACAAGCTTTCTGAGCAGAAAAATGCATTTTGTGACAAAGTGATTCAGTGGATGATGAGAATGTCAGTTTTGACAAAGAACACTGTTCATTACTGAAATGCTATCAGTGACCTGTTAGAATGTCAGAAACAAGCTGTCTGAGCAGAAAAATGCATTTTGTGACAAAGTGATTCAGTGGATAATGAGAATGTCAGTTTTGACAAAGAACACTGTTCATTACAAAAAAGCTCTAATTGAGCTGTTAGAATGTCAGAAACAAGCTTTCTGAGCTGAAAACTGCATTTTGTGACAAAGTGCATCAGTGCATGATGAGAATGTCAGTTGTGACAAAGAACACTGTTCATTACTAAAATGCTCTAATTGAGCTGTTAGAATGTCAGAAACAAGCTTTCTGAGCAGAAAAATGCATTTTGTGACAAAGTGATTCAGTGGATGATGAGAATGTCAGTTTTGACAAAGAACACTGTTCATTACTGAAATGCTCTAATTGAGCTGTTAGAATGTCAGAAACAAGCTTTCTGAGCAGAAAAATGCATTTTGTGACAAAGTGATTCAGTGGATGATGAGAATGTCAGTTTTGACAAAGAACACTGTTCATTACTGAAATGCTCTAATTGAGCTGTTAGAATGTCAGAAACAAGCTTTCTGAGCTGAAAACTGCATTTTGTGACAAAGTGCATCAGTGCATGATGAGAATGTCAGTTGTGACAAAGAACACTGTTCATTACTAAAATGCTCTAATTGAGCTGTTAGAATGTCAGAAACAAGCTTTCTGAGCAGAAAAATGCATTTTGTGACAAAGTGATTCAGTGGATGATGAGAATGTCAGTTTTGACAAAGAACACTGTTCATTACTGAAAAGCTCTAATTGAGCTGTTAGAATGTCAGAAACAAGCTTTCTGAGCTGAAAACTGCATTTTGTGACAAAGTGCTTCAGTGGATGATGAGAATGTCAGTTGTGACAAAGAACACTGTTCATTACTAAAATGCTCTAATTGAGCTGTTAGAATGTCAGAAACAAGCTTTCTGAGCAGAAAAATGCATTTTGTGACAAAGTGATTCAGTGGATGATGAGAATGTCAGTTTTGACAAAGAACACTGTTCATTACTGAAATGCTCTAATTAAGCTGTTAGAATGTCAGAAACAAGCTTTCTGATCAGAAAAATGCATTTGGTGACAAAGTGATTCAGTGGATGATGAGAATGTCAGTTTTGACAAAGAACACTGTTCATTACTGAAATGCTCTAATTGAGCTGTTAGAATGTCAGAAACAAGCTTTCTGAGCAGAAAAATGCATTTTGTGACAAAGTGATTCAGTGGATGATGAGAATGTCAGTTTTGACAAAGAACACTGTTCATTACTGAAATGCTATCAGTGACCTGTTAGAATGTCAGAAACAAGCTGTCTGAGCAGAAAAATGCATTTTGTGACAAAGTGATTCAGTGGATGATGAGAATGTCAGTTTTGACAAAGAACACTGTTCATTACTGAAATGCTCTAATTGAGCTGTTAGAATGTCAGAAACAAGCTTTCTGATCAGAAAAAAGCATTTTGTGACAAAGTGATTCAGTGGATAATGAGAATGTCAGTTTTGACAAAGAACACTGTTCATTACAAAAAAGCTCTAATTGAGCTGTTAGAATGTCAGAAACAAGCTTTCTGAGCTGAAAACTGCATTTTGTAACAAAGTGCATCAGTGCATGATGAGAATGTCAGTTGTGACAAAGAACACTGTTCATTACTAAAATGCTCTAATTGAGCTGTTAGAATGTCAGAAACAAGCTTTCTGAGCAGAAAAATGCATTTTGTGACAAAGTGATTCAGTGGATGATGAGAATGTCAGTTTTGACAAAGAACACTGTTCATTACTGAAAAGCTCTAATTGAGCTGTTAGAATGTCAGAAACAAGCTTTCTGAGCTGAAAACTGCATTTTGTGACAAAGTGCATCAGTGGATGATGAGAATGTCAGTTGTGACAAAGAACACTGTTCATTACTAAAATGCCCTAATTGAGCTGTTAGAATGTCAGAAACAAGCTTTCTGAGCAGAAAAATGCATTTTGTGACAAAGTGATTCAGTGGATGATGAGAATGTCAGTTTTGACAAAGAACACTGTTCATTACTGAAATGCTCTAATTGAGCTGTTAGAATGTCAGAAACAAGCTTTCTGATCAGAAAAATGCATTTGGTGACAAAGTGATTCAGTGGATGATGAGAATGTCAGTTTTGACAAAGAACACTGTTCATTACTGAAATGCTCTAATTGAGCTGTTAGAATGTCAGAAACAAGCTTTCTGAGCTGAAAACTGCATTTTGTGACAAAGTGCATCAGTGGATGATGAGAATGTCAGTTTTGACAAAGAACACTTTTCATTACTAAAATGCTCTCATTGAGCTGTTAGAATGTCAGAAACAAGCTTTCTGAGCAGAAAAATGCATTTTGTGACAAAGTGATTCAGTGGATGATGAGAATGTCAGTTTTGACAAAGAACACTGTTCATTACTGAAATGCTCTAATTGAGCTGTTAGAATGTCAGAAACATAATTTCTGATCAGAAAAATGCAATTTGTGACAAAGTGATTCAGTGGATGATGAGAATGTCAGTTTTGACAAAGAACACTGTTCATTACTGAAATGCTCTCAGTGACCTGTTAGAATGTCAGAAACAAGCTGTCTGAGCAGAAAAATGCATTTTGTGACAAAGTGATTCAGTGGATGATGAGAATGTCAGTTTTGACAAAGAACACTGTTCATTACTGAAATGCTCTAATTGAGCTGTTAGAATGTCAGAAACAAGCTTTCTGATCAGAAAAATGCATTTTTTGACAAAGTGATTCAGTGGATGATGAGAATGTCAGTTTTGAAAAAGAACACTGTTCATTACAAAAAAGCTCTAATTGAGCTGTTAGAATGTCACAAACAAGCTTTCTGAGCTGAAAACTGCATTTTGTGACAAAGTGCATCAGTGCATGATGAGAATGTCAGTTGTGACAAAGAACACTGTTCATTACTATAATGCTCTAATTGAGCTGTTAGAATGTCAGAAACAAGCTTTCTGCGCAGAAAAATGCATTTTGTGACAAAGTGATTCAGTGGATGATGAGAATGTCAGTTTTGACAAAAAACACTGTTCATTACTGAAATGCTCTCAATGAGCTGTTAGAATGTCAGAAACAAGCTTTCTGAGCTGAAAACTGCATTTTGTGACAAAGTGATTCAGTGGATGATGAGAATGTCAGTTTTGACAAAGAACACTGTTCATTACTGAAATGCTCTAATTGAGCTGTTAGAATGTCAGAAACAAGCTTTCTGATCAGAAAAATGCATTTGGTGACAATGTGATTCAGTGGATGATGAGAATGTCAGTTTTGACAAAGAACACTGTTCATTACTGAAATGCTCTAATTGAGCTGTTAGAATGTCAGAAACAAGCTTTCTGAGCTGAAAACTGCATTTTGTGACAAACTGCATTAGTGGATGATGAGAATGTCAGTTTTGACAAAGAACACTGTTCATTACTGAAATGCTCTAATTGAGCTGTTAGAATGTCAGAAACAAGCTTTCTGAGCTGAAAACTGCATTTTGTGACAAAGTGCATCAGTGGATGATGAGAATGTCAGTTTTGACAAAGAACACTGTTCATTACTGAAATGCTCTCAATGAGCTGTTAGAATGTCAGAAACAAGCTTTCTGAGCAGAAAAATGCATTTTGTGACAAAGTGATTCAGTGGATGATGAGAATGTCAGTTTTGACAAAGAACACTGTTCATTACTGAAATGCTCTCAATGAGCTGTTAGAATGTCAGAAACAAGCTTTCTGAGCTGAAAACTGCATTTTGTGACAGAGTGCATCAGTGGATGATGAGAATGTCAGTTTTGACAAAGAACACTGTTCATTGCTGAAAAGCTCTAATTGAGCTGTTAGAATGTCAGAAACAAGCTTTCTGAGCTGAAAACTGCATTTTGTGACAAAGTGCATCAGTGGATGATGAGAATGTCAGTTTTGACAAAGAACACTGTTCATTACTGAAATGCTCTAATTGAGCTGTTAGAATGTCAGAAACAAGCTTTCTGATCAGAAAAATGCATTTGGTGACAAAGTGATTCAGTGGATGATGAGAATGTCAGTTTTGAAAAAGAACATTGTTCATTACTGAAAAGCTCTAATTGAGCTGTTAGAATGTCAGAAACAAGCTTTCTGAGCTGAAAACTGCATTTTGTGACAAAGTGCATCAGTGGATGATGAGAATGTCAGTTGTGACAAAGAACACTGTTCATTACTAAAATGCTCTAATTGAGCTGTTAGAATGTCAGAAACAAGCTTTCTGAGCAGAAAAATGCATTTTGTGACAAAGTGATTCAGTGGATGATGAGAATGTCAGTTTTGACAAAGAACACTGTTCATTACTGAAATGCTCTAATTGAGCTGTTAGAATGTCAGAAACAAGCTTTCTGATCAGAAAAATGCATTTGGTGACAAAGTGCATCAGTGGATGATGAGAATGTCAGTTTTGACAAAGAACACTTTTCATTACTAAAATGCTCTCATTGAGCTGTTAGAATGTCAGAATTAAGCTTTCTGAGCTGAAAACTGCATTTTGTGACAAAGTGCATCAGTGCATGATGAGAATGTCAGTTGTGACAAAGAACACTGTTCATTACTAAAATGCTCTAATTGAGCTGTTAGAATGTCAGAAACAAGCTTTCTGAGCAGAAAACTGCATTTTGTGACAAAGTGATTCAGTGGATGATGAGAATGTCAGTTTTGACAAAGAACACTGTTCATTACTGAAATGCTCTAATTGAGCTGTTAGAATGTCAGAAACACAATTTCTGATCAGAAAAATGCAATTTGTGACAAAGTGATTCAGTGGATGATGAGAATGTCAGTTTTGAAAAAGAACACTGTTCATTACTGAAATGCTCTCAATGAGCTGTTAGAATGTCAGAAACAAGCTTTCTGAGCTGAAAACTGCATTTTGTGACAGAGTGCGTCAGTGGATGATGAGAATATCAGTTTTGACAAAGAACACTGTTTATTGCTGAAAAGCTCTAATTGAGCTGTTAGAATGTCAGAAACAAGCTTTCTGAGCTGAAAACTGCATTTTGTGACAAAGTGCATCAGTGGATGATGAGAATGTCAGTTGTGACAAAGAACACTGTTCATTACTAAAATGCTCTAATTGAGCTGTTAGAATGTCAGAAACAAGCTTTCTGAGCAGAAAAATGCATTTTGTGACAAAGTGATTCAGTGGATGATGAGAATGTCAGTTTTGACAAAGAACACTGTTCATTACTGAAATGCTCTAATTGAGCTGTAAGAATGTCAGAAACAAGCTTTCTGATCAGAAAAATGCATTTTGTGACAAAGTGATTCAGTGGATGATGAGAATGTCAGTTTTGACAAAGAACACTGTTCATTACTGAAATGCTCTAATTGAGCTGTTAGAATGTCAGAAACAAGCTTTCTGAGCTGAAAACTGCATTTTGTGACAAAGTGCATCAGTGGATGATGAGAATGTCAGTTTTGACAAAGAACACTTTTCATTACTAAAATGCTCTCATTGAGCTGTTAGAATGTCAGAAACAAGCTTTCTGAGCTGAAAACTGCATTTTGTGACAAAGTGCATCAGTGCATGATGAGAATGTCAGTTGTGACAAAGAACACTGTTCATTACTAAAATGCTCTAATTGAGCTGTTAGAATGTCAGAAACAAGCTTTCTGAGCAGAAAAATGCATTTTGTGACAAAGTGATTCAGTGGATGATGAGAATGTCAGTTTTGACAAAGAACACTGTTCATTACTGAAATGCTCTAATTGAGCTGTTAGAATGTCAGAAACATAATTTCTGATCAGAAAAATGCAATTTGTGACAAAGTGATTCAGTGGATGATGAGAATGTCAGTTTTGACAAAGAACACTGTTCATTACTGAAATGCTCTCAGTGACCTGTTAGAATGTCAGAAACAAGCTGTCTGAGCAGAAAAATGCATTTTGTGACAAAGTGATTCAGTGGATGATGAGAATGTCAGTTTTGACAAAGAACACTGTTCATTACTGAAATGCTCTAATTGAGCTGTTAGAATGTCAGAAACAAGCTTTCTGATCAGAAAAATGCATTTTTTGACAAAGTGATTCAGTGGATGATGAGAATGTCAGTTTTGACAAAGAACACTGTTCATTAGAAAAAAGCTCTAATTGAGCTGTTAGAATGTCACAAACAAGCTTTCTGAGCTGAAAACTGCATTTTGTGACAAAGTGCATCAGTGCATGATGAGAATGTCAGTTGTGACAAAGAACACTGTTCATTACTAAAATGCTCTAATTGAGCTGTTAGAATGTCAGAAACAAGCTTTCTGAGCAGAAAAATGCATTTTGTGACAAAGTGATTCAGTGGATGATGAGAATGTCAGTTTTGACAAAGAACACTGTTCATTACTGAAAAGCTCTAATTGAGCTGTTAGAATGTCAGAAACAAGCTTTCTGAGCTGAAAACTGCATTTTGTGACAAAGTGCATCAGTGGATGATGAGAATGTCAGTTTTGACAAAGAACACTTTTCATTACTAAAATGCTCTCATTGAGCTGTTAGAATGTCAGAATTAAGCTTTCTGAGCTGAAAACTGCATTTTGTGACAAAGTGCATCAGTGCATGATGAGAATGTCAGTTGTGACAAAGAACACTGTTCATTACTAAAATGCTCTAATTGAGCTGTTAGAATGTCAGAAACAAGCTTTCTGAGCAGAAAACTGCATTTTGTGACAAAGTGATTCAGTGGATGATGAGAATGTCAGTTTTGACAAAGAACACTGTTCATTACTGAAATGCTCTAATTGAGCTGTTAGAATGTCAGAAACACAATTTCTGATCAGAAAAATGCAATTTGTGACAAAGTGATTCAGTGGATGATGAGAATGTCAGTTTTGAAAAAGAACACTGTTCATTACTGAAATGCTCTCAATGAGCTGTTAGAATGTCAGAAACAAGCTTTCTGAGCTGAAAACTGCATTTTGTGACAGAGTGCGTCAGTGGATGATGAGAATATCAGTTTTGACAAAGAACACTGTTTATTGCTGAAAAGCTCTAATTGAGCTGTTAGAATGTCAGAAACAAGCTTTCTGAGCTGAAAACTGCATTTTGTGACAAAGTGCATCAGTGGATGATGAGAATGTCAGTTGTGACAAAGAACACTGTTCATTACTAAAATGCTCTAATTGAGCTGTTAGAATGTCAGAAACAAGCTTTCTGAGCAGAAAAATGCATTTTGTGACAAAGTGATTCAGTGGATGATGAGAATGTCAGTTTTGACAAAGAACACTGTTCATTACTGAAATGCTCTAATTGAGCTGTAAGAATGTCAGAAACAAGCTTTCTGATCAGAAAAATGCATTTTGTGACAAAGTGATTCAGTGGATGATGAGAATGTCAGTTTTGACAAAGAACACTGTTCATTACTGAAATGCTCTAATTGAGCTGTTAGAATGTCAGAAACAAGCTTTCTGAGCTGAAAACTGCATTTTGTGACAAAGTGCATCAGTGGATGATGAGAATGTCAGTTTTGACAAAGAACACTTTTCATTACTAAAATGCTCTCATTGAGCTGTTAGAATGTCAGAAACAAGCTTTCTGAGCTGAAAACTGCATTTTGTGACAAAGTGCATCAGTGCATGATGAGAATGTCAGTTGTGACAAAGAACACTGTTCATTACTAAAATGCTCTAATTGAGCTGTTAGAATGTCAGAAACAAGCTTTCTGAGCAGAAAAATGCATTTTGTGACAAAGTGATTCAGTGGATGATGAGAATGTCAGTTTTGACAAAGAACACTGTTCATTACTGAAAAGCTCTAATTGAGCTGTTAGAATGTCAGAAACAAGCTTTCTGAGCTGAAAACTGCATTTTGTGACAAAGTGCATCAGTGGATGATGAGAATGTCAGTTGTGACAAAGAACACTGTTCATTACTAAAATGCTCTAATTGAGCTGTTAGAATGTCAGAAACAAGCTTTCTGAGCAGAAAAATGAATTTTGTGACAAAGTGATTCAGTGGATGATGAGAATGTCAGTTTTGACACGAACACTGTTCATTACTGAAATGCTCTAATTGAGCTGTTAGAATGTCAGAAACAAGCTTTCTGAGCTGAAAACTGCATTTTTTGACAAAGTGATTCAGTGGATGATGAGAATGTCAGTTTTGACAAAGAACACTGTTCATTACAAAAAAGCTCTAATTGAGCTGTTAGAATGTCACAAACAAGCTTTCTGAGCTGAAAACTGCATTTTGTGACAAAGTGCATCAGTGCATGATGAGAATGTCAGTTGTGACAAAGAACACTGTTCATTACTAAAATGCTCTAATTGAGCTGTTAGAATGTCAGAAACAAGCTTTCTGAGCAGAAAAATGCATTTTGTGACAAAGTGATTCAGTGGATGATGAGAATGTCAGTTTTGACAAAGAACACTGTTCATTACTGAAATGCTCTAATTGAGCTGTTAGAATGTCAGAAACATAATTTCTGATCAGAAAAATGCAATTTGTGACAAAGTGATTCAGTGGATGATGAGAATGTCAGTTTTGACAAAGAACACTGTTCATTACTGAAATGCTCTCAGTGACCTGTTAGAATGTCAGAAACAAGCTGTCTGAGCAGAAAAATGCATTTTGTGACAAAGTGATTCAGTGGATGATGAGAATGTCAGTTTTGACAAAGAACACTGTTCATTACTGAAATGCTCTAATTGAGCTGTTAGAATGTCAGAAACAAGCTTTCTGATCAGAAAAATGCATTTTTTGACAAAGTGATTCAGTGGATGATGAGAATGTCAGTTTTGACAAAGAACACTGTTCATTACAAAAAAGCTCTAATTGAGCTGTTAGAATGTCACAAACAAGCTTTCTGAGCTGAAAACTGCATTTTGTGACAAAGTGCATCAGTGCATGATGAGAATGTCAGTTGTGACAAAGAACACTGTTCATTACTATAATGCTCTAATTGAGCTGTTAGAATGTCAGAAACAAGCTTTCTGCGCAGAAAAATGCATTTTGTGACAAAGTGATTCAGTGGATGATGAGAATGTCAGTTTTGACAAAAAACACTGTTCATTACTGAAATGCTCTCAATGAGCTGTTAGAATGTCAGAAACAAGCTTTCTGAGCTGAAAACTGCATTTTGTGACAAAGTGATTCAGTGGATGATGAGAATGTCAGTTTTGACAAAGAACACTGTTCATTACTGAAATGCTCTAATTGAGCTGTTAGAATGTCAGAAACAAGCTTTCTGATCAGAAAAATGCATTTGGTGACAATGTGATTCAGTGGATGATGAGAATGTCAGTTTTGACAAAGAACACTGTTCATTACTGAAATGCTCTAATTGAGCTGTTAGAATGTCAGAAACAAGCTTTCTGAGCTGAAAACTGCATTTTGTGACAAACTGCATTAGTGGATGATGAGAATGTCAGTTTTGACAAAGAACACTGTTCATTACTGAAATGCTCTAATTGAGCTGTTAGAATGTCAGAAACAAGCTTTCTGAGCTGAAAACTGCATTTTGTGACAAAGTGCATCAGTGGATGATGAGAATGTCAGTTTTGACAAAGAACACTGTTCATTACTGAAATGCTCTCAATGAGCTGTTAGAATGTCAGAAACAAGCTTTCTGAGCAGAAAAATGCATTTTGTGACAAAGTGATTCAGTGGATGATGAGAATGTCAGTTTTGACAAAGAACACTGTTCATTACTGAAATGCTCTCAATGAGCTGTTAGAATGTCAGAAACAAGCTTTCTGAGCTGA
The DNA here is from genome assembly GCF_947034865.1 of Barbatula barbatula. Lineage (NCBI taxonomy): Eukaryota > Metazoa > Chordata > Actinopteri > Cypriniformes > Nemacheilidae > Barbatula > Barbatula barbatula. The sequence goes on along the minus strand of NC_136778.1, from coordinate 17,595,221 downwards.
AAACTGCATTTTGTGACAGAGTGCATCAGTGGATGATGAGAATGTCAGTTTTGACAAAGAACACTGTTCATTGCTGAAAAGCTCTAATTGAGCTGTTAGAATGTCAGAAACAAGCTTTCTGAGCTGAAAACTGCATTTTGTGACAAAGTGCATCAGTGGATGATGAGAATGTCAGTTTTGACAAAGAACACTGTTCATTACTGAAATGCTCTAATTGAGCTGTTAGAATGTCAGAAACAAGCTTTCTGATCAGAAAAATGCATTTGGTGACAAAGTGATTCAGTGGATGATGAGAATGTCAGTTTTGAAAAAGAACATTGTTCATTACTGAAAAGCTCTAATTGAGCTGTTAGAATGTCAGAAACAAGCTTTCTGAGCTGAAAACTGCATTTTGTGACAAAGTGCATCAGTGGATGATGAGAATGTCAGTTGTGACAAAGAACACTGTTCATTACTAAAATGCTCTAATTGAGCTGTTAGAATGTCAGAAACAAGCTTTCTGAGCAGAAAAATGCATTTTGTGACAAAGTGATTCAGTGGATGATGAGAATGTCAGTTTTGACAAAGAACACTGTTCATTACTGAAATGCTCTAATTGAGCTGTTAGAATGTCAGAAACAAGCTTTCTGATCAGAAAAATGCATTTGGTGACAAAGTGCATCAGTGGATGATGAGAATGTCAGTTTTGACAAAGAACACTGTTCATTACAAAAAAGCTCTAATTGAGCTGTTAGAATGTCACAAACAAGCTTTCTGAGCTGAAAACTGCATTTTGTGACAAAGTGCATCAGTGCATGATGAGAATGTCAGTTGTGACAAAGAACACTGTTCATTACTATAATGCTCTAATTGAGCTGTTAGAATGTCAGAAACAAGCTTTCTGCGCAGAAAAATGCATTTTGTGACAAAGTGATTCAGTGGATGATGAGAATGTCAGTTTTGACAAAAAACACTGTTCATTACTGAAATGCTCTCAATGAGCTGTTAGAATGTCAGAAACAAGCTTTCTGAGCTGAAAACTGCATTTTGTGACAAAGTGATTCAGTGGATGATGAGAATGTCAGTTTTGACAAAGAACACTGTTCATTACTGAAATGCTCTAATTGAGCTGTTAGAATGTCAGAAACAAGCTTTCTGATCAGAAAAATGCATTTGGTGACAATGTGATTCAGTGGATGATGAGAATGTCAGTTTTGACAAAGAACACTGTTCATTACTGAAATGCTCTAATTGAGCTGTTAGAATGTCAGAAACAAGCTTTCTGAGCTGAAAACTGCATTTTGTGACAAACTGCATTAGTGGATGATGAGAATGTCAGTTTTGACAAAGAACACTGTTCATTACTGAAATGCTCTAATTGAGCTGTTAGAATGTCAGAAACAAGCTTTCTGAGCTGAAAACTGCATTTTGTGACAAAGTGCATCAGTGGATGATGAGAATGTCAGTTTTGACAAAGAACACTGTTCATTACTGAAATGCTCTCAATGAGCTGTTAGAATGTCAGAAACAAGCTTTCTGAGCAGAAAAATGCATTTTGTGACAAAGTGATTCAGTGGATGATGAGAATGTCAGTTTTGACAAAGAACACTGTTCATTACTGAAATGCTCTCAATGAGCTGTTAGAATGTCAGAAACAAGCTTTCTGAGCTGAAAACTGCATTTTGTGACAGAGTGCATCAGTGGATGATGAGAATGTCAGTTTTGACAAAGAACACTGTTCATTGCTGAAAAGCTCTAATTGAGCTGTTAGAATGTCAGAAACAAGCTTTCTGAGCTGAAAACTGCATTTTGTGACAAAGTGCATCAGTGGATGATGAGAATGTCAGTTTTGACAAAGAACACTGTTCATTACTGAAATGCTCTAATTGAGCTGTTAGAATGTCAGAAACAAGCTTTCTGATCAGAAAAATGCATTTGGTGACAAAGTGATTCAGTGGATGATGAGAATGTCAGTTTTGAAAAAGAACATTGTTCATTACTGAAAAGCTCTAATTGAGCTGTTAGAATGTCAGAAACAAGCTTTCTGAGCTGAAAACTGCATTTTGTGACAAAGTGCATCAGTGGATGATGAGAATGTCAGTTGTGACAAAGAACACTGTTCATTACTAAAATGCTCTAATTGAGCTGTTAGAATGTCAGAAACAAGCTTTCTGAGCAGAAAAATGCATTTTGTGACAAAGTGATTCAGTGGATGATGAGAATGTCAGTTTTGACAAAGAACACTGTTCATTACTGAAATGCTCTAATTGAGCTGTTAGAATGTCAGAAACAAGCTTTCTGATCAGAAAAATGCATTTGGTGACAAAGTGCATCAGTGGATGATGAGAATGTCAGTTTTGACAAAGAACACTTTTCATTACTAAAATGCTCTCATTGAGCTGTTAGAATGTCAGAAACAAGCTTTCTGAGCTGAAAACTGCATTTTGTGACAAAGTGCATCAGTGCATGATGAGAATGTCAGTTGTGACAAAGAACACTGTTCATTACTAAAATGCTCTAATTGAGCTGTTAGAATGTCAGAAACAAGCTTTCTGAGCAGAAAACTGCATTTTGTGACAAAGTGATTCAGTGGATGATGAGAATGTCAGTTTTGACAAAGAACACTGTTCATTACTGAAATGCTCTAATTGAGCTGTTAGAATGTCAGAAACACAATTTCTGATCAGAAAAATGCAATTTGTGACAAAGTGATTCAGTGGATGATGAGAATGTCAGTTTTGAAAAAGAACACTGTTCATTACTGAAATGCTCTCAATGAGCTGTTAGAATGTCAGAAACAAGCTTTCTGAGCTGAAAACTGCATTTTGTGACAGAGTGCGTCAGTGGATGATGAGAATATCAGTTTTGACAAAGAACACTGTTTATTGCTGAAAAGCTCTAATTGAGCTGTTAGAATGTCAGAAACAAGCTTTCTGAGCTGAAAACTGCATTTTGTGACAAAGTGCATCAGTGGATGATGAGAATGTCAGTTGTGACAAAGAACACTGTTCATTACTAAAATGCTCTAATTGAGCTGTTAGAATGTCAGAAACAAGCTTTCTGAGCAGAAAAATGCATTTTGTGACAAAGTGATTCAGTGGATGATGAGAATGTCAGTTTTGACAAAGAACACTGTTCATTACTGAAATGCTCTAATTGAGCTGTAAGAATGTCAGAAACAAGCTTTCTGATCAGAAAAATGCATTTTGTGACAAAGTGATTCAGTGGATGATGAGAATGTCAGTTTTGACAAAGAACACTGTTCATTACTGAAATGCTCTAATTGAGCTGTTAGAATGTCAGAAACAAGCTTTCTGAGCTGAAAACTGCATTTTGTGACAAAGTGCATCAGTGGATGATGAGAATGTCAGTTTTGACAAAGAACACTTTTCATTACTAAAATGCTCTCATTGAGCTGTTAGAATGTCAGAAACAAGCTTTCTGAGCTGAAAACTGCATTTTGTGACAAAGTGCATCAGTGCATGATGAGAATGTCAGTTGTGACAAAGAACACTGTTCATTACTAAAATGCTCTAATTGAGCTGTTAGAATGTCAGAAACAAGCTTTCTGAGCAGAAAAATGCATTTTGTGACAAAGTGATTCAGTGGATGATGAGAATGTCAGTTTTGACAAAGAACACTGTTCATTACTGAAATGCTCTAATTGAGCTGTTAGAATGTAAGAAACATAATTTCTGATCAGAAAAATGCAATTTGTGACAAAGTGATTCAGTGGATGATGAGAATGTCAGTTTTGACAAAGAACACTGTTCATTGCTGAAAAGCTCTAATTGAGCTGTTAGAATGTCAGAAACAAGCATTCTGAGCTGAAAACTGCATTTTGTGACAAAGTGCATCAGTGGATGATGAGAATGTCAGTTTTGACAAAGAACACTGTTCATTACTGAAATGCTCTAATTGAGCTGTTAGAATGTCAGAAACAAGCTTTCTGATCAGAAAAATGCATTTGGTGACAAAGTGATTCAGTGGATGATGAGAATGTCAGTTTTGACAAAGAACACTGTTCATTACTGAAAAGCTCTAATTGAGCTGTTAGAATGTCAGAAACAAGCTTTCTGAGCTGAAAACTGCATTTTGTGACAAAGTGCATCAGTGGATGATGAGAATGTCAGTTGTGACAAAGAACACTGTTCATTACTGAAATGCTCTAATTGAGCTGTTAGAATGTCAGAAACATAATTTCTGATCAGAAAAATGCAATTTGTGACAAAGTGATTCAGTGGATGATGAGAATGTCAGTTTTGACAAAGAACACTGTTCATTACTGAAATGCTCTCAGTGACCTGTTAGAATGTCAGAAACAAGCTGTCTGAGCTGAAAAATGCATTTTGTGACAAAGTGATTCAGTGGATGATGAGAATGTCAGTTTTGACAAAGAACACTGTTCATTACTGAAATGCTCTAATTGAGCTGTTAGAATGTCAGAAACAAGCTTTCTGATCAGAAAAATGCATTTTGTGACAAAGTGATTCAGTGGATGATGAGAATGTCAGTTTTGACAAAGAACACTGTTCATTACAAAAAAGCTCTAATTGAGCTGTTAGAATGTCAGAAACAAGCTTTCTGAGCAGAAAAAAGCATTTTGTGACAAAGTGATTCAGTGGATGATGAGAATGTCAGTTTTGACAAAGAACACTGTTCATTACTGAAATGCTCTAATTGAGCTGTTAGAATGTCAGAAACAAGCTTTCTGATCAGAAAAATGCATTTGGTGACAAAGTGATTCAGTGGATGATGAGAATGTCAGTTTTGACAAAGAACACTGTTCATTACTGAAATGCTCTAATTGAGCTATTAGAATGTCAGAAACAAGCTTTCTGAGCTGAAAACTGCATTTTATGACAAACTGCATCAGTGGATGATGAGAATGTCAGTTTTGACAAAGAACACTGTTCATTACTGAAATTCTCTAATTGAGCTGTTAGAATGTCAGAAACATGCTTTCTGATCAGAAAAATGCATTTTGTGACAAAGTGATTCAGTGGATGATGAGAATGTCAGTTTTGACAAAGAACACTGTTCATTACTGAAATGCTCTAATTGAGCTGTTAGAATGTCAGAAACAAGCTTTCTGATCAGAAAAATGCATTTGGTGACAAAGTGATTCAGTGGATGATGAGAATGTCAGTTTTGACAAAGAACACTGTTCATTACTGAAATGCTCTAATTGAGCTGTTAGAATGTCAGAAACAAGCTTTCTGAGCTGAAAACTGCATTTTGTGACAAACTGCATTAGTGGATGATGAGAATGTCAGTTTTGACAAAGAACACTGTTCATTACTGAAATGCTCTAATTGAGCTGTTAGAATGTCAGAAACATGCTTTCTGATCAGAAAAATGCATTTTGTGACAAAGTGATTCAGTGGATGATGAGAATGTCAGTTTTGACAAAGAACACTGTTCATTACTGAAATGCTCTAATTGAGCTGTTAGAATGTCAGAAACAAGCTTTCTGATCAGAAAAAAGCATTTTGTGACAAAGTGATTCAGTTGATAAAGAGAATGTCAGTTTTGACAGAGAACACTGTTCATTACAAAAAAGCTCTAATTGAGCTGTTAGAATGTCAGAAACAAGCTTTCTGAGCTGAAAACTGCATTTTGTGACAAAGTGCATCAGTGCATGATGAGAATGTCAGTTGTGACAAAGAACACTGTTCATTACTAAAATGCTCTAATTGAGCTGTTAGAATGTCAGAAACAAGCTTTCTGAGCAGAAAACTGCATTTGGTGACAAAGTGATTCAGTGAATGATGAGAATGTCAGTTTTGACAAAGAACACTGTTCATTACTGAAATGCTCTAATTGAGCTGTTAGAATGTCAGAAACAAGCTTTCTGAGCAGAAAAATGCATTTGGTGACAAAGTGATTCAGTGGATGATGAGAATGTCAGTTTTGACAAAGAACACTGTTTATTACTGAAATGCTCTAATTGAGCTGTTAGAATGTCAGAAACAAGCTTTCTGATCAGAAAAATGCATTTTGTGACAAAGTGATTCAGTGGATGATGAGAATGTCAGTTTTGACAAAGAACACTGTTCATTACAAAAAAGCTCTAATTGAGCTGTTAGAATGTCAGAAACAAGCTTTCTGAGCAGAAAAATGCATTTTGTGACAAAGTGATTCAGTGGATGATGAGAATGTCAGTTTTGACAAAGAACACTGTTCATTACTGAAATGCTCTAATTGAGCTGTTAGAATGTCAGAAACAAGCTTTCTGATCAGAAAAATGCATTTGGTGACAAAGTGATTCAGTGGATGATGAGAATGTCAGTTTTGACAAAGAACACTGTTCATTACTGAAATGCTCTAATTGAGCTGTTAGAATGTCAGAAACAAGCTTTCTGAGCTGAAAACTGCATTTTGTGACAAACTGCATCAGTGGATGATGAGAATGTCAGTTTTGACAAAGAACACTGTTCATTACTGAAATTCTCTAATTGAGCTGTTAGAATGTCAGAAACATGCTTTCTGATCAGAAAAATGCATTTTGTGACAAAGTGATTCAGTGGATGATGAGAATGTCAGTTTTGACAAAGAACACTGTTCATTACTGAAATGCTCTAATTGAGCTGTTAGAATGTCAGAAACAAGCTTTCTGATCAGAAAAATGCATTTGGTGACAAAGTGATTCAGTGGATGATGAGAATGTCAGTTTTGACAAAGAACACTGTTCATTACTGAAATGCTCTAATTGAGCTGTTAGAATGTCAGAAACAAGCTTTCTGAGCAGAAAACTGCATTTGGTGACAAAGTGATTCAGTGAATGATGAGAATGTCAGTTTTGACAAAGAACACTGTTCAGTACTGAAATGCTCTAATTGAGCTGTTAGAATGTCAGAAACAAGCTTTCTGAGCAGAAAAATGCATTTGGTGACAAAGTGATTCAGTGGATGATGAGAATGTCAGTTTTGACAAAGAACACTGTTCATTACTGAAATGCTCTAATTGAGCTGTTAGAATGTCAGAAACAAGCTTTCTGATCAGAAAAATGCATTTGGTGACAAAGTGATTCAGTGGATGATGAGAATGTCAGTTTTGACAAAGAACACTGTTCATTACTGAAATGCTCTAATTGAGCTGTTAGAATGTCAGAAACAAGCTTTCTGATCAGAAAAATGCATTTGGTGACAATGTGATTCAGTGGATGATGAGAATGTCAGTTTTGACAAAGAACACTGTTCATTACTGAAATGCTCTAATTGAGCTGTTAGAATGTCAGAAACAAGCTTTCTGAGCTGAAAACTGCATTTTGTGACAAACTGCATTAGTGGATGATGAGAATGTCAGTTTTGACAAAGAACACTGTTCATTACTGAAATGCTCTAATTGAGCTGTTAGAATGTCAGAAACAAGCTTTCTGAGCTGAGAACTGCATTTTGTGACAAAGTGCATCAGTTGATGATGAGAATGTCAGTTTTGACAAAGAACACTGTTCATTACTGAAATGCTCTCAATGAGCTGTTAGAATGTCAGAAACAAGCTTTCTGAGCAGAAAAATGCATTTTGTGACAAAGTGATTCAGTGGATGATGAGAATGTCAGTTTTGACAAAGAACACTGTTCATTACTGAAATGCTCTCAATGAGCTGTTAGAATGTCAGAAACAAGCTTTCTGAGCTGAAAACTGCATTTTGTGACAGAGTGCATCAGTGGATGATGAGAATGTCAGTTTTGACAAAGAACACTGTTCATTGCTGAAAAGCTCTAATTGAGCTGTTAGAATGTCAGAAACAAGCTTTCTGAGCTGAAAACTGCATTTTGTGACAAAGTGCATCAGTGGATGATGAGAATGTCAGTTTTGAAAAAGAACACTGTTCATTACTGAAAAGCTCTAATTGAGCTGTTAGAATGTCAGAAACAAGCTTTCTGAGCTGAAAACTGCATTTTGTGACAAAGTGCATCAGTGGATGATGAGAATGTCAGTTGTGACAAAGAACACTGTTCATTACTAAAATGCTCTAATTGAGCTGTTAGAATGTCAGAAACTAGCTTTCTGAGCAGAAAAATGCATTTTGTGACAAAGTGATTCAGTGGATGATGAGAATGTCAGTTTTGACAAAGAACACTGTTCATTACTGAAATGCTCTAATTGAGCTGTTAGAATGTCAGAAACAAGCTTTCTGATCAGAAAAATGCATTTTGTGACAAAGTGCATCAGTGGATGATGAGAATGTCAGTTTTGACAAAGAACACTTTTCATTACTAAAATGCTCTCATTGAGCTGTTAGAATGTCAGAAACAAGCTTTCTGAGCTGAAAACTGCATTTTGTGACAAAGTGCATCAGTGCATGATGAGAATGTCAGTTGTGACAAAGAACACTGTTCATTACTAAAATGCTCTAATTGAGCTGTTAGAATGTCAGAAACAAGCTTTCTGAGCAGAAAACTGCATTTTGTGACAAAGTGATTCAGTGGATGATGAGAATGTCAGTTTTGACAAAGAACACTGTTCATTACTGAAATGCTCTAATTGAGCTGTTAGAATGTCAGAAACAAGCTTTCTGATCAGAAAAATGCATTTGGTGACAAAGTGATTCAGTGGATGATGAGAATGTCAGTTTTGACAAAGAACACTGTTCATTACTGAAATGCTCTAATTGAGCTGTTAGAATGTCAGAAACAAGCTTTCTGAGCTGAAAACTGCATTTTGTGACAAAGTGCATCAGTGGATGATGAGAATGTCAGTTTTGACAAAGAACACTTTTCATTACTAAAATGCTCTCATTGAGCTGTTAGAATGTCAGAAACAAGCTTTCTGAGCTGAAAACTGCATTTTGTGACAAAGTGCATCAGTGCATGATGAGAATGTCAGTTGTGACAAAGAACACTGTTCATTACTAAAATGCTCTAATTGAGCTGTTAGAATGTCAGAAACAAGCTTTCTGATCAGAAAAATGCATTTGGTGACAAAGTGATTCAGTGGATGATGAGAATGTCAGTTTTGACAAAGAACACTGTTCATTACTGAAATGCTCTAATTGAGCTGTTAGAATGTCAGAAACAAGCTTTCTGAGCTGAAAACTGCATTTTGTGACAAACTGCATCAGTGGATGATGAGAATGTCAGTTTTGACAAAGAACACTGTTCATTACTGAAATTCTCTAATTGAGCTGTTAGAATGTCAGAAACATGCTTTCTGATCAGAAAAATGCATTTTGTGACAAAGTGATTCAGTGGATGATGAGAATGTCAGTTTTGACAAAGAACACTGTTCATTACTGAAATGCTCTAATTGAGCTGTTAGAATGTCAGAAACAAGCTTTCTGATCAGAAAAATGCATTTGGTGACAAAGTGATTCAGTGGATGATGAGAATGTCAGTTTTGACAAAGAACACTGTTCATTACTGAAATGCTCTAATTGAGCTGTTAGAATGTCAGAAACAAGCTTTCTGAGCAGAAAACTGCATTTGGTGACAAAGTGATTCAGTGAATGATGAGAATGTCAGTTTTGACAAAGAACACTGTTCAGTACTGAAATGCTCTAATTGAGCTGTTAGAATGTCAGAAACAAGCTTTCTGAGCAGAAAAATGCATTTGGTGACAAAGTGATTCAGTGGATGATGAGAATGTCAGTTTTGACAAAGAACACTGTTCATTACTGAAATGCTCTAATTGAGCTGTTAGAATGTCAGAAACAAGCTTTCTGATCAGAAAAATGCATTTGGTGACAAAGTGATTCAGTGGATGATGAGAATGTCAGTTTTGACAAAGAACACTGTTCATTACTGAAATGCTCTAATTGAGCTGTTAGAATGTCAGAAACAAGCTTTCTGATCAGAAAAATGCATTTGGTGACAATGTGATTCAGTGGATGATGAGAATGTCAGTTTTGACAAAGAACACTGTTCATTACTGAAATGCTCTAATTGAGCTGTTAGAATGTCAGAAACAAGCTTTCTGAGCTGAAAACTGCATTTTGTGACAAACTGCATTAGTGGATGATGAGAATGTCAGTTTTGACAAAGAACACTGTTCATTACTGAAATGCTCTAATTGAGCTGTTAGAATGTCAGAAACAAGCTTTCTGAGCTGAAAACTGCATTTTGTGACAAAGTGCATCAGTTGATGATGAGAATGTCAGTTTTGACAAAGAACACTGTTCATTACTGAAATGCTCTCAATGAGCTGTTAGAATGTCAGAAACAAGCTTTCTGAGCAGAAAAATGCATTTTGTGACAAAGTGATTCAGTGGATGATGAGAATGTCAGTTTTGACAAAGAACACTGTTCATTACTGAAATGCTCTCAATGAGCTGTTAGAATGTCAGAAACAAGCTTTCTGAGCTGAAAACTGCATTTTGTGACAGAGTGCATCAGTGGATGATGAGAATGTCAGTTTTGACAAAGAACACTGTTCATTGCTGAAAAGCTCTAATTGAGCTGTTAGAATGTCAGAAACAAGCTTTCTGAGCTGAAAACTGCATTTTGTGACAAAGTGCATCAGTGGATGATGAGAATGTCAGTTTTGAAAAAGAACACTGTTCATTACTGAAAAGCTCTAATTGAGCTGTTAGAATGTCAGAAACAAGCTTTCTGAGCTGAAAACTGCATTTTGTGACAAAGTGCATCAGTGGATGATGAGAATGTCAGTTGTGACAAAGAACACTGTTCATTACTAAAATGCTCTAATTGAGCTGTTAGAATGTCAGAAACTAGCTTTCTGAGCAGAAAAATGCATTTTGTGACAAAGTGATTCAGTGGATGATGAGAATGTCAGTTTTGACAAAGAACACTGTTCATTACTGAAATGCTCTAATTGAGCTGTTAGAATGTCAGAAACAAGCTTTCTGATCAGAAAAATGCATTTTGTGACAAAGTGCATCAGTGGATGATGAGAATGTCAGTTTTGACAAAGAACACTTTTCATTACTAAAATGCTCTCATTGAGCTGTTAGAATGTCAGAAACAAGCTTTCTGAGCTGAAAACTGCATTTTGTGACAAAGTGCATCAGTGCATGATGAGAATGTCAGTTGTGACAAAGAACACTGTTCATTACTAAAATGCTCTAATTGAGCTGTTAGAATGTCAGAAACAAGCTTTCTGAGCAGAAAACTGCATTTTGTGACAAAGTGATTCAGTGGATGATGAGAATGTCAGTTTTGACAAAGAACACTGTTCATTACTGAAATGCTCTAATTGAGCTGTTAGAATGTCAGAAACAAGCTTTCTGATCAGAAAAATGCATTTTGTGACAAAGTGATTCAGTGGATGATGAGAATGTCAGTTTTGACAAAGAACACTGTTCATTACAAAAAAGCTCTAATTGAGCTGTTAGAATGTCAGAAACAAGCTTTCTGAGTAGAAAAAAGCATTTTGTGACAAAGTGATTCAGTGGATGATGAGAATGTCAGTTTTGACAAAGAACACTGTTCATTACTGAAATGCTCTAATTGAGCTGTTAGAATGTCAGAAACAAGCTTTCTGATCAGAAAAATGCATTTGGTGACAAAGTGATTCAGTGGATGATGAGAATGTCAGTTTTGACAAAGAACACTGTTCATTACTGAAATGCTCTAATTGAGCTGTTAGAATGTCAGAAACAAGCTTTCTGAGCTGAAAACTGCATTTTGTGACAAACTGCATCAGTGGATGATGAGAATGTCAGTTTTGACAAAGAACACTGTTCATTACTGAAATTCTCTAATTGAGCTGTTAGAATGTCAGAAACATGCTTTCTGATCAGAAAAATGCATTTTGTGACAAAGTGATTCAGTGGATGATGAGAATGTCAGTTTTGACAAAGAACACTGTTCATTACTGAAATGCTCTAATTGAGCTGTTAGAATGTCAGAAACAAGCTTTCTGATCAGAAAAATGCATTTGGTGACAAAGTGATTCAGTGGATGATGAGAATGTCAGTTTTGACAAAGAACACTGTTCATTACTGAAATGCTCTAATTGAGCTGTTAGAATGTCAGAAACAAGCTTTCTGAGCTGAAAACTGCATTTTGTGACAAACTGCATTAGTGGATGATGAGAATGTCAGTTTTGACAAAGAACACTGTTCATTACTGAAATGCTCTAATTGAGCTGTTAGAATGTCAGAAACATGCTTTCTGATCAGAAAAATGCATTTTGTGACAAAGTGATTCAGTGGATGATGAGAATGTCAGTTTTGACAAAGAACACTGTTCATTACTGAAATGCTCTAATTGAGCTGTTAGAATGTCAGAAACAAGCTTTCTGATCAGAAAAAAGCATTTTGTGACAAAGTGATTCAGTTGATAATGAGAATGTCAGTTTTGACAAAGAACACTGTTCATTACAAAAAAGCTCTAATTGAGCTGTTAGAATGTCAGAAACAAGCTTTCTGAGCTGAAAACTGCATTTTGTGACAAAGTGCATCAGTGCATGATGAGAATGTCAGTTGTGACAAAGAACACTGTTCATTACTAAAATGCTCTAATTGAGCTGTTAGAATGTCAGAAACAAGCTTTCTGAGCAGAAAACTGCATTTGGTGACAAAGTGATTCAGTGAATGATGAGAATGTCAGTTTTGACAAAGAACACTGTTCAGTACTGAAATGCTCTAATTGAGCTGTTAGAATGTCAGAAACAAGCTTTCTGAGCAGAAAAATGCATTTGGTGACAAAGTGATTCAGTGGATGATGAGAATGTCAGTTTTGACAAAGAACACTGTTCATTACTGAAATGCTCTAATTGAGCTGTTAGAATGTCAGAAACAAGCTTTCTGATCAGAAAAATGCATTTGGTGACAAAGTGATTCAGTGGATGATGAGAATGTCAGTTTTGACAAAGAACACTGTTCATTACTGAAATTCTCTAATTGAGCTGTTAGAATGTCAGAAACATGCTTTCGGATCAGAAAAATGCATTTTGTGACAAAGTGATTCAGTGGATGATGAGAATGTCAGTTTTGACAAAGAACACTGTTCATTACTGAAATGCTCTAATTGAGCTGTTAGAATGTCAGAAACAAGCTTTCTGATCAGAAAAATGCATTTGGTGACAATGTGATTCAGTGGATGATGAGAATGTCAGTTTTGACAAAGAACACTGTTCATTACTGAAATGCTCTAATTGAGCTGTTAGAATGTCAGAAACAAGCTTTCTGAGCTGAAAACTGCATTTTGTGACAAACTGCATTAGTGGATGATGAGAATGTCAGTTTTGACAAAGAACACTGTTCATTACTGAAATGTTCTAATTGAGCTGTTAGAATGTCAGAAACAAGCTTTCTGAGCTGAAAACTGCATTTTGTGACAAAGTGCATCAGTGGATGATGAGAATGTCAGTTTTGACAAAGAACACTGTTCATTACTGAAATGCTCTCAATGAGCTGTTAGAATGTCAGAAACAAGCTTTCTGAGCAGAAAAATGCATTTTGTGACAAAGTGATTCAGTGGATGATGAGAATGTCAGTTTTGACAAAGAACACTGTTCATTACTGAAATGCTCTCAATGAGCTGTTAGAATGTCAGAAACAAGCTTTCTGAGCTGAAAACTGCATTTTGTGACAGAGTGCATCAGTGGATGATGAGAATGTCAGTTTTGACAAAGAACACTGTTCATTGCTGAAAAGCTCTAATTGAGCTGTTAGAATGTCAGAAACAAGCTTTCTGAGCTGAAAACTGCATTTTGTGACAAAGTGCATCAGTGGATGATGAGAATGTCAGTTTTGACAAAGAACACTGTTCATTACTGAAATGCTCTAATTGAGCTGTTAGAATGTCAGAAACAAGCTTTCTGATCAGAAAAATGCATTTTGTGACAAAGTGCATCAGTGGATGATGAGAATGTCAGTTTTGACAAAGAACACTGTTCATTACTGAAATGCTCTAATTGAGCTGTTAGAATGTCAGAAACAAGCTTTCTGAGCTGAAAACTGCATTTTGTGACAAAGTGCATCAGTGGATGATGAGAATGTCAGTTTTGACAAAGAACACTTTTCATTACTAAAATGCTCTCATTGAGCTGTTAGAATGTCAGAAACAAGCTTTCTGAGCTGAAAACTGCATTTTGTGACAAAGTGCATCAGTGGATGATGAGAATGTCAGTTTTGACAAAGAACACTTTTCATTACTAAAATGCTCTCATTGAGCTGTTAGAATGTCAGAAACAAGCTTTCTGAGCTGAAAACTGCATTTTGTGACAAAGTGCATCAGTGCATGATGAGAATGTCAGTTGTGACAAAGAACACTGTTCATTACTAAAATGCTCTAATTGAGCTGTTAGAATGTCAGAAACAAGCTTTCTGAGCAGAAAACTGCATTTTGTGACAAAGTGATTCAGTGGATGATGAGAATGTCAGTTTTGACAAAGAACACTGTTCATTACTGAAATGCTCTAATTGAGCTGTTAGAATGTCAGAAACAAGCTTTCTGATCAGAAAAATGCATTTTGTGACAAAGTGATTCAGTGGATGATGAGAATGTCAGTTTTGACAAAGAACACTGTTCATTACAAAAAAGCTCTAATTGAGCTGTTAGAATGTCAGAAACAAGCTTTCTGAGTAGAAAAAAGCATTTTGTGACAAAGTGATTCAGTGGATGATGAGAATGTCAGTTTTGACAAAGAACACTGTTCATTACTGAAATGCTCTAATTGAGCTGTTAGAATGTCAGAAACAAGCTTTCTGATCAGAAAAATGCATTTGGTGACAAAGTGATTCAGTGGATGATGAGAATGTCAGTTTTGACAAAGAACACTGTTCATTACTGAAATGCTCTAATTGAGCTGTTAGAATGTCAGAAACAAGCTTTCTGAGCTGAAAACTGCATTTTGTGACAAACTGCATCAGTGGATGATGAGAATGTCAGTTTTGACAAAGAACACTGTTCATTACTGAAATTCTCTAATTGAGCTGTTAGAATGTCAGAAACATGCTTTCTGATCAGAAAAATGCATTTTGTGACAAAGTGATTCAGTGGATGATGAGAATGTCAGTTTTGACAAAGAACACTGTTCATTACTGAAATGCTCTAATTGAGCTGTTAGAATGTCAGAAACAAGCTTTCTGATCAGAAAAATGCATTTGGTGACAAAGTGATTCAGTGGATGATGAGAATGTCAGTTTTGACAAAGAACACTGTTCATTACTGAAATGCTCTAATTGAGCTGTTAGAATGTCAGAAACAAGCTTTCTGAGCTGAAAACTGCATTTTGTGACAAACTGCATTAGTGGATGATGAGAATGTCAGTTTTGACAAAGAACACTGTTCATTACTGAAATGCTCTAATTGAGCTGTTAGAATGTCAGAAACATGCTTTCTGATCAGAAAAATGCATTTTGTGACAAAGTGATTCAGTGGATGATGAGAATGTCAGTTTTGACAAAGAACACTGTTCATTACTGAAATGCTCTAATTGAGCTGTTAGAATGTCAGAAACAAGCTTTCTGATCAGAAAAAAGCATTTTGTGACAAAGTGATTCAGTTGATAATGAGAATGTCAGTTTTGACAAAGAACACTGTTCATTACAAAAAAGCTCTAATTGAGCTGTTAGAATGTCAGAAACAAGCTTTCTGAGCTGAAAACTGCATTTTGTGACAAAGTGCATCAGTGCATGATGAGAATGTCAGTTGTGACAAAGAACACTGTTCATTACTAAAATGCTCTAATTGAGCTGTTAGAATGTCAGAAACAAGCTTTCTGAGCAGAAAACTGCATTTGGTGACAAAGTGATTCAGTGAATGATGAGAATGTCAGTTTTGACAAAGAACACTGTTCAGTACTGAAATGCTCTAATTGAGCTGTTAGAATGTCAGAAACAAGCTTTCTGAGCAGAAAAATGCATTTGGTGACAAAGTGATTCAGTGGATGATGAGAATGTCAGTTTTGACAAAGAACACTGTTCATTACTGAAATGCTCTAATTGAGCTGTTAGAATGTCAGAAACAAGCTTTCTGATCAGAAAAATGCATTTGGTGACAAAGTGATTCAGTGGATGATGAGAATGTCAGTTTTGACAAAGAACACTGTTCATTACTGAAATGCTCTAATTGAGCTGTTAGAATGTCAGAAACAAGCTTTCTGATCAGAAAAATGCATTTGGTGACAATGTGATTCAGTGGATGATGAGAATGTCAGTTTTGACAAAGAACACTGTTCATTACTGAAATGCTCTAATTGAGCTGTTAGAATGTCAGAAACAAGCTTTCTGAGCTGAAAACTGCATTTTGTGACAAACTGCATTAGTGGATGATGAGAATGTCAGTTTTGACAAAGAACACTGTTCATTACTGAAATGTTCTAATTGAGCTGTTAGAATGTCAGAAACAAGCTTTCTGAGCTGAAAACTGCATTTTGTGACAAAGTGCATCAGTGGATGATGAGAATGTCAGTTTTGACAAAGAACACTGTTCATTACTGAAATGCTCTCAATGAGCTGTTAGAATGTCAGAAACAAGCTTTCTGAGCAGAAAAATGCATTTTGTGACAAAGTGATTCAGTGGATGATGAGAATGTCAGTTTTGACAAAGAACACTGTTCATTACTGAAATGCTCTCAATGAGCTGTTAGAATGTCAGAAACAAGCTTTCTGAGCTGAAAACTGCATTTTGTGACAGAGTGCATCAGTGGATGATGAGAATGTCAGTTTTGACAAAGAACACTGTTCATTGCTGAAAAGCTCTAATTGAGCTGTTAGAATGTCAGAAACAAGCTTTCTGAGCTGAAAACTGCATTTTGTGACAAAGTGCATCAGTGGATGATGAGAATGTCAGTTTTGACAAAGAACACTGTTCATTACTGAAATGCTCTAATTGAGCTGTTAGAATGTCAGAAACAAGCTTTCTGATCAGAAAAATGCATTTTGTGACAAAGTGCATCAGTGGATGATGAGAATGTCAGTTTTGACAAAGAACACTGTTCATTACTGAAATGCTCTAATTGAGCTGTTAGAATGTCAGAAACAAGCTTTCTGAGCTGAAAACTGCATTTTGTGACAAAGTGCATCAGTGGATGATGAGAATGTCAGTTTTGACAAAGAACACTTTTCATTACTAAAATGCTCTCATTGAGCTGTTAGAATGTCAGAAACAAGCTTTCTGAGCTGAAAACTGCATTTTGTGACAAAGTGCATCAGTGCATGATGAGAATGTCAGTTGTGACAAAGAACACTGTTCATTACTAAAATGCTCTAATTGAGCTGTTAGAATGTCAGAAACAAGCTTTCTGAGCAGAAAACTGCATTTTGTGACAAAGTGATTCAGTGGATGATGAGAATGTCAGTTTTGACAAAGAACACTGTTCATTACTGAAATGCTCTAATTGAGCTGTTAGAATGTCAGAAACATAATTTCTGATCAGAAAAATGCAATTTGTGACAAAGTGATTCAGTGGATGATGAGAATGTCAGTTTTGAAAAAGAACACTGTTCATTACTGAAATGCTCTCAATGAGCTGTTAGAATGTCAGAAACAAGCTTTCTGAGCTGAAAACTGCATTTTGTGACAGAGTGCATCAGTGGATGATGAGAATGTCAGTTTTGACAAAGAACACTGTTTATTGCTGAAAAGCTCTAATTGAGCTGTTAGAATGTCAGAAACAAGCTTTCTGAGCTGAAAACTGCATTTTGTGACAAAGTGCATCAGTGGATGATGAGAATGTCAGTTGTGACAAAGAACACTGTTCATTACTAAAATGCTCTAATTGAGCTGTTAGAATGTCAGAAACAAGCTTTCTGAGCAGAAAAATGCATTTTGTGACAAAGTGATTCAGTGGATGATGAGAATGTCAGTTTTGACAAAGAACACTGTTCATTACTGAAATGCTCTAATTGAGCTGTAAGAATGTCAGAAACAAGCTTTCTGATCACAAAAATGCATTTTGTGACAAAGTGATTCAGTGGATGATGAGTATGTCAGTTTTGACAAAGAACACTGTTCATTACTGAAATGCTCTAATTGAGCTGTTAGAATGTCAGAAACAATGTTTCTGAGCTGAAAACTGCATTTTGTGACAAAGTGCATCAGTGGATGATGAGAATGTCAGTTTTGACAAAGAACACTTTTCATTACTAAAATGCTCTCATTGAGCTGTTAGAATGTCAGAAACAAGCTTTCTGAGCTGAAAACTGCATTTTGTGACAAAGTGCATCAGTGCATGATGAGAATGTCAGTTGTGATAAAGAACACTGTTCATTACTAAAATGCTCTAATTGAGCTGTTAGAATGTCAGAAACAAGCTTTCTGAGCAGAAAAATGCATTTTGTGACAAAGTGATTCAGTGGATGATGAGAATGTCAGTTTTGACAAAGAACACTGTTCATTACTGAAATGCTCTAATTGAGCTGTTAGAATGTAAGAAACATAATTTCTGATCAGAAAAATGCAATTTGTTACAAAGTGATTCAGTGGATGATGAGAATGTCAGTTTTGACAAAGAACACTGTTCATTACTGAAATGCTCTCAATGAGCTGTTAGAATGTCAGAAACAAGCTTTCTGAGCTGAAAACTGCATTTTGTGACAAAGTGCATCAGTGGATGATGAGAATGTCAGTTGTGACAAAGAACACTGTTCATTACTAAAATGCTCTAATTGAGCTGTTAGAATGTCAGAAACAAGCTTTCTGAGCTGAAAACTGCATTTTGTGACAAAGTGCATCAGTGGATGATGAGAATGTCAGTTGTGACAAAGAACACTGTTCATTACTAAAATGCTCTAATTGAGCTGTTAGAATGTCAGAAACAAGCTTTCTGATCAGAAAAATGCATTTGGTGACAAAGTGATTCAGTGGATGATGAGAATGTCAGTTTTGACAAAGAACACTGTTCATTACTGAAAAGCTCTAATTGAGCTGTTAGAATGTCAGAAACAAGCTTTCTGAGCTGAAAACTGCATTTTGTGACAAAGTGATTCAGTGGATGATGAAAATGTCAGTTTTGACAAAGAACACTGTTCATTATGAAATGCTCTAATTGAGCTGTTAGAATGTCAGAAACAAGCTTTCTGAGCTGAACACTGCATTTTGTGACAAAGTAAATCAGTGCATGATGAGAATGTCAGTTGTGACAAAGAACACTGTTCATTACTAAAATGCTCTAATTGAGCTGTTAGAATGTAAGAAACAAGCTTTCTGAGCAGAAAAATGCATTTTGTGACAAAGTGATTCAGTGGATGATGAGAATGTCAGTTTTGACAAAGAACACTGTTCATTACTGAAATGCTCTAATTGAGCTGTTAGAATGTAAGAAACATAATTTCTGATCAGAAAAATGCAATTTGTTACAAAGTGATTCAGTGGATGATGAGAATGTCAGTTTTGACAAAGAACACTGTTCATTACTGAAATGCTCTCAATGAGCTGTTAGAATGTCAGAAACAAGCTTTCTGAGCTGAAAACTGCATTTTGTGACAAAGTGCATCAGTGGATGATGAGAATGTCAGTTGTGACAAAGAACACTGTTCATTACTAAAATGCTCTAATTGAGCTGTTAGAATGTCAGAAACAAGCTTTCTGAGCTGAAAACTGCATTTTGTGACAAAGTGCATCAGTGGATGATGAGAATGTCAGTTGTGACAAAGAACACTGTTCATTACTAAAATGCTCTAATTGAGCTGTTAGAATGTCAGAAACAAGCTTTCTGATCAGAAAAATGCATTTGGTGACAAAGTGATTCAGTGGATGATGAGAATGTCAGTTTTGACAAAGAACACTGTTCATTACTGAAAAGCTCTAATTGAGCTGTTAGAATGTCAGAAACAAGCTTTCTGAGCTGAAAACTGCATTTTGTGACAAAGTGATTCAGTGGATGATGAAAATGTCAGTTTTGACAAAGAACACTGTTCATTATGAAATGCTCTAATTGAGCTGTTAGAATGTCAGAAACAAGCTTTCTGAGCTGAACACTGCATTTTGTGACAAAGTAAATCAGTGCATGATGAGAATGTCAGTTGTGACAAAGAACACTGTTCATTACTAAAATGCTCTAATTGAGCTGTTAGAATGTAAGAAACAAGCTTTCTGAGCAGAAAAATGCATTTTGTGACAAAGTGATTCAGTGGATGATGAGAATGTCAGTTTTGACAAAGAACACTGTTCATTACTGAAATGCTCTCAATGAGCTGTTAGAATGTCAGAAACAAGCTTTCTGAGCAGAAAAATGCATTTTGTGACAAAGTGCATCAGTGCATGATGAGAATGTCAGTTGTGACAAAGAACACTGTTCATTACTAAAATGCTCTAATTGAGCTGTTAGAATGTCAGAAACAAGCTTTCTGAGCAGAAAAATGCATTTTGTGACAAAGTGATTCAGTGGATGATGAGAATGTCAGTTTTGACAAAGAACACTGTTCATTACTGAAATGCTCTCAATGAGCTGTTAGAATGTCAGAAACAAGCTTTCTGAGCAGAAAAATGCATTTGGTGACAAAGTGATTCAGTGGATGATGAGAATGTCAGTTTTGACAAAGAACACTGTTCATTACTGAAATGCTCTAATTGAGCTGTTAGAATGTCAGAAACAAGCTTTCTGATCAGAAAAATGCATTTGGTGACAAAGTGATTCAGTGGATGATGAGAATGTCAGTTTTGACAAAGAACACTGTTCATTACTGAAATGCTCTAATTGAGCTGTTAGAATGTCAGAAACAAGCTTTCTGAGCTGAAAACTGCATTTTGTGACAAAGTGCATCAGTGGATGATGAGAATGTCAGTTTTGACAAAGAACACTTTTCATTACTAAAATGCTCTCATTGAGCTGTTAGAATGTCAGAAACAAGCTTTCTGAGCTGAAAACTGCATTTTGTGACAAAGTGCATCAGTGCATGATGAGAATGTCAGTTTTGACAAAGAACACTGTTCATTACTAAAAAAATGCTCTAATTGAGCTGTTAGAATGTCAGAAACAAGCTTTCTGAGCAGAAAAATGCATTTTGTGACAAAGTGATTCAGTGGATGATGAGAATGTCAGTTTTGACAAAGAACACTGTTCATTACTGAAATGCTCTAATTGAGCTGTTAGAATGTCAGAAACATAATTTCTGATCAGAAAAATGCAATTTGTGACAAAGTGATTCAGTGGATGATGAGAATGTCAGTTTTGACAAAGAACACTGTTCATTACTGAAATGCTCTAATTGAGCTGTTAGAATGTCAGAAACAATGTTTCTGAGCTGAAAACTGCATTTTGTGACAAAGTGCATCAGTGGATGATGAGAATGTCAGTTTTGACAAAGAACACTTTTCATTACTAAAATGCTCTCATTGAGCTGTTAGAATGTCAGAAACAAGCTTTCTGAGCTGAAAACTGCATTTTGTGACAAAGTGCATCAGTGCATGATGAGAATGTCAGTTGTGACAAAGAACACTGTTCATTACTAAAATGCTCTAATTGAGCTGTTAGAATGTCAGAAACAAGCTTTCTGAGCAGAAAAATGCATTTTGTGACAAAGTGATTCAGTGGATGATGAGAATGTCAGTTTTGACAAAGAACACTGTTCATTACTGAAATGCTCTAATTGAGCTGTTAGAATGTAAGAAACATAATTTCTGATCAGAAAAATGCAATTTGTGACAAAGTGATTCAGTGGATGATGAGAATGTCAGTTTTGACAAAGAACACTGTTCATTACTGAAATGCTCTCAATGAGCTGTTAGAATGTCAGAAACAAGCTTTCTGAGCTGAAAACTGCATTTTGTGACAGAGTGCATCAGTGGATGATGAGAAAGTCAGTTTTGACAAAGAACACTGTTCATTGCTGAAAAGCTCTAATTGAGCTGTTAGAATGTCAGAAACAAGCTTTCTGAGCTGAAAACTGCATTTTGTGACAAAGTGCATCAGTGGATGATGAGAATGTCAGTTGTGACAAAGAACACTGTTCATTACTAAAATGCTCTAATTGAGCTGTTAGAATGTCAGAAACAAGCTTTCTGAGCAGAAAAATGCATTTTGTGACAAAGTGATTCAGTGGATGATGAGAATGTCAGTTTTGACAAAGAACACTGTTCATTACTGAAATGCTCTAATTGAGCTGTTAGAATGTCAGAAACAAGCTTTCTGATCAGAAAAATGCATTTGGTGACAAAGTGATTCAGTGGATGATGAGAATGTCAGTTTTGACAAAGAACACTGTTCATTACTGAAAAGCTCTAATTGAGCTGTTAGAATGTCAGAAACAAGCTTTCTGAGCTGAAAACTGCATTTTGTGACAAAGTGATTCAGTGGATGATGAAAATGTCAGTTTTGACAAAGAACACTGTTCATTATGAAATGCTCTAATTGAGCTGTTAGAATGTCAGAAACAAGCTTTCTGAGCTGAACACTGCATTTTGTGACAAAGTAAATCAGTGCATGATGAGAATGTCAGTTGTGACAAAGAACACTGTTCATTACTAAAATGCTCTAATTGAGCTGTTAGAATGTCAGAAACAAGCTTTCTGAGCAGAAAAATGCATTTTGTGACAAAGTGATTCAGTGGATGATGAGAATGTCAGTTTTGACAAAGAACACTGTTCATTACTGAAATGCTCTCAATGAGCTGTTAGAATGTCAGAAACAAGCTTTCTGAGCAGAAAAATGCATTTTGTGACAAAGTGCATCAGTGCATGATGAGAATGTCAGTTGTGACAAAGAACACTGTTCATTACTAAAATGCTCTAATTGAGCTGTTAGAATGTCAGAAACAAGCTTTCTGAGCAGAAAAATGCATTTTGTGACAAAGTGATTCAGTGGATGATGAGAATGTCAGTTTTGACAAAGAACACTGTTCATTACTGAAATGCTCTCAATGAGCTGTTAGAATGTCAGAAACAAGCTTTCTGAGCAGAAAAATGCATTTGGTGACAAAGTGATTCAGTGGATGATGAGAATGTCAGTTTTGACAAAGAACACTGTTCATTACTGAAATGCTCTAATTGAGCTGTAAGAATGTCAGAAACAAGCTTTCTGATCACAAAAATGCATTTTGTGACAAAGTGATTCAGTGGATGATGAGTATGTCAGTTTTGACAAAGAACACTGTTCATTACTGAAATGCTCTAATTGAGCTGTTAGAATGTCAGAAACAATGTTTCTGAGCTGAAAACTGCATTTTGTGACAAAGTGCATCAGTGGATGATGAGAATGTCAGTTTTGACAAAGAACACTTTTCATTACTAAAATGCTCTCATTGAGCTGTTAGAATGTCAGAAACAAGCTTTCTGAGCTGAAAACTGCATTTTGTGACAAAGTGCATCAGTGCATGATGAGAATGTCAGTTGTGACAAAGAACACTGTTCATTACTAAAATGCTCTAATTGAGCTGTTAGAATGTCAGAAACAAGCTTTCTGAGCAGAAAAATGCATTTTGTGACAAAGTGATTCAGTGGATGATGAGAATGTCAGTTTTGACAAAGAACACTGTTCATTACTGAAATGCTCTAATTGAGCTGTTAGAATGTAAGAAACATAATTTCTGATCAGAAAAATGCAATTTGTTACAAAGTGATTCAGTGGATGATGAGAATGTCAGTTTTGACAAAGAACACTGTTCATTACTGAAATGCTCTCAATGAGCTGTTAGAATGTCAGAAACAAGCTTTCTGAGCTGAAAACTGCATTTTGTGACAAAGTGCATCAGTGGATGATGAGAATGTCAGTTGTGACAAAGAACACTGTTCATTACTAAAATGCTCTAATTGAGCTGTTAGAATGTCAGAAACAAGCTTTCTGAGCTGAAAACTGCATTTTGTGACAAAGTGCATCAGTGGATGATGAGAATGTCAGTTGTGACAAAGAACACTGTTCATTACTAAAATGCTCTAATTGAGCTGTTAGAATGTCAGAAACAAGCTTTCTGATCAGAAAAATGCATTTGGTGACAAAGTGATTCAGTGGATGATGAGAATGTCAGTTTTGACAAAGAACACTGTTCATTACTGAAAAGCTCTAATTGAGCTGTTAGAATGTCAGAAACAAGCTTTCTGAGCTGAAAACTGCATTTTGTGACAAAGTGATTCAGTGGATGATGAAAATGTCAGTTTTGACAAAGAACACTGTTCATTATGAAATGCTCTAATTGAGCTGTTAGAATGTCAGAAACAAGCTTTCTGAGCTGAACACTGCATTTTGTGACAAAGTAAATCAGTGCATGATGAGAATGTCAGTTGTGACAAAGAACACTGTTCATTACTAAAATGCTCTAATTGAGCTGTTAGAATGTAAGAAACAAGCTTTCTGAGCAGAAAAATGCATTTTGTGACAAAGTGATTCAGTGGATGATGAGAATGTCAGTTTTGACAAAGAACACTGTTCATTACTGAAATGCTCTAATTGAGCTGTTAGAATGTAAGAAACATAATTTCTGATCAGAAAAATGCAATTTGTTACAAAGTGATTCAGTGGATGATGAGAATGTCAGTTTTGACAAAGAACACTGTTCATTACTGAAATGCTCTCAATGAGCTGTTAGAATGTCAGAAACAAGCTTTCTGAGCTGAAAACTGCATTTTGTGACAAAGTGCATCAGTGGATGATGAGAATGTCAGTTGTGACAAAGAACACTGTTCATTACTAAAATGCTCTAATTGAGCTGTTAGAATGTCAGAAACAAGCTTTCTGAGCTGAAAACTGCATTTTGTGACAAAGTGCATCAGTGGATGATGAGAATGTCAGTTGTGACAAAGAACACTGTTCATTACTAAAATGCTCTAATTGAGCTGTTAGAATGTCAGAAACAAGCTTTCTGATCAGAAAAATGCATTTGGTGACAAAGTGATTCAGTGGATGATGAGAATGTCAGTTTTGACAAAGAACACTGTTCATTACTGAAAAGCTCTAATTGAGCTGTTAGAATGTCAGAAACAAGCTTTCTGAGCTGAAAACTGCATTTTGTGACAAAGTGATTCAGTGGATGATGAAAATGTCAGTTTTGACAAAGAACACTGTTCATTATGAAATGCTCTAATTGAGCTGTTAGAATGTCAGAAACAAGCTTTCTGAGCTGAACACTGCATTTTGTGACAAAGTAAATCAGTGCATGATGAGAATGTCAGTTGTGACAAAGAACACTGTTCATTACTAAAATGCTCTAATTGAGCTGTTAGAATGTAAGAAACAAGCTTTCTGAGCAGAAAAATGCATTTTGTGACAAAGTGATTCAGTGGATGATGAGAATGTCAGTTTTGACAAAGAACACTGTTCATTACTGAAATGCTCTCAATGAGCTGTTAGAATGTCAGAAACAAGCTTTCTGATCAGAAAAATGCATTTTGTGACAAAGTGATTCAGTGGATGATGAGAATGTCAGTTTTGACAAAGAACACTGTTCATTACAAAAAAGCTCTATTTGATCTGTTAGAATGTCAGAAACAAGCTTTCTGAGCAGAAAAATGCATTTTGTGACAAAGTGATTCAGTGGATGATGAGAATGTCAGTTTTGACAAAGAACACTGTTCATTACTGAAATGCTCTCAATGAGCTGTTAGAATGTCAGAAACAAGCTTTCTGAGCTGAAAACTGCATTTTGTGACAAAGTGCATCAGTGGATGATGAGAATGTCAGTTGTGACAAAGAACACTGTTCATTACTAAAATGCTCTAATTGAGCTGTTAGAATGTCAGAAACAAGCTTTCTGAGCAGAAAAAAGCATTTTGTGACAAAGTGATTCAGTGGATGATGAGAATGTCAGTTTTGACAAAGAACACTGTTCATTACTGAAATGCTCTAATTGAGCTGTTAGAATGTCAGAAACAAGCTTTCTGATCAGAAAAATGCATTTGGTGACAAAGTGATTCAGTGGATGATGAGAATGTCAGTTGTGACAAAGAACACTGTTCATTACTGAAATGCTCTAATTGAGCTGTTAGAATGTCAGAAACATAATTTCTGATCAGAAAAATGCAATTTGTGACAAAGTGATTCAGTGGATGATGAGAATGTCAGTTTTGACAAAGAACACTGTTCATTACTGAAATGCTCTCAGTGACCTGTTAGAATGTCAGAAACAAGCTGTCTGAGCAGAAAAATGCATTTTGTGAAAAAGTGATTCAGTGGATGATGAGAATGTCAGTTTTGACAAAGAACACTGTTCATTACTGAAATGCTCTAATTGAGCTGTTAGAATGTCAGAAACAAGCTTTCTGATCAGAAAAATGCATTTTGTGACAAAGTGATTCAGTGGATGATGAGAATGTCAGTTTTGACAAAGAACACTGTTAATTACAAAAAAGCTCTAATTGAGCTGTTAGAATGTCAGAAACAAGCTTTCTGAGCAGAAAAATGCATTTTGTGACAAAGTGATTCAGTGGATGATGAGAATGTCAGTTTTGACAAAGAACACTGTTCATTACTGAAATGCTCTCAATGAGCTGTTAGAATGTCAGAAACAAGCTTTCTGAGCTGAAAACTGCATTTTGTGACAAAGTGCATCAGTGGATGATGAGAATGTCAGTTTTGACAAAGAACACTGTTCATTACTGAAATGCTCTAATTGAGCTGTTAGAATGTCAGAAACAAGCTTTCTGATCAGAAAAATGCATTTGGTGACAATGTGATTCAGTGGATGATGAGAATGTCAGTTTTGACAAAGAACACTGTTCATTACTGAAATGCTCTAATTGAGCTGTTAGAATGTCAGAAACAAGCTTTCTGAGCTGAAAACTGCATTTTGTGACAAAGTGCATCAGTGGATGATGAGAATGTCAGTTTTGACAAAGAACACTTTTCATTACTAAAATGCTCTCATTGAGCTGTTAGAATGTCAGAAACAAGCTTTCTGAGCTGAAAACTGCATTTTGTGACAAAGTGCATCAGTGCATGATGAGAATGTCAGTTTTGACAAAGAACACTGTTCATTACTAAAAAAATGCTCTAATTGAGCTGTTAGAATGTCAGAAACAAGCTTTCTGAGCAGAAAAATGCATTTTGTGACAAAGTGATTCAGTGGATGATGAGAATGTCAGTTTTGACAAAGAACACTGTTCATTACTGAAATGCTCTAATTGAGCTGTTAGAATGTCAGAAACATAATTTCTGATCAGAAAAATGCAATTTGTGACAAAGTGATTCAGTGGATGATGAGAATGTCAGTTTTGACAAAGAACACTGTTCATTACTGAAATGCTCTAATTGAGCTGTTAGAATGTCAGAAACAATGTTTCTGAGCTGAAAACTGCATTTTGTGACAAAGTGCATCAGTGGATGATGAGAATGTCAGTTTTGACAAAGAACACTTTTCATTACTAAAATGCTCTCATTGAGCTGTTAGAATGTCAGAAACAAGCTTTCTGAGCTGAAAACTGCATTTTGTGACAAAGTGCATCAGTGCATGATGAGAATGTCAGTTGTGACAAAGAACACTGTTCATTACTAAAATGCTCTAATTGAGCTGTTAGAATGTCAGAAACAAGCTTTCTGAGCAGAAAAATGCATTTTGTGACAAAGTGATTCAGTGGATGATGAGAATGTCAGTTTTGACAAAGAACACTGTTCATTACTGAAATGCTCTAATTGAGCTGTTAGAATGTAAGAAACATAATTTCTGATCAGAAAAATGCAATTTGTGACAAAGTGATTCAGTGGATGATGAGAATGTCAGTTTTGACAAAGAACACTGTTCATTACTGAAATGCTCTCAATGAGCTGTTAGAATGTCAGAAACAAGCTTTCTGAGCTGAAAACTGCATTTTGTGACAGAGTGCATCAGTGGATGATGAGAAAGTCAGTTTTGACAAAGAACACTGTTCATTGCTGAAAAGCTCTAATTGAGCTGTTAGAATGTCAGAAACAAGCTTTCTGAGCTGAAAACTGCATTTTGTGACAAAGTGCATCAGTGGATGATGAGAATGTCAGTTGTGACAAAGAACACTGTTCATTACTAAAATGCTCTAATTGAGCTGTTAGAATGTCAGAAACAAGCTTTCTGAGCAGAAAAATGCATTTTGTGACAAAGTGATTCAGTGGATGATGAGAATGTCAGTTTTGACAAAGAACACTGTTCATTACTGAAATGCTCTAATTGAGCTGTTAGAATGTCAGAAACAAGCTTTCTGATCAGAAAAATGCATTTGGTGACAAAGTGATTCAGTGGATGATGAGAATGTCAGTTTTGACAAAGAACACTGTTCATTACTGAAAAGCTCTAATTGAGCTGTTAGAATGTCAGAAACAAGCTTTCTGAGCTGAAAACTGCATTTTGTGACAAAGTGATTCAGTGGATGATGAAAATGTCAGTTTTGACAAAGAACACTGTTCATTATGAAATGCTCTAATTGAGCTGTTAGAATGTCAGAAACAAGCTTTCTGAGCTGAACACTGCATTTTGTGACAAAGTAAATCAGTGCATGATGAGAATGTCAGTTGTGACAAAGAACACTGTTCATTACTAAAATGCTCTAATTGAGCTGTTAGAATGTCAGAAACAAGCTTTCTGAGCAGAAAAATGCATTTTGTGACAAAGTGATTCAGTGGATGATGAGAATGTCAGTTTTGACAAAGAACACTGTTCATTACTGAAATGCTCTCAATGAGCTGTTAGAATGTCAGAAACAAGCTTTCTGAGCAGAAAAATGCATTTTGTGACAAAGTGCATCAGTGCATGATGAGAATGTCAGTTGTGACAAAGAACACTGTTCATTACTAAAATGCTCTAATTGAGCTGTTAGAATGTCAGAAACAAGCTTTCTGAGCAGAAAAATGCATTTTGTGACAAAGTGATTCAGTGGATGATGAGAATGTCAGTTTTGACAAAGAACACTGTTCATTACTGAAATGCTCTCAATGAGCTGTTAGAATGTCAGAAACAAGCTTTCTGAGCAGAAAAATGCATTTGGTGACAAAGTGATTCAGTGGATGATGAGAATGTCAGTTTTGACAAAGAACACTGTTCATTACTGAAATGCTCTAATTGAGCTGTTAGAATGTCAGAAACAAGCTTTCTGATCAGAAAAATGCATTTGGTGACAAAGTGATTCAGTGGATGATGAGAATGTCAGTTTTGACAAAGAACACTGTTCATTACTGAAATGCTCTAATTGAGCTGTTAGAATGTCAGAAACAAGCTTTCTGAGCTGAAAACTGCATTTTGTGACAAAGTGCATCAGTGGATGATGAGAATGTCAGTTTTGACAAAGAACACTTTTCATTACTAAAATGCTCTCATTGAGCTGTTAGAATGTCAGAAACAAGCTTTCTGAGCTGAAAACTGCATTTTGTGACAAAGTGCATCAGTGCATGATGAGAATGTCAGTTGTGACAAAGAACACTGTTCATTACTAAAATGCTCTAATTGAGCTGTTAGAATGTCAGAAACAAGCTTTCTGAGCAGAAAAATGCATTTTGTGACAAAGTGATTCAGTGGATGATGAGAATGTCAGTTTTGACAAAGAACACTGTTCATTACTGAAATGCTCTAATTGAGCTGTTAGAATGTCAGAAACATAATTTCTGATCAGAAAAATGCAATTTGTGACAAAGTGATTCAGTGGATGATGAGAATGTCAGTTTTGACAAAGAACACTGTTCATTACTGAAATGCTCTCAGTGACCTGTTAGAATGTCAGAAACAAGCTGTCTGAGCAGAAAAATGCATTTTGTGAAAAAGTGATTCAGTGGATGATGAGAATGTCAGTTTTGACAAAGAACACTGTTCATTACTGAAATGCTCTAATTGAGCTGTTAGAATGTCAGAAACAAGCTTTCTGATCAGAAAAATGCATTTTGTGACAAAGTGATTCAGTGGATGATGAGAATGTCAGTTTTGACAAAGAACACTGTTCATTACAAAAAAGCTCTATTTGATCTGTTAGAATGTCAGAAACAAGCTTTCTGAGCAGAAAAATGCATTTTGTGACAAAGTGATTCAGTGGATGATGAGAATGTCAGTTTTGACAAAGAACACTGTTCATTACTGAAATGCTCTCAATGAGCTGTTAGAATGTCAGAAACAAGCTTTCTGAGCTGAAAACTGCATTTTGTGACAAAGTGCATCAGTGGATGATGAGAATGTCAGTTGTGACAAAGAACACTGTTCATTACTAAAATGCTCTAATTGAGCTGTTAGAATGTCAGAAACAAGCTTTCTGAGCAGAAAAAAGCATTTTGTGACAAAGTGATTCAGTGGATGATGAGAATGTCAGTTTTGACAAAGAACACTGTTCATTACTGAAATGCTCTAATTGAGCTGTTAGAATGTCAGAAACAAGCTTTCTGATCAGAAAAATGCATTTGGTGACAAAGTGATTCAGTGGATGATGAGAATGTCAGTTGTGACAAAGAACACTGTTCATTACTGAAATGCTCTAATTGAGCTGTTAGAATGTCAGAAACATAATTTCTGATCAGAAAAATGCAATTTGTGACAAAGTGATTCAGTGGATGATGAGAATGTCAGTTTTGACAAAGAACACTGTTCATTACTGAAATGCTCTCAGTGACCTGTTAGAATGTCAGAAACAAGCTGTCTGAGCAGAAAAATGCATTTTGTGAAAAAGTGATTCAGTGGATGATGAGAATGTCAGTTTTGACAAAGAACACTGTTCATTACTGAAATGCTCTAATTGAGCTGTTAGAATGTCAGAAACAAGCTTTCTGATCAGAAAAATGCATTTTGTGACAAAGTGATTCAGTGGATGATGAGAATGTCAGTTTTGACAAAGAACACTGTTAATTACAAAAAAGCTCTAATTGAGCTGTTAGAATGTCAGAAACAAGCTTTCTGAGCAGAAAAATGCATTTTGTGACAAAGTGATTCAGTGGATGATGAGAATGTCAGTTTTGACAAAGAACACTGTTCATTACTGAAATGCTCTCAATGAGCTGTTAGAATGTCAGAAACAAGCTTTCTGAGCTGAAAACTGCATTTTGTGACAAAGTGCATCAGTGGATGATGAGAATGTCAGTTTTGACAAAGAACACTGTTCATTACTGAAATGCTCTAATTGAGCTGTTAGAATGTCAGAAACAAGCTTTCTGATCAGAAAAATGCATTTGGTGACAATGTGATTCAGTGGATGATGAGAATGTCAGTTTTGACAAAGAACACTGTTCATTACTGAAATGCTCTAATTGAGCTGTTAGAATGTCAGAAACAAGCTTTCTGAGCTGAAAACTGCATTTTGTGACAAACTGCATTAGTGGATGATGAGAATGTCAGTTTTGACAAAGAACACTGTTTATTACTGAAATGCTCTAATTGAGCTGTTAGAATGTCAGAAACAAGCTTTCTGAGCAGAAAAATGCATTTTGTGACAAAGTGCATCAGTGCATGATGAGAATGTCAGTTGTGACAAAGAACACTGTTCATTACTAAAATGCTCTAATTGAGCTGTTAGAATGTCAGAAACAAGCTTTCTGAGCAGAAAAAAGCATTTTGTGACAAAGTGATTCAGTGGATGATGAGAATGTCAGTTTTGACAAAGAACACTGTTCATTACTGAAATGCTCTAATTGAGCTGTTAGAATGTCAGAAACAAGCTTTCTGAGCAGAAAATTGCATTTTGTGACAAAGTGATTCAGTGGATGATGAGAATGTCAGTTTTGACAAAGAACACTGTTCATTACTGAAATGCTCTAATTGAGCTGTTAGAATGTCAGAAACAAGCTTTCTGATCAGAAAAATGCATTTGGTGACAAAGTGATTCAGTGGATGATGAGAATGTCAGTTTTGACAAAGAACACTGTTCATTACTGAAATGCTCTAATTGAGCTGTTAGAATGTCAGAAACAAGCTTTCTGAGCTGAAAACTGCATTTTGTGACAAAGTGCATCAGTGGATGATGAGAATGTCAGTTTTGACAAAGAACACTTTTCATTACTAAAATGCTCTAATTGAGCTGTTAGAATGTCAGAAACATAATTTCTGATCAGAAAAATGCAATTTGTGACAAAGTGATTCAGTGGATGATGAGAATGTCAGTTTTGACAAAGAACACTGTTCATTACTGAAATGCTCTCAGTGACCTGTTAGAATGTCAGAAACAAGCTGTCTGAGCAGAAAAATGCATTTTGTGACAAAGTGATTCAGTGGATGATGAGAATGTCAGTTTTGACAAAGAACACTGTTCATTACTGAAATGCTCTAATTGAGCTGATAGAATGTCAGAAACAAGCTTTCTGATCAGAAAAATGCATTTTGTGAAAAAATGATTCAGTGGATGATGAGAATGTCAGTTTTGACAAAGAACACTGTTCATTACAAAAATGCTCTAATTGAGCTGTTAGAATGTCAGAAACAAGCTTTCTGAGCAGAAAAATGCATTTTGTGACAAAGTGATTCAGTGGATGATGAGAATGTCAGTTTTGACAAAGAACACTGTTCATTACTGAAATGCTCTCAATGAGCTGTTAGAATGTCAGAAACAAGCTTTCTGAGCAGAAAAATGCATTTTGTGACAAAGTGATTCAGTGGATGATGAGAATGTCAGTTTTGACAAAGAACACTGTTCATTACTGAAATGCTCTCAATGAGCTGTTAGAATGTCAGAAACAAGCTTTCTGAGCTGAAAACTGCATTTTGTGACAGAGTGCTTCAGTGGATGATGAGAATGTCAGTTTTGACAAAGAACACTGTTCATTACTGAAATGCTCTAATTGAGCTGTTAGAATGTCAGAAACAAGCTTTCTGAGCTGAAAACTGCATTTTGTGACAAAGTGATTCAGTGGATAATGAGAATGTCAGTTTTGACAAAGAACACTGTTCATTACAAAAAAGCTCTAATTGAGCTGTTAGAATGTCAGAAACAAGCTTTCTGAGCTGAAAACTGCATTTTGTGACAAAGTGCATCAGTGCATGATGAGAATGTCAGTTGTGACAAAGAACACTGTTCATTACTAAAATGCTCTAATTGAGCTGTTAGAATGTCAGAAACAAGCTTTCTGAGCAGAAAAATGCATTTTGTGACAAAGTGATTCAGTGGATGATGAGAATGTCAGTTTTGACAAAGAACACTGTTCATTACTGAAATGCTCTAATTGAGCTGTTAGAATGTCAGAAACAAGCTTTCTGAGCTGAAAACTGCATTTTGTGACAAAGTGCATCAGTGCATGATGAGAATGTCAGTTGTGACAAAGAACACTGTTCATTACTAAAATGCTCTAATTGAGCTGTTAGAATGTCAGAAACAAGCTTTCTGAGCAGAAAAATGCATTTTGTGACAAAGTGATTCAGTGGATGATGAGAATGTCAGTTTTGACAAAGAACACTGTTCATTACTGAAAAGCTCTAATTGAGCTGTTAGAATGTCAGAAACAAGCTTTCTGAGCAGAAAAAAGCATTTTGTGACAAAGTGCATCAGTGCATGATGAGAATGTCAGTTGTGACAAAGAACACTGTTCATTACTAAAATGCTCTAATTGAGCTGTTAGAATGTCAGAAACAAGCTTTCTGAGCAGAAAAATGCATTTTGTGACAAAGTGATTCAGTGGATGATGAGAATGTCAGTTTTGACAAAGAACACTGTTCATTACTGAAATGCTCTCAATGAGCTGTTAGAATGTCAGAAACAAGCTTTCTGAGCAGAAAAATGCATTTTGTGACAAAGTGATTCAGTGGATGATGAGAATGTCAGTTTTGACAAAGAACACTGTTCATTACTGAAATGCTCTCAATGAGCTGTTAGAATGTCAGAAACAAGCTTTCTGAGCTGAAAACTGCATTTTGTGACAGAGTGCTTCAGTGGATGATGAGAATGTCAGTTTTGACAAAGAACACTGTTCATTACTGAAATGCTCTAATTGAGCTGTTAGAATGTCAGAAACAAGCTTTCTGAGCTGAAAACTGCATTTTGTGACAAAGTGATTCAGTGGATAATGAGAATGTCAGTTTTGACAAAGAACACTGTTCATTACAAAAAAGCTCTAATTGAGCTGTTAGAATGTCAGAAACAAGCTTTCTGAGCTGAAAACTGCATTTTGTGACAAAGTGCATCAGTGCATGATGAGAATGTCAGTTGTGACAAAGAACACTGTTCATTACTAAAATGCTCTAATTGAGCTGTTAGAATGTCAGAAACAAGCTTTCTGAGCAGAAAAATGCATTTTGTGACAAAGTGATTCAGTGGATGATGAGAATGTCAGTTTTGACAAAGAACACTGTTCATTACTGAAATGCTCTAATTGAGCTGTTAGAATGTCAGAAACAAGCTTTCTGAGCTGAAAACTGCATTTTGTGACAAAGTGCATCAGTGCATGATGAGAATGTCAGTTGTGACAAAGAACACTGTTCATTACTAAAATGCTCTAATTGAGCTGTTAGAATGTCAGAAACAAGCTTTCTGAGCAGAAAAATGCATTTTGTGACAAAGTGATTCAGTGGATGATGAGAATGTCAGTTTTGACAAAGAACACTGTTCATTACTGAAAAGCTCTAATTGAGCTGTTAGAATGTCAGAAACAAGCTTTCTGAGCAGAAAAAAGCATTTTGTGACAAAGTGCATCAGTGCATGATGAGAATGTCAGTTGTGACAAAGAACACTGTTCATTACTAAAATGCTCTAATTGAGCTGTTAGAATGTCAGAAACAAGCTTTCTGAGCAGAAAAATGCATTTTGTGACAAAGTGATTCAGTGGATGATGAGAATGTCAGTTTTGACAAAGAACACTGTTCATTACTGAAAAGCTCTAATTGAGCTGTTAGAATGTCAGAAACAAGCTTTCTGAGCAGAAAAAAGCATTTTGTGACAAAGTGCATCAGTGCATGATGAGAATGTCAGTTGTGACAAAGAACACTGTTCATTACTAAAATGCTCTAATTGAGCTGTTAGAATGTCAGAAACAAGCTTTCTGAGCAGAAAAATGCATTTGGTGACAAAGTGATTCAGTGGATGATGAGAATGTCAGTTTTGACAAAGAACACTGTTCATTACTGAAATGCTCTAATTGAGCTGTTAGAATGTCAGAAACAAGCTTTCTGATCAGAAAAATGCATTTGGTGACAAAGTGATTCAGTGGATGATGAGAATGTCAGTTTTGACAAAGAACACTGTTCATTACTGAAATGCTCTAATTGAGCTGTTAGAATGTCAGAAACAAGCTTTCTGAGCTGAAAACTGCATTTTGTGACAAAGTGCATCAGTGGATGATGAGAATGTCAGTTTTGACAAAGAACACTTTTCATTACTAAAATGCTCTCATTGAGCTGTTAGAATGTCAGAAACAAGCTTTCTGAGCTGAAAACTGCATTTTGTGACAAAGTGCATCAGTGCATGATGAGAATGTCAGTTGTGACAAAGAACACTGTTCATTACTAAAATGCTCTAATTGAGCTGTTAGAATGTCAGAAACAAGCTTTCTGAGCAGAAAAATGCATTTTGTGACAAAGTGATTCAGTGGATGATGAGAATGTCAGTTTTGACAAAGAACACTGTTCATTACTGAAATGCTCTAATTGAGCTGTTAGAATGTCAGAAACATAATTTCTGATCAGAAAAATGCAATTTGTGACAAAGTGATTCAGTGGATGATGAGAATGTCAGTTTTGACAAAGAACACTGTTCATTACTGAAATGCTCTCAGTGACCTGTTAGAATGTCAGAAACAAGCTGTCTGAGCAGAAAAATGCATTTTGTGAAAAAGTGATTCAGTGGATGATGAGAATGTCAGTTTTGACAAAGAACACTGTTCATTACTGAAATGCTCTAATTGAGCTGTTAGAATGTCAGAAACAAGCTTTCTGAGCTGAAAACTGCATTTTGTGACAAAGTGCTTCAGTGGATGATGAGAATGTCAGTTTTGACAAAGAACACTGTTCATTACTGAAATGCTCTAATTGAGCTGTTAGAATGTCAGAAACAAGCTTTCTGAGCTGAAAACTGCATTTTGTGACAAAGTGATTCAGTGGATAATGAGAATGTCAGTTTTGACAAAGAACACTGTTCATTACAAAAAAGCTCTAATTCAGCTGTTAGAATGTCAGAAACAAGCTTTCTGAGCTGAAAACTGCATTTTGTGACAAAGTGCATCAATGCATGATGAGAATGTCAGTTGTGACAAAGAACACTGTTCATTACTAAAATGCTCTAATTGAGCTGTTAGAATGTCAGAAACAAGCTTTCTGAGCAGAAAAATGCATTTTGTGACAAAGTGATTCAGTGGATGATGAGAATGTCAGTTTTGACAAAGAACACTGTTCATTACTGAAATGCTCTAATTGAGCTGTTAGAATGTCAGAAACAAGCTTTCTGAGCTGAAAACTGCATTTTGTGACAAAGTGCATCAGTGCATGATGAGAATGTCAGTTGTGACAAAGAACACTGTTCATTACTAAAATGCTCTAATTGAGCTGTTAGAATGTCAGAAACAAGCTTTCTGAGCAGAAAAATGCATTTTGTGACAAAGTGATTCAGTGGATGATGAGAATGTCAGTTTTGACAAAGAACACTGTTCATTACTGAAAAGCTCTAATTGAGCTGTTAGAATGTCAGAAACAAGCTTTCTGAGCAGAAAAAAGCATTTTGTGACAAAGTGCATCAGTGCATGATGAGAATGTCAGTTGTGACAAAGAACACTGTTCATTACTAAAATGCTCTAATTGAGCTGTTAGAATGTCAGAAACAAGCTTTCTGAGCAGAAAAATGCATTTTGTGACAAAGTGATTCAGTGGATGATGAGAATGTCAGTTTTGACAAAGAACACTGTTCATTACTGAAAAGCTCTAATTGAGCTGTTAGAATGTCAGAAACAAGCTTTCTGAGCAGAAAAAAGCATTTTGTGACAAAGTGCATCAGTGCATGATGAGAATGTCAGTTGTGACAAAGAACACTGTTCATTACTAAAATGCTCTAATTGAGCTGTTAGAATGTCAGAAACAAGCTTTCTGAGCAGAAAAATGCATTTGGTGACAAAGTGATTCAGTGGATGATGAGAATGTCAGTTTTGACAAAGAACACTGTTCATTACTGAAATGCTCTAATTGAGCTGTTAGAATGTCAGAAACAAGCTTTCTGATCAGAAAAATGCATTTGGTGACAAAGTGATTCAGTGGATGATGAGAATGTCAGTTTTGACAAAGAACACTGTTCATTACTGAAATGCTCTAATTGAGCTGTTAGAATGTCAGAAACAAGCTTTCTGAGCTGAAAACTGCATTTTGTGACAAAGTGCATCAGTGGATGATGAGAAAGTCAGTTTTGACAAAGAACACTGTTCATTGCTGAAAAGCTCTAATTGAGCTGTTAGAATGTCAGAAACAAGCTTTCTGAGCTGAAAACTGCATTTTGTGACAAAGTGCATCAGTGGATGATGAGAATGTCAGTTGTGACAAAGAACACTGTTCATTACTAAAATGCTCTAATTGAGCTGTTAGAATGTCAGAAACAAGCTTTCTGAGCAGAAAAATGCATTTTGTGACAAAGTGATTCAGTGGATGATGAGAATGTCAGTTTTGACAAAGAACACTGTTCATTACTGAAATGCTCTAATTGAGCTGTTAGAATGTCAGAAACAAGCTTTCTGATCAGAAAAATGCATTTGGTGACAAAGTGATTCAGTGGATGATGAGAATGTCAGTTTTGACAAAGAACACTGTTCATTACTGAAAAGCTCTAATTGAGCTGTTAGAATGTCAGAAACAAGCTTTCTGAGCTGAAAACTGCATTTTGTGACAAAGTGATTCAGTGGATGATGAAAATGTCAGTTTTGACAAAGAACACTGTTCATTATGAAATGCTCTAATTGAGCTGTTAGAATGTCAGAAACAAGCTTTCTGAGCTGAACACTGCATTTTGTGACAAAGTAAATCAGTGCATGATGAGAATGTCAGTTGTGACAAAGAACACTGTTCATTACTAAAATGCTCTAATTGAGCTGTTAGAATGTCAGAAACAAGCTTTCTGAGCAGAAAAATGCATTTTGTGACAAAGTGATTCAGTGGATGATGAGAATGTCAGTTTTGACAAAGAACACTGTTCATTACTGAAATGCTCTAATTGAGCTGTTAGAATGTCAGAAACAAGCTTTCTGAGCAGAAAATTGCATTTTGTGACAAAGTGATTCAGTGGATGATGAGAATGTCAGTTTTGACAAAGAACACTGTTCATTACTGAAATGCTCTAATTGAGCTGTTAGAATGTCAGAAACAAGCTTTCTGATCAGAAAAATGCATTTGGTGACAAAGTGATTCAGTGGATGATGAGAATGTCAGTTTTGACAAAGAACACTGTTCATTACTGAAATGCTCTAATTGAGCTGTTAGAATGTCAGAAACAAGCTTTCTGAGCTGAAAACTGCATTTTGTGACAAAGTGCATCAGTGGATGATGAGAATGTCAGTTTTGACAAAGAACACTTTTCATTACTAAAATGCTCTAATTGAGCTGTTAGAATGTCAGAAACATAATTTCTGATCAGAAAAATGCAATTTGTGACAAAGTGATTCAGTGGATGATGAGAATGTCAGTTTTGACAAAGAACACTGTTCATTACTGAAATGCTCTCAGTGACCTGTTAGAATGTCAGAAACAAGCTGTCTGAGCAGAAAAATGCATTTTGTGACAAAGTGATTCAGTGGATGATGAGAATGTCAGTTTTGACAAAGAACACTGTTCATTACTGAAATGCTCTAATTGAGCTGATAGAATGTCAGAAACAAGCTTTCTGATCAGAAAAATGCATTTTGTGACAAAATGATTCAGTGGATGATGAGAATGTCAGTTTTGACAAAGAACACTGTTCATTACAAAAATGCTCTAATTGAGCTGTTAGAATGTCAGAAACAAGCTTTCTGAGCAGAAAAATGCATTTTGTGACAAAGTGATTCAGTGGATGATGAGAATGTCAGTTTTGACAAAGAACACTGTTCATTACTGAAATGCTCTCAATGAGCTGTTAGAATGTCAGAAACAAGCTTTCTGAGCAGAAAAATGCATTTTGTGACAAAGTGATTCAGTGGATGATGAGAATGTCAGTTTTGACAAAGAACACTGTTCATTACTGAAATGCTCTCAATGAGCTGTTAGAATGTCAGAAACAAGCTTTCTGAGCTGAAAACTGCATTTTGTGACAGAGTGCTTCAGTGGATGATGAGAATGTCAGTTTTGACAAAGAACACTGTTCATTACTGAAATGCTCTAATTGAGCTGTTAGAATGTCAGAAACAAGCTTTCTGAGCTGAAAACTGCATTTTGTGACAAAGTGATTCAGTGGATAATGAGAATGTCAGTTTTGACAAAGAACACTGTTCATTACAAAAAAGCTCTAATTGAGCTGTTAGAATGTCAGAAACAAGCTTTCTGAGCTGAAAACTGCATTTTGTGACAAAGTGCATCAGTGCATGATGAGAATGTCAGTTGTGACAAAGAACACTGTTCATTACTAAAATGCTCTAATTGAGCTGTTAGAATGTCAGAAACAAGCTTTCTGAGCAGAAAAA
Organism: Barbatula barbatula; assembly: GCF_947034865.1. Classification (NCBI taxonomy): domain Eukaryota; kingdom Metazoa; phylum Chordata; class Actinopteri; order Cypriniformes; family Nemacheilidae; genus Barbatula; species Barbatula barbatula. Next base: position 17,555,975 of record NC_136778.1, on the reverse strand, counting down.
TGCATTTTGTGACAAAGTGATTCAGTGGATGATGAGAATGTCAGTTTTGACAAAGAACACTGTTCATTACTGAAATGCTCTAATTGAGCTGTTAGAATGTCAGAAACAAGCTTTCTGAGCTGAAAACTGCATTTTGTGACAAAGTGCATCAGTGCATGATGAGAATGTCAGTTGTGACAAAGAACACTGTTCATTACTAAAATGCTCTAATTGAGCTGTTAGAATGTCAGAAACAAGCTTTCTGAGCAGAAAAATGCATTTTGTGACAAAGTGATTCAGTGGATGATGAGAATGTCAGTTTTGACAAAGAACACTGTTCATTACTGAAAAGCTCTAATTGAGCTGTTAGAATGTCAGAAACAAGCTTTCTGAGCAGAAAAAAGCATTTTGTGACAAAGTGCATCAGTGCATGATGAGAATGTCAGTTGTGACAAAGAACACTGTTCATTACTAAAATGCTCTAATTGAGCTGTTAGAATGTCAGAAACAAGCTTTCTGAGCAGAAAAATGCATTTTGTGACAAAGTGATTCAGTGGATGATGAGAATGTCAGTTTTGACAAAGAACACTGTTCATTACTGAAATGCTCTCAATGAGCTGTTAGAATGTCAGAAACAAGCTTTCTGAGCAGAAAAATGCATTTTGTGACAAAGTGATTCAGTGGATGATGAGAATGTCAGTTTTGACAAAGAACACTGTTCATTACTGAAATGCTCTCAATGAGCTGTTAGAATGTCAGAAACAAGCTTTCTGAGCTGAAAACTGCATTTTGTGACAGAGTGCTTCAGTGGATGATGAGAATGTCAGTTTTGACAAAGAACACTGTTCATTACTGAAATGCTCTAATTGAGCTGTTAGAATGTCAGAAACAAGCTTTCTGAGCTGAAAACTGCATTTTGTGACAAAGTGATTCAGTGGATAATGAGAATGTCAGTTTTGACAAAGAACACTGTTCATTACAAAAAAGCTCTAATTGAGCTGTTAGAATGTCAGAAACAAGCTTTCTGAGCTGAAAACTGCATTTTGTGACAAAGTGCATCAGTGCATGATGAGAATGTCAGTTGTGACAAAGAACACTGTTCATTACTAAAATGCTCTAATTGAGCTGTTAGAATGTCAGAAACAAGCTTTCTGAGCAGAAAAATGCATTTTGTGACAAAGTGATTCAGTGGATGATGAGAATGTCAGTTTTGACAAAGAACACTGTTCATTACTGAAATGCTCTAATTGAGCTGTTAGAATGTCAGAAACAAGCTTTCTGAGCTGAAAACTGCATTTTGTGACAAAGTGCATCAGTGCATGATGAGAATGTCAGTTGTGACAAAGAACACTGTTCATTACTAAAATGCTCTAATTGAGCTGTTAGAATGTCAGAAACAAGCTTTCTGAGCAGAAAAATGCATTTTGTGACAAAGTGATTCAGTGGATGATGAGAATGTCAGTTTTGACAAAGAACACTGTTCATTACTGAAAAGCTCTAATTGAGCTGTTAGAATGTCAGAAACAAGCTTTCTGAGCAGAAAAAAGCATTTTGTGACAAAGTGCATCAGTGCATGATGAGAATGTCAGTTGTGACAAAGAACACTGTTCATTACTAAAATGCTCTAATTGAGCTGTTAGAATGTCAGAAACAAGCTTTCTGAGCAGAAAAATGCATTTTGTGACAAAGTGATTCAGTGGATGATGAGAATGTCAGTTTTGACAAAGAACACTGTTCATTACTGAAAAGCTCTAATTGAGCTGTTAGAATGTCAGAAACAAGCTTTCTGAGCAGAAAAAAGCATTTTGTGACAAAGTGCATCAGTGCATGATGAGAATGTCAGTTGTGACAAAGAACACTGTTCATTACTAAAATGCTCTAATTGAGCTGTTAGAATGTCAGAAACAAGCTTTCTGAGCAGAAAAATGCATTTTGTGACAAAGTGATTCAGTGGATGATGAGAATGTCAGTTTTGACAAAGAACACTGTTCATTACTGAAATGCTCTAATTGAGCTGTTAGAATGTCAGAAACAAGCTTTCTGATCAGAAAAATGCATTTGGTGACAAAGTGATTCAGTGGATGATGAGAATGTCAGTTTTGACAAAGAACACTGTTCATTACTGAAAAGCTCTAATTGAGCTGTTAGAATGTCAGAAACAAGCTTTCTGAGCTGAAAACTGCATTTTGTGACAAAGTGCATCAGTGGATGATGAGAATGTCAGTTTTGACAAAGAACACTTTTCATTACTAAAATGCTCTCATTGAGCTGTTAGAATGTCAGAAACAAGCTTTCTGAGCTGAAAACTGCATTTTGTGACAAAGTGCATCAGTGCATGATGAGAATGTCAGTTGTGACAAAGAACACTGTTCATTACTAAAATGCTCTAATTGAGCTGTTAGAATGTCAGAAACAAGCTTTCTGAGCAGAAAAATGCATTTTGTGACAAAGTGATTCAGTGGATGATGAGAATGTCAGTTTTGACAAAGAACACTGTTCATTACTGAAATGCTCTAATTGAGCTGTTAGAATGTCAGAAACATAATTTCTGATCAGAAAAATGCAATTTGTGACAAAGTGATTCAGTGGATGATGAGAATGTCAGTTTTGACAAAGAACACTGTTCATTACTGAAATGCTCTCAGTGACCTGTTAGAATGTCAGAAACAAGCTGTCTGAGCAGAAAAATGCATTTTGTGAAAAAGTGATTCAGTGGATGATGAGAATGTCAGTTTTGACAAAGAACACTGTTCATTACTGAAATGCTCTAATTGAGCTGTTAGAATGTCAGAAACAAGCTTTCTGAGCTGAAAACTGCATTTTGTGACAAAGTGCTTCAGTGGATGATGAGAATGTCAGTTTTGACAAAGAACACTGTTCATTACTGAAATGCTCTAATTGAGCTGTTAGAATGTCAGAAACAAGCTTTCTGAGCTGAAAACTGCATTTTGTGACAAAGTGATTCAGTGGATAATGAGAATGTCAGTTTTGACAAAGAACACTGTTCATTACAAAAAAGCTCTAATTCAGCTGTTAGAATGTCAGAAACAAGCTTTCTGAGCTGAAAACTGCATTTTGTGACAAAGTGCATCAATGCATGATGAGAATGTCAGTTGTGACAAAGAACACTGTTCATTACTAAAATGCTCTAATTGAGCTGTTAGAATGTCAGAAACAAGCTTTCTGAGCAGAAAAATGCATTTTGTGACAAAGTGATTCAGTGGATGATGAGAATGTCAGTTTTGACAAAGAACACTGTTCATTACTGAAATGCTCTAATTGAGCTGTTAGAATGTCAGAAACAAGCTTTCTGAGCTGAAAACTGCATTTTGTGACAAAGTGCATCAGTGCATGATGAGAATGTCAGTTGTGACAAAGAACACTGTTCATTACTAAAATGCTCTAATTGAGCTGTTAGAATGTCAGAAACAAGCTTTCTGAGCAGAAAAATGCATTTTGTGACAAAGTGATTCAGTGGATGATGAGAATGTCAGTTTTGACAAAGAACACTGTTCATTACTGAAAAGCTCTAATTGAGCTGTTAGAATGTCAGAAACAAGCTTTCTGAGCAGAAAAAAGCATTTTGTGACAAAGTGCATCAGTGCATGATGAGAATGTCAGTTGTGACAAAGAACACTGTTCATTACTAAAATGCTCTAATTGAGCTGTTAGAATGTCAGAAACAAGCTTTCTGAGCAGAAAAATGCATTTTGTGACAAAGTGATTCAGTGGATGATGAGAATGTCAGTTTTGACAAAGAACACTGTTCATTACTGAAAAGCTCTAATTGAGCTGTTAGAATGTCAGAAACAAGCTTTCTGAGCAGAAAAAAGCATTTTGTGACAAAGTGCATCAGTGCATGATGAGAATGTCAGTTGTGACAAAGAACACTGTTCATTACTAAAATGCTCTAATTGAGCTGTTAGAATGTCAGAAACAAGCTTTCTGAGCAGAAAAATGCATTTGGTGACAAAGTGATTCAGTGGATGATGAGAATGTCAGTTTTGACAAAGAACACTGTTCATTACTGAAATGCTCTAATTGAGCTGTTAGAATGTCAGAAACAAGCTTTCTGATCAGAAAAATGCATTTGGTGACAAAGTGATTCAGTGGATGATGAGAATGTCAGTTTTGACAAAGAACACTGTTCATTACTGAAATGCTCTAATTGAGCTGGTAGAATGTCAGAAACAAGCTTTCTGAGCTGAAAACTGCATTTTGTGACAAAGTGCATCAGTGGATGATGAGAATGTCAGTTTTGACAAAGAACACTTTTCATTACTAAAATGCTCTCATTGAGCTGTTAGAATGTCAGAAACAAGCTTTCTGAGCTGAAAACTGCATTTTGTGACAAAGTGCATCAGTGCATGATGAGAATGTCAGTTGTGACAAAGAACACTGTTCATTACTAAAATGCTCTAATTGAGCTGTTAGAATGTCAGAAACAAGCTTTCTGAGCAGAAAAATGCATTTTGTGACAAAGTGATTCAGTGGATGATGAGAATGTCAGTTTTGACAAAGAACACTGTTCATTACTGAAATGCTCTAATTGAGCTGTTAGAATGTCAGAAACATAATTTCTGATCAGAAAAATGCAATTTGTGACAAAGTGATTCAGTGGATGATGAGAATGTCAGTTTTGACAAAGAACACTGTTCATTACTGAAATGCTCTCAGTGACCTGTTAGAATGTCAGAAACAAGCTGTCTGAGCAGAAAAATGCATTTTGTGAAAAAGTGATTCAGTGGATGATGAGAATGTCAGTTTTGACAAAGAACACTGTTCATTACTGAAATGCTCTAATTGAGCTGTTAGAATGTCAGAAACAAGCTTTCTGATCAGAAAAATGCATTTTGTGACAAAGTGATTCAGTGGATGATGAGAATGTCAGTTTTGACAAAGAACACTGTTCATTACAAAAAAGCTCTAATTGAGCTGTTAGAATGTCAGAAACAAGCTTTCTGAGCAGAAAAATGCATTTTGTGACAAAGTGATTCAGTGGATGATGAGAATGTCAGTTTTGACAAAGAACACTGTTCATTACTGAAATGCTCTCAATGAGCTGTTAGAATGTCAGAAACAAGCTTTCTGAGCTGAAAACTGCATTTTGTGACAAAGTGCATCAGTGGATGATGAGAATGTCAGTTGTGACAAAGAACACTGTTCATTACTAAAATGCTCTAATTGAGCTGTTAGAATGTCAGAAACAAGCTTTCTGAGCAGAAAAAAGCATTTTGTGACAAAGTGATTCAGTGGATGATGAGAATGTCAGTTTTGACAAAGAACACTGTTCATTACTGAAATGCTCTAATTGAGCTGTTAGAATGTCAGAAACAAGCTTTCTGATCAGAAAAATGCATTTGGTGACAAAGTGATTCAGTGGATGATGAGAATGTCAGTTGTGACAAAGAACACTGTTCATTACTGAAATGCTCTAATTGAGCTGTTAGAATGTCAGAAACATAATTTCTGATCAGAAAAATGCAATTTGTGACAAAGTGATTCAGTGGATGATGAGAATGTCAGTTTTGACAAAGAACACTGTTCATTACTGAAATGCTCTCAGTGACCTGTTAGAATGTCAGAAACAAGCTGTCTGAGCAGAAAAATGCATTTTGTGAAAAAGTGATTCAGTGGATGATGAGAATGTCAGTTTTGACAAAGAACACTGTTCATTACTGAAATGCTCTAATTGAGCTGTTAGAATGTCAGAAACAAGCTTTCTGATCAGAAAAATGCATTTTGTGACAAAGTGATTCAGTGGATGATGAGAATGTCAGTTTTGACAAAGAACACTGTTCATTACAAAAAAGCTCTAATTGAGCTGTTAGAATGTCAGAAACAAGCTTTCTGAGCAGAAAAATGCATTTTGTGACAAAGTGATTCAGTGGATGATGAGAATGTCAGTTTTGACAAAGAACACTGTTCATTACTGAAATGCTCTCAATGAGCTGTTAGAATGTCAGAAACAAGCTTTCTGAGCTGAAAACTGCATTTTGTGACAAAGTGCATCAGTGGATGATGAGAATGTCAGTTTTGACAAAGAACACTGTTCATTACTGAAATGCTCTAATTGAGCTGTTAGAATGTCAGAAACAAGCTTTCTGAGCTGAAAACTGCATTTTGTGACAAACTGCATTAGTGGATGATGAGAATGTCAGTTTTGACAAAGAACACTGTTTATTACTGAAATGCTCTAATTGAGCTGTTAGAATGTCAGAAACAAGCTTTCTGAGCAGAAAAATGCATTTTGTGACAAAGTGCATCAGTGCATGATGAGAATGTCAGTTGTGACAAAGAACACTGTTCATTACTAAAATGCTCTAATTGAGCTGTAAGAATGTCAGAAACAAGCTTTCTGATCAGAAAAATGCATTTTGTGACAAAGTGATTCAGTGGATGATGAGAATGTCAGTTTTGACAAAGAACACTGTTCATTACTGAAATGCTCTAATTGAGCTGTTAGAATGTCAGAAACAAGCTTTCTGAGCAGAAAAATGCATTTTGTGACAAAGTGATTCAGTGGATGATGAGAATGTCAGTTTTGACAAAGAACACTGTTCATTACTGAAATGCTCTAATTGAGCTGTTAGAATGTCAGAAACAAGCTTTCTGATCAGAAAAATGCATTTGGTGACAAAGTGATTCAGTGGATGATGAGAATGTCAGTTTTGACAAAGAACACTGTTCATTACTGAAATGCTCTAATTGAGCTGTTAGAATGTCAGAAACAAGCTTTCTGAGCTGAAAACTGCATTTTGTGACAAAGTGCATCAGTGGATGATGAGAATGTCAGTTTTGACAAAGAACACTTTTCATTACTAAAATGCTCTAATTGAGCTGTTAGAATGTCAGAAACATAATTTCTGATCAGAAAAATGCAATTTGTGACAAAGTGATTCAGTGGATGATGAGAATGTCAGTTTTGACAAAGAACACTGTTCATTACTGAAATGCTCTCAGTGACCTGTTAGAATGTCAGAAACAAGCTGTCTGAGCAGAAAAATGCATTTTGTGACAAAGTGATTCAGTGGATGATGAGAATGTCAGTTTTGACAAAGAACACTGTTCATTACTGAAATGCTCTAATTGAGCTGATAGAATGTCAGAAACAAGCTTTCTGATCAGAAAAATGCATTTTGTGACAAAATGATTCAGTGGATGATGAGAATGTCAGTTTTGACAAAGAACACTGTTCATTACAAAAAAGCTCTAATTGAGCTGTTACAATGTCACAAACAAGCTTTCTGAGCTGAAAACTGCATTTTGTGACAAAGTGCATCAGTGCATGATGAGAATGTCAGTTGTGACAAAGAACACTGTTCATTACTAAAATGCTCTAATTGAGCTGTTAGAATGTCAGAAACAAGCTTTCTGAGCAGAAAAATGCATTTTGTGACAAAGTGATTCAGTGGATGATGAGAATGTCAGTTTTGACAAAGAACACTGTTCATTACTGAAATGCTCTCAATGAGCTGTTAGAATGTCAGAAACAAGCTTTCTGAGCTGAAAACTGCATTTTGTGACAGAGTGCTTCAGTGGATGATGAGAATGTCAGTTTTGACAAAGAACACTGTTCATTACTGAAATGCTCTAATTGAGCTGTTAGAATGTCAGAAACAAGCTTTCTGAGCTGAAAACTGCATTTTGTGACAAAGTGATTCAGTGGATAATGAGAATGTCAGTTTTGACAAAGAACACTGTTCATTACAAAAAAGCTCTAATTGAGCTGTTAGAATGTCAGAAACAAGCTTTCTGAGCTGAAAACTGCATTTTGTGACAAAGTGCATCAGTGCATGATGAGAATGTCAGTTGTGACAAAGAACACTGTTCATTACTGAAATGCTCTAATTGAGCTGTTAGAATGTCAGAAACAAGCTTTCTGAGCTGAAAACTGCATTTTGTGACAAAGTGCATCAGTGCATGATGAGAATGTCAGTTGTGACAAAGAACACTGTTCATTACTAAAATGCTCTAATTGAGCTGTTAGAATGTCAGAAACAAGCTTTCTGAGCAGAAAAATGCATTTTGTGACAAAGTGATTCAGTGGATGATGAGAATGTCAGTTTTGACAAAGAACACTGTTCATTACTGAAAAGCTCTAATTGAGCTGTTAGAATGTCAGAAACAAGCTTTCTGAGCTGAAAACTGCATTTTGTGACAAAGTGCATCAGTGCATGATGAGAATGTCAGTTGTGACAAAGAACACTGTTCATTACTAAAATGCTCTAATTGAGCTGTTAGAATGTCAGAAACAAGCTTTCTGAGCAGAAAAATGCATTTTGTGACAAAGTGATTCAGTGGATGATGAGAATGTCAGTTTTGACAAAGAACACTGTTCATTACTGAAATGCTCTCAATGAGCTGTTAGAATGTCAGAAACAAGCTTTCTGAGCAGAAAAATGCATTTTGTGACAAAGTGCATCAGTGCATGATGAGAATGTCAGTTGTGACAAAGAACACTGTTCATTACTAAAATGCTCTAATTGAGCTGTTAGAATGTCAGAAACAAGCTTTCTGAGCAGAAAAATGCATTTTGTGACAAAGTGATTCAGTGGATGATGAGAATGTCAGTTTTGACAAAGAACACTGTTCATTACTGAAATGCTCTCAATGAGCTGTTAGAATGTCAGAAACAAGCTTTCTGAGAAGAAAAATGCATTTTGTGACAAAGTGATTCAGTGGATGATGAGAATGTCAGTTTTGACAAAGAACACTGTTCATTACTGAAATGCTCTAATTAAAATGTTAGAATGTCAGAAACAAGCTTTCTGATCAGAAAAATGCATTTGGTGACAAAGTGATTCAGTGGATGATGAGAATGTCAGTTTTGACAAAGAACACTGTTCATTACTGAAATGCTCTAATTGAGCTGTTAGAATGTCAGAAACAAGCTTTCTGAGCTGAAAACTGCATTTTGTGACAAACTGCATTAGTGGATGATGAGAATGTCAGTTTTGACAAAGAACACTGTTCATTACTGAAATGCTCTAATTGAGCTGTTAGAATGTCAGAAACATGCTTTCTGATCAGAAAAATGCATTTTGTGACAAAGTGATTCAGTGGATGATGAGAATGTCAGTTTTGACGAAGAACACTGTTCATTACTGAAATGCTATCAGTGACCTGTTAGAATGTCAGAAAGAAGCTGTCTGAGCAGAAAAATGCATTTTGTGACAAAGTGATTCAGTGGATGATGAGAATGTCAGTTTTGACAAAGAACACTGTTCATTACTGAAATGCTCTAATTGAGCTGTTAGAATGTCAGAAACAAGCTTTCTGATCAGAAAAAAGCATTTTGTGACAAAGTGATTCAGTGGATAATGAGAATGTCAGTTTTGACAAAGAACACTGTTCAATTCAAAAAAGCTCTAATTGAGCTGTTAGAATGTCAGAAACAAGCTTTCTGAGCTGAAAACTGCATTTTGTGACAAAGTGCATCAGTGCATGATGAGAATGTCAGTTGTGACAAAGAACACTGTTCATTACTAAAATGCTCTAATTGAGCTGTTAGAATGTCAGAAACAAGCTTTCTGAGCAGAAAAATGCATTTTGTGACAAAGTGATTCAGTGGATGATGAGAATGTCAGTTTTGACAAAGAACACTGTTCATTACTGAAAAGCTCTAATTGAGCTGTTAGAATGTCAGAAACAAGCTTTCTGAGCTGAAAACTGCATTTTGTGACAAAGTGATTCAGTGGATGATGAGAATGTCAGTTTTGACAAAGAACACTGTTCATTACTGAAATGCTCTAATTGAGCTGTTAGAATGTCAGAAACAAGCTTTCTGATCAGAAAAATGCATTTGGTGACAAAGTGATTCAGTGGATGATGAGAATGTCAGTTTTGACAAAGAACACTGTTCATTACTGAAATGCTCTAATTGAGCTGTTAGAATGTCAGAAACAAGCTTTCTGAGCTGAAAACTGCATTTTGTGACAAAGTGCATCAGTGGATGATGAGAATGTCAGTTTTGACAATGAACACTTTTCATTACTAAAATGCTCTCATTGAGCTGTTAGAATGTCAGAAACAAGCTTTCTGAGCAGAAAAATGCATTTTGTGACAAAGTGATTCAGTGGATGATGAGAATGTCAGTTTTGACAAAGAACACTGTTCATTACTGAAATGCTCTAATTGAGCTGTTAGAATGTCAGAAACATAATTTCTGATCAGAAAAATGCAATTTGTGACAAAGTGATTCAGTGGATGATGAGAATGTCAGTTTTGACAAAGAACACTGTTCATTACTGAAATGCTCTCAGTGACCTGTTAGAATGTCAGAAACAAGCTGTCTGAGCAGAAAAATGCATTTTGTGACAAAGTGATTCAGTGGATGATGAGAATGTCAGTTTTGACAAAGAACACTGTTCATTACTGAAATGCTCTAATTGAGCTGTTAGAATGTCAGAAACAAGCTTTCTGATCAGAAAAATGCATTTTGTGACAAAATGATTCAGTGGATGATGAGAATGTCAGTTTTGACAAAGAACACTGTTCATTACTGAAATGCTCTCAATGAGCTGTTAGAATGTCAGAAACAAGCTTTCTGAGCAGAAAAATGCATTTTGTGACAAAGTGATTCAGTGGATGATGAGAATGTCAGTTTTGACAAAGAACAATGTTCATTACTGAAATGCTCTAATTGAGCTGTTAGAATGTCAGAAACAAGCTTTCTGAGCTGAAAACTGCATTTTGTGACAAAGTGCATCAGTGGATGATGAGAATGTCAGTTGTGACAAAGAACACTGTTCATTACTAAAATGCTCTAATTGAGCTGTTAGAATGTCAGAAACAAGCTTTCTGAGCAGAAAAATGCATTTTGTGACAAAGTGATTCAGTGGATGATGAGAATGTCAGTTTTGACAAAGAACACTGTTCATTACTGAAATGCTATCAGTGACCTGTTAGAATGTCAGAAACAAGCTGTCTGAGCAGAAAAATGCATTTTGTGACAAAGTGATTCAGTGGATGATGAGAATGTCAAGTTTTGACAAAGAACACTGTTCATTACTGAAATGCTCTAATTGAGCTGTTAGAATGTCAGAAATAAGCTTTCTGATCAGAAAAAAGCATTTTGTGACAAAGTGATTCAGTGGATAATGAGAATGTCAGTTTTGACAAAGAACACTGTTCATTACAAAAAAGCTCTAATTGAGCTGTTAGAATGTCAGAAACAAGCTTTCTGAGCTGAAAACTGCATTTTGTGACAAAGTGCATCAGTGCATGATGAGAATGTCAGTTGTGACAAAGAACACTGTTCATTACTAAAATGCTCTAATTGAGCTGTTAGAATGTCAGAAACAAGCTTTCTGAGCAGAAAAATGCATTTTGTGACAAAGTGATTCAGTGGATGATGAGAATGTCAGTTTTGACAAAGAACACTGTTCATTACTGAAATGCTCTAATTGAGCTGTTAGAATGTCAGAAACAAGCTTTCTGAGCAGAAAAATGCATTTTGTGACAAAGTGATTCAGTGGATGATGAGAATGTCAGTTTTGACAAAGAACACTGTTCATTACTGAAATGCTCTAATTGAGCTGTTAGAATGTCAGAAACAAGCTTTCTGAGCTGAAAACTGCATTTTGTGACAAAGTGCATCAGTGCATGATGAGAATGTCAGTTGTGACAAAGAACACTGTTCATTACTAAAATGCTCTAATTGAGCTGTTAGAATGTCAGAAACAAGCTTTCTGAGCAGAAAAATGCATTTTGTGACAAAGTGATTCAGTGGATGATGAGAATGTCAGTTTTGACAAAGAACACTGTTCATTACTGAAAAGCTCTAATTGAGCTGTTAGAATGTCAGAAACAAGCTTTCTGAGCTGAAAACTGCATTTTGTGACAAAGTGCTTCAGTGGATGATGAGAATGTCAGTTGTGACAAAGAACACTGTTCATTACTAAAATGCTCTAATTGAGCTGTTAGAATGTCAGAAACAAGCTTTCTGAGCAGAAAAATGCATTTTGTGACAAAGTGATTCAGTGGATGATGAGAATATCAGTTTTGACAAAGAACACTGTTCATTACTGAAATGCTCTAATTAAGCTGTTAGAATGTCAGAAACAAGCTTTCTGATCAGAAAAATGCATTTGGTGACAAAGTGATTCAGTGGATGATGAGAATGTCAGTTTTGACAAAGAACACTGTTCATTACTGAAATGCTCTAATTGAGCTGTTAGAATGTCAGAAACAAGCTTTCTGAGCAGAAAAATGCATTTTGTGACAAAGTGATTCAGTGGATGATGAGAATGTCAGTTTTGACAAAGAACACTGTTCATTACTGAAATGCTATCAGTGACCTGTTAGAATGTCAGAAACAAGCTGTCTGAGCAGAAAAATGCATTTTGTGACAAAGTGATTCAGTGGATGATGAGAATGTCAGTTTTGACAAAGAACACTGTTCATTACTGAAATGCTCTAATTGAGCTGTTAGAATGTCAGAAACAAGCTTTCTGATCAGAAAAAAGCATTTTGTGACAAAGTGATTCAGTGGATAATGAGAATGTCAGTTTTGACAAAGAACACTGTTCATTACAAAAAAGCTCTAATTGAGCTGTTAGAATGTCAGAAACAAGCTTTCTGAGCTGAAAACTGCATTTTGTAACAAAGTGCATCAGTGCATGATGAGAATGTCAGTTGTGACAAAGAACACTGTTCATTACTAAAATGCTCTAATTGAGCTGTTAGAATGTCAGAAACAAGCTTTCTGAGCAGAAAAATGCATTTTGTGACAAAGTGATTCAGTGGATGATGAGAATGTCAGTTTTGACAAAGAACACTGTTCATTACTGAAAAGCTCTAATTGAGCTGTTAGAATGTCAGAAACAAGCTTTCTGAGCTGAAAACTGCATTTTGTGACAAAGTGCATCAGTGGATGATGAGAATGTCAGTTGTGACAAAGAACACTGTTCATTACTAAAATGCCCTAATTGAGCTGTTAGAATGTCAGAAACAAGCTTTCTGAGCAGAAAAATGCATTTTGTGACAAAGTGATTCAGTGGATGATGAGAATGTCAGTTTTGACAAAGAACACTGTTCATTACTGAAATGCTCTAATTGAGCTGTTAGAATGTCAGAAACAAGCTTTCTGAGCTGAAAACTGCATTTTGTGACAAAGTGCATCAGTGGATGATGAGAATGTCAGTTTTGACAATGAACACTTTTCATTACTAAAATGCTCTCATTGAGCTGTTAGAATGTCAGAAACAAGCTTTCTGAGCAGAAAAATGCATTTTGTGACAAAGTGATTCAGTGGATGATGAGAATGTCAGTTTTGACAAAGAACACTGTTCATTACTGAAATGCTCTAATTGAGCTGTTAGAATGTCAGAAACATAATTTCTGATCAGAAAAATGCAATTTGTGACAAAGTGATTCAGTGGATGATGAGAATGTCAGTTTTGACAAAGAACACTGTTCATTACTGAAATGCTCTCAGTGACCTGTTAGAATGTCAGAAACAAGCTGTCTGAGCAGAAAAATGCATTTTGTGACAAAGTGATTCAGTGGATGATGAGAATGTCAGTTTTGACAAAGAACACTGTTCATTACTGAAATGCTCTAATTGAGCTGTTAGAATGTCAGAAACAAGCTTTCTGATCAGAAAAATGCATTTTGTGACAAAATGATTCAGTGGATGATGAGAATGTCAGTTTTGACAAAGAACACTGTTCATTACAAAAAAGCTCTAATTGAGCTGTTACAATGTCAGAAACAAGCTTTCTGAGCTGAAAACTGCATTTTGTGACAAAGTGCATCAGTGGATGATGAGAATGTCAGTTGTGACAAAGAACACTGTTCATTACTAAAATGCTCTAATTGAGCTGTTAGAATGTCAGAAACAAGCTTTCTGAGCAGAAAAATGCATTTTGTGACAAAGTGATTCAGTGGATGATGAGAATGTCAGTTTTGACAAAGAACACTGTTCATTACTGAAATGCTATCAGTGACCTGTTAGAATGTCAGAAACAAGCTGTCTGAGCAGAAAAATGCATTTTGTGACAAAGTGATTCAGTGGATGATGAGAATGTCAAGTTTTGACAAAGAACACTGTTCATTACTGAAATGCTCTAATTGAGCTGTTAGAATGTCAGAAATAAGCTTTCTGATCAGAAAAAAGCATTTTGTGACAAAGTGATTCAGTGGATAATGAGAATGTCAGTTTTGACAAAGAACACTGTTCATTACAAAAAAGCTCTAATTGAGCTGTTAGAATGTCAGAAACAAGCTTTCTGAGCTGAAAACTGCATTTTGTGACAAAGTGCATCAGTGCATGATGAGAATGTCAGTTGTGACAAAGAACACTGTTCATTACTAAAATGCTCTAATTGAGCTGTTAGAATGTCAGAAACAAGCTTTCTGAGCAGAAAAATGCATTTTGTGACAAAGTGATTCAGTGGATGATGAGAATGTCAGTTTTGACAAAGAACACTGTTCATTACTGAAATGCTCTAATTGAGCTGTTAGAATGTCAGAAACAAGCTTTCTGAGCAGAAAAATGCATTTTGTGACAAAGTGATTCAGTGGATGATGAGAATGTCAGTTTTGACAAAGAACACTGTTCATTACTGAAATGCTCTAATTGAGCTGTTAGAATGTCAGAAACAAGCTTTCTGAGCTGAAAACTGCATTTTGTGACAAAGTGCATCAGTGCATGATGAGAATGTCAGTTGTGACAAAGAACACTGTTCATTACTAAAATGCTCTAATTGAGCTGTTAGAATGTCAGAAACAAGCTTTCTGAGCAGAAAAATGCATTTTGTGACAAAGTGATTCAGTGGATGATGAGAATGTCAGTTTTGACAAAGAACACTGTTCATTACTGAAAAGCTCTAATTGAGCTGTTAGAATGTCAGAAACAAGCTTTCTGAGCTGAAAACTGCATTTTGTGACAAAGTGCTTCAGTGGATGATGAGAATGTCAGTTGTGACAAAGAACACTGTTCATTACTAAAATGCTCTAATTGAGCTGTTAGAATGTCAGAAACAAGCTTTCTGAGCAGAAAAATGCATTTTGTGACAAAGTGATTCAGTGGATGATGAGAATGTCAGTTTTGACAAAGAACACTGTTCATTACTGAAATGCTCTAATTAAGCTGTTAGAATGTCAGAAACAAGCTTTCTGATCAGAAAAATGCATTTGGTGACAAAGTGATTCAGTGGATGATGAGAATGTCAGTTTTGACAAAGAACACTGTTCATTACTGAAATGCTCTAATTGAGCTGTTAGAATGTCAGAAACAAGCTTTCTGAGCAGAAAAATGCATTTTGTGACAAAGTGATTCAGTGGATGATGAGAATGTCAGTTTTGACAAAGAACACTGTTCATTACTGAAATGCTATCAGTGACCTGTTAGAATGTCAGAAACAAGCTGTCTGAGCAGAAAAATGCATTTTGTGACAAAGTGATTCAGTGGATGATGAGAATGTCAGTTTTGACAAAGAACACTGTTCATTACTGAAATGCTCTAATTGAGCTGTTAGAATGTCAGAAACAAGCTTTCTGATCAGAAAAAAGCATTTTGTGACAAAGTGATTCAGTGGATAATGAGAATGTCAGTTTTGACAAAGAACACTGTTCATTACAAAAAAGCTCTAATTGAGCTGTTAGAATGTCAGAAACAAGCTTTCTGAGCTGAAAACTGCATTTTGTAACAAAGTGCATCAGTGCATGATGAGAATGTCAGTTGTGACAAAGAACACTGTTCATTACTAAAATGCTCTAATTGAGCTGTTAGAATGTCAGAAACAAGCTTTCTGAGCAGAAAAATGCATTTTGTGACAAAGTGATTCAGTGGATGATGAGAATGTCAGTTTTGACAAAGAACACTGTTCATTACTGAAAAGCTCTAATTGAGCTGTTAGAATGTCAGAAACAAGCTTTCTGAGCTGAAAACTGCATTTTGTGACAAAGTGCATCAGTGGATGATGAGAATGTCAGTTGTGACAAAGAACACTGTTCATTACTAAAATGCCCTAATTGAGCTGTTAGAATGTCAGAAACAAGCTTTCTGAGCAGAAAAATGCATTTTGTGACAAAGTGATTCAGTGGATGATGAGAATGTCAGTTTTGACAAAGAACACTGTTCATTACTGAAATGCTCTAATTGAGCTGTTAGAATGTCAGAAACAAGCTTTCTGATCAGAAAAATGCATTTGGTGACAAAGTGATTCAGTGGATGATGAGAATGTCAGTTTTGACAAAGAACACTGTTCATTACTGAAATGCTCTAATTGAGCTGTTAGAATGTCAGAAACAAGCTTTCTGAGCTGAAAACTGCATTTTGTGACAAAGTGCATCAGTGGATGATGAGAATGTCAGTTTTGACAAAGAACACTTTTCATTACTAAAATGCTCTCATTGAGCTGTTAGAATGTCAGAAACAAGCTTTCTGAGCAGAAAAATGCATTTTGTGACAAAGTGATTCAGTGGATGATGAGAATGTCAGTTTTGACAAAGAACACTGTTCATTACTGAAATGCTCTAATTGAGCTGTTAGAATGTCAGAAACATAATTTCTGATCAGAAAAATGCAATTTGTGACAAAGTGATTCAGTGGATGATGAGAATGTCAGTTTTGACAAAGAACACTGTTCATTACTGAAATGCTCTCAGTGACCTGTTAGAATGTCAGAAACAAGCTGTCTGAGCAGAAAAATGCATTTTGTGACAAAGTGATTCAGTGGATGATGAGAATGTCAGTTTTGACAAAGAACTCTAATTGAGCTGTTAGAATGTCAGAAACAAGCTTTCTGATCAGAAAAATGCATTTTGTGACAAAATGATTCAGTGGATGATGAGAATGTCAGTTTTGACAAAGAACACTGTTCATTACAAAAAAGCTCTAATTGAGCTGTTACAATGTCACAAACAAGCTTTCTGAGCTGAAAACTGCATTTTGTGACAAAGTGCATCAGTGCATGATGAGAATGTCAGTTGTGACAAAGAACACTGTTCATTACTAAAATGCTCTAATTGAGCTGTTAGAATGTCAGAAACAAGCTTTCTGAGCAGAAAAATGCATTTTGTGACAAAGTGATTCAGTGGATGATGAGAATGTCAGTTTTGACAAAGAACACTGTTCATTACTGAAATGCTCTCAATGAGCTGTTAGAATGTCAGAAACAAGCTTTCTGAGCAGAAAAATGCATTTTGTGACAAAGTGATTCAGTGGATGATGAGAATGTCAGTTTTGACAAAGAACACTGTTCATTACTGAAATGCTCTCAATGAGCTGTTAGAATGTAAGAAACATAATTTCTGATCAGAAAAATGCAATTTGTGACAAAGTGATTCAGTGGATGATGAGAATGTCAGTTTTGACAAAGAACACTGTTCATTACTGAAATGCTCTCAATGAGCTGTTAGAATGTCAGAAACAAGCTTTCTGAGCTGAAAACTGCATTTTGTGACAGAGTGCATCAGTGGATGATGAGAATGTCAGTTTTGACAAAGAACACTGTTCATTGCTGAAAAGCTCTAATTGAGCTGTTAGAATGTCAGAAACAAGCTTTCTGAGCTGAAAACTGCATTTTGTGACAAAGTGCATCAGTGGATGATGAGAATGTCAGTTGTGACAAAGAACACTGTTCATTACTAAAATGCTCTAATTGAGCTGTTAGAATGTCAGAAACAAGCTTTCTGAGCAGAAAAATGCATTTTGTGACAAAGTGATTCAGTGGATGATGAGAATGTCAGTTTTGACAAAGAACACTGTTCATTACTGAAATGCTCTAATTGAGCTGTTAGAATGTCAGAATCAAGCTTTCTGATCAGAAAAATGCATTTGGTGACAAAGTGATTCAGTGGATGATGAGAATGTCAGTTTTGACAAAGAACACTGTTCATTACTGAAAAGCTCTAATTGAGCTGTTAGAATGTCAGAAACAAGCTTTCTGAGCTGAAAACTGCATTTTGTGACAAAGTGCATCAGTGGATGATGAGAATGTCAGTTGTGACAAAGAACACTGTTCATTACTAAAATGCTCTAATTGAGCTGTTAGAATGTCAGAAACAAGCTTTCTGAGCAGAAAAATGCATTTTGTGACAAAGTGATTCAGTGGATGATGAGAATGTCAGTTTTGACAAAGAACACTGTTCATTACTGAAATGCTCTAATTGAGCTGTTAGAATGTCAGAAACATAATTTCTGCTCAGAAAAATGCAATTTGTGACAAAGTGCATCAGTGCATGATGAGAATGTCAGTTGTGACAAAGAACACTGTTCATTACTAAAATGCTCTAATTGAGCTGTTAGAATGTCAGAAACAAGCTTTCTGAGCAGAAAAATGCATTTTGTGACAAAGTGATTCAGTGGATGATGAGAATGTCAGTTTTGACAAAGAACACTGTTCATTACTGAAAAGCTCTAATTGAGCTGTTAGAATGTCAGAAACAAGCTTTCTGAGCTGAAAACTGCATTTTGTGACAAAGTGCATCAGTGGATAATGAGAATGTCAGTTTTGACAAAGAACACTGTTCAATTCAAAAAAGCTCTAATTGAGCTGTTAGAATGTCAGAAACAAGCTTTCTGAGCTGAAAACTGCATTTTGTGACAAAGTGCATCAGTGCATGATGAGAATGTCAGTTGTGACAAAGAACACTGTTCATTACTAAAATGCTCTAATTGAGCTGTTAGAATGTCAGAAACAAGCTTTCTGAGCAGAAAAATGCATTTTGTGACAAAGTGATTCAGTGGATGATGAGAATGTCAGTTTTGACAAAGAACACTGTTCATTACTGAAAAGCTCTAATTGAGCTGTTAGAATGTCAGAAACAAGCTTTCTGAGCTGAAAACTGCATTTTGTGACAAAGTGCATCAGTGGATGATGAGAATGTCAGTTGTGACAAAGAACACTGTTCATTACTAAAATGCCCTAATTGAGCTGTTAGAATGTCAGAAACAAGCTTTCTGAGCTGAAAACTGCATTTTGTGACAAAGTGCATCAGTGGATGATGAGAATGTCAGTTTTGACAAAGAACACTGTTCATTACTGAAATGCTCTAATTGAGCTGTTAGAATGTCAGAAACAAGCTTTCTGAGCTGAAAACTGCATTTTGTGACAAACTGCATTAGTGGATGATGAGAATGTCAGTTTTGACAAAGAACACTGTTTATTACTGAAATGCTCTAATTGAGCTGTTAGAATGTCAGAAACAAGCTTTCTGAGCAGAAAAATGCATTTTGTGACAAAGTGCATCAGTGCATGATGAGAATGTCAGTTGTGACAAAGAACACTGTTCATTACTAAAATGCTCTAATTGAGCTGTAAGAATGTCAGAAACAAGCTTTCTGATCAGAAAAATGCATTTTGTGACAAAGTGATTCAGTGGATGATGAGAATGTCAGTTTTGACAAAGAACACTGTTCATTACTGAAATGCTCTAATTGAGCTGTTAGAATGTCAGAAACAAGCTTTCTGAGCAGAAAAATGCATTTTGTGACAAAGTGATTCAGTGGATGATGAGAATGTCAGTTTTGACAAAGAACACTGTTCATTACTGAAATGCTCTAATTGAGCTGTTAGAATGTCAGAAACAAGCTTTCTGATCAGAAAAATGCATTTGGTGACAAAGTGATTCAGTGGATGATGAGAATGTCAGTTTTGACAAAGAACACTGTTCATTACTGAAATGCTCTAATTGAGCTGTTAGAATGTCAGAAACAAGCTTTCTGAGCTGAAAACTGCATTTTGTGACAAAGTGCATCAGTGGATGATGAGAATGTCAGTTTTGACAAAGAACACTTTTCATTACTAAAATGCTCTAATTGAGCTGTTAGAATGTCAGAAACATAATTTCTGATCAGAAAAATGCAATTTGTGACAAAGTGATTCAGTGGATGATGAGAATGTCAGTTTTGACAAAGAACACTGTTCATTACTGAAATGCTCTCAGTGACCTGTTAGAATGTCAGAAACAAGCTGTCTGAGCAGAAAAATGCATTTTGTGACAAAGTGATTCAGTGGATGATGAGAATGTCAGTTTTGACAAAGAACACTGTTCATTACTGAAATGCTCTAATTGAGCTGATAGAATGTCAGAAACAAGCTTTCTGATCAGAAAAATGCATTTTGTGACAAAATGATTCAGTGGATGATGAGAATGTCAGTTTTGACAAAGAACACTGTTCATTACAAAAAAGCTCTAATTGAGCTGTTACAATGTCACAAACAAGCTTTCTGAGCTGAAAACTGCATTTTGTGACAAAGTGCATCAGTGCATGATGAGAATGTCAGTTGTGACAAAGAACACTGTTCATTACTAAAATGCTCTAATTGAGCTGTTAGAATGTCAGAAACAAGCTTTCTGAGCAGAAAAATGCATTTTGTGACAAAGTGATTCAGTGGATGATGAGAATGTCAGTTTTGACAAAGAACACTGTTCATTACTGAAATGCTCTCAATGAGCTGTTAGAATGTCAGAAACAAGCTTTCTGAGCAGAAAAATGCATTTTGTGACAAAGTGATTCAGTGGATGATGAGAATGTCAGTTTTGACAAAGAACACTGTTCATTACTGAAATGCTCTCAATGAGCTGTTAGAATGTCAGAAACAAGCTTTCTGAGCTGAAAACTGCATTTTGTGACAGAGTGCTTCAGTGGATGATGAGAATGTCAGTTTTGACAAAGAACACTGTTCATTACTGAAATGCTCTAATTGAGCTGTTAGAATGTCAGAAACAAGCTTTCTGAGCTGAAAACTGCATTTTGTGACAAAGTGATTCAGTGAATAATGAGAATGTCAGTTTTGACAAAGAACACTGTTCATTACAAAAAAGCTCTAATTGAGCTGTTAGAATGTCAGAAACAAGCTTTCTGAGCTGAAAACTGCATTTTGTGACAAAGTGCATCAGTGCATGATGAGAATGTCAGTTGTGACAAAGAACACTGTTCATTACTGAAATGCTCTAATTGAGCTGTTAGAATGTCAGAAACAAGCTTTCTGAGCTGAAAACTGCATTTTGTGACAAAGTGCATCAGTGCATGATGAGAATGTCAGTTGTGACAAAGAACACTGTTCATTACTAAAATGCTCTAATTGAGCTGTTAGAATGTCAGAAACAAGCTTTCTGAGCAGAAAAATGCATTTTGTGACAAAGTGATTCAGTGGATGATGAGAATGTCAGTTTTGACAAAGAACACTGTTCATTACTGAAAAGCTCTAATTGAGCTGTTAGAATGTCAGAAACAAGCTTTCTGAGCTGAAAACTGCATTTTGTGACAAAGTGCATCAGTGCATGATGAGAATGTCAGTTGTGACAAAGAACACTGTTCATTACTAAAATGCTCTAATTGAGCTGTTAGAATGTCAGAAACAAGCTTTCTGAGCAGAAAAATGCATTTTGTGACAAAGTGATTCAGTGGATGATGAGAATGTCAGTTTTGACAAAGAACACTGTTCATTACTGAAATGCTCTCAATGAGCTGTTAGAATGTCAGAAACAAGCTTTCTGAGCAGAAAAATGCATTTTGTGACAAAGTGCATCAGTGCATGATGAGAATGTCAGTTGTGACAAAGAACACTGTTCATTACTAAAATGCTCTAATTGAGCTGTTAGAATGTCAGAAACAAGCTTTCTGAGCAGAAAAATGCATTTTGTGACAAAGTGATTCAGTGGATGATGAGAATGTCAGTTTTGACAAAGAACACTGTTCATTACTGAAATGCTCTCAATGAGCTGTTAGAATGTCAGAAACAAGCTTTCTGAGAAGAAAAATGCATTTTGTGACAAAGTGATTCAGTGGATGATGAGAATGTCAGTTTTGACAAAGAACACTGTTCATTACTGAAATGCTCTAATTAAAATGTTAGAATGTCAGAAACAAGCTTTCTGATCAGAAAAATGCATTTGGTGACAAAGTGATTCAGTGGATGATGAGAATGTCAGTTTTGACAAAGAACACTGTTCATTACTGAAATGCTCTAATTGAGCTGTTAGAATGTCAGAAACAAGCTTTCTGAGCTGAAAACTGCATTTTGTGACAAACTGCATTAGTGGATGATGAGAATGTCAGTTTTGACAAAGAACACTGTTCATTACTGAAATGCTCTAATTGAGCTGTTAGAATGTCAGAAACATGCTTTCTGATCAGAAAAATGCATTTTGTGACAAAGTGATTCAGTGGATGATGAGAATGTCAGTTTTGACGAAGAACACTGTTCATTACTGAAATGCTATCAGTGACCTGTTAGAATGTCAGAAAGAAGCTGTCTGAGCAGAAAAATGCATTTTGTGACAAAGTGATTCAGTGGATGATGAGAATGTCAGTTTTGACAAAGAACACTGTTCATTACTGAAATGCTCTAATTGAGCTGTTAGAATGTCAGAAACAAGCTTTCTGATCAGAAAAAAGCATTTTGTGACAAAGTGATTCAGTGGATAATGAGAATGTCAGTTTTGACAAAGAACACTGTTCAATTCAAAAAAGCTCTAATTGAGCTGTTAGAATGTCAGAAACAAGCTTTCTGAGCTGAAAACTGCATTTTGTGACAAAGTGCATCAGTGCATGATGAGAATGTCAGTTGTGACAAAGAACACTGTTCATTACTAAAATGCTCTAATTGAGCTGTTAGAATGTCAGAAACAAGCTTTCTGAGCAGAAAAATGCATTTTGTGACAAAGTGATTCAGTGGATGATGAGAATGTCAGTTTTGACAAAGAACACTGTTCATTACTGAAAAGCTCTAATTGAGCTGTTAGAATGTCAGAAACAAGCTTTCTGAGCTGAAAACTGCATTTTGTGACAAAGTGATTCAGTGGATGATGAGAATGTCAGTTTTGACAAAGAACACTGTTCATTACTGAAATGCTCTAATTGAGCTGTTAGAATGTCAGAAACAAGCTTTCTGATCAGAAAAATGCATTTGGTGACAAAGTGATTCAGTGGATGATGAGAATGTCAGTTTTGACAAAGAACACTGTTCATTACTGAAATGCTCTAATTGAGCTGTTAGAATGTCAGAAACAAGCTTTCTGAGCTGAAAACTGCATTTTGTGACAAAGTGCATCAGTGGATGATGAGAATGTCAGTTTTGACAATGAACACTTTTCATTACTAAAATGCTCTCATTGAGCTGTTAGAATGTCAGAAACAAGCTTTCTGAGCAGAAAAATGCATTTTGTGACAAAGTGATTCAGTGGATGATGAGAATGTCAGTTTTGACAAAGAACACTGTTCATTACTGAAATGCTCTAATTGAGCTGTTAGAATGTCAGAAACATAATTTCTGATCAGAAAAATGCAATTTGTGACAAAGTGATTCAGTGGATGATGAGAATGTCAGTTTTGACAAAGAACACTGTTCATTACTGAAATGCTCTCAGTGACCTGTTAGAATGTCAGAAACAAGCTGTCTGAGCAGAAAAATGCATTTTGTGACAAAGTGATTCAGTGGATGATGAGAATGTCAGTTTTGACAAAGAACACTGTTCATTACTGAAATGCTCTAATTGAGCTGTTAGAATGTCAGAAACAAGCTTTCTGATCAGAAAAATGCATTTTGTGACAAAATGATTCAGTGGATGATGAGAATGTCAGTTTTGACAAAGAACACTGTTCATTACTGAAATGCTCTCAATGAGCTGTTAGAATGTCAGAAACAAGCTTTCTGAGCAGAAAAATGCATTTTGTGACAAAGTGATTCAGTGGATGATGAGAATGTCAGTTTTGACAAAGAACAATGTTCATTACTGAAATGCTCTAATTGAGCTGTTAGAATGTCAGAAACAAGCTTTCTGAGCTGAAAACTGCATTTTGTGACAAAGTGCATCAGTGGATGATGAGAATGTCAGTTGTGACAAAGAACACTGTTCATTACTAAAATGCTCTAATTGAGCTGTTAGAATGTCAGAAACAAGCTTTCTGAGCAGAAAAATGCATTTTGTGACAAAGTGATTCAGTGGATGATGAGAATGTCAGTTTTGACAAAGAACACTGTTCATTACTGAAATGCTATCAGTGACCTGTTAGAATGTCAGAAACAAGCTGTCTGAGCAGAAAAATGCATTTTGTGACAAAGTGATTCAGTGGATGATGAGAATGTCAAGTTTTGACAAAGAACACTGTTCATTACTGAAATGCTCTAATTGAGCTGTTAGAATGTCAGAAATAAGCTTTCTGATCAGAAAAAAGCATTTTGTGACAAAGTGATTCAGTGGATAATGAGAATGTCAGTTTTGACAAAGAACACTGTTCATTACAAAAAAGCTCTAATTGAGCTGTTAGAATGTCAGAAACAAGCTTTCTGAGCTGAAAACTGCATTTTGTGACAAAGTGCATCAGTGCATGATGAGAATGTCAGTTGTGACAAAGAACACTGTTCATTACTAAAATGCTCTAATTGAGCTGTTAGAATGTCAGAAACAAGCTTTCTGAGCAGAAAAATGCATTTTGTGACAAAGTGATTCAGTGGATGATGAGAATGTCAGTTTTGACAAAGAACACTGTTCATTACTGAAATGCTCTAATTGAGCTGTTAGAATGTCAGAAACAAGCTTTCTGAGCAGAAAAATGCATTTTGTGACAAAGTGATTCAGTGGATGATGAGAATGTCAGTTTTGACAAAGAACACTGTTCATTACTGAAATGCTCTAATTGAGCTGTTAGAATGTCAGAAACAAGCTTTCTGAGCTGAAAACTGCATTTTGTGACAAAGTGCATCAGTGCATGATGAGAATGTCAGTTGTGACAAAGAACACTGTTCATTACTAAAATGCTCTAATTGAGCTGTTAGAATGTCAGAAACAAGCTTTCTGAGCAGAAAAATGCATTTTGTGACAAAGTGATTCAGTGGATGATGAGAATGTCAGTTTTGACAAAGAACACTGTTCATTACTGAAAAGCTCTAATTGAGCTGTTAGAATGTCAGAAACAAGCTTTCTGAGCTGAAAACTGCATTTTGTGACAAAGTGCTTCAGTGGATGATGAGAATGTCAGTTGTGACAAAGAACACTGTTCATTACTAAAATGCTCTAATTGAGCTGTTAGAATGTCAGAAACAAGCTTTCTGAGCAGAAAAATGCATTTTGTGACAAAGTGATTCAGTGGATGATGAGAATGTCAGTTTTGACAAAGAACACTGTTCATTACTGAAATGCTCTAATTAAGCTGTTAGAATGTCAGAAACAAGCTTTCTGATCAGAAAAATGCATTTGGTGACAAAGTGATTCAGTGGATGATGAGAATGTCAGTTTTGACAAAGAACACTGTTCATTACTGAAATGCTCTAATTGAGCTGTTAGAATGTCAGAAACAAGCTTTCTGAGCAGAAAAATGCATTTTGTGACAAAGTGATTCAGTGGATGATGAGAATGTCAGTTTTGACAAAGAACACTGTTCATTACTGAAATGCTATCAGTGACCTGTTAGAATGTCAGAAACAAGCTGTCTGAGCAGAAAAATGCATTTTGTGACAAAGTGATTCAGTGGATGATGAGAATGTCAGTTTTGACAAAGAACACTGTTCATTACTGAAATGCTCTAATTGAGCTGTTAGAATGTCAGAAACAAGCTTTCTGAGCTGAAAACTGCATTTTGTAACAAAGTGCATCAGTGCATGATGAGAATGTCAGTTGTGACAAAGAACACTGTTCATTACTAAAATGCTCTAATCGAGCTGTTAGAATGTCAGAAACAAGCTTTCTGAGCAGAAAAATGCATTTTGTGACAAAGTGATTCAGTGGATGATGAGAATGTCAGTTTTGACAAAGAACACTGTTCATTACTGAAAAGCTCTAATTGAGCTGTTAGAATGTCAGAAACAAGCTTTCTGAGCTGAAAACTGCATTTTGTGACAAAGTGCATCAGTGGATGATGAGAATGTCAGTTGTGACAAAGAACACTGTTCATTACTAAAATGCCCTAATTGAGCTGTTAGAATGTCAGAAACAAGCTTTCTGAGCAGAAAAATGCATTTTGTGACAAAGTGATTCAGTGGATGATGAGAATGTCAGTTTTGACAAAGAACACTGTTCATTACTGAAATGCTCTAATTGAGCTGTTAGAATGTCAGAAACAAGCTTTCTGAGCTGAAAACTGCATTTTGTGACAAAGTGCATCAGTGGATGATGAGAATGTCAGTTTTGACAATGAACACTTTTCATTACTAAAATGCTCTCATTGAGCTGTTAGAATGTCAGAAACAAGCTTTCTGAGCAGAAAAATGCATTTTGTGACAAAGTGATTCAGTGGATGATGAGAATGTCAGTTTTGACAAAGAACACTGTTCATTACTGAAATGCTCTAATTGAGCTGTTAGAATGTCAGAAACATAATTTCTGATCAGAAAAATGCAATTTGTGACAAAGTGATTCAGTGGATGATGAGAATGTCAGTTTTGACAAAGAACACTGTTCATTACTGAAATGCTCTCAGTGACCTGTTAGAATGTCAGAAACAAGCTGTCTGAGCAGAAAAATGCATTTTGTGACAAAGTGATTCAGTGGATGATGAGAATGTCAGTTTTGACAAAGAACACTGTTCATTACTGAAATGCTCTAATTGAGCTGTTAGAATGTCAGAAACAAGCTTTCTGATCAGAAAAATGCATTTTGTGACAAAATGATTCAGTGGATGATGAGAATGTCAGTTTTGACAAAGAACACTGTTCATTACAAAAAAGCTCTAATTGAGCTGTTACAATGTCACAAACAAGCTTTCTGAGCTGAAAACTGCATTTTGTGACAAAGTGCATCAGTGCATGATGAGAATGTCAGTTGTGACAAAGAACACTGTTCATTACTAAAATGCTCTAATTGAGCTGTTAGAATGTCAGAAACAAGCTTTCTGAGCAGAAAAATGCATTTTGTGACAAAGTGATTCAGTGGATGATGAGAATGTCAGTTTTGACAAAGAACACTGTTCATTACTGAAATGCTCTCAATGAGCTGTTAGAATGTCAGAAACAAGCTTTCTGAGCAGAAAAATGCATTTTGTGACAAAGTGATTCAGTGGATGATGAGAATGTCAGTTTTGACAAAGAACACTGTTCATTACTGAAATGCTCTCAATGAGCTGTTAGAATGTCAGAAACAAGCTTTCTGAGCTGAAAACTGCATTTTGTGACAGAGTGCTTCAGTGGATGATGAGAATGTCAGTTTTGACAAAGAACAATGTTCATTACTGAAATGCTCTAATTGAGCTGTTAGAATGTCAGAAACAAGCTTTCTGAGCTGAAAACTGCATTTTGTGACAAAGTGCATCAGTGGATGATGAGAATGTCAGTTGTGACAAAGAACACTGTTCATTACTAAAATGCTCTAATTGAGCTGTTAGAATGTCAGAAACAAGCTTTCTGAGCAGAAAAATGCATTTTGTGACAAAGTGATTCAGTGGATGATGAGAATGTCAGTTTTGACAAAGAACACTGTTCATTACTGAAATGCTATCAGTGACCTGTTAGAATGTCAGAAACAAGCTGTCTGAGCAGAAAAATGCATTTTGTGACAAAGTGATTCAGTGGATGATGAGAATGTCAAGTTTTGACAAAGAACACTGTTCATTACTGAAATGCTCTAATTGAGCTGTTAGAATGTCAGAAATAAGCTTTCTGATCAGAAAAAAGCATTTTGTGACAAAGTGATTCAGTGGATAATGAGAATGTCAGTTTTGACAAAGAACACTGTTCATTACAAAAAAGCTCTAATTGAGCTGTTAGAATGTCAGAAACAAGCTTTCTGAGCTGAAAACTGCATTTTGTGACAAAGTGCATCAGTGCATGATGAGAATGTCAGTTGTGACAAAGAACACTGTTCATTACTAAAATGCTCTAATTGAGCTGTTAGAATGTCAGAAACAAGCTTTCTGAGCAGAAAAATGCATTTTGTGACAAAGTGATTCAGTGGATGATGAGAATGTCAGTTTTGACAAAGAACACTGTTCATTACTGAAATGCTCTAATTGAGCTGTTAGAATGTCAGAAACAAGCTTTCTGAGCAGAAAAATGCATTTTGTGACAAAGTGATTCAGTGGATGATGAGAATGTCAGTTTTGACAAAGAACACTGTTCATTACTGAAATGCTCTAATTGAGCTGTTAGAATGTCAGAAACAAGCTTTCTGAGCTGAAAACTGCATTTTGTGACAAAGTGCATCAGTGCATGATGAGAATGTCAGTTGTGACAAAGAACACTGTTCATTACTAAAATGCTCTAATTGAGCTGTTAGAATGTCAGAAACAAGCTTTCTGAGCAGAAAAATGCATTTTGTGACAAAGTGATTCAGTGGATGATGAGAATGTCAGTTTTGACAAAGAACACTGTTCATTACTGAAAAGCTCTAATTGAGCTGTTAGAATGTCAGAAACAAGCTTTCTGAGCTGAAAACTGCATTTTGTGACAAAGTGCTTCAGTGGATGATGAGAATGTCAGTTGTGACAAAGAACACTGTTCATTACTAAAATGCTCTAATTGAGCTGTTAGAATGTCAGAAACAAGCTTTCTGAGCAGAAAAATGCATTTTGTGACAAAGTGATTCAGTGGATGATGAGAATGTCAGTTTTGACAAAGAACACTGTTCATTACTGAAATGCTCTAATTAAGCTGTTAGAATGTCAGAAACAAGCTTTCTGATCAGAAAAATGCATTTGGTGACAAAGTGATTCAGTGGATGATGAGAATGTCAGTTTTGACAAAGAACACTGTTCATTACTGAAATGCTCTAATTGAGCTGTTAGAATGTCAGAAACAAGCTTTCTGAGCAGAAAAATGCATTTTGTGACAAAGTGATTCAGTGGATGATGAGAATGTCAGTTTTGACAAAGAACACTGTTCATTACTGAAATGCTATCAGTGACCTGTTAGAATGTCAGAAACAAGCTGTCTGAGTAGAAAAATGCATTTTGTGACAAAGTGATTCAGTGGATGATGAGAATGTCAGTTTTGACAAAGAACACTGTTCATTACTGAAATGCTCTAATTGAGCTGTTAGAATGTCAGAAACAAGCTTTCTGATCAGAAAAAAGCATTTTGTGACAAAGTGATTCAGTGGATAATGAGAATGTCAGTTTTGACAAAGAACACTGTTCATTACAAAAAAGCTCTAATTGAGCTGTTAGAATGTCAGAAACAAGCTTTCTGAGCTGAAAACTGCATTTTGTAACAAAGTGCATCAGTGCATGATGAGAATGTCAGTTGTGACAAAGAACACTGTTCATTACTAAAATGCTCTAATTGAGCTGTTAGAATGTCAGAAACAAGCTTTCTGAGCAGAAAAATGCATTTTGTGACAAAGTGATTCAGTGGATGATGAGAATGTCAGTTTTGACAAAGAACACTGTTCATTACTGAAAAGCTCTAATTGAGCTGTTAGAATGTCAGAAACAAGCTTTCTGATCAGAAAAATGCATTTGGTGACAAAGTGATTCAGTGGATGATGAGAATGTCAGTTTTGACAAAGAACACTGTTCATTACTGAAATGCTCTAATTGAGCTGTTAGAATGTCAGAAACAAGCTTTCTGAGCTGAAAACTGCATTTTGTGACAAAGTGCATCAGTGGATGATGAGAATGTCAGTTTTGACAAAGAACACTTTTCATTACTAAAATGCTCTCATTGAGCTGTTAGAATGTCAGAAACAAGCTTTCTGAGCAGAAAAATGCATTTTGTGACAAAGTGATTCAGTGGATGATGAGAATGTCAGTTTTGACAAAGAACACTGTTCATTACTGAAATGCTCTAATTGAGCTGTTAGAATGTCAGAAACATAATTTCTGATCAGAAAAATGCAATTTGTGACAAAGTGATTCAGTGGATGATGAGAATGTCAGTTTTGACAAAGAACACTGTTCATTACTGAAATGCTCTCAGTGACCTGTTAGAATGTCAGAAACAAGCTGTCTGAGCAGAAAAATGCATTTTGTGACAAAGTGATTCAGTGGATGATGAGAATGTCAGTTTTGACAAAGAACTCTAATTGAGCTGTTAGAATGTCAGAAACAAGCTTTCTGATCAGAAAAATGCATTTTGTGACAAAATGATTCAGTGGATGATGAGAATGTCAGTTTTGACAAAGAACACTGTTCATTACAAAAAAGCTCTAATTGAGCTGTTACAATGTCACAAACAAGCTTTCTGAGCTGAAAACTGCATTTTGTGACAAAGTGCATCAGTGCATGATGAGAATGTCAGTTGTGACAAAGAACACTGTTCATTACTAAAATGCTCTAATTGAGCTGTTAGAATGTCAGAAACAAGCTTTCTGAGCAGAAAAATGCATTTTGTGACAAAGTGATTCAGTGGATGATGAGAATGTCAGTTTTGACAAAGAACACTGTTCATTACTGAAATGCTCTCAATGAGCTGTTAGAATGTCAGAAACAAGCTTTCTGAGCAGAAAAATGCATTTTGTGACAAAGTGATTCAGTGGATGATGAGAATGTCAGTTTTGACAAAGAACACTGTTCATTACTGAAATGCTCTCAATGAGCTGTTAGAATGTAAGAAACATAATTTCTGATCAGAAAAATGCAATTTGTGACAAAGTGATTCAGTGGATGATGAGAATGTCAGTTTTGACAAAGAACACTGTTCATTACTGAAATGCTCTCAATGAGCTGTTAGAATGTCAGAAACAAGCTTTCTGAGCTGAAAACTGCATTTTGTGACAGAGTGCATCAGTGGATGATGAGAATGTCAGTTTTGACAAAGAACACTGTTCATTGCTGAAAAGCTCTAATTGAGCTGTTAGAATGTCAGAAACAAGCTTTCTGAGCTGAAAACTGCATTTTGTGACAAAGTGCATCAGTGGATGATGAGAATGTCAGTTGTGACAAAGAACACTGTTCATTACTAAAATGCTCTAATTGAGCTGTTAGAATGTCAGAAACAAGCTTTCTGAGCAGAAAAATGCATTTTGTGACAAAGTGATTCAGTGGATGATGAGAATGTCAGTTTTGACAAAGAACACTGTTCATTACTGAAATGCTCTAATTGAGCTGTTAGAATGTCAGAATCAAGCTTTCTGATCAGAAAAATGCATTTGGTGACAAAGTGATTCAGTGGATGATGAGAATGTCAGTTTTGACAAAGAACACTGTTCATTACTGAAAAGCTCTAATTGAGCTGTTAGAATGTCAGAAACAAGCTTTCTGAGCTGAAAACTGCATTTTGTGACAAAGTGCATCAGTGGATGATGAGAATGTCAGTTGTGACAAAGAACACTGTTCATTACTAAAATGCTCTAATTGAGCTGTTAGAATGTCAGAAACAAGCTTTCTGAGCAGAAAAATGCATTTTGTGACAAAGTGATTCAGTGGATGATGAGAATGTCAGTTTTGACAAAGAACACTGTTCATTACTGAAATGCTCTAATTGAGCTGTTAGAATGTCAGAAACATAATTTCTGCTCAGAAAAATGCAATTTGTGACAAAGTGCATCAGTGCATGATGAGAATGTCAGTTGTGACAAAGAACACTGTTCATTACTAAAATGCTCTAATTGAGCTGTTAGAATGTCAGAAACAAGCTTTCTGAGCAGAAAAATGCATTTTGTGACAAAGTGATTCAGTGGATGATGAGAATGTCAGTTTTGACAAAGAACACTGTTCATTACTGAAAAGCTCTAATTGAGCTGTTAGAATGTCAGAAACAAGCTTTCTGAGCTGAAAACTGCATTTTGTGACAAAGTGCATCAGTGGATAATGAGAATGTCAGTTTTGACAAAGAACACTGTTCAATTCAAAAAAGCTCTAATTGAGCTGTTAGAATGTCAGAAACAAGCTTTCTGAGCTGAAAACTGCATTTTGTGACAAAGTGCATCAGTGCATGATGAGAATGTCAGTTGTGACAAAGAACACTGTTCATTACTAAAATGCTCTAATTGAGCTGTTAGAATGTCAGAAACAAGCTTTCTGAGCAGAAAAATGCATTTTGTGACAAAGTGATTCAGTGGATGATGAGAATGTCAGTTTTGACAAAGAACACTGTTCATTACTGAAAAGCTCTAATTGAGCTGTTAGAATGTCAGAAACAAGCTTTCTGAGCTGAAAACTGCATTTTGTGACAAAGTGCATCAGTGGATGATGAGAATGTCAGTTGTGACAAAGAACACTGTTCATTACTAAAATGCCCTAATTGAGCTGTTAGAATGTCAGAAACAAGCTTTCTGAGCAGAAAAATGCATTTTGTGACAAAGTGATTCAGTGGATGATGAGAATGTCAGTTTTGACAAAGAACACTGTTCATTACTGAAATGCTCTAATTGAGCTGTTAGAATGTCAGAAACAAGCTTTCTGATCAGAAAAATGCATTTGGTGACAAAGTGATTCAGTGGATGATGAGAATGTCAGTTTTGACAAAGAACACTGTTCATTACTGAAATGCTCTAATTGAGCTGTTAGAATGTCAGAAACAAGCTTTCTGAGCTGAAAACTGCATTTTGTGACAAAGTGCATCAGTGGATGATGAGAATGTCAGTTTTGACAATGAACACTTTTCATTACTAAAATGCTCTCATTGAGCTGTTAGAATGTCAGAAACAAGCTTTCTGAGCAGAAAAATGCATTTTGTGACAAAGTGATTCAGTGGATGATGAGAATGTCAGTTTTGACAAAGAACACTGTTCATTACTAAAATGCTCTAATTGAGCTGTTAGAATGTCAGAAACAAGCTTTCTGAGCAGAAAAATGCATTTTGTGACAAAGTGATTCAGTGGATGATGAGAATGTCAGTTTTGACAAAGAACACTGTTCATTACTGAAAAGCTCTAATTGAGCTGTTAGAATGTCAGAAACAAGCTTTCTGAGCTGAAAACTGCATTTTGTGACAAAGTGCATCAGTGGATGATGAGAATGTCAGTTGTGACAAAGAACACTGTTCATTACTAAAATGCCCTAATTGAGCTGTTAGAATGTCAGAAACAAGCTTTCTGAGCAGAAAAATGCATTTTGTGACAAAGTGATTCAGTGGATGATGAGAATGTCAGTTTTGACAAAGAACACTGTTCATTACTGAAATGCTCTAATTGAGCTGTTAGAATGTCAGAAACAAGCTTTCTGATCAGAAAAATGCATTTGGTGACAAAGTGATTCAGTGGATGATGAGAATGTCAGTTTTGACAAAGAACACTGTTCATTACTGAAATGCTCTAATTGAGCTGTTAGAATGTCAGAAACAAGCTTTCTGAGCTGAAAACTGCATTTTGTGACAAAGTGCATCAGTGGATGATGAGAATGTCAGTTTTGACAATGAACACTTTTCATTACTAAAATGCTCTCATTGAGCTGTTAGAATGTCAGAAACAAGCTTTCTGAGCAGAAAAATGCATTTTGTGACAAAGTGATTCAGTGGATGATGAGAATGTCAGTTTTGACAAAGAACACTGTTCATTACTGAAATGCTCTAATTGAGCTGTTAGAATGTCAGAAACATAATTTCTGATCAGAAAAATGCAATTTGTGACAAAGTGATTCAGTGGATGATGAGAATGTCAGTTTTGACAAAGAACACTGTTCATTACTGAAATGCTCTCAGTGACCTGTTAGAATGTCAGAAACAAGCTGTCTGAGCAGAAAAATGCATTTTGTGACAAAGTGATTCAGTGGATGATGAGAATGTCAGTTTTGACAAAGAACACTGTTCATTACTGAAATGCTCTAATTGAGCTGTTAGAATGTCAGAAACAAGCTTTCTGATCAGAAAAATGCATTTTGTGACAAAATGATTCAGTGGATGATGAGAATGTCAGTTTTGACAAAGAACACTGTTCATTACTGAAATGCTCTCAATGAGCTGTTAGAATGTCAGAAACAAGCTTTCTGAGCAGAAAAATGCATTTTGTGACAAAGTGATTCAGTGGATGATGAGAATGTCAGTTTTGACAAAGAACAATGTTCATTACTGAAATGCTCTAATTGAGCTGTTAGAATGTCAGAAACAAGCTTTCTGAGCTGAAAACTGCATTTTGTGACAAAGTGCATCAGTGGATGATGAGAATGTCAGTTGTGACAAAGAACACTGTTCATTACTAAAATGCTCTAATTGAGCTGTTAGAATGTCAGAAACAAGCTTTCTGAGCAGAAAAATGCATTTTGTGACAAAGTGATTCAGTGGATGATGAGAATGTCAGTTTTGACAAAGAACACTGTTCATTACTGAAATGCTATCAGTGACCTGTTAGAATGTCAGAAACAAGCTGTCTGAGCAGAAAAATGCATTTTGTGACAAAGTGATTCAGTGGATGATGAGAATGTCAAGTTTTGACAAAGAACACTGTTCATTACTGAAATGCTCTAATTGAGCTGTTAGAATGTCAGAAATAAGCTTTCTGATCAGAAAAAAGCATTTTGTGACAAAGTGATTCAGTGGATAATGAGAATGTCAGTTTTGACAAAGAACACTGTTCATTACAAAAAAGCTCTAATTGAGCTGTTAGAATGTCAGAAACAAGCTTTCTGAGCTGAAAACTGCATTTTGTGACAAAGTGCATCAGTGCATGATGAGAATGTCAGTTGTGACAAAGAACACTGTTCATTACTAAAATGCTCTAATTGAGCTGTTAGAATGTCAGAAACAAGCTTTCTGAGCAGAAAAATGCATTTTGTGACAAAGTGATTCAGTGGATGATGAGAATGTCAGTTTTGACAAAGAACACTGTTCATTACTGAAATGCTCTAATTGAGCTGTTAGAATGTCAGAAACAAGCTTTCTGAGCAGAAAAATGCATTTTGTGACAAAGTGATTCAGTGGATGATGAGAATGTCAGTTTTGACAAAGAACACTGTTCATTACTGAAATGCTCTAATTGAGCTGTTAGAATGTCAGAAACAAGCTTTCTGAGCTGAAAACTGCATTTTGTGACAAAGTGCATCAGTGCATGATGAGAATGTCAGTTGTGACAAAGAACACTGTTCATTACTAAAATGCTCTAATTGAGCTGTTAGAATGTCAGAAACAAGCTTTCTGAGCAGAAAAATGCATTTTGTGACAAAGTGATTCAGTGGATGATGAGAATGTCAGTTTTGACAAAGAACACTGTTCATTACTGAAAAGCTCTAATTGAGCTGTTAGAATGTCAGAAACAAGCTTTCTGAGCTGAAAACTGCATTTTGTGACAAAGTGCTTCAGTGGATGATGAGAATGTCAGTTGTGACAAAGAACACTGTTCATTACTAAAATGCTCTAATTGAGCTGTTAGAATGTCAGAAACAAGCTTTCTGAGCAGAAAAATGCATTTTGTGACAAAGTGATTCAGTGGATGATGAGAATGTCAGTTTTGACAAAGAACACTGTTCATTACTGAAATGCTCTAATTAAGCTGTTAGAATGTCAGAAACAAGCTTTCTGATCAGAAAAATGCATTTGGTGACAAAGTGATTCAGTGGATGATGAGAATGTCAGTTTTGACAAAGAACACTGTTCATTACTGAAATGCTCTAATTGAGCTGTTAGAATGTCAGAAACAAGCTTTCTGAGCAGAAAAATGCATTTTGTGACAAAGTGATTCAGTGGATGATGAGAATGTCAGTTTTGACAAAGAACACTGTTCATTACTGAAATGCTATCAGTGACCTGTTAGAATGTCAGAAACAAGCTGTCTGAGCAGAAAAATGCATTTTGTGACAAAGTGATTCAGTGGATGATGAGAATGTCAGTTTTGACAAAGAACACTGTTCATTACTGAAATGCTCTAATTGAGCTGTTAGAATGTCAGAAACAAGCTTTCTGATCAGAAAAAAGCATTTTGTGACAAAGTGATTCAGTGGATAATGAGAATGTCAGTTTTGACAAAGAACACTGTTCATTACAAAAAAGCTCTAATTGAGCTGTTAGAATGTCAGAAACAAGCTTTCTGAGCTGAAAACTGCATTTTGTAACAAAGTGCATCAGTGCATGATGAGAATGTCAGTTGTGACAAAGAACACTGTTCATTACTAAAATGCTCTAATTGAGCTGTTAGAATGTCAGAAACAAGCTTTCTGAGCAGAAAAATGCATTTTGTGACAAAGTGATTCAGTGGATGATGAGAATGTCAGTTTTGACAAAGAACACTGTTCATTACTGAAAAGCTCTAATTGAGCTGTTAGAATGTCAGAAACAAGCTTTCTGAGCTGAAAACTGCATTTTGTGACAAAGTGCATCAGTGGATGATGAGAATGTCAGTTGTGACAAAGAACACTGTTCATTACTAAAATGCCCTAATTGAGCTGTTAGAATGTCAGAAACAAGCTTTCTGAGCAGAAACATGCATTTTGTGACAAAGTGATTCAGTGGATGATGAGAATGTCAGTTTTGACAAAGAACACTGTTCATTACTGAAATGCTCTAATTGAGCTGTTAGAATGTCAGAAACAAGCTTTCTGAGCTGAAAACTGCATTTTGTGACAAAGTGCATCAGTGGATGATGAGAATGTCAGTTTTGACAATGAACACTTTTCATTACTAAAATGCTCTCATTGAGCTGTTAGAATGTCAGAAACAAGCTTTCTGAGCAGAAAAATGCATTTTGTGACAAAGTGATTCAGTGGATGATGAGAATGTCAGTTTTGACAAAGAACACTGTTCATTACTGAAATGCTCTAATTGAGCTGTTAGAATGTCAGAAACATAATTTCTGATCAGAAAAATGCAATTTGTGACAAAGTGATTCAGTGGATGATGAGAATGTCAGTTTTGACAAAGAACACTGTTCATTACTGAAATGCTCTCAGTGACCTGTTAGAATGTCAGAAACAAGCTGTCTGAGCAGAAAAATGCATTTTGTGACAAAGTGATTCAGTGGATGATGAGAATGTCAGTTTTGACAAAGAACACTGTTCATTACTGAAATGCTCTAATTGAGCTGTTAGAATGTCAGAAACAAGCTTTCTGATCAGAAAAATGCATTTTGTGACAAAATGATTCAGTGGATGATGAGAATGTCAGTTTTGACAAAGAACACTGTTCATTACAAAAAAGCTCTAATTGAGCTGTTACAATGTCACAAACAAGCTTTCTGAGCTGAAAACTGCATTTTGTGACAAAGTGCATCAGTGCATGATGAGAATGTCAGTTGTGACAAAGAACACTGTTCATTACTAAAATGCTCTAATTGAGCTGTTAGAATGTCAGAAACAAGCTTTCTGAGCAGAAAAATGCATTTTGTGACAAAGTGATTCAGTGGATGATGAGAATGTCAGTTTTGACAAAGAACACTGTTCATTACTGAAATGCTCTCAATGAGCTGTTAGAATGTCAGAAACAAGCTTTCTGAGCAGAAAAATGCATTTTGTGACAAAGTGATTCAGTGGATGATGAGAATGTCAGTTTTGACAAAGAACACTGTTCATTACTGAAATGCTCTCAATGAGCTGTTAGAATGTCAGAAACAAGCTTTCTGAGCTGAAAACTGCATTTTGTGACAGAGTGCTTCAGTGGATGATGAGAATGTCAGTTTTGACAAAGAACAATGTTCATTACTGAAATGCTCTAATTGAGCTGTTAGAATGTCAGAAACAAGCTTTCTGAGCTGAAAACTGCATTTTGTGACAAAGTGCATCAGTGGATGATGAGAATGTCAGTTGTGACAAAGAACACTGTTCATTACTAAAATGCTCTAATTGAGCTGTTAGAATGTCAGAAACAAGCTTTCTGAGCAGAAAAATGCATTTTGTGACAAAGTGATTCAGTGGATGATGAGAATGTCAGTTTTGACAAAGAACACTGTTCATTACTGAAATGCTATCAGTGACCTGTTAGAATGTCAGAAACAAGCTGTCTGAGCAGAAAAATGCATTTTGTGACAAAGTGATTCAGTGGATGATGAGAATGTCAAGTTTTGACAAAGAACACTGTTCATTACTGAAATGCTCTAATTGAGCTGTTAGAATGTCAGAAATAAGCTTTCTGATCAGAAAAAAGCATTTTGTGACAAAGTGATTCAGTGGATAATGAGAATGTCAGTTTTGACAAAGAACACTGTTCATTACAAAAAAGCTCTAATTGAGCTGTTAGAATGTCAGAAACAAGCTTTCTGAGCTGAAAACTGCATTTTGTGACAAAGTGCATCAGTGCATGATGAGAATGTCAGTTGTGACAAAGAACACTGTTCATTACTAAAATGCTCTAATTGAGCTGTTAGAATGTCAGAAACAAGCTTTCTGAGCAGAAAAATGCATTTTGTGACAAAGTGATTCAGTGGATGATGAGAATGTCAGTTTTGACAAAGAACACTGTTCATTACTGAAATGCTCTAATTGAGCTGTTAGAATGTCAGAAACAAGCTTTCTGAGCAGAAAAATGCATTTTGTGACAAAGTGATTCAGTGGATGATGAGAATGTCAGTTTTGACAAAGAACACTGTTCATTACTGAAATGCTCTAATTGAGCTGTTAGAATGTCAGAAACAAGCTTTCTGAGCTGAAAACTGCATTTTGTGACAAAGTGCATCAGTGCATGATGAGAATGTCAGTTGTGACAAAGAACACTGTTCATTACTAAAATGCTCTAATTGAGCTGTTAGAATGTCAGAAACAAGCTTTCTGAGCAGAAAAATGCATTTTGTGACAAAGTGATTCAGTGGATGATGAGAATGTCAGTTTTGACAAAGAACACTGTTCATTACTGAAATGCTCTAATTGAGCTGTTAGAATGTCAGAAACAAGCTTTCTGAGCTGAAAACTGCATTTTGTGACAAAGTGCTTCAGTGGATGATGAGAATGTCAGTTGTGACAAAGAACACTGTTCATTACTAAAATGCTCTAATTGAGCTGTTAGAATGTCAGAAAGAAGCTGTCTGAGCAGAAAAATGCATTTTGTGACAAAGTGATTCAGTGGATGATGAGAATGTCAGTTTTGACAAAGAACACTGTTCATTACTGAAATGCTCTAATTAAGCTGTTAGAATGTCAGAAACAAGCTTTCTGATCAGAAAAATGCATTTGGTGACAAAGTGATTCAGTGGATGATGAGAATGTCAGTTTTGACAAAGAACACTGTTCATTACTGAAATGCTCTAATTGAGCTGTTAGAATGTCAGAAACAAGCTTTCTGAGCAGAAAAATGCATTTTGTGACAAAGTGATTCAGTGGATGATGAGAATGTCAGTTTTGACAAAGAACACTGTTCATTACTGAAATGCTATCAGTGACCTGTTAGAATGTCAGAAACAAGCTGTCTGAGCAGAAAAATGCATTTTGTGACAAAGTGATTCAGTGGATGATGAGAATGTCAGTTTTGACAAAGAACACTGTTCATTACTGAAATGCTCTAATTGAGCTGTTAGAATGTCAGAAACAAGCTTTCTGATCAGAAAAAAGCATTTTGTGACAAAGTGATTCAGTGGATAATGAGAATGTCAGTTTTGACAAAGAACACTGTTCATTACAAAAAAGCTCTAATTGAGCTGTTAGAATGTCAGAAACAAGCTTTCTGAGCTGAAAACTGCATTTTGTAACAAAGTGCATCAGTGCATGATGAGAATGTCAGTTGTGACAAAGAACACTGTTCATTACTAAAATGCTCTAGTTGAGCTGTTAGAATGTCAGAAACAAGCTTTCTGAGCAGAAAAATGCATTTTGTGACAAAGTGATTCAGTGGATGATGAGAATGTCAGTTTTGACAAAGAACACTGTTCATTACTGAAAAGCTCTAATTGAGCTGTTAGAATGTCAGAAACAAGCTTTCTGAGCTGAAAACTGCATTTTGTGACAAAGTGCATCAGTGGATGATGAGAATGTCAGTTGTGACAAAGAACACTGTTCATTACTAAAATGCCCTAATTGAGCTGTTAGAATGTCAGAAACAAGCTTTCTGAGCAGAAAAATGCATTTTGTGACAAAGTGATTCAGTGGATGATGAGAATGTCAGTTTTGACAAAGAACACTGTTCATTACTGAAATGCTCTAATTGAGCTGTTAGAATGTCAGAAACAAGCTTTCTGATCAGAAAAATGCATTTGGTGACAAAGTGATTCAGTGGATGATGAGAATGTCAGTTTTGACAAAGAACACTGTTCATTACTGAAATGCTCTAATTGAGCTGTTAGAATGTCAGAAACAAGCTTTCTGAGCTGAAAACTGCATTTTGTGACAAAGTGCATCAGTGGATGATGAGAATGTCAGTTTTGACAAAGAACACTTTTCATTACTAAAATGCTCTCATTGAGCTGTTAGAATGTCAGAAACAAGCTTTCTGAGCAGAAAAATGCATTTTGTGACAAAGTGATTCAGTGGATGATGAGAATGTCAGTTTTGACAAAGAACACTGTTCATTACTGAAATGCTCTAATTGAGCTGTTAGAATGTCAGAAACATAATTTCTGATCAGAAAAATGCAATTTGTGACAAAGTGATTCAGTGGATGATGAGAATGTCAGTTTTGACAAAGAACACTGTTCATTACTGAAATGCTCTCAGTGACCTGTTAGAATGTCAGAAACAAGCTGTCTGAGCAGAAAAATGCATTTTGTGACAAAGTGATTCAGTGGATGATGAGAATGTCAGTTTTGACAAAGAACTCTAATTGAGCTGTTAGAATGTCAGAAACAAGCTTTCTGATCAGAAAAATGCATTTTGTGACAAAATGATTCAGTGGATGATGAGAATGTCAGTTTTGACAAAGAACACTGTTCATTACAAAAAAGCTCTAATTGAGCTGTTACAATGTCACAAACAAGCTTTCTGAGCTGAAAACTGCATTTTGTGACAAAGTGCATCAGTGCATGATGAGAATGTCAGTTGTGACAAAGAACACTGTTCATTACTAAAATGCTCTAATTGAGCTGTTAGAATGTCAGAAACAAGCTTTCTGAGCAGAAAAATGCATTTTGTGACAAAGTGATTCAGTGGATGATGAGAATGTCAGTTTTGACAAAGAACACTGTTCATTACTGAAATGCTCTCAATGAGCTGTTAGAATGTCAGAAACAAGCTTTCTGAGCAGAAAAATGCATTTTGTGACAAAGTGATTCAGTGGATGATGAGAATGTCAGTTTTGACAAAGAACACTGTTCATTACTGAAATGCTCTCAATGAGCTGTTAGAATGTAAGAAACATAATTTCTGATCAGAAAAATGCAATTTGTGACAAAGTGATTCAGTGGATGATGAGAATGTCAGTTTTGACAAAGAACACTGTTCATTACTGAAATGCTCTCAATGAGCTGTTAGAATGTCA
The DNA here is from genome assembly GCF_947034865.1 of Barbatula barbatula. Lineage (NCBI taxonomy): Eukaryota > Metazoa > Chordata > Actinopteri > Cypriniformes > Nemacheilidae > Barbatula > Barbatula barbatula. The sequence continues at coordinate 17,514,906 of NC_136778.1, read as the reverse complement.
GAAACAAGCTTTCTGAGCTGAAAACTGCATTTTGTGACAGAGTGCATCAGTGGATGATGAGAATGTCAGTTTTGACAAAGAACACTGTTCATTGCTGAAAAGCTCTAATTGAGCTGTTAGAATGTCAGAAACAAGCTTTCTGAGCTGAAAACTGCATTTTGTGACAAAGTGCATCAGTGGATGATGAGAATGTCAGTTGTGACAAAGAACACTGTTCATTACTAAAATGCTCTAATTGAGCTGTTAGAATGTCAGAAACAAGCTTTCTGAGCAGAAAAATGCATTTTGTGACAAAGTGATTCAGTGGATGATGAGAATGTCAGTTTTGACAAAGAACACTGTTCATTACTGAAATGCTCTAATTGAGCTGTTAGAATGTCAGAATCAAGCTTTCTGATCAGAAAAATGCATTTGGTGACAAAGTGATTCAGTGGATGATGAGAATGTCAGTTTTGACAAAGAACACTGTTCATTACTGAAAAGCTCTAATTGAGCTGTTAGAATGTCAGAAACAAGCTTTCTGAGCTGAAAACTGCATTTTGTGACAAAGTGCATCAGTGGATGATGAGAATGTCAGTTGTGACAAAGAACACTGTTCATTACTAAAATGCTCTAATTGAGCTGTTAGAATGTCAGAAACAAGCTTTCTGAGCAGAAAAATGCATTTTGTGACAAAGTGATTCAGTGGATGATGAGAATGTCAGTTTTGACAAAGAACACTGTTCATTACTGAAATGCTCTAATTGAGCTGTTAGAATGTCAGAAACATAATTTCTGCTCAGAAAAATGCAATTTGTGACAAAGTGCATCAGTGCATGATGAGAATGTCAGTTGTGACAAAGAACACTGTTCATTACTAAAATGCTCTAATTGAGCTGTTAGAATGTCAGAAACAAGCTTTCTGAGCAGAAAAATGCATTTTGTGACAAAGTGATTCAGTGGATGATGAGAATGTCAGTTTTGACAAAGAACACTGTTCATTACTGAAATGCTCTCAATGAGCTGTTAGAATGTCAGAAACAAGCTTTCTGAGCAGAAAAATGCATTTTGTGACAAAGTGCATCAGTGCATGATGAGAATGTCAGTTGTGACAAAGAACACTGTTCATTACTAAAATGCTCTAATTGAGCTGTTAGAATGTCAGAAACAAGCTTTCTGAGCAGAAAAATGCATTTTGTGACAAAGTGATTCAGTGGATGATGAGAATGTCAGTTTTGACAAAGAACACTGTTCATTACTGAAATGCTCTCAATGAGCTGTTAGAATGTCAGAAACAAGCTTTCTGAGAAGAAAAATGCATTTTGTGACAAAGTGATTCAGTGGATGATGAGAATGTCAGTTTTGACAAAGAACACTGTTCATTACTGAAATGCTCTAATTAAAATGTTAGAATGTCAGAAACAAGCTTTCTGATCAGAAAAATGCATTTGGTGACAAAGTGATTCAGTGGATGATGAGAATGTCAGTTTTGACAAAGAACACTGTTCATTACTGAAATGCTCTAATTGAGCTGTTAGAATGTCAGAAACAAGCTTTCTGAGCTGAAAACTGCATTTTGTGACAAACTGCATTAGTGGATGATGAGAATGTCAGTTTTGACAAAGAACACTGTTCATTACTGAAATGCTCTAATTGAGCTGTTAGAATGTCAGAAACATGCTTTCTGATCAGAAAAATGCATTTTGTGACAAAGTGATTCAGTGGATGATGAGAATGTCCGTTTTGACAAAGAACACTGTTCATTACTGAAATGCTCTAATTGAGCTGTTAGAATGTCAGAAACAAGCTTTCTGAGCTGAAAACTGCATTTTGTGACAAACTGCATTAGTGGATGATGAGAATGTCAGTTTTGACAAAGAACAGTGTTCATTACTGAAATGCTCTAATTGAGCTGTTAGAATGTCAGAAACATGCTTTCTGATCAGAAAAATGCATTTTGTGACAAAGTGATTCAGTGGATGATGAGAATGTCAGTTTTGACAAAGAACACTGTTCATTACTGAAATGCTATCAGTGACCTGTTAGAATGTCAGAAACAAGCTGTCTGAGCAGAAAAATGCATTTTGTGACAAAGTGATTCAGTGGATGATGAGAATGTCAGTTTTGACAAAGAACACTGTTCATTACTGAAAAGCTCTAATTGAGCTGTTAGAATGTCAGAAACAAGCTTTCTGAGCTGAAAACTGCATTTTGTGACAAAGTGCATCAGTGGATGATGAGAATGTCAGTTGTGACAAAGAACACTGTTCATTACTAAAATGCCCTAATTGAGCTGTTAGAATGTCAGAAACAAGCTTTCTGAGCAGAAAAATGCATTTTGTGACAAAGTGATTCAGTGGATGATGAGAATGTCAGTTTTGACAAAGAACACTGTTCATTACTGAAATGCTCTAATTGAGCTGTTAGAATGTCAGAAACAAGCTTTCTGATCAGAAAAATGCATTTGGTGACAAAGTGATTCAGTGGATGATGAGAATGTCAGTTTTGACAAAGAACACTGTTCATTACTGAAATGCTCTAATTGAGCTGTTAGAATGTCAGAAACAAGCTTTCTGAGCTGAAAACTGCATTTTGTGACAAAGTGCATCAGTGGATGATGAGAATGTCAGTTTTGACAAAGAACACTTTTCATTACTAAAATGCTCTCATTGAGCTGTTAGAATGTCAGAAACAAGCTTTCTGAGCAGAAAAATGCATTTTGTGACAAAGTGATTCAGTGGATGATGAGAATGTCAGTTTTGACAAAGAACACTGTTCATTACTGAAATGCTCTAATTGAGCTGTTAGAATGTCAGAAACAAGCTTTCTGAGCTGAAAACTGCATTTTGTGACAGAGTGCTTCAGTGGATGATGAGAATGTCAGTTTTGACAAAGAACAATGTTCATTACTGAAATGCTCTAATTGAGCTGTTAGAATGTCAGAAACAAGCTTTCTGAGCTGAAAACTGCATTTTGTGACAAAGTGCATCAGTGGATGATGAGAATGTCAGTTGTGACAAAGAACACTGTTCATTACTAAAATGCTCTAATTGAGCTGTTAGAATGTCAGAAACATAATTTCTGATCAGAAAAATGCAATTTGTGACAAAGTGATTCAGTGGATGATGAGAATGTCAGTTTTGACAAAGAACACTGTTCATTACTGAAATGCTCTCAGTGACCTGTTAGAATGTCAGAAACAAGCTGTCTGAGCAGAAAAATGCATTTTGTGACAAAGTGATTCAGTGGATGATGAGAATGTCAAGTTTTGACAAAGAACACTGTTCATTACTGAAATGCTCTAATTGAGCTGTTAGAATGTCAGAAATAAGCTTTCTGATCAGAAAAAAGCATTTTGTGACAAAGTGATTCAGTGGATGATGAGAATGTCAGTTTTGACAAAGAACACTGTTCATTACTGAAATGCTCTAATTGAGCTGTTAGAATGTCAGAAACAAGCTTTCTGAGCTGAAAACTGCATTTTGTGACAAAGTGCATCAGTGGATGATGAGAATGTCAGTTTTGACAAAGAACACTTTTCATTACTAAAATGCTCTCATTGAGCTGTTAGAATGTCAGAAACAAGCTTTCTGAGCAGAAAAATGCATTTTGTGACAAAGTGATTCAGTGGATGATGAGAATGTCAGTTTTGACAAAGAACACTGTTCATTACTGAAATGCTCTAATTGAGCTGTTAGAATGTCAGAAACAAGCTTTCTGAGCTGAAAACTGCATTTTGTGACAGAGTGCTTCAGTGGATGATGAGAATGTCAGTTTTGACAAAGAACAATGTTCATTACTGAAATGCTCTAATTGAGCTGTTAGAATGTCAGAAACAAGCTTTCTGAGCTGAAAACTGCATTTTGTGACAAAGTGCATCAGTGGATGATGAGAATGTCAGTTGTGACAAAGAACACTGTTCATTACTAAAATGCTCTAATTGAGCTGTTAGAATGTCAGAAACATAATTTCTGATCAGAAAAATGCAATTTGTGACAAAGTGATTCAGTGGATGATGAGAATGTCAGTTTTGACAAAGAACACTGTTCATTACTGAAATGCTCTCAGTGACCTGTTAGAATGTCAGAAACAAGCTGTCTGAGCAGAAAAATGCATTTTGTGACAAAGTGATTCAGTGGATGATGAGAATGTCAAGTTTTGACAAAGAACACTGTTCATTACTGAAATGCTCTAATTGAGCTGTTAGAATGTCAGAAATAAGCTTTCTGATCAGAAAAAAGCATTTTGTGACAAAGTGATTCAGTGGATGATGAGAATGTCAGTTTTGACAAAGAACACTGTTCATTACTGAAATGCTCTCAATGAGCTGTTAGAATGTCAGAAACAAGCTTTCTGAGCTGAAAACTGCATTTTGTGACAGAGTGCATCAGTGGATGATGAGAATGTCAGTTTTGACAAAGAACACTGTTCATTACTGAAATGCTCTCAATGAGCTGTTAGAATGTCAGAAACAAGCTTTCTGAGCAGAAAAATGCATTTTGTGACAAAGTGATTCAGTGGATGATGAGAATGTCAGTTTTGACAAAGAACACTGTTCATTACTGAAATGCTCTCAATGAGCTGTTAGAATGTCAGAAACAAGCTTTCTGAGCTGAAAACTGCATTTTGTGACAGAGTGCTTCAGTGGTTGATGAGAATGTCAGTTTTGACAAAGAACACTGTTCATTACTGAAATGCTCTAATTGAGCTGTTAGAATGTCAGAAACAAGCTTTCTGAGCTGAAAACTGCATTTTGTGACAAAGTGATTCAGTGGATAATGAGAATGTCAGTTTTGACAAAGAACACTGTTCATTACTGAAATGCTCTAATTGAGCTGTTAGAATGTCAGAAACAAGCTTTCTGATCAGAAAAATGCATTTGGTGACAAAGTGATTCAGTGGATGATGAGAATGTCAGTTTTGACAAAGAACACTGTTCATTACTGAAATGCTCTAATTGAGCTGTTAGAATGTCAGAAACAAGCTTTCTGAGCAGAAAAATGCATTTTGTGACAAAGTGATTCAGTGGATGATGAGAATGTCAGTTTTGACAAAGAACACTGTTCATTACTGAAATGCTCTAATTGAGCTGTTAGAATGTCAGAAACATAATTTCTGATCAGAAAAATGCAATTTGTGACAAAGTGATTCAGTGGATGATGAGAATGTCAGTTTTGACAAAGAACACTGTTCATTACTGAAATGCTCTCAGTGACCTGTTAGAATGTCAGAAACAAGCTGTCTGAGCAGAAAAATGCATTTTGTGACAAAGTGATTCAGTGGATGATGAGAATGTCAGTTTTGACAAAGAACTCTAATTGAGCTGTTAGAATGTCAGAAACAAGCTTTCTGATCAGAAAAATGCATTTTGTGACAAAATGATTCAGTGGATGATGAGAATGTCAGTTTTGACAAAGAACACTGTTCATTACAAAAAAGCTCTAATTGAGCTGTTACAATGTCACAAACAAGCTTTCTGAGCTGAAAATTGCATTTTGTGACAAAGTGCATCAGTGCATGATGAGAATGTCAGTTGTGACAAAGAACACTGTTCATTACTAAAATGCTCTAATTGAGCTGTTAGAATGTCAGAAACAAGCTTTCTGAGCAGAAAAATGCATTTTGTGACAAAGTGATTCAGTGGATGATGAGAATGTCAGTTTTGACAAAGAACACTGTTCATTACTGAAATGCTCTCAATGAGCTGTTAGAATGTCAGAAACAAGCTTTCTGAGCAGAAAAATGCATTTTGTGACAAAGTGATTCAGTGGATGATGAGAATGTCAGTTTTGACAAAGAACACTGTTCATTACTGAAATGCTCTCAATGAGCTGTTAGAATGTAAGAAACATAATTTCTGATCAGAAAAATGCAATTTGTGACAAAGTGATTCAGTGGATGATGAGAATGTCAGTTTTGACAAAGAACACTGTTCATTACTGAAATGCTCTCAATGAGCTGTTAGAATGTCAGAAACAAGCTTTCTGAGCTGAAAACTGCATTTTGTGACAGAGTGCATCAGTGGATGATGAGAATGTCAGTTTTGACAAAGAACACTGTTCATTGCTGAAAAGCTCTAATTGAGCTGTTAGAATGTCAGAAACAAGCTTTCTGAGCTGAAAACTGCATTTTGTGACAAAGTGCATCAGTGGATGATGAGAATGTCAGTTGTGACAAAGAACACTGTTCATTACTAAAATGCTCTAATTGAGCTGTTAGAATGTCAGAAACAAGCTTTCTGAGCAGAAAAATGCATTTTGTGACAAAGTGATTCAGTGGATGATGAGAATGTCAGTTTTGACAAAGAACACTGTTCATTACTGAAATGCTCTAATTGAGCTGTTAGAATGTCAGAATCAAGCTTTCTGATCAGAAAAATGCATTTGGTGACAAAGTGATTCAGTGGATGATGAGAATGTCAGTTTTGACAAAGAACACTGTTCATTACTGAAAAGCTCTAATTGAGCTGTTAGAATGTCAGAAACAAGCTTTCTGAGCTGAAAACTGCATTTTGTGACAAAGTGCATCAGTGGATGATGAGAATGTCAGTTGTGACAAAGAACACTGTTCATTACTAAAATGCTCTAATTGAGCTGTTAGAATGTCAGAAACAAGCTTTCTGAGCAGAAAAATGCATTTTGTGACAAAGTGATTCAGTGGATGATGAGAATGTCAGTTTTGACAAAGAACACTGTTCATTACTGAAATGCTCTAATTGAGCTGTTAGAATGTCAGAAACATAATTTCTGCTCAGAAAAATGCAATTTGTGACAAAGTGCATCAGTGCATGATGAGAATGTCAGTTGTGACAAAGAACACTGTTCATTACTAAAATGCTCTAATTGAGCTGTTAGAATGTCAGAAACAAGCTTTCTGAGCAGAAAAATGCATTTTGTGACAAAGTGATTCAGTGGATGATGAGAATGTCAGTTTTGACAAAGAACACTGTTCATTACTGAAAAGCTCTAATTGAGCTGTTAGAATGTCAGAAACAAGCTTTCTGAGCTGAAAACTGCATTTTGTGACAAAGTGCATCAGTGGATAATGAGAATGTCAGTTTTGACAAAGAACACTGTTCAATTCAAAAAAGCTCTAATTGAGCTGTTAGAATGTCAGAAACAAGCTTTCTGAGCTGAAAACTGCATTTTGTGACAAAGTGCATCAGTGCATGATGAGAATGTCAGTTGTGACAAAGAACACTGTTCATTACTAAAATGCTCTAATTGAGCTGTTAGAATGTCAGAAACAAGCTTTCTGAGCAGAAAAATGCATTTTGTGACAAAGTGATTCAGTGGATGATGAGAATGTCAGTTTTGACAAAGAACACTGTTCATTACTGAAAAGCTCTAATTGAGCTGTTAGAATGTCAGAAACAAGCTTTCTGAGCTGAAAACTGCATTTTGTGACAAAGTGCATCAGTGGATGATGAGAATGTCAGTTGTGACAAAGAACACTGTTCATTACTAAAATGCCCTAATTGAGCTGTTAGAATGTCAGAAACAAGCTTTCTGAGCAGAAAAATGCATTTTGTGACAAAGTGATTCAGTGGATGATGAGAATGTCAGTTTTGACAAAGAACACTGTTCATTACTGAAATGCTCTAATTGAGCTGTTAGAATGTCAGAAACAAGCTTTCTGATCAGAAAAATGCATTTGGTGACAAAGTGATTCAGTGGATGATGAGAATGTCAGTTTTGACAAAGAACACTGTTCATTACTGAAATGCTCTAATTGAGCTGTTAGAATGTCAGAAACAAGCTTTCTGAGCTGAAAACTGCATTTTGTGACAAAGTGCATCAGTGGATGATGAGAATGTCAGTTTTGACAATGAACACTTTTCATTACTAAAATGCTCTCATTGAGCTGTTAGAATGTCAGAAACAAGCTTTCTGAGCAGAAAAATGCATTTTGTGACAAAGTGATTCAGTGGATGATGAGAATGTCAGTTTTGACAAAGAACACTGTTCATTACTAAAATGCTCTAATTGAGCTGTTAGAATGTCAGAAACAAGCTTTCTGAGCAGAAAAATGCATTTTGTGACAAAGTGATTCAGTGGATGATGAGAATGTCAGTTTTGACAAAGAACACTGTTCATTACTGAAAAGCTCTAATTGAGCTGTTAGAATGTCAGAAACAAGCTTTCTGAGCTGAAAACTGCATTTTGTGACAAAGTGCATCAGTGGATGATGAGAATGTCAGTTGTGACAAAGAACACTGTTCATTACTAAAATGCCCTAATTGAGCTGTTAGAATGTCAGAAACAAGCTTTCTGAGCAGAAAAATGCATTTTGTGACAAAGTGATTCAGTGGATGATGAGAATGTCAGTTTTGACAAAGAACACTGTTCATTACTGAAATGCTCTAATTGAGCTGTTAGAATGTCAGAAACAAGCTTTCTGATCAGAAAAATGCATTTGGTGACAAAGTGATTCAGTGGATGATGAGAATGTCAGTTTTGACAAAGAACACTGTTCATTACTGAAATGCTCTAATTGAGCTGTTAGAATGTCAGAAACAAGCTTTCTGAGCTGAAAACTGCATTTTGTGACAAAGTGCATCAGTGGATGATGAGAATGTCAGTTTTGACAATGAACACTTTTCATTACTAAAATGCTCTCATTGAGCTGTTAGAATGTCAGAAACAAGCTTTCTGAGCAGAAAAATGCATTTTGTGACAAAGTGATTCAGTGGATGATGAGAATGTCAGTTTTGACAAAGAACACTGTTCATTACTGAAATGCTCTAATTGAGCTGTTAGAATGTCAGAAACATAATTTCTGATCAGAAAAATGCAATTTTTGACAAAGTGATTCAGTGGATGATGAGAATGTCAGTTTTGACAAAGAACACTGTTCATTACTGAAATGCTCTCAGTGACCTGTTAGAATGTCAGAAACAAGCTGTCTGAGCAGAAAAATGCATTTTGTGACAAAGTGATTCAGTGGATGATGAGAATGTCAGTTTTGACAAAGAACACTGTTCATTACTGAAATGCTCTAATTGAGCTGTTAGAATGTCAGAAACAAGCTTTCTGATCAGAAAAATGCATTTTGTGACAAAATGATTCAGTGGATGATGAGAATGTCAGTTTTGACAAAGAACACTGTTCATTACTGAAATGCTCTCAATGAGCTGTTAGAATGTCAGAAACAAGCTTTCTGAGCAGAAAAATGCATTTTGTGACAAAGTGATTCAGTGGATGATGAGAATGTCAGTTTTGACAAAGAACAATGTTCATTACTGAAATGCTCTAATTGAGCTGTTAGAATGTCAGAAACAAGCTTTCTGAGCTGAAAACTGCATTTTGTGACAAAGTGCATCAGTGGATGATGAGAATGTCAGTTGTGACAAAGAACACTGTTCATTACTAAAATGCTCTAATTGAGCTGTTAGAATGTCAGAAACAAGCTTTCTGAGCAGAAAAATGCATTTTGTGACAAAGTGATTCAGTGGATGATGAGAATGTCAGTTTTGACAAAGAACACTGTTCATTACTGAAATGCTATCAGTGACCTGTTAGAATGTCAGAAACAAGCTGTCTGAGCAGAAAAATGCATTTTGTGACAAAGTGATTCAGTGGATGATGAGAATGTCAAGTTTTGACAAAGAACACTGTTCATTACTGAAATGCTCTAATTGAGCTGTTAGAATGTCAGAAATAAGCTTTCTGATCAGAAAAAAGCATTTTGTGACAAAGTGATTCAGTGGATAATGAGAATGTCAGTTTTGACAAAGAACACTGTTCATTACAAAAAAGCTCTAATTGAGCTGTTAGAATGTCAGAAACAAGCTTTCTGAGCTGAAAACTGCATTTTGTGACAAAGTGCATCAGTGCATGATGAGAATGTCAGTTGTGACAAAGAACACTGTTCATTACTAAAATGCTCTAATTGAGCTGTTAGAATGTCAGAAACAAGCTTTCTGAGCAGAAAAATGCATTTTGTGACAAAGTGATTCAGTGGATGATGAGAATGTCAGTTTTGACAAAGAACACTGTTCATTACTGAAATGCTCTAATTGAGCTGTTAGAATGTCAGAAACAAGCTTTCTGAGCAGAAAAATGCATTTTGTGACAAAGTGATTCAGTGGATGATGAGAATGTCAGTTTTGACAAAGAACACTGTTCATTACTGAAATGCTCTAATTGAGCTGTTAGAATGTCAGAAACAAGCTTTCTGAGCTGAAAACTGCATTTTGTGACAAAGTGCATCAGTGCATGATGAGAATGTCAGTTGTGACAAAGAACACTGTTCATTACTAAAATGCTCTAATTGAGCTGTTAGAATGTCAGAAACAAGCTTTCTGAGCAGAAAAATGCATTTTGTGACAAAGTGATTCAGTGGATGATGAGAATGTCAGTTTTGACAAAGAACACTGTTCATTACTGAAAAGCTCTAATTGAGCTGTTAGAATGTCAGAAACAAGCTTTCTGAGCTGAAAACTGCATTTTGTGACAAAGTGCTTCAGTGGATGATGAGAATGTCAGTTGTGACAAAGAACACTGTTCATTACTAAAATGCTCTAATTGAGCTGTTAGAATGTCAGAAACAAGCTTTCTGAGCAGAAAAATGCATTTTGTGACAAAGTGATTCAGTGGATGATGAGAATGTCAGTTTTGACAAAGAACACTGTTCATTACTGAAATGCTCTAATTAAGCTGTTAGAATGTCAGAAACAAGCTTTCTGATCAGAAAAATGCATTTGGTGACAAAGTGATTCAGTGGATGATGAGAATGTCAGTTTTGACAAAGAACACTGTTCATTACTGAAATGCTCTAATTGAGCTGTTAGAATGTCAGAAACAAGCTTTCTGAGCAGAAAAATGCATTTTGTGACAAAGTGATTCAGTGGATGATGAGAATGTCAGTTTTGACAAAGAACACTGTTCATTACTGAAATGCTATCAGTGACCTGTTAGAATGTCAGAAACAAGCTGTCTGAGCAGAAAAATGCATTTTGTGACAAAGTGATTCAGTGGATGATGAGAATGTCAGTTTTGACAAAGAACACTGTTCATTACTGAAATGCTCTAATTGAGCTGTTAGAATGTCAGAAACAAGCTTTCTGATCAGAAAAATGCATTTGGTGACAAAGTGATTCAGTGGATGATGAGAATGTCAGTTTTGACAAAGAACACTGTTCATTACTGAAATGCTCTAATTGAGCTGTTAGAATGTCAGAAACAAGCTTTCTGAGCTGAAAACTGCATTTTGTGACAAAGTGCATCAGTGGATGATGAGAATGTCAGTTTTGACAATGAACACTTTTCATTACTAAAATGCTCTCATTGAGCTGTTAGAATGTCAGAAACAAGCTTTCTGAGCAGAAAAATGCATTTTGTGACAAAGTGATTCAGTGGATGATGAGAATGTCAGTTTTGACAAAGAACACTGTTCATTACTAAAATGCTCTAATTGAGCTGTTAGAATGTCAGAAACAAGCTTTCTGAGCAGAAAAATGCATTTTGTGACAAAGTGATTCAGTGGATGATGAGAATGTCAGTTTTGACAAAGAACACTGTTCATTACTGAAAAGCTCTAATTGAGCTGTTAGAATGTCAGAAACAAGCTTTCTGAGCTGAAAACTGCATTTTGTGACAAAGTGCATCAGTGGATGATGAGAATGTCAGTTGTGACAAAGAACACTGTTCATTACTAAAATGCCCTAATTGAGCTGTTAGAATGTCAGAAACAAGCTTTCTGAGCAGAAAAATGCATTTTGTGACAAAGTGATTCAGTGGATGATGAGAATGTCAGTTTTGACAAAGAACACTGTTCATTACTGAAATGCTCTAATTGAGCTGTTAGAATGTCAGAAACAAGCTTTCTGATCAGAAAAATGCATTTGGTGACAAAGTGATTCAGTGGATGATGAGAATGTCAGTTTTGACAAAGAACACTGTTCATTACTGAAATGCTCTAATTGAGCTGTTAGAATGTCAGAAACAAGCTTTCTGAGCTGAAAACTGCATTTTGTGACAAAGTGCATCAGTGGATGATGAGAATGTCAGTTTTGACAATGAACACTTTTCATTACTAAAATGCTCTCATTGAGCTGTTAGAATGTCAGAAACAAGCTTTCTGAGCAGAAAAATGCATTTTGTGACAAAGTGATTCAGTGGATGATGAGAATGTCAGTTTTGACAAAGAACACTGTTCATTACTGAAATGCTCTAATTGAGCTGTTAGAATGTCAGAAACATAATTTCTGATCAGAAAAATGCAATTTTTGACAAAGTGATTCAGTGGATGATGAGAATGTCAGTTTTGACAAAGAACACTGTTCATTACTGAAATGCTCTCAGTGACCTGTTAGAATGTCAGAAACAAGCTGTCTGAGCAGAAAAATGCATTTTGTGACAAAGTGATTCAGTGGATGATGAGAATGTCAGTTTTGACAAAGAACACTGTTCATTACTGAAATGCTCTAATTGAGCTGTTAGAATGTCAGAAACAAGCTTTCTGATCAGAAAAATGCATTTTGTGACAAAATGATTCAGTGGATGATGAGAATGTCAGTTTTGACAAAGAACACTGTTCATTACTGAAATGCTCTCAATGAGCTGTTAGAATGTCAGAAACAAGCTTTCTGAGCAGAAAAATGCATTTTGTGACAAAGTGATTCAGTGGATGATGAGAATGTCAGTTTTGACAAAGAACAATGTTCATTACTGAAATGCTCTAATTGAGCTGTTAGAATGTCAGAAACAAGCTTTCTGAGCTGAAAACTGCATTTTGTGACAAAGTGCATCAGTGGATGATGAGAATGTCAGTTGTGACAAAGAACACTGTTCATTACTAAAATGCTCTAATTGAGCTGTTAGAATGTCAGAAACAAGCTTTCTGAGCAGAAAAATGCATTTTGTGACAAAGTGATTCAGTGGATGATGAGAATGTCAGTTTTGACAAAGAACACTGTTCATTACTGAAATGCTATCAGTGACCTGTTAGAATGTCAGAAACAAGCTGTCTGAGCAGAAAAATGCATTTTGTGACAAAGTGATTCAGTGGATGATGAGAATGTCAAGTTTTGACAAAGAACACTGTTCATTACTGAAATGCTCTAATTGAGCTGTTAGAATGTCAGAAATAAGCTTTCTGATCAGAAAAAAGCATTTTGTGACAAAGTGATTCAGTGGATAATGAGAATGTCAGTTTTGACAAAGAACACTGTTCATTACAAAAAAGCTCTAATTGAGCTGTTAGAATGTCAGAAACAAGCTTTCTGAGCTGAAAACTGCATTTTGTGACAAAGTGCATCAGTGCATGATGAGAATGTCAGTTGTGACAAAGAACACTGTTCATTACTAAAATGCTCTAATTGAGCTGTTAGAATGTCAGAAACAAGCTTTCTGAGCAGAAAAATGCATTTTGTGACAAAGTGATTCAGTGGATGATGAGAATGTCAGTTTTGACAAAGAACACTGTTCATTACTGAAATGCTCTAATTGAGCTGTTAGAATGTCAGAAACAAGCTTTCTGAGCAGAAAAATGCATTTTGTGACAAAGTGATTCAGTGGATGATGAGAATGTCAGTTTTGACAAAGAACACTGTTCATTACTGAAATGCTCTAATTGAGCTGTTAGAATGTCAGAAACAAGCTTTCTGAGCTGAAAACTGCATTTTGTGACAAAGTGCATCAGTGCATGATGAGAATGTCAGTTGTGACAAAGAACACTGTTCATTACTAAAATGCTCTAATTGAGCTGTTAGAATGTCAGAAACAAGCTTTCTGAGCAGAAAAATGCATTTTGTGACAAAGTGATTCAGTGGATGATGAGAATGTCAGTTTTGACAAAGAACACTGTTCATTACTGAAAAGCTCTAATTGAGCTGTTAGAATGTCAGAAACAAGCTTTCTGAGCTGAAAACTGCATTTTGTGACAAAGTGCTTCAGTGGATGATGAGAATGTCAGTTGTGACAAAGAACACTGTTCATTACTAAAATGCTCTAATTGAGCTGTTAGAATGTCAGAAACAAGCTTTCTGAGCAGAAAAATGCATTTTGTGACAAAGTGATTCAGTGGATGATGAGAATGTCAGTTTTGACAAAGAACACTGTTCATTACTGAAATGCTCTAATTAAGCTGTTAGAATGTCAGAAACAAGCTTTCTGATCAGAAAAATGCATTTGGTGACAAAGTGATTCAGTGGATGATGAGAATGTCAGTTTTGACAAAGAACACTGTTCATTACTGAAATGCTCTAATTGAGCTGTTAGAATGTCAGAAACAAGCTTTCTGAGCAGAAAAATGCATTTTGTGACAAAGTGATTCAGTGGATGATGAGAATGTCAGTTTTGACAAAGAACACTGTTCATTACTGAAATGCTATCAGTGACCTGTTAGAATGTCAGAAACAAGCTTTCTGAGCAGAAAAATGCATTTTGTGACAAAGTGATTCAGTGGATGATGAGAATGTCAGTTTTGACAAAGAACACTGTTCATTACTGAAATGCTCTAATTGAGCTGTTAGAATGTCAGAAACAAGCTTTCTGAGCTGAAAACTGCATTTTGTGACAAAGTGCATCAGTGCATGATGAGAATGTCAGTTGTGACAAAGAACACTGTTCATTACTAAAATGCTCTAATTGAGCTGTTAGAATGTCAGAAACAAGCTTTCTGAGCAGAAAAATGCATTTTGTGACAAAGTGATTCAGTGGATGATGAGAATGTCAGTTTTGACAAAGAACACTGTTCATTACTGAAAAGCTCTAATTGAGCTGTTAGAATGTCAGAAACAAGCTTTCTGAGCTGAAAACTGCATTTTGTGACAAAGTGCTTCAGTGGATGATGAGAATGTCAGTTGTGACAAAGAACACTGTTCATTACTAAAATGCTCTAATTGAGCTGTTAGAATGTCAGAAACAAGCTTTCTGAGCAGAAAAATGCATTTTGTGACAAAGTGATTCAGTGGATGATGAGAATGTCAGTTTTGACAAAGAACACTGTTCATTACTGAAATGCTCTAATTAAGCTGTTAGAATGTCAGAAACAAGCTTTCTGATCAGAAAAATGCATTTGGTGACAAAGTGATTCAGTGGATGATGAGAATGTCAGTTTTGACAAAGAACACTGTTCATTACTGAAATGCTCTAATTGAGCTGTTAGAATGTCAGAAACAAGCTTTCTGAGCAGAAAAATGCATTTTGTGACAAAGTGATTCAGTGGATGATGAGAATGTCAGTTTTGACAAAGAACACTGTTCATTACTGAAATGCTATCAGTGACCTGTTAGAATGTCAGAAACAAGCTGTCTGAGCAGAAAAATGCATTTTGTGACAAAGTGATTCAGTGGATGATGAGAATGTCAGTTTTGACAAAGAACACTGTTCATTACTGAAATGCTCTAATTGAGCTGTTAGAATGTCAGAAACAAGCTTTCTGATCAGAAAAATGCATTTGGTGACAAAGTGATTCAGTGGATGATGAGAATGTCAGTTTTGACAAAGAACACTGTTCATTACTGAAATGCTCTAATTGAGCTGTTAGAATGTCAGAAACAAGCTTTCTGAGCTGAAAACTGCATTTTGTGACAAAGTGCATCAGTGGATGATGAGAATGTCAGTTTTGACAATGAACACTTTTCATTACTAAAATGCTCTCATTGAGCTGTTAGAATGTCAGAAACAAGCTTTCTGAGCAGAAAAATGCATTTTGTGACAAAGTGATTCAGTGGATGATGAGAATGTCAGTTTTGACAAAGAACACTGTTCATTACTAAAATGCTCTAATTGAGCTGTTAGAATGTCAGAAACAAGCTTTCTGAGCAGAAAAATGCATTTTGTGACAAAGTGATTCAGTGGATGATGAGAATGTCAGTTTTGACAAAGAACACTGTTCATTACTGAAAAGCTCTAATTGAGCTGTTAGAATGTCAGAAACAAGCTTTCTGAGCTGAAAACTGCATTTTGTGACAAAGTGCATCAGTGGATGATGAGAATGTCAGTTGTGACAAAGAACACTGTTCATTACTAAAATGCCCTAATTGAGCTGTTAGAATGTCAGAAACAAGCTTTCTGAGCAGAAAAATGCATTTTGTGACAAAGTGATTCAGTGGATGATGAGAATGTCAGTTTTGACAAAGAACACTGTTCATTACTGAAATGCTCTAATTGAGCTGTTAGAATGTCAGAAACAAGCTTTCTGATCAGAAAAATGCATTTGGTGACAAAGTGATTCAGTGGATGATGAGAATGTCAGTTTTGACAAAGAACACTGTTCATTACTGAAATGCTCTAATTGAGCTGTTAGAATGTCAGAAACAAGCTTTCTGAGCTGAAAACTGCATTTTGTGACAAAGTGCATCAGTGGATGATGAGAATGTCAGTTTTGACAATGAACACTTTTCATTACTAAAATGCTCTCATTGAGCTGTTAGAATGTCAGAAACAAGCTTTCTGAGCAGAAAAATGCATTTTGTGACAAAGTGATTCAGTGGATGATGAGAATGTCAGTTTTGACAAAGAACACTGTTCATTACTGAAATGCTCTAATTGAGCTGTTAGAATGTCAGAAACATAATTTCTGATCAGAAAAATGCAATTTTTGACAAAGTGATTCAGTGGATGATGAGAATGTCAGTTTTGACAAAGAACACTGTTCATTACTGAAATGCTCTCAGTGACCTGTTAGAATGTCAGAAACAAGCTGTCTGAGCAGAAAAATGCATTTTGTGACAAAGTGATTCAGTGGATGATGAGAATGTCAGTTTTGACAAAGAACACTGTTCATTACTGAAATGCTCTAATTGAGCTGTTAGAATGTCAGAAACAAGCTTTCTGATCAGAAAAATGCATTTTGTGACAAAATGATTCAGTGGATGATGAGAATGTCAGTTTTGACAAAGAACACTGTTCATTACTGAAATGCTCTCAATGAGCTGTTAGAATGTCAGAAACAAGCTTTCTGAGCAGAAAAATGCATTTTGTGACAAAGTGATTCAGTGGATGATGAGAATGTCAGTTTTGACAAAGAACAATGTTCATTACTGAAATGCTCTAATTGAGCTGTTAGAATGTCAGAAACAAGCTTTCTGAGCTGAAAACTGCATTTTGTGACAAAGTGCATCAGTGGATGATGAGAATGTCAGTTGTGACAAAGAACACTGTTCATTACTAAAATGCTCTAATTGAGCTGTTAGAATGTCAGAAACAAGCTTTCTGAGCAGAAAAATGCATTTTGTGACAAAGTGATTCAGTGGATGATGAGAATGTCAGTTTTGACAAAGAACACTGTTCATTACTGAAATGCTATCAGTGACCTGTTAGAATGTCAGAAACAAGCTGTCTGAGCAGAAAAATGCATTTTGTGACAAAGTGATTCAGTGGATGATGAGAATGTCAAGTTTTGACAAAGAACACTGTTCATTACTGAAATGCTCTAATTGAGCTGTTAGAATGTCAGAAATAAGCTTTCTGATCAGAAAAAAGCATTTTGTGACAAAGTGATTCAGTGGATAATGAGAATGTCAGTTTTGACAAAGAACACTGTTCATTACAAAAAAGCTCTAATTGAGCTGTTAGAATGTCAGAAACAAGCTTTCTGAGCTGAAAACTGCATTTTGTGACAAAGTGCATCAGTGCATGATGAGAATGTCAGTTGTGACAAAGAACACTGTTCATTACTAAAATGCTCTAATTGAGCTGTTAGAATGTCAGAAACAAGCTTTCTGAGCAGAAAAATGCATTTTGTGACAAAGTGATTCAGTGGATGATGAGAATGTCAGTTTTGACAAAGAACACTGTTCATTACTGAAATGCTCTAATTGAGCTGTTAGAATGTCAGAAACAAGCTTTCTGAGCAGAAAAATGCATTTTGTGACAAAGTGATTCAGTGGATGATGAGAATGTCAGTTTTGACAAAGAACACTGTTCATTACTGAAATGCTCTAATTGAGCTGTTAGAATGTCAGAAACAAGCTTTCTGAGCTGAAAACTGCATTTTGTGACAAAGTGCATCAGTGCATGATGAGAATGTCAGTTGTGACAAAGAACACTGTTCATTACTAAAATGCTCTAATTGAGCTGTTAGAATGTCAGAAACAAGCTTTCTGAGCAGAAAAATGCATTTTGTGACAAAGTGATTCAGTGGATGATGAGAATGTCAGTTTTGACAAAGAACACTGTTCATTACTGAAAAGCTCTAATTGAGCTGTTAGAATGTCAGAAACAAGCTTTCTGAGCTGAAAACTGCATTTTGTGACAAAGTGCTTCAGTGGATGATGAGAATGTCAGTTGTGACAAAGAACACTGTTCATTACTAAAATGCTCTAATTGAGCTGTTAGAATGTCAGAAACAAGCTTTCTGAGCAGAAAAATGCATTTTGTGACAAAGTGATTCAGTGGATGATGAGAATGTCAGTTTTGACAAAGAACACTGTTCATTACTGAAATGCTCTAATTAAGCTGTTAGAATGTCAGAAACAAGCTTTCTGATCAGAAAAATGCATTTGGTGACAAAGTGATTCAGTGGATGATGAGAATGTCAGTTTTGACAAAGAACACTGTTCATTACTGAAATGCTCTAATTGAGCTGTTAGAATGTCAGAAACAAGCTTTCTGAGCAGAAAAATGCATTTTGTGACAAAGTGATTCAGTGGATGATGAGAATGTCAGTTTTGACAAAGAACACTGTTCATTACTGAAATGCTATCAGTGACCTGTTAGAATGTCAGAAACAAGCTGTCTGAGCAGAAAAATGCATTTTGTGACAAAGTGATTCAGTGGATGATGAGAATGTCAGTTTTGACAAAGAACACTGTTCATTACTGAAATGCTCTAATTGAGCTGTTAGAATGTCAGAAACAAGCTTTCTGATCAGAAAAAAGCATTTTGTGACAAAGTGATTCAGTGGATAATGAGAATGTCAGTTTTGACAAAGAACACTGTTCATTACAAAAAAGCTCTAATTGAGCTGTTAGAATGTCAGAAACAAGCTTTCTGAGCTGAAAACTGCATTTTGTAACAAAGTGCATCAGTGCATGATGAGAATGTCAGTTGTGACAAAGAACACTGTTCATTACTAAAATGCTCTAATTGAGCTGTTAGAATGTCAGAAACAAGCTTTCTGAGCAGAAAAATGCATTTTGTGACAAAGTGATTCAGTGGATGATGAGAATGTCAGTTTTGACAAAGAACACTGTTCATTACTGAAAAGCTCTAATTGAGCTGTTAGAATGTCAGAAACAAGCTTTCTGAGCTGAAAACTGCATTTTGTGACAAAGTGCATCAGTGGATGATGAGAATGTCAGTTGTGACAAAGAACACTGTTCATTACTAAAATGCCCTAATTGAGCTGTTAGAATGTCAGAAACAAGCTTTCTGAGCAGAAAAATGCATTTTGTGACAAAGTGATTCAGTGGATGATGAGAATGTCAGTTTTGACAAAGAACACTGTTCATTACTGAAATGCTCTAATTGAGCTGTTAGAATGTCAGAAACAAGCTTTCTGAGCTGAAAACTGCATTTTGTGACAAAGTGCATCAGTGGATGATGAGAATGTCAGTTTTGACAATGAACACTTTTCTTTACTAAAATGCTCTCATTGAGCTGTTAGAATGTCAGAAACAAGCTTTCTGAGCAGAAAAATGCATTTTGTGACAAAGTGATTCAGTGGATGATGAGAATGTCAGTTTTGACAAAGAACACTGTTCATTACTGAAATGCTCTAATTGAGCTGTTAGAATGTCAGAAACATAATTTCTGATCAGAAAAATGCAATTTGTGACAAAGTGATTCAGTGGATGATGAGAATGTCAGTTTTGACAAAGAACACTGTTCATTACTGAAATGCTCTCAGTGACCTGTTAGAATGTCAGAAACAAGCTGTCTGAGCAGAAAAATGCATTTTGTGACAAAGTGATTCAGTGGATGATGAGAATGTCAGTTTTGACAAAGAACACTGTTCATTACTGAAATGCTCTAATTGAGCTGTTAGAATGTCAGAAACAAGCTTTCTGATCAGAAAAATGCATTTTGTGACAAAATGATTCAGTGGATGATGAGAATGTCAGTTTTGACAAAGAACACTGTTCATTACAAAAAAGCTCTAATTGAGCTGTTACAATGTCACAAACAAGCTTTCTGAGCTGAAAACTGCATTTTGTGACAAAGTGCATCAGTGCATGATGAGAATGTCAGTTGTGACAAAGAACACTGTTCATTACTAAAATGCTCTAATTGAGCTGTTAGAATGTCAGAAACAAGCTTTCTGAGCAGAAAAATGCATTTTGTGACAAAGTGATTCAGTGGATGATGAGAATGTCAGTTTTGACAAAGAACACTGTTCATTACTGAAATGCTCTCAATGAGCTGTTAGAATGTCAGAAACAAGCTTTCTGAGCAGAAAAATGCATTTTGTGACAAAGTGATTCAGTGGATGATGAGAATGTCAGTTTTGACAAAGAACACTGTTCATTACTGAAATGCTCTCAATGAGCTGTTAGAATGTCAGAAACAAGCTTTCTGAGCTGAAAACTGCATTTTGTGACAGAGTGCTTCAGTGGATGATGAGAATGTCAGTTTTGACAAAGAACAATGTTCATTACTGAAATGCTCTAATTGAGCTGTTAGAATGTCAGAAACAAGCTTTCTGAGCTGAAAACTGCATTTTGTGACAAAGTGCATCAGTGGATGATGAGAATGTCAGTTGTGACAAAGAACACTGTTCATTACTAAAATGCTCTAATTGAGCTGTTAGAATGTCAGAAACAAGCTTTCTGAGCAGAAAAATGCATTTTGTGACAAAGTGATTCAGTGGATGATGAGAATGTCAGTTTTGACAAAGAACACTGTTCATTACTGAAATGCTATCAGTGACCTGTTAGAATGTCAGAAACAAGCTGTCTGAGCAGAAAAATGCATTTTGTGACAAAGTGATTCAGTGGATGATGAGAATGTCAAGTTTTGACAAAGAACACTGTTCATTACTGAAATGCTCTAATTGAGCTGTTAGAATGTCAGAAATAAGCTTTCTGATCAGAAAAAAGCATTTTGTGACAAAGTGATTCAGTGGATAATGAGAATGTCAGTTTTGACAAAGAACACTGTTCATTACTGAAATGCTCTAATTGAGCTGTTAGAATGTCAGAAACAAGCTTTCTGAGCTGAAAACTGCATTTTGTGACAAAGTGCATCAGTGGATGATGAGAATGTCAGTTTTGACAAAGAACACTTTTCATTACTAAAATGCTCTCATTGAGCTGTTAGAATGTCAGAAACAAGCTTTCTGAGCAGAAAAATGCATTTTGTGACAAAGTGATTCAGTGGATGATGAGAATGTCAGTTTTGACAAAGAACACTGTTCATTACTGAAATGCTCTAATTGAGCTGTTAGAATGTCAGAAACAAGCTTTCTGAGCTGAAAACTGCATTTTGTGACAGAGTGCTTCAGTGGATGATGAGAATGTCAGTTTTGACAAAGAACAATGTTCATTACTGAAATGCTCTAATTGAGCTGTTAGAATGTCAGAAACAAGCTTTCTGAGCTGAAAACTGCATTTTGTGACAAAGTGCATCAGTGGATGATGAGAATGTCAGTTGTGACAAAGAACACTGTTCATTACTAAAATGCTCTAATTGAGCTGTTAGAATGTCAGAAACATAATTTCTGATCAGAAAAATGCAATTTGTGACAAAGTGATTCAGTGGATGATGAGAATGTCAGTTTTGACAAAGAACACTGTTCATTACTGAAATGCTCTCAGTGACCTGTTAGAATGTCAGAAACAAGCTGTCTGAGCAGAAAAATGCATTTTGTGACAAAGTGATTCAGTGGATGATGAGAATGTCAAGTTTTGACAAAGAACACTGTTCATTACTGAAATGCTCTAATTGAGCTGTTAGAATGTCAGAAATAAGCTTTCTGATCAGAAAAAAGCATTTTGTGACAAAGTGATTCAGTGGATGATGAGAATGTCAGTTTTGACAAAGAACACTGTTCATTACTGAAATGCTCTAATTGAGCTGTTAGAATGTCAGAAACAAGCTTTCTGAGCTGAAAACTGCATTTTGTGACAAAGTGCATCAGTGGATGATGAGAATGTCAGTTTTGACAAAGAACACTTTTCATTACTAAAATGCTCTCATTGAGCTGTTAGAATGTCAGAAACAAGCTTTCTGAGCAGAAAAATGCATTTTGTGACAAAGTGATTCAGTGGATGATGAGAATGTCAGTTTTGACAAAGAACACTGTTCATTACTGAAATGCTCTAATTGAGCTGTTAGAATGTCAGAAACAAGCTTTCTGAGCTGAAAACTGCATTTTGTGACAGAGTGCTTCAGTGGATGATGAGAATGTCAGTTTTGACAAAGAACAATGTTCATTACTGAAATGCTCTAATTGAGCTGTTAGAATGTCAGAAACAAGCTTTCTGAGCTGAAAACTGCATTTTGTGACAAAGTGCATCAGTGGATGATGAGAATGTCAGTTGTGACAAAGAACACTGTTCATTACTAAAATGCTCTAATTGAGCTGTTAGAATGTCAGAAACATAATTTCTGATCAGAAAAATGCAATTTGTGACAAAGTGATTCAGTGGATGATGAGAATGTCAGTTTTGACAAAGAACACTGTTCATTACTGAAATGCTCTCAGTGACCTGTTAGAATGTCAGAAACAAGCTGTCTGAGCAGAAAAATGCATTTTTTGACAAAGTGATTCAGTGGATGATGAGAATGTCAAGTTTTGACAAAGAACACTGTTCATTACTGAAATGCTCTAATTGAGCTGTTAGAATGTCAGAAATAAGCTTTCTGATCAGAAAAAAGCATTTTGTGACAAAGTGATTCAGTGGATGATGAGAATGTCAGTTTTGACAAAGAACACTGTTCATTACTGAAATGCTCTCAATGAGCTGTTAGAATGTCAGAAACAAGCTTTCTGAGCTGAAAACTGCATTTTGTGACAGAGTGCATCAGTGGATGATGAGAATGTCAGTTTTGACAAAGAACACTGTTCATTACTGAAATGCTCTCAATGAGCTGTTAGAATGTCAGAAACAAGCTTTCTGAGCAGAAAAATGCATTTTGTGACAAAGTGATTCAGTGGATGATGAGAATGTCAGTTTTGACAAAGAACACTGTTCATTACTGAAATGCTCTCAATGAGCTGTTAGAATGTCAGAAACAAGCTTTCTGAGCTGAAAACTGCATTTTGTGACAGAGTGCTTCAGTGGTTGATGAGAATGTCAGTTTTGACAAAGAACACTGTTCATTACTGAAATGCTCTAATTGAGCTGTTAGAATGTCAGAAACAAGCTTTCTGAGCTGAAAACTGCATTTTGTGACAAAGTGATTCAGTGGATAATGAGAATGTCAGTTTTGACAAAGAACACTGTTCATTACTGAAATGCTCTAATTGAGCTGTTAGAATGTCAGAAACAAGCTTTCTGATCAGAAAAATGCATTTGGTGACAAAGTGATTCAGTGGATGATGAGAATGTCAGTTTTGACAAAGAACACTGTTCATTACTGAAATGCTCTAATTGAGCTGTTAGAATGTCAGAAACAAGCTTTCTGAGCAGAAAAATGCATTTTGTGACAAAGTGATTCAGTGGATGATGAGAATGTCAGTTTTGACAAAGAACACTGTTCATTACTGAAATGCTCTAATTGAGCTGTTAGAATGTCAGAAACATAATTTCTGATCAGAAAAATGCAATTTGTGACAAAGTGATTCAGTGGATGATGAGAATGTCAGTTTTGACAAAGAACACTGTTCATTACTGAAATGCTCTCAGTGACCTGTTAGAATGTCAGAAACAAGCTGTCTGAGCAGAAAAATGCATTTTGTGACAAAGTGATTCAGTGGATGATGAGAATGTCAGTTTTGACAAAGAACTCTAATTGAGCTGTTAGAATGTCAGAAACAAGCTTTCTGATCAGAAAAATGCATTTTGTGACAAAATGATTCAGTGGATGATGAGAATGTCAGTTTTGACAAAGAACACTGTTCATTACAAAAAAGCTCTAATTGAGCTGTTACAATGTCACAAACAAGCTTTCTGAGCTGAAAATTGCATTTTGTGACAAAGTGCATCAGTGCATGATGAGAATGTCAGTTGTGACAAAGAACACTGTTCATTACTAAAATGCTCTAATTGAGCTGTTAGAATGTCAGAAACAAGCTTTCTGAGCAGAAAAATGCATTTTGTGACAAAGTGATTCAGTGGATGATGAGAATGTCAGTTTTGACAAAGAACACTGTTCATTACTGAAATGCTCTCAATGAGCTGTTAGAATGTCAGAAACAAGCTTTCTGAGCAGAAAAATGCATTTTGTGACAAAGTGATTCAGTGGATGATGTTAATGTCAGTTTTGACAAAGAACACTGTTCATTACTGAAATGCTCTCAATGAGCTGTTAGAATGTAAGAAACATAATTTCTGATCAGAAAAATGCAATTTGTGACAAAGTGATTCAGTGGATGATGAGAATGTCAGTTTTGACAAAGAACACTGTTCATTACTGAAATGCTCTCAATGAGCTGTTAGAATGTCAGAAACAAGCTTTCTGAGCTGAAAACTGCATTTTGTGACAGAGTGCATCAGTGGATGATGAGAATGTCAGTTTTGACAAAGAACACTGTTCATTGCTGAAAAGCTCTAATTGAGCTGTTAGAATGTCAGAAACAAGCTTTCTGAGCTGAAAACTGCATTTTGTGACAAAGTGCATCAGTGGATGATGAGAATGTCAGTTGTGACAAAGAACACTGTTCATTACTAAAATGCTCTAATTGAGCTGTTAGAATGTCAGAAACAAGCTTTCTGAGCAGAAAAATGCATTTTGTGACAAAGTGATTCAGTGGATGATGAGAATGTCAGTTTTGACAAAGAACACTGTTCATTACTGAAATGCTCTAATTGAGCTGTTAGAATGTCAGAATCAAGCTTTCTGATCAGAAAAATGCATTTGGTGACAAAGTGATTCAGTGGATGATGAGAATGTCAGTTTTGACAAAGAACACTGTTCATTACTGAAAAGCTCTAATTGAGCTGTTAGAATGTCAGAAACAAGCTTTCTGAGCTGAAAACTGCATTTTGTGACAAAGTGCATCAGTGGATGATGAGAATGTCAGTTGTGACAAAGAACACTGTTCATTACTAAAATGCTCTAATTGAGCTGTTAGAATGTCAGAAACAAGCTTTCTGAGCAGAAAAATGCATTTTGTGACAAAGTGATTCAGTGGATGATGAGAATGTCAGTTTTGACAAAGAACACTGTTCATTACTGAAATGCTCTAATTGAGCTGTTAGAATGTCAGAAACATAATTTCTGCTCAGAAAAATGCAATTTGTGACAAAGTGCATCAGTGCATGATGAGAATGTCAGTTGTGACAAAGAACACTGTTCATTACTAAAATGCTCTAATTGAGCTGTTAGAATGTCAGAAACAAGCTTTCTGAGCAGAAAAATGCATTTTGTGACAAAGTGATTCAGTGGATGATGAGAATGTCAGTTTTGACAAAGAACACTGTTCATTACTGAAAAGCTCTAATTGAGCTGTTAGAATGTCAGAAACAAGCTTTCTGAGCTGAAAACTGCATTTTGTGACAAAGTGCATCAGTGGATAATGAGAATGTCAGTTTTGACAAAGAACACTGTTCAATTCAAAAAAGCTCTAATTGAGCTGTTAGAATGTCAGAAACAAGCTTTCTGAGCTGAAAACTGCATTTTGTGACAAAGTGCATCAGTGCATGATGAGAATGTCAGTTGTGACAAAGAACACTGTTCATTACTAAAATGCTCTAATTGAGCTGTTAGAATGTCAGAAACAAGCTTTCTGAGCAGAAAAATGCATTTTGTGACAAAGTGATTCAGTGGATGATGAGAATGTCAGTTTTGACAAAGAACACTGTTCATTACTGAAAAGCTCTAATTGAGCTGTTAGAATGTCAGAAACAAGCTTTCTGAGCTGAAAACTGCATTTTGTGACAAAGTGCATCAGTGGATGATGAGAATGTCAGTTGTGACAAAGAACACTGTTCATTACTAAAATGCCCTAATTGAGCTGTTAGAATGTCAGAAACAAGCTTTCTGAGCAGAAAAATGCATTTTGTGACAAAGTGATTCAGTGGATGATGAGAATGTCAGTTTTGACAAAGAACACTGTTCATTACTGAAATGCTCTAATTGAGCTGTTAGAATGTCAGAAACAAGCTTTCTGATCAGAAAAATGCATTTGGTGACAAAGTGATTCAGTGGATGATGAGAATGTCAGTTTTGACAAAGAACACTGTTCATTACTGAAATGCTCTAATTGAGCTGTTAGAATGTCAGAAACAAGCTTTCTGAGCTGAAAACTGCATTTTGTGACAAAGTGCATCAGTGGATGATGAGAATGTCAGTTTTGACAATGAACACTTTTCATTACTAAAATGCTCTCATTGAGCTGTTAGAATGTCAGAAACAAGCTTTCTGAGCAGAAAAATGCATTTTGTGACAAAGTGATTCAGTGGATGATGAGAATGTCAGTTTTGACAAAGAACACTGTTCATTACTGAAAAGCTCTAATTGAGCTGTTAGAATGTCAGAAACAAGCTTTCTGAGCTGAAAACTGCATTTTGTGACAAAGTGCATCAGTGGATGATGAGAATGTCAGTTGTGACAAAGAACACTGTTCATTACTAAAATGCCCTAATTGAGCTGTTAGAATGTCAGAAACAAGCTTTCTGAGCAGAAAAATGCATTTTGTGACAAAGTGATTCAGTGGATGATGAGAATGTCAGTTTTGACAAAGAACACTGTTCATTACTGAAATGCTCTAATTGAGCTGTTAGAATGTCAGAAACAAGCTTTCTGATCAGAAAAATGCATTTGGTGACAAAGTGATTCAGTGGATGATGAGAATGTCAGTTTTGACAAAGAACACTGTTCATTACTGAAATGCTCTAATTGAGCTGTTAGAATGTCAGAAACAAGCTTTCTGAGCTGAAAACTGCATTTTGTGACAAAGTGCATCAGTGGATGATGAGAATGTCAGTTTTGACAATGAACACTTTTCATTACTAAAATGCTCTCATTGAGCTGTTAGAATGTCAGAAACAAGCTTTCTGAGCAGAAAAATGCATTTTGTGACAAAGTGATTCAGTGGATGATGAGAATGTCAGTTTTGACAAAGAACACTGTTCATTACTGAAATGCTCTAATTGAGCTGTTAGAATGTCAGAAACATAATTTCTGATCAGAAAAATGCAATTTTTGACAAAGTGATTCAGTGGATGATGAGAATGTCAGTTTTGACAAAGAACACTGTTCATTACTGAAATGCTCTCAGTGACCTGTTAGAATGTCAGAAACAAGCTGTCTGAGCAGAAAAATGCATTTTGTGACAAAGTGATTCAGTGGATGATGAGAATGTCAGTTTTGACAAAGAACACTGTTCATTACTGAAATGCTCTAATTGAGCTGTTAGAATGTCAGAAACAAGCTTTCTGATCAGAAAAATGCATTTTGTGACAAAATGATTCAGTGGATGATGAGAATGTCAGTTTTGACAAAGAACACTGTTCATTACTGAAATGCTCTCAATGAGCTGTTAGAATGTCAGAAACAAGCTTTCTGAGCAGAAAAATGCATTTTGTGACAAAGTGATTCAGTGGATGATGAGAATGTCAGTTTTGACAAAGAACAATGTTCATTACTGAAATGCTCTAATTGAGCTGTTAGAATGTCAGAAACAAGCTTTCTGAGCTGAAAACTGCATTTTGTGACAAAGTGCATCAGTGGATGATGAGAATGTCAGTTGTGACAAAGAACACTGTTCATTACTAAAATGCTCTAATTGAGCTGTTAGAATGTCAGAAACAAGCTTTCTGAGCAGAAAAATGCATTTTGTGACAAAGTGATTCAGTGGATGATGAGAATGTCAGTTTTGACAAAGAACACTGTTCATTACTGAAATGCTATCAGTGACCTGTTAGAATGTCAGAAACAAGCTGTCTGAGCAGAAAAATGCATTTTGTGACAAAGTGATTCAGTGGATGATGAGAATGTCAAGTTTTGACAAAGAACACTGTTCATTACTGAAATGCTCTAATTGAGCTGTTAGAATGTCAGAAATAAGCTTTCTGATCAGAAAAAAGCATTTTGTGACAAAGTGATTCAGTGGATAATGAGAATGTCAGTTTTGACAAAGAACACTGTTCATTACAAAAAAGCTCTAATTGAGCTGTTAGAATGTCAGAAACAAGCTTTCTGAGCTGAAAACTGCATTTTGTGACAAAGTGCATCAGTGCATGATGAGAATGTCAGTTGTGACAAAGAACACTGTTCATTACTAAAATGCTCTAATTGAGCTGTTAGAATGTCAGAAACAAGCTTTCTGAGCAGAAAAATGCATTTTGTGACAAAGTGATTCAGTGGATGATGAGAATGTCAGTTTTGACAAAGAACACTGTTCATTACTGAAATGCTCTAATTGAGCTGTTAGAATGTCAGAAACAAGCTTTCTGAGCAGAAAAATGCATTTTGTGACAAAGTGATTCAGTGGATGATGAGAATGTCAGTTTTGACAAAGAACACTGTTCATTACTGAAATGCTCTAATTGAGCTGTTAGAATGTCAGAAACAAGCTTTCTGAGCTGAAAACTGCATTTTGTGACAAAGTGCATCAGTGCATGATGAGAATGTCAGTTGTGACAAAGAACACTGTTCATTACTAAAATGCTCTAATTGAGCTGTTAGAATGTCAGAAACAAGCTTTCTGAGCAGAAAAATGCATTTTGTGACAAAGTGATTCAGTGGATGATGAGAATGTCAGTTTTGACAAAGAACACTGTTCATTACTGAAAAGCTCTAATTGAGCTGTTAGAATGTCAGAAACAAGCTTTCTGAGCTGAAAACTGCATTTTGTGACAAAGTGCATCAGTGGATGATGAGAATGTCAGTTGTGACAAAGAACACTGTTCATTACTAAAATGCCCTAATTGAGCTGTTAGAATGTCAGAAACAAGCTTTCTGAGCAGAAAAATGCATTTTGTGACAAAGTGATTCAGTGGATGATGAGAATGTCAGTTTTGACAAAGAACACTGTTCATTACTGAAATGCTCTAATTGAGCTGTTAGAATGTCAGAAACAAGCTTTCTGATCAGAAAAATGCATTTGGTGACAAAGTGATTCAGTGGATGATGAGAATGTCAGTTTTGACAAAGAACACTGTTCATTACTGAAATGCTCTAATTGAGCTGTTAGAATGTCAGAAACAAGCTTTCTGAGCTGAAAACTGCATTTTGTGACAAAGTGCATCAGTGGATGATGAGAATGTCAGTTTTGACAATGAACACTTTTCATTACTAAAATGCTCTCATTGAGCTGTTAGAATGTCAGAAACAAGCTTTCTGAGCAGAAAAATGCATTTTGTGACAAAGTGATTCAGTGGATGATGAGAATGTCAGTTTTGACAAAGAACACTGTTCATTACTGAAATGCTCTAATTGAGCTGTTAGAATGTCAGAAACATAATTTCTGATCAGAAAAATGCAATTTTTGACAAAGTGATTCAGTGGATGATGAGAATGTCAGTTTTGACAAAGAACACTGTTCATTACTGAAATGCTCTCAGTGACCTGTTAGAATGTCAGAAACAAGCTGTCTGAGCAGAAAAATGCATTTTGTGACAAAGTGATTCAGTGGATGATGAGAATGTCAGTTTTGACAAAGAACACTGTTCATTACTGAAATGCTCTAATTGAGCTGTTAGAATGTCAGAAACAAGCTTTCTGATCAGAAAAATGCATTTTGTGACAAAATGATTCAGTGGATGATGAGAATGTCAGTTTTGACAAAGAACACTGTTCATTACTGAAATGCTCTCAATGAGCTGTTAGAATGTCAGAAACAAGCTTTCTGAGCAGAAAAATGCATTTTGTGACAAAGTGATTCAGTGGATGATGAGAATGTCAGTTTTGACAAAGAACAATGTTCATTACTGAAATGCTCTAATTGAGCTGTTAGAATGTCAGAAACAAGCTTTCTGAGCTGAAAACTGCATTTTGTGACAAAGTGCATCAGTGGATGATGAGAATGTCAGTTGTGACAAAGAACACTGTTCATTACTAAAATGCTCTAATTGAGCTGTTAGAATGTCAGAAACAAGCTTTCTGAGCAGAAAAATGCATTTTGTGACAAAGTGATTCAGTGGATGATGAGAATGTCAGTTTTGACAAAGAACACTGTTCATTACTGAAATGCTATCAGTGACCTGTTAGAATGTCAGAAACAAGCTGTCTGAGCAGAAAAATGCATTTTGTGACAAAGTGATTCAGTGGATGATGAGAATGTCAAGTTTTGACAAAGAACACTGTTCATTACTGAAATGCTCTAATTGAGCTGTTAGAATGTCAGAAATAAGCTTTCTGATCAGAAAAAAGCATTTTGTGACAAAGTGATTCAGTGGATAATGAGAATGTCAGTTTTGACAAAGAACACTGTTCATTACAAAAAAGCTCTAATTGAGCTGTTAGAATGTCAGAAACAAGCTTTCTGAGCTGAAAACTGCATTTTGTGACAAAGTGCATCAGTGCATGATGAGAATGTCAGTTGTGACAAAGAACACTGTTCATTACTAAAATGCTCTAATTGAGCTGTTAGAATGTCAGAAACAAGCTTTCTGAGCAGAAAAATGCATTTTGTGACAAAGTGATTCAGTGGATGATGAGAATGTCAGTTTTGACAAAGAACACTGTTCATTACTGAAATGCTCTAATTGAGCTGTTAGAATGTCAGAAACAAGCTTTCTGAGCAGAAAAATGCATTTTGTGACAAAGTGATTCAGTGGATGATGAGAATGTCAGTTTTGACAAAGAACACTGTTCATTACTGAAATGCTCTAATTGAGCTGTTAGAATGTCAGAAACAAGCTTTCTGAGCTGAAAACTGCATTTTGTGACAAAGTGCATCAGTGCATGATGAGAATGTCAGTTGTGACAAAGAACACTGTTCATTACTAAAATGCTCTAATTGAGCTGTTAGAATGTCAGAAACAAGCTTTCTGAGCAGAAAAATGCATTTTGTGACAAAGTGATTCAGTGGATGATGAGAATGTCAGTTTTGACAAAGAACACTGTTCATTACTGAAATGCTCTAATTAAGCTGTTAGAATGTCAGAAACAAGCTTTCTGATCAGAAAAATGCATTTGGTGACAAAGTGATTCAGTGGATGATGAGAATGTCAGTTTTGACAAAGAACACTGTTCATTACTGAAATGCTCTAATTGAGCTGTTAGAATGTCAGAAACAAGCTTTCTGAGCAGAAAAATGCATTTTGTGACAAAGTGATTCAGTGGATGATGAGAATGTCAGTTTTGACAAAGAACACTGTTCATTACTGAAATGCTATCAGTGACCTGTTAGAATGTCAGAAACAAGCTGTCTGAGCAGAAAAATGCATTTTGTGACAAAGTGATTCAGTGGATGATGAGAATGTCAGTTTTGACAAAGAACACTGTTCATTACTGAAATGCTCTAATTGAGCTGTTAGAATGTCAGAAACAAGCTTTCTGATCAGAAAAATGCATTTGGTGACAAAGTGATTCAGTGGATGATGAGAATGTCAGTTTTGACAAAGAACACTGTTCATTACTGAAATGCTCTAATTGAGCTGTTAGAATGTCAGAAACAAGCTTTCTGAGCTGAAAACTGCATTTTGTGACAAAGTGCATCAGTGGATGATGAGAATGTCAGTTTTGACAATGAACACTTTTCATTACTAAAATGCTCTCATTGAGCTGTTAGAATGTCAGAAACAAGCTTTCTGAGCAGAAAAATGCATTTTGTGACAAAGTGATTCAGTGGATGATGAGAATGTCAGTTTTGACAAAGAACACTGTTCATTACTAAAATGCTCTAATTGAGCTGTTAGAATGTCAGAAACAAGCTTTCTGAGCAGAAAAATGCATTTTGTGACAAAGTGATTCAGTGGATGATGAGAATGTCAGTTTTGACAAAGAACACTGTTCATTACTGAAAAGCTCTAATTGAGCTGTTAGAATGTCAGAAACAAGCTTTCTGAGCTGAAAACTGCATTTTGTGACAAAGTGCATCAGTGGATGATGAGAATGTCAGTTGTGACAAAGAACACTGTTCATTACTAAAATGCCCTAATTGAGCTGTTAGAATGTCAGAAACAAGCTTTCTGAGCAGAAAAATGCATTTTGTGACAAAGTGATTCAGTGGATGATGAGAATGTCAGTTTTGACAAAGAACACTGTTCATTACTGAAATGCTCTAATTGAGCTGTTAGAATGTCAGAAACAAGCTTTCTGATCAGAAAAATGCATTTGGTGACAAAGTGATTCAGTGGATGATGAGAATGTCAGTTTTGACAAAGAACACTGTTCATTACTGAAATGCTCTAATTGAGCTGTTAGAATGTCAGAAACAAGCTTTCTGAGCTGAAAACTGCATTTTGTGACAAAGTGCATCAGTGGATGATGAGAATGTCAGTTTTGACAATGAACACTTTTCATTACTAAAATGCTCTCATTGAGCTGTTAGAATGTCAGAAACAAGCTTTCTGAGCAGAAAAATGCATTTTGTGACAAAGTGATTCAGTGGATGATGAGAATGTCAGTTTTGACAAAGAACACTGTTCATTACTGAAATGCTCTAATTGAGCTGTTAGAATGTCAGAAACATAATTTCTGATCAGAAAAATGCAATTTTTGACAAAGTGATTCAGTGGATGATGAGAATGTCAGTTTTGACAAAGAACACTGTTCATTACTGAAATGCTCTCAGTGACCTGTTAGAATGTCAGAAACAAGCTGTCTGAGCAGAAAAATGCATTTTGTGACAAAGTGATTCAGTGGATGATGAGAATGTCAGTTTTGACAAAGAACACTGTTCATTACTGAAATGCTCTAATTGAGCTGTTAGAATGTCAGAAACAAGCTTTCTGATCAGAAAAATGCATTTTGTGACAAAATGATTCAGTGGATGATGAGAATGTCAGTTTTGACAAAGAACACTGTTCATTACTGAAATGCTCTCAATGAGCTGTTAGAATGTCAGAAACAAGCTTTCTGAGCAGAAAAATGCATTTTGTGACAAAGTGATTCAGTGGATGATGAGAATGTCAGTTTTGACAAAGAACAATGTTCATTACTGAAATGCTCTAATTGAGCTGTTAGAATGTCAGAAACAAGCTTTCTGAGCTGAAAACTGCATTTTGTGACAAAGTGCATCAGTGGATGATGAGAATGTCAGTTGTGACAAAGAACACTGTTCATTACTAAAATGCTCTAATTGAGCTGTTAGAATGTCAGAAACAAGCTTTCTGAGCAGAAAAATGCATTTTGTGACAAAGTGATTCAGTGGATGATGAGAATGTCAGTTTTGACAAAGAACACTGTTCATTACTGAAATGCTATCAGTGACCTGTTAGAATGTCAGAAACAAGCTGTCTGAGCAGAAAAATGCATTTTGTGACAAAGTGATTCAGTGGATGATGAGAATGTCAAGTTTTGACAAAGAACACTGTTCATTACTGAAATGCTCTAATTGAGCTGTTAGAATGTCAGAAATAAGCTTTCTGATCAGAAAAAAGCATTTTGTGACAAAGTGATTCAGTGGATAATGAGAATGTCAGTTTTGACAAAGAACACTGTTCATTACAAAAAAGCTCTAATTGAGCTGTTAGAATGTCAGAAACAAGCTTTCTGAGCTGAAAACTGCATTTTGTGACAAAGTGCATCAGTGCATGATGAGAATGTCAGTTGTGACAAAGAACACTGTTCATTACTAAAATGCTCTAATTGAGCTGTTAGAATGTCAGAAACAAGCTTTCTGAGCAGAAAAATGCATTTTGTGACAAAGTGATTCAGTGGATGATGAGAATGTCAGTTTTGACAAAGAACACTGTTCATTACTGAAATGCTCTAATTGAGCTGTTAGAATGTCAGAAACAAGCTTTCTGAGCAGAAAAATGCATTTTGTGACAAAGTGATTCAGTGGATGATGAGAATGTCAGTTTTGACAAAGAACACTGTTCATTACTGAAATGCTCTAATTGAGCTGTTAGAATGTCAGAAACAAGCTTTCTGAGCTGAAAACTGCATTTTGTGACAAAGTGCATCAGTGCATGATGAGAATGTCAGTTGTGACAAAGAACACTGTTCATTACTAAAATGCTCTAATTGAGCTGTTAGAATGTCAGAAACAAGCTTTCTGAGCAGAAAAATGCATTTTGTGACAAAGTGATTCAGTGGATGATGAGAATGTCAGTTTTGACAAAGAACACTGTTCATTACTGAAAAGCTCTAATTGAGCTGTTAGAATGTCAGAAACAAGCTTTCTGAGCTGAAAACTGCATTTTGTGACAAAGTGCTTCAGTGGATGATGAGAATGTCAGTTGTGACAAAGAACACTGTTCATTACTAAAATGCTCTAATTGAGCTGTTAGAATGTCAGAAACAAGCTTTCTGAGCAGAAAAATGCATTTTGTGACAAAGTGATTCAGTGGATGATGAGAATGTCAGTTTTGACAAAGAACACTGTTCATCACTGAAATGCTCTAATTAAGCTGTTAGAATGTCAGAAACAAGCTTTCTGATCAGAAAAATGCATTTGGTGACAAAGTGATTCAGTGGATGATGAGAATGTCAGTTTTGACAAAGAACACTGTTCATTACTGAAATGCTCTAATTGAGCTGTTAGAATGTCAGAAACAAGCTTTCTGAGCAGAAAAATGCATTTTGTGACAAAGTGATTCAGTGGATGATGAGAATGTCAGTTTTGACAAAGAACACTGTTCATTACTGAAATGCTATCAGTGACCTGTTAGAATGTCAGAAACAAGCTGTCTGAGCAGAAAAATGCATTTTGTGACAAAGTGATTCAGTGGATGATGAGAATGTCAGTTTTGACAAAGAACACTGTTCATTACTGAAATGCTCTAATTGAGCTGTTAGAATGTCAGAAACAAGCTTTCTGATCAGAAAAAAGCATTTTGTGACAAAGTGATTCAGTGGATAATGAGAATGTCAGTTTTGACAAAGAACACTGTTCATTACAAAAAAGCTCTAATTGAGCTGTTAGAATGTCAGAAACAAGCTTTCTGAGCTGAAAACTGCATTTTGTAACAAAGTGATTCAGTGGATGATGAGAATGTCAGTTTTGACAAAGAACACTGTTCATTACTAAAATGCTCTAATTGAGCTGTTAGAATGTCAGAAACAAGCTTTCTGAGCAGAAAAATGCATTTTGTGACAAAGTGATTCAGTGGATGATGAGAATGTCAGTTTTGACAAAGAACACTGTTCATTACTGAAAAGCTCTAATTGAGCTGTTAGAATGTCAGAAACAAGCTTTCTGAGCAGAAAAATGCATTTTGTGACAAAGTGCATCAGTGCATGATGAGAATGTCAGTTGTGACAAAGAACACTGTTCATTACTAAAATGCTCTAATTGAGCTGTTAGAATGTCAGAAACAAGCTTTCTGAGCAGAAAAATGCATTTTGTGACAAAGTGATTCAGTGGATGATGAGAATGTCAGTTTTGACAAAGAACACTGTTCATTACTGAAAAGCTCTAATTGAGCTGTTAGAATGTCAGAAACAAGCTTTCTGAGCTGAAAACTGCATTTTGTGACAAAGTGCATCAGTGGATGATGAGAATGTCAGTTGTGACAAAGAACACTGTTCATTACTAAAATGCCCTAATTGAGCTGTTAGAATGTCAGAAACAAGCTTTCTGAGCAGAAAAATGCATTTTGTGACAAAGTGATTCAGTGGATGATGAGAATGTCAGTTTTGACAAAGAACACTGTTCATTACTGAAATGCTCTAATTGAGCTGTTAGAATGTCAGAAACAAGCTTTCTGAGCTGAAAACTGCATTTTGTGACAAAGTGCATCAGTGGATGATGAGAATGTCAGTTTTGACAATGAACACTTTTCATTACTAAAATGCTCTCATTGAGCTGTTAGAATGTCAGAAACAAGCTTTCTGAGCAGAAAAATGCATTTTGTGACAAAGTGATTCAGTGGATGATGAGAATGTCAGTTTTGACAAAGAACACTGTTCATTACTGAAATGCTCTAATTGAGCTGTTAGAATGTCAGAAACATAATTTCTGATCAGAAAAATGCAATTTGTGACAAAGTGATTCAGTGGATGATGAGAATGTCAGTTTTGACAAAGAACACTGTTCATTACTGAAATGCTCTCAGTGACCTGTTAGAATGTCAGAAACAAGCTGTCTGAGCAGAAAAATGCATTTTGTGACAAAGTGATTCAGTGGATGATGAGAATGTCAGTTTTGACAAAGAACACTGTTCATTACTGAAATGCTCTAATTGAGCTGTTAGAATGTCAGAAACAAGCTTTCTGATCAGAAAAATGCATTTTGTGACAAAATGATTCAGTGGATGATGAGAATGTCAGTTTTGACAAAGAACACTGTTCATTACAAAAAAGCTCTAATTGAGCTGTTACAATGTCACAAACAAGCTTTCTGAGCTGAAAACTGCATTTTGTGACAAAGTGCATCAGTGCATGATGAGAATGTCAGTTGTGACAAAGAACACTGTTCATTACTAAAATGCTCTAATTGAGCTGTTAGAATGTCAGAAACAAGCTTTCTGAGCAGAAAAATGCATTTTGTGACAAAGTGATTCAGTGGATGATGAGAATGTCAGTTTTGACAAAGAACACTGTTCATTACTGAAATGCTCTCAATGAGCTGTTAGAATGTCAGAAACAAGCTTTCTGAGCTGAAAACTGCATTTTGTGACAGAGTGCTTCAGTGGATGATGAGAATGTCAGTTTTGACAAAGAACAATGTTCATTACTGAAATGCTCTAATTGAGCTGTTAGAATGTCAGAAACAAGCTTTCTGAGCTGAAAACTGCATTTTGTGACAAAGTGCATCAGTGGATGATGAGAATGTCAGTTGTGACAAAGAACACTGTTCATTACTAAAATGCTCTAATTGAGCTGTTAGAATGTCAGAAACAAGCTTTCTGAGCAGAAAAATGCATTTTGTGACAAAGTGATTCAGTGGATGATGAGAATGTCAGTTTTGACAAAGAACACTGTTCATTACTGAAATGCTATCAGTGACCTGTTAGAATGTCAGAAACAAGCTGTCTGAGCAGAAAAATGCATTTTGTGACAAAGTGATTCAGTGGATGATGAGAATGTCAAGTTTTGACAAAGAACACTGTTCATTACTGAAATGCTCTAATTGAGCTGTTAGAATGTCAGAAATAAGCTTTCTGATCAGAAAAAAGCATTTTGTGACAAAGTGATTCAGTGGATAATGAGAATGTCAGTTTTGACAAAGAACACTGTTCATTACAAAAAAGCTCTAATTGAGCTGTTAGAATGTCAGAAACAAGCTTTCTGAGCTGAAAACTGCATTTTGTGACAAAGTGCATCAGTGCATGATGAGAATGTCAGTTGTGACAAAGAACACTGTTCATTACTAAAATGCTCTAATTGAGCTGTTAGAATGTCAGAAACAAGCTTTCTGAGCAGAAAAATGCATTTTGTGACAAAGTGATTCAGTGGATGATGAGAATGTCAGTTTTGACAAAGAACACTGTTCATTACTGAAATGCTCTAATTGAGCTGTTAGAATGTCAGAAACAAGCTTTCTGAGCAGAAAAATGCATTTTGTGACAAAGTGATTCAGTGGATGATGAGAATGTCAGTTTTGACAAAGAACACTGTTCATTACTGAAATGCTCTAATTGAGCTGTTAGAATGTCAGAAACAAGCTTTCTGAGCTGAAAACTGCATTTTGTGACAAAGTGCATCAGTGCATGATGAGAATGTCAGTTGTGACAAAGAACACTGTTCATTACTAAAATGCTCTAATTGAGCTGTTAGAATGTCAGAAACAAGCTTTCTGAGCAGAAAAATGCATTTTGTGACAAAGTGATTCAGTGGATGATGAGAATGTCAGTTTTGACAAAGAACACTGTTCATTACTGAAATGCTCTAATTGAGCTGTTAGAATGTCAGAAACAAGCTTTCTGAGCTGAAAACTGCATTTTGTGACAAAGTGCTTCAGTGGATGATGAGAATGTCAGTTGTGACAAAGAACACTGTTCATTACTAAAATGCTCTAATTGAGCTGTTAGAATGTCAGAAACAAGCTTTCTGAGCAGAAAAATGCATTTTGTGACAAAGTGATTCAGTGGATGATGAGAATGTCAGTTTTGACAAAGAACACTGTTCATTACTGAAATGCTCTAATTAAGCTGTTAGAATGTCAGAAACAAGCTTTCTGATCAGAAAAATGCATTTGGTGACAAAGTGATTCAGTGGATGATGAGAATGTCAGTTTTGACAAAGAACACTGTTCATTACTGAAATGCTCTAATTGAGCTGTTAGAATGTCAGAAACAAGCTTTCTGAGCAGAAAAATGCATTTTGTGACAAAGTGATTCAGTGGATGATGAGAATGTCAGTTTTGACAAAGAACACTGTTCATTACTGAAATGCTATCAGTGACCTGTTAGAATGTCAGAAACAAGCTGTCTGAGCAGAAAAATGCATTTTGTGACAAAGTGATTCAGTGGATGATGAGAATGTCAGTTTTGACAAAGAACACTGTTCATTACTGAAATGCTCTAATTGAGCTGTTAGAATGTCAGAAACAAGCTTTCTGATCAGAAAAAAGCATTTTGTGACAAAGTGATTCAGTGGATAATGAGAATGTCAGTTTTGACAAAGAACACTGTTCATTACAAAAAAGCTCTAATTGAGCTGTTAGAATGTCAGAAACAAGCTTTCTGAGCTGAAAACTGCATTTTGTAACAAAGTGCATCAGTGCATGATGAGAATGTCAGTTGTGACAAAGAACACTGTTCATTACTAAAATGCTCTAGTTGAGCTGTTAGAATGTCAGAAACAAGCTTTCTGAGCAGAAAAATGCATTTTGTGACAAAGTGATTCAGTGGATGATGAGAATGTCAGTTTTGACAAAGAACACTGTTCATTACTGAAAAGCTCTAATTGAGCTGTTAGAATGTCAGAAACAAGCTTTCTGAGCTGAAAACTGCATTTTGTGACAAAGTGCATCAGTGGATGATGAGAATGTCAGTTGTGACAAAGAACACTGTTCATTACTAAAATGCCCTAATTGAGCTGTTAGAATGTCAGAAACAAGCTTTCTGAGCAGAAAAATGCATTTTGTGACAAAGTGATTCAGTGGATGATGAGAATGTCAGTTTTGACAAAGAACACTGTTCATTACTGAAATGCTCTAATTGAGCTGTTAGAATGTC
The DNA here is from genome assembly GCF_947034865.1 of Barbatula barbatula. Lineage (NCBI taxonomy): Eukaryota > Metazoa > Chordata > Actinopteri > Cypriniformes > Nemacheilidae > Barbatula > Barbatula barbatula. Next base: position 17,475,692 of record NC_136778.1, on the reverse strand, counting down.
AGAAACAAGCTTTCTGATCAGAAAAATGCATTTGGTGACAAAGTGATTCAGTGGATGATGAGAATGTCAGTTTTGACAAAGAACACTGTTCATTACTGAAATGCTCTAATTGAGCTGTTAGAATGTCAGAAACAAGCTTTCTGAGCTGAAAACTGCATTTTGTGACAAAGTGCATCAGTGGATGATGAGAATGTCAGTTTTGACAAAGAACACTTTTCATTACTAAAATGCTCTCATTGAGCTGTTAGAATGTCAGAAACAAGCTTTCTGAGCAGAAAAATGCATTTTGTGACAAAGTGATTCAGTGGATGATGAGAATGTCAGTTTTGACAAAGAACACTGTTCATTACTGAAATGCTCTAATTGAGCTGTTAGAATGTCAGAAACATAATTTCTGATCAGAAAAATGCAATTTGTGACAAAGTGATTCAGTGGATGATGAGAATGTCAGTTTTGACAAAGAACACTGTTCATTACTGAAATGCTCTCAGTGACCTGTTAGAATGTCAGAAACAAGCTGTCTGAGCAGAAAAATGCATTTTGTGACAAAGTGATTCAGTGGATGATGAGAATGTCAGTTTTGACAAAGAACTCTAATTGAGCTGTTAGAATGTCAGAAACAAGCTTTCTGATCAGAAAAATGCATTTTGTGACAAAATGATTCAGTGGATGATGAGAATGTCAGTTTTGACAAAGAACACTGTTCATTACAAAAAAGCTCTAATTGAGCTGTTACAATGTCACAAACAAGCTTTCTGAGCTGAAAACTGCATTTTGTGACAAAGTGCATCAGTGCATGATGAGAATGTCAGTTGTGACAAAGAACACTGTTCATTACTAAAATGCTCTAATTGAGCTGTTAGAATGTCAGAAACAAGCTTTCTGAGCAGAAAAATGCATTTTGTGACAAAGTGATTCAGTGGATGATGAGAATGTCAGTTTTGACAAAGAACACTGTTCATTACTGAAATGCTCTCAATGAGCTGTTAGAATGTCAGAAACAAGCTTTCTGAGCAGAAAAATGCATTTTGTGACAAAGTGATTCAGTGGATGATGAGAATGTCAGTTTTGACAAAGAACACTGTTCATTACTGAAATGCTCTCAATGAGCTGTTAGAATGTAAGAAACATAATTTCTGATCAGAAAAATGCAATTTGTGACAAAGTGATTCAGTGGATGATGAGAATGTCAGTTTTGACAAAGAACACTGTTCATTACTGAAATGCTCTCAATGAGCTGTTAGAATGTCAGAAACAAGCTTTCTGAGCTGAAAACTGCATTTTGTGACAGAGTGCATCAGTGGATGATGAGAATGTCAGTTTTGACAAAGAACACTGTTCATTGCTGAAAAGCTCTAATTGAGCTGTTAGAATGTCAGAAACAAGCTTTCTGAGCTGAAAACTGCATTTTGTGACAAAGTGCATCAGTGGATGATGAGAATGTCAGTTGTGACAAAGAACACTGTTCATTACTAAAATGCTCTAATTGAGCTGTTAGAATGTCAGAAACAAGCTTTCTGAGCAGAAAAATGCATTTTGTGACAAAGTGATTCAGTGGATGATGAGAATGTCAGTTTTGACAAAGAACACTGTTCATTACTGAAATGCTCTAATTGAGCTGTTAGAATGTCAGAATCAAGCTTTCTGATCAGAAAAATGCATTTGGTGACAAAGTGATTCAGTGGATGATGAGAATGTCAGTTTTGACAAAGAACACTGTTCATTACTGAAAAGCTCTAATTGAGCTGTTAGAATGTCAGAAACAAGCTTTCTGAGCTGAAAACTGCATTTTGTGACAAAGTGCATCAGTGGATGATGAGAATGTCAGTTGTGACAAAGAACACTGTTCATTACTAAAATGCTCTAATTGAGCTGTTAGAATGTCAGAAACAAGCTTTCTGAGCAGAAAAATGCATTTTGTGACAAAGTGATTCAGTGGATGATGAGAATGTCAGTTTTGACAAAGAACACTGTTCATTACTGAAATGCTCTAATTGAGCTGTTAGAATGTCAGAAACATAATTTCTGCTCAGAAAAATGCAATTTGTGACAAAGTGCATCAGTGCATGATGAGAATGTCAGTTGTGACAAAGAACACTGTTCATTACTAAAATGCTCTAATTGAGCTGTTAGAATGTCAGAAACAAGCTTTCTGAGCAGAAAAATGCATTTTGTGACAAAGTGATTCAGTGGATGATGAGAATGTCAGTTTTGACAAAGAACACTGTTCATTACTGAAATGCTCTCAATGAGCTGTTAGAATGTCAGAAACAAGCTTTCTGAGCAGAAAAATGCATTTTGTGACAAAGTGCATCAGTGCATGATGAGAATGTCAGTTGTGACAAAGAACACTGTTCATTACTAAAATGCTCTAATTGAGCTGTTAGAATGTCAGAAACAAGCTTTCTGAGCAGAAAAATGCATTTTGTGACAAAGTGATTCAGTGGATGATGAGAATGTCAGTTTTGACAAAGAACACTGTTCATTACTGAAATGCTCTCAATGAGCTGTTAGAATGTCAGAAACAAGCTTTCTGAGAAGAAAAATGCATTTTGTGACAAAGTGATTCAGTGGATGATGAGAATGTCAGTTTTGACAAAGAACACTGTTCATTACTGAAATGCTCTAATTAAAATGTTAGAATGTCAGAAACAAGCTTTCTGATCAGAAAAATGCATTTGGTGACAAAGTGATTCAGTGGATGATGAGAATGTCAGTTTTGACAAAGAACACTGTTCATTACTGAAATGCTCTAATTGAGCTGTTAGAATGTCAGAAACAAGCTTTCTGAGCTGAAAACTGCATTTTGTGACAAACTGCATTAGTGGATGATGAGAATGTCAGTTTTGACAAAGAACACTGTTCATTACTGAAATGCTCTAATTGAGCTGTTAGAATGTCAGAAACATGCTTTCTGATCAGAAAAATGCATTTTGTGACAAAGTGATTCAGTGGATGATGAGAATGTCAGTTTTGACAAAGAACACTGTTCATTACTGAAATGCTCTAATTGAGCTGTTAGAATGTCAGAAACAAGCTTTCTGAGCTGAAAACTGCATTTTGTGACAAACTGCATTAGTGGATGATGAGAATGTCAGTTTTGACAAAGAACAGTGTTCATTACTGAAATGCTCTAATTGAGCTGTTAGAATGTCAGAAACATGCTTTCTGATCAGAAAAATGCATTTTGTGACAAAGTGATTCAGTGGATGATGAGAATGTCAGTTTTGACAAAGAACACTGTTCATTACTGAAATGCTATCAGTGACCTGTTAGAATGTCAGAAACAAGCTGTCTGAGCAGAAAAATGCATTTTGTGACAAAGTGATTCAGTGGATGATGAGAATGTCAGTTTTGACAAAGAACACTGTTCATTACTGAAAAGCTCTAATTGAGCTGTTAGAATGTCAGAAACAAGCTTTCTGAGCTGAAAACTGCATTTTGTGACAAAGTGCATCAGTGGATGATGAGAATGTCAGTTGTGACAAAGAACACTGTTCATTACTAAAATGCCCTAATTGAGCTGTTAGAATGTCAGAAACAAGCTTTCTGAGCAGAAAAATGCATTTTGTGACAAAGTGATTCAGTGGATGATGAGAATGTCAGTTTTGACAAAGAACACTGTTCATTACTGAAATGCTCTAATTGAGCTGTTAGAATGTCAGAAACAAGCTTTCTGATCAGAAAAATGCATTTGGTGACAAAGTGATTCAGTGGATGATGAGAATGTCAGTTTTGACAAAGAACACTGTTCATTACTGAAATGCTCTAATTGAGCTGTTAGAATGTCAGAAACAAGCTTTCTGAGCTGAAAACTGCATTTTGTGACAAAGTGCATCAGTGGATGATGAGAATGTCAGTTTTGACAAAGAACACTTTTCATTACTAAAATGCTCTCATTGAGCTGTTAGAATGTCAGAAACAAGCTTTCTGAGCAGAAAAATGCATTTTGTGACAAAGTGATTCAGTGGATGATGAGAATGTCAGTTTTGACAAAGAACACTGTTCATTACTGAAATGCTGTAATTGAGCTGTTAGAATGTCAGAAACAAGCTTTCTGAGCTGAAAACTGCATTTTGTGACAGAGTGCTTCAGTGGATGATGAGAATGTCAGTTTTGACAAAGAACAATGTTCATTACTGAAATGCTCTAATTGAGCTGTTAGAATGTCAGAAACAAGCTTTCTGAGCTGAAAACTGCATTTTGTGACAAAGTGCATCAGTGGATGATGAGAATGTCAGTTGTGACAAAGAACACTGTTCATTACTAAAATGCTCTAATTGAGCTGTTAGAATGTCAGAAACATAATTTCTGATCAGAAAAATGCAATTTGTGACAAAGTGATTCAGTGGATGATGAGAATGTCAGTTTTGACAAAGAACACTGTTCATTACTGAAATGCTCTCAGTGACCTGTTAGAATGTCAGAAACAAGCTGTCTGAGCAGAAAAATGCATTTTGTGACAAAGTGATTCAGTGGATGATGAGAATGTCAAGTTTTGACAAAGAACACTGTTCATTACTGAAATGCTCTAATTGAGCTGTTAGAATGTCAGAAATAAGCTTTCTGATCAGAAAAAAGCATTTTGTGACAAAGTGATTCAGTGGATGATGAGAATGTCAGTTTTGACAAAGAACACTGTTCATTACTGAAATGCTCTAATTGAGCTGTTAGAATGTCAGAAACAAGCTTTCTGAGCTGAAAACTGCATTTTGTGACAAAGTGCATCAGTGGATGATGAGAATGTCAGTTTTGACAAAGAACACTTTTCATTACTAAAATGCTCTCATTGAGCTGTTAGAATGTCAGAAACAAGCTTTCTGAGCAGAAAAATGCATTTTGTGACAAAGTGATTCAGTGGATGATGAGAATGTCAGTTTTGACAAAGAACACTGTTCATTACTGAAATGCTCTAATTGAGCTGTTAGAATGTCAGAAACAAGCTTTCTGAGCTGAAAACTGCATTTTGTGACAGAGTGCTTCAGTGGATGATGAGAATGTCAGTTTTGACAAAGAACAATGTTCATTACTGAAATGCTCTAATTGAGCTGTTAGAATGTCAGAAACAAGCTTTCTGAGCTGAAAACTGCATTTTGTGACAAAGTGCATCAGTGGATGATGAGAATGTCAGTTGTGACAAAGAACACTGTTCATTACTAAAATGCTCTAATTGAGCTGTTAGAATGTCAGAAACATAATTTCTGATCAGAAAAATGCAATTTGTGACAAAGTGATTCAGTGGATGATGAGAATGTCAGTTTTGACAAAGAACACTGTTCATTACTGAAATGCTCTCAGTGACCTGTTAGAATGTCAGAAACAAGCTGTCTGAGCAGAAAAATGCATTTTGTGACAAAGTGATTCAGTGGATGATGAGAATGTCAAGTTTTGACAAAGAACACTGTTCATTACTGAAATGCTCTAATTGAGCTGTTAGAATGTCAGAAATAAGCTTTCTGATCAGAAAAAAGCAAAGAACACTGTTCATTACTGAAATGCTCTAATTGAGCTGTTAGAATGTCAGAAATAAGCTTTCTGATCAGAAAAAAGCATTTTGTGACAAAGTGATTCAGTGGATGATGAGAATGTCAGTTTTGACAAAGAACACTGTTCATTACTGAAATGCTCTAATTGAGCTGTTAGAATGTCAGAAACAAGCTTTCTGAGCTGAAAACTGCATTTTGTGATAAAGTGCATCAGTGGATGATGAGAATGTCAGTTTTGACAAAGAACACTTTTCATTACTAAAATGCTCTCATTGAGCTGTTAGAATGTCAGAAACAAGCTTTCTGAGCAGAAAAATGCATTTTGTGACAAAGTGATTCAGTGGATGATGAGAATGTAAGTTTTGACAAAGAACACTGTTCATTACTGAAATGCTCTAATTGAGCTGTTAGAATGTCAGAAACAAGCTTTCTGAGCTGAAAACTGCATTTTGTGACAGAGTGCTTCAGTGGATGATGAGAATGTCAGTTTTGACAAAGAACAATGTTCATTACTGAAATGCTCTAATTGAGCTGTTAGAATGTCAGAAACAAGCTTTCTGAGCTGAAAACTGCATTTTGTGACAAAGTGCATCAGTGGATGATGAGAATGTCAGTTGTGACAAAGAACACTGTTCATTACTAAAATGCTCTAATTGAGCTGTTAGAATGTCAGAAACATAATTTCTGATCAGAAAAATGCAATTTGTGACAAAGTGATTCAGTGGATGATGAGAATGTCAGTTTTGACAAAGAACACTTTTCATTACTGAAATGCTCTCAGTGACCTGTTAGAATGTCAGAAACAAGCTGTCTGAGCAGAAAAATGCATTTTGTGACAAAGTGATTCAGTGGATGATGAGAATGTCAAGTTTTGACAAAGAACACTGTTCATTACTGAAATGCTCTAATTGAGCTGTTAGAATGTCAGAAATAAGCTTTCTGATCAGAAAAAAGCATTTTGTGACAAAGTGATTCAGTGGATGATGAGAATGTCAGTTTTGACAAAGAACACTGTTCATTACTGAAATGCTCTCAATGAGCTGTTAGAATGTCAGAAACAAGCTTTCTGAGCTGAAAACTGCATTTTGTGACAGAGTGCATCAGTGGATGATGAGAATGTCAGTTTTGACAAAGAACACTGTTCATTACTGAAATGCTCTCAATGAGCTGTTAGAATGTCAGAAACAAGCTTTCTGAGCAGAAAAATGCATTTTGTGACAAAGTGATTCAGTGGATGATGAGAATGTCAGTTTTGACAAAGAACACTGTTCATTACTGAAATGCTCTCAATGAGCTGTTAGAATGTCAGAAACAAGCTTTCTGAGCTGAAAACTGCATTTTGTGATAGAGTGCTTCAGTGGATGATGAGAATGTCAGTTTTGACAAAGAACACTGTTCATTACTGAAATGCTCTAATTGAGCTGTTAGAATGTCAGAAACAAGCTTTCTGAGCTGAAAACTGCATTTTGTGACAAAGTGATTCAGTGGATAATGAGAATGTCAGTTTTGACAAAGAACACTGTTCATTACAAAAAGGCTCTAATTGAGCTGTTAGAATGTCAGAAACAAGCTTTCTGAGCTGAAAACTGCATTTTGTGACAAAGTGCATCAGTGCATGATGAGAATGTCAGTTGTGACAAAGAACACTGTTCATTACTAAAATGCTCTAATTGAGCTGTTAGAATGTCAGAAACAAGCTTTCTGAGCAGAAAAATGCATTTTGTGACAAAGTGATTCAGTGGATGATGAGAATGTCAGTTTTGACAAAGAACACTGTTCATTACTGAAATGCTCTAATTGAGCTGTTAGAATGTCAGAAACAAGCTTTCTGAGCTGAAAACTGCATTTTGTGACAAAGTGCATCAGTGCATGATGAGAATGTCAGTTGTGACAAAGAACACTGTTCATTACTAAAATGCTCTAATTGAGCTGTTAGAATGTCAGAAACAAGCTTTCTGAGCAGAAAAATGCATTTTGTGACAAAGTGATTCAGTGGATGATGAGAATGTCAGTTTTGACAAAGAACACTGTTCATTACTGAAAAGCTCTAATTGAGCTGTTAGAATGTCAGAAACAAGCTTTCTGAGCAGAAAAAAGCATTTTGTGACAAAGTGCATCAGTGCATGATGAGAATGTCAGTTGTGACAAAGAACACTGTTCATTACTAAAATGCTCTAATTGAGCTGTTAGAATGTCAGAAACAAGCTTTCTGAGCAGAAAAATGCATTTTGTGACAAAGTGATTCAGTGGATGATGAGAATGTCAGTTTTGACAAAGAACACTGTTCATTACTGAAATGCTCTCAATGAGCTGTTAGAATGTCAGAAACAAGCTTTCTGAGCAGAAAAATGCATTTGGTGACAAAGTGATTCAGTGGATGATGAGAATGTCAGTTTTGACAAAGAACACTGTTCATTACTGAAATGCTCTAATTGAGCTGTTAGAATGTCAGAAACAAGCTTTCTGATCAGAAAAATGCATTTGGTGACAAAGTGATTCAGTGGATGATGAGAATGTCAGTTTTGACAAAGAACACTGTTCATTACTGAAATGCTCTAATTGAGCTGTTAGAATGTCAGAAACAAGCTTTCTGAGCTGAAAACTGCATTTTGTGACAAAGTGCATCAGTGGATGATGAGAATGTCAGTTTTGACAAAGAACACTTTTCATTACTAAAATGCTCTCATTGAGCTGTTAGAATGTCAGAAACAAGCTTTCTGAGCTGAAAACTGCATTTTGTGACAAAGTGCATCAGTGCATGATGAGAATGTCAGTTGTGACAAAGAACACTGTTCATTACTAAAATGCTCTAATTGAGCTGTTAGAATGTCAGAAACAAGCTTTCTGAGCAGAAAAATGCATTTTGTGACAAAGTGATTCAGTGGATGATGAGAATGTCAGTTTTGACAAAGAACACTGTTCATTACTGAAATGCTCTAATTGAGCTGTTAGAATGTCAGAAACGTAATTTCTGATCAGAAAAATGCAATTTGTGACAAAGTGATTCAGTGGATGATGAGAATGTCAGTTTTGACAAAGAACACTGTTCATTACTGAAATGCTCTCAGTGACCTGTTAGAATGTCAGAAACAAGCTGTCTGAGCAGAAAAATGCATTTTGTGAAAAAGTGATTCAGTGGATGATGAGAATGTCAGTTTTGACAAAGAACACTGTTCATTACTGAAATGCTCTAATTGAGCTGTTAGAATGTCAGAAACAAGCTTTCTGATCAGAAAAATGCATTTTGTGACAAAGTGATTCAGTGGATGATGAGAATGTCAGTTTTGACAAAGAACACTGTTCATTACAAAAAAGCTCTAATTGAGCTGTTAGAATGTCAGAAACAAGCTTTCTGAGCAGAAAAATGCATTTTGTGACAAAGTGATTCAGTGGATGATGAGAATGTCAGTTTTGACAAAGAACACTGTTCATTACTGAAATGCTCTCAATGAGCTGTTAGAATGTCAGAAACAAGCTTTCTGAGCTGAAAACTGCATTTTGTGACAAAGTGCATCAGTGGATGATGAGAATGTCAGTTGTGACAAAGAACACTGTTCATTACTAAAATGCTCTAATTGAGCTGTTAGAATGTCAGAAACAAGCTTTCTGAGCAGAAAAAAGCATTTTGTGACAAAGTGATTCAGTGGATGATGAGAATGTCAGTTTTGACAAAGAACACTGTTCATTACTGAAATGCTCTAATTGAGCTGTTAGAATGTCAGAAACAAGCTTTCTGATCAGAAAAATGCATTTGGTGACAAAGTGATTCAGTGGATGATGAGAATGTCAGTTGTGACAAAGAACACTGTACATTACTGAAATGCTCTAATTGAGCTGTTAGAATGTCAGAAACATAATTTCTGATCAGAAAAATGCAATTTGTGACAAAGTGATTCAGTGGATGATGAGAATGTCAGTTTTGACAAAGAACACTGTTCATTACTGAAATGCTCTCAGTGACCTGTTAGAATGTCAGAAACAAGCTGTCTGAGCAGAAAAATGCATTTTGTGAAAAAGTGATTCAGTGGATGATGAGAATGTCAGTTTTGACAAAGAACACTGTTCATTACTGAAATGCTCTAATTGAGCTGTTAGAATGTCAGAAACAAGCTTTCTGATCAGAAAAATGCATTTTGTGACAAAGTGATTCAGTGGATGATGAGAATGTCAGTTTTGACAAAGAACACTGTTCATTACAAAAAAGCTCTAATTGAGCTGTTAGAATGTCAGAAACAAGCTTTCTGAGCAGAAAAATGCATTTTGTGACAAAGTGATTCAGTGGATGATGAGAATGTCAGTTTTGACAAAGAACACTGTTCATTACTGAAATGCTCTCAATGAGCTGTTAGAATGTCAGAAACAAGCTTTCTGAGCTGAAAACTGCATTTTGTGACAAAGTGCATCAGTGGATGATGAGAATGTCAGTTTTGACAAAGAACACTGTTCATTACTGAAATGCTCTAATTGAGCTGTTAGAATGTCAGAAACAAGCTTTCTGATCAGAAAAATGCATTTGGTGACAATGTGATTCAGTGGATGATGAGAATGTCAGTTTTGACAAAGAACACTGTTCATTACTGAAATGCTCTAATTGAGCTGTTAGAATGTCAGAAACAAGCTTTCTGAGCTGAAAACTGCATTTTGTGACAAACTGCATTAGTGGATGATGAGAATGTCAGTTTTGACAAAGAACACTGTTTATTACTAAAATGCTCTAATTGAGCTGTTAGAATGTCAGAAACAAGCTTTCTGAGCAGAAAAATGCATTTTGTGACAAAGTGCATCAGTGCATGATGAGAATGTCAGTTGTGACAAAGAACACTGTTCATTACTAAAATGCTCTAATTGAGCTGTTAGAATGTCAGAAACAAGCTTTCTGAGCAGAAAAAAGCATTTTGTGACAAAGTGATTCAGTGGATGATGAGAATGTCAGTTTTGACAAAGAACACTGTTCATTACTGAAATGCTCTAATTGAGCTGTTAGAATGTCAGAAACAAGCTTTCTGAGCAGAAAAATGCATTTTGTGACAAAGTGATTCAGTGGATGATGAGAATGTCAGTTTTGACAAAGAACACTGTTCATTACTGAAATGCTCTAATTGAGCTGTTAGAATGTCAGAAACAAGCTTTCTGATCAGAAAAATGCATTTGGTGACAAAGTGATTCAGTGGATGATGAGAATGTCAGTTTTGACAAAGAACACTGTTCATTACTGAAATGCTCTAATTGAGCTGTTAGAATGTCAGAAACAAGCTTTCTGAGCTGAAAACTGCATTTTGTGACAAAGTGCATCAGTGGATGATGAGAATGTCAGTTTTGACAAAGAACACTTTTCATTACTAAAATGCTCTAATTGAGCTGTTAGAATGTCAGAAACATAATTTCTGATCAGAAAAATGCAATTTGTGACAAAGTGATTCAGTGGATGATGAGAATGTCAGTTTTGACAAAGAACACTGTTCATTACTGAAATGCTCTCAGTGACCTGTTAGAATGTCAGAAACAAGCTGTCTGAGCAGAAAAATGCATTTTGTGACAAAGTGATTCAGTGGATGATGAGAATGTCAGTTTTGACAAAGAACACTGTTCATTACTGAAATGCTCTAATTGAGCTGATAGAATGTCAGAAACAAGCTTTCTGATCAGAAAAATGCATTTTGTGACAAAATGATTCAGTGGATGATGAGAATGTCAGTTTTGACAAAGAACACTGTTCATTACAAAAAAGCTCTAATTGAGCTGTTACAATGTCACAAACAAGCTTTCTGAGCTGAAAACTGCATTTTGTGACAAAGTGCATCAGTGCATGATGAGAATGTCAGTTGTGACAAAGAACACTGTTCATTACTAAAATGCTCTAATTGAGCTGTTAGAATGTCAGAAACAAGCTTTCTGAGCAGAAAAATGCATTTTGTGACAAAGTGATTCAGTGGATGATGAGAATGTCAGTTTTGACAAAGAACACTGTTCATTACTGAAATGCTCTCAATGAGCTGTTAGAATGTCAGAAACAAGCTTTCTGAGCAGAAAAATGCATTTTGTGACAAAGTGATTCAGTGGATGATGAGAATGTCAGTTTTGACAAAGAACACTGTTCATTACTGAAATGCTCTCAATGAGCTGTTAGAATGTCAGAAACAAGCTTTCTGAGCTGAAAACTGCATTTTGTGACAGAGTGCTTCAGTGGATGATGAGAATGTCAGTTTTGACAAAGAACACTGTTCATTACTGAAATGCTCTAATTGAGCTGTTAGAATGTCAGAAACAAGCTTTCTGAGCTGAAAACTGCATTTTGTGACAAAGTGATTCAGTGGATAATGAGAATGTCAGTTTTGACAAAGAACACTGTTCATTACAAAAAAGCTCTAATTGAGCTGTTAGAATGTCAGAAACAAGCTTTCTGAGCTGAAAACTGCATTTTGTGACAAAGTGCATCAGTGCATGATGAGAATGTCAGTTGTGACAAAGAACACTGTTCATTACTAAAATGCTCTAATTGAGCTGTTAGAATGTCAAAAACAAGCTTTCTGAGCAGAAAAATGCATTTTGTGACAAAGTGATTCAGTGGATGATGAGAATGTCAGTTTTGACAAAGAACACTGTTCATTACTGAAATGCTCTAATTGAGCTGTTAGAATGTCAGAAACAAGCTTTCTGAGCTGAAAACTGCATTTTGTGACAAAGTGCATCAGTGCATGATGAGAATGTCAGTTGTGACAAAGAACACTGTTCATTACTAAAATGCTCTAATTGAGCTGTTAGAATGTCAGAAACAAGCTTTCTGAGCAGAAAAATGCATTTTGTGACAAAGTGATTCAGTGGATGATGAGAATGTCAGTTTTGACAAAGAACACTGTTCATTACTGAAAAGCTCTAATTGAGCTGTTAGAATGTCAGAAACAAGCTTTCTGAGCTGAAACCTGCATTTTGTGACAAAGTGCATCAGTGCATGATGAGAATGTCAGTTGTGACAAAGAACACTGTTCATTACTGAAATGCTCTAATTGAGCTGTTAGAATGTCAGAATCAAGCTTTCTGATCAGAAAAATGCATTTGGTGACAAAGTGATTCAGTGGATGATGAGAATGTCAGTTTTGACAAAGAACACTGTTCATTACTGAAAAGCTCTAATTGAGCTGTTAGAATGTCAGAAACAAGCTTTCTGAGCTGAAAACTGCATTTTGTGACAAAGTGCATCAGTGGATGATGAGAATGTCAGTTGTGACAAAGAACACTGTTCATTACTAAAATGCTCTAATTGAGCTGTTAGAATGTCAGAAACAAGCTTTCTGAGCAGAAAAATGCATTTTGTGACAAAGTGATTCAGTGGATGATGAGAATGTCAGTTTTGACAAAGAACACTGTTCATTACTGAAATGCTCTAATTGAGCTGTTAGAATGTCAGAAACATAATTTCTGCTCAGAAAAATGCAATTTGTGACAAAGTGCATCAGTGCATGATGAGAATGTCAGTTGTGACAAAGAACACTGTTCATTACTAAAATGCTCTAATTGAGCTGTTAGAATGTCAGAAACAAGCTTTCTGAGCAGAAAAATGCATTTTGTGACAAAGTGATTCAGTGGATGATGAGAATGTCAGTTTTGACAAAGAACACTGTTCATTACTGAAATGCTCTCAATGAGCTGTTAGAATGTCAGAAACAAGCTTTCTGAGCAGAAAAATGCATTTTGTGACAAAGTGCATCAGTGCATGATGAGAATGTCAGTTGTGACAAAGAACACTGTTCATTACTAAAATGCTCTAATTGAGCTGTTAGAATGTCAGAAACAAGCTTTCTGAGCAGAAAAATGCATTTTGTGACAAAGTGATTCAGTGGATGATGAGAATGTCAGTTTTGACAAAGAACACTGTTCATTACTGAAATGCTCTCAATGAGCTGTTAGAATGTCAGAAACAAGCTTTCTGAGAAGAAAAATGCATTTTGTGACAAAGTGATTCAGTGGATGATGAGAATGTCAGTTTTGACAAAGAACACTGTTCATTACTGAAATGCTCTAATTAAAATGTTAGAATGTCAGAAACAAGCTTTCTGATCAGAAAAATGCATTTGGTGACAAAGTGATTCAGTGGATGATGAGAATGTCAGTTTTGACAAAGAACACTGTTCATTACTGAAATGCTCTAATTGAGCTGTTAGAATGTCAGAAACAAGCTTTCTGAGCTGAAAACTGCATTTTGTGACAAACTGCATTAGTGGATGATGAGAATGTCAGTTTTGACAAAGAACACTGTTCATTACTGAAATGCTCTAATTGAGCTGTTAGAATGTCAGAAACATGCTTTCTGATCAGAAAAATGCATTTTGTGACAAAGTGATTCAGTGGATGATGAGAATGTCAGTTTTGACAAAGAACACTGTTCATTACTGAAATGCTCTAATTGAGCTGTTAGAATGTCAGAAACAAGCTTTCTGAGCTGAAAACTGCATTTTGTGACAAACTGCATTAGTGGATGATGAGAATGTCAGTTTTGACAAAGAACAGTGTTCATTACTGAAATGCTCTAATTGAGCTGTTAGAATGTCAGAAACATGCTTTCTGATCAGAAAAATGCATTTTGTGACAAAGTGATTCAGTGGATGATGAGAATGTCAGTTTTGACAAAGAACACTGTTCATTACTGAAATGCTATCAGTGACCTGTTAGAATGTCAGAAACAAGCTGTCTGAGCAGAAAAATGCATTTTGTGACAAAGTGATTCAGTGGATGATGAGAATGTCAGTTTTGACAAAGAACACTGTTCATTACTGAAAAGCTCTAATTGAGCTGTTAGAATGTCAGAAACAAGCTTTCTGAGCTGAAAACTGCATTTTGTGACAAAGTGCATCAGTGGATGATGAGAATGTCAGTTGTGACAAAGAACACTGTTCATTACTAAAATGCCCTAATTGAGCTGTTAGAATGTCAGAAACAAGCTTTCTGAGCAGAAAAATGCATTTTGTGACAAAGTGATTCAGTGGATGATGAGAATGTCAGTTTTGACAAAGAACACTGTTCATTACTGAAATGCTCTAATTGAGCTGTTAGAATGTCAGAAACAAGCTTTCTGATCAGAAAAATGCATTTGGTGACAAAGTGATTCAGTGGATGATGAGAATGTCAGTTTTGACAAAGAACACTGTTCATTACTGAAATGCTCTAATTGAGCTGTTAGAATGTCAGAAACAAGCTTTCTGAGCTGAAAACTGCATTTTGTGACAAAGTGCATCAGTGGATGATGAGAATGTCAGTTTTGACAAAGAACACTTTTCATTACTAAAATGCTCTCATTGAGCTGTTAGAATGTCAGAAACAAGCTTTCTGAGCAGAAAAATGCATTTTGTGACAAAGTGATTCAGTGGATGATGAGAATGTCAGTTTTGACAAAGAACACTGTTCATTACTGAAATGCTCTAATTGAGCTGTTAGAATGTCAGAAACAAGCTTTCTGAGCTGAAAACTGCATTTTGTGACAGAGTGCTTCAGTGGATGATGAGAATGTCAGTTTTGACAAAGAACAATGTTCATTACTGAAATGCTCTAATTGAGCTGTTAGAATGTCAGAAACAAGCTTTCTGAGCTGAAAACTGCATTTTGTGACAAAGTGCATCAGTGGATGATGAGAATGTCAGTTGTGACAAAGAACACTGTTCATTACTAAAATGCTCTAATTGAGCTGTTAGAATGTCAGAAACATAATTTCTGATCAGAAAAATGCAATTTGTGACAAAGTGATTCAGTGGATGATGAGAATGTCAGTTTTGACAAAGAACACTGTTCATTACTGAAATGCTCTCAGTGACCTGTTAGAATGTCAGAAACAAGCTGTCTGAGCAGAAAAATGCATTTTGTGACAAAGTGATTCAGTGGATGATGAGAATGTCAAGTTTTGACAAAGAACACTGTTCATTACTGAAATGCTCTAATTGAGCTGTTAGAATGTCAGAAATAAGCTTTCTGATCAGAAAAAAGCATTTTGTGACAAAGTGATTCAGTGGATGATGAGAATGTCAGTTTTGACAAAGAACACTGTTCATTACTGAAATGCTCTAATTGAGCTGTTAGAATGTCAGAAACAAGCTTTCTGAGCTGAAAACTGCATTTTGTGACAAAGTGCATCAGTGGATGATGAGAATGTCAGTTTTGACAAAGAACACTTTTCATTACTAAAATGCTCTCATTGAGCTGTTAGAATGTCAGAAACAAGCTTTCTGAGCAGAAAAATGCATTTTGTGACAAAGTGATTCAGTGGATGATGAGAATGTCAGTTTTGACAAAGAACACTGTTCATTACTGAAATGCTCTAATTGAGCTGTTAGAATGTCAGAAACAAGCTTTCTGAGCTGAAAACTGCATTTTGTGACAGAGTGCTTCAGTGGATGATGAGAATGTCAGTTTTGACAAAGAACAATGTTCATTACTGAAATGCTCTAATTGAGCTGTTAGAATGTCAGAAACAAGCTTTCTGAGCTGAAAACTGCATTTTGTGACAAAGTGCATCAGTGGATGATGAGAATGTCAGTTGTGACAAAGAACACTGTTCATTACTAAAATGCTCTAATTGAGCTGTTAGAATGTCAGAAACATAATTTCTGATCAGAAAAATGCAATTTGTGACAAAGTGATTCAGTGGATGATGAGAATGTCAGTTTTGACAAAGAACACTGTTCATTACTGAAATGCTCTCAGTGACCTGTTAGAATGTCAGAAACAAGCTGTCTGAGCAGAAAAATGCATTTTGTGACAAAGTGATTCAGTGGATGATGAGAATGTCAAGTTTTGACAAAGAACACTGTTCATTACTGAAATGCTCTAATTGAGCTGTTAGAATGTCAGAAATAAGCTTTCTGATCAGAAAAAAGCATTTTGTGACAAAGTGATTCAGTGGATGATGAGAATGTCAGTTTTGACAAAGAACACTGTTCATTACTGAAATGCTCTCAATGAGCTGTTAGAATGTCAGAAACAAGCTTTCTGAGCTGAAAACTGCATTTTGTGACAGAGTGCATCAGTGGATGATGAGAATGTCAGTTTTGACAAAGAACACTGTTCATTACTGAAATGCTCTCAATGAGCTGTTAGAATGTCAGAAACAAGCTTTCTGAGCAGAAAAATGCATTTTGTGACAAAGTGATTCAGTGGATGATGAGAATGTCAGTTTTGACAAAGAACACTGTTCATTACTGAAATGCTCTCAATGAGCTGTTAGAATGTCAGAAACAAGCTTTCTGAGCTGAAAACTGCATTTTGTGACAGAGTGCTTCAGTGGTTGATGAGAATGTCAGTTTTGACAAAGAACACTGTTCATTACTGAAATGCTCTAATTGAGCTGTTAGAATGTCAGAAACAAGCTTTCTGAGCTGAAAACTGCATTTTGTGACAAAGTGATTCAGTGGATAATGAGAATGTCAGTTTTGACAAAGAACACTGTTCATTACAAAAAGGCTCTAATTGAGCTGTTAGAATGTCAGAAACAAGCTTTCTGAGCTGAAAACTGCATTTTGTGACAAAGTGCATCAGTGCATGATGAGAATGTCAGTTGTGACAAAGAACACTGTTCATTACTAAAATGCTCTAATTGAGCTGTTAGAATGTCAGAAACAAGCTTTCTGAGCAGAAAAATGCATTTTGTGACAAAGTGATTCAGTGGATGATGAGAATGTCAGTTTTGACAAAGAACACTGTTCATTACTGAAATGCTCTAATTGAGCTGTTAGAATGTCAGAAACAAGCTTTCTGAGCTGAAAACTGCATTTTGTGACAAAGTGCATCAGTGCATGATGAGAATGTCAGTTGTGACAAAGAACACTGTTCATTACTAAAATGCTCTAATTGAGCTGTTAGAATGTCAGAAACAAGCTTTCTGAGCAGAAAAATGCATTTTGTGACAAAGTGATTCAGTGGATGATGAGAATGTCAGTTTTGACAAAGAACACTGTTCATTACTGAAAAGCTCTAATTGAGCTGTTAGAATGTCAGAAACAAGCTTTCTGAGCAGAAAAAAGCATTTTGTGACAAAGTGCATCAGTGCATGATGAGAATGTCAGTTGTGACAAAGAACACTGTTCATTACTAAAATGCTCTAATTGAGCTGTTAGAATGTCAGAAACAAGCTTTCTGAGCAGAAAAATGCATTTTGTGACAAAGTGATTCAGTGGATGATGAGAATGTCAGTTTTGACAAAGAACACTGTTCATTACTGAAATGCTCTCAATGAGCTGTTAGAATGTCAGAAACAAGCTTTCTGAGCAGAAAAATGCATTTGGTGACAAAGTGATTCAGTGGATGATGAGAATGTCAGTTTTGACAAAGAACACTGTTCATTACTGAAATGCTCTAATTGAGCTGTTAGAATGTCAGAAACAAGCTTTCTGATCAGAAAAATGCATTTGGTGACAAAGTGATTCAGTGGATGATGAGAATGTCAGTTTTGACAAAGAACACTGTTCATTACTGAAATGCTCTAATTGAGCTGTTAGAATGTCAGAAACAAGCTTTCTGAGCAGAAAAATGCAATTTGTGACAAAGTGATTCAGTGGATGATGAGAATGTCAGTTTTGACAAAGAACACTGTTCATTACTGAAATGCTCTCAGTGACCTGTTAGAATGTCAGAAACAAGCTGTCTGAGCAGAAAAATGCATTTTGTGACAAAGTGATTCAGTGGATGATGAGAATGTCAAGTTTTGACAAAGAACACTGTTCATTACTGAAATGCTCTAATTGAGCTGTTAGAATGTCAGAAATAAGCTTTCTGATCAGAAAAAAGCATTTTGTGACAAAGTGATTCAGTGGATGATGAGAATGTCAGTTTTGACAAAGAACACTGTTCATTACTGAAATGCTCTCAATGAGCTGTTAGAATGTCAGAAACAAGCTTTCTGAGCTGAAAACTGCATTTTGTGACAGAGTGCATCAGTGGATGATGAGAATGTCAGTTTTGACAAAGAACACTGTTCATTACTGAAATGCTCTCAATGAGCTGTTAGAATGTCAGAAACAAGCTTTCTGAGCAGAAAAATGCATTTTGTGACAAAGTGATTCAGTGGATGATGAGAATGTCAGTTTTGACAAAGAACACTGTTCATTACTGAAATGCTCTCAATGAGCTGTTAGAATGTCAGAAACAAGCTTTCTGAGCTGAAAACTGCATTTTGTGACAGAGTGCTTCAGTGGTTGATGAGAATGTCAGTTTTGACAAAGAACACTGTTCATTACTGAAATGCTCTAATTGAGCTGTTAGAATGTCAGAAACAAGCTTTCTGAGCTGAAAACTGCATTTTGTGACAAAGTGATTCAGTGGATAATGAGAATGTCAGTTTTGACAAAGAACACTGTTCATTACAAAAAGGCTCTAATTGAGCTGTTAGAATGTCAGAAACAAGCTTTCTGAGCTGAAAACTGCATTTTGTGACAAAGTGCATCAGTGCATGATGAGAATGTCAGTTGTGACAAAGAACACTGTTCATTACTAAAATGCTCTAATTGAGCTGTTAGAATGTCAGAAACAAGCTTTCTGAGCAGAAAAATGCATTTTGTGACAAAGTGATTCAGTGGATGATGAGAATGTCAGTTTTGACAAAGAACACTGTTCATTACTGAAATGCTCTAATTGAGCTGTTAGAATGTCAGAAACAAGCTTTCTGAGCTGAAAACTGCATTTTGTGACAAAGTGCATCAGTGCATGATGAGAATGTCAGTTGTGACAAAGAACACTGTTCATTACTAAAATGCTCTAATTGAGCTGTTAGAATGTCAGAAACAAGCTTTCTGAGCAGAAAAATGCATTTTGTGACAAAGTGATTCAGTGGATGATGAGAATGTCAGTTTTGACAAAGAACACTGTTCATTACTGAAAAGCTCTAATTGAGCTGTTAGAATGTCAGAAACAAGCTTTCTGAGCAGAAAAAAGCATTTTGTGACAAAGTGCATCAGTGCATGATGAGAATGTCAGTTGTGACAAAGAACACTGTTCATTTTTAAAAAGGTCTAATTGAGCTGTTAGAATGTCAGAAACAAGCTTTCTGAGCAGAAAAATGCATTTTGTGACAAAGTGATTCAGTGGATGATGAGAATGTCAGTTTTGACAAAGAACACTGTTCATTACTGAAATGCTCTCAATGAGCTGTTAGAATGTCAGAAACAAGCTTTCTGAGCAGAAAAATGCATTTGGTGACAAAGTGATTCAGTGGATGATGAGAATGTCAGTTTTGACAAAGAACACTGTTCATTACTGAAATGCTCTAATTGAGCTGTTAGAATGTCAGAAACAAGCTTTCTGATCAGAAAAATGCATTTGGTGACAAAGTGATTCAGTGGATGATGAGAATGTCAGTTTTGACAAAGAACACTGTTCATTACTGAAATGCTCTAATTGAGCTGTTAGAATGTCAGAAACAAGCTTTCTGAGCTGAAAACTGCATTTTGTGACAAAGTGCATCAGTGGATGATGAGAATGTCAGTTTTGACAAAGAACACTTTTCATTACTAAAATGCTCTCATTGAGCTGTTAGAATGTCAGAAACAAGCTTTCTGAGCTGAAAACTGCATTTTGTGACAAAGTGCATCAGTGCATGATGAGAATGTCAGTTGTGACAAAGAACACTGTTCATTACTAAAATGCTCTAATTGAGCTGTTAGAATGTCAGAAACAAGCTTTCTGAGCAGAAAAATGCATTTTGTGACAAAGTGATTCAGTGGATGATGAGAATGTCAGTTTTGACAAAGAACACTGTTCATTACTGAAATGCTCTAATTGAGCTGTTAGAATGTCAGAAACATAATTTCTGATCAGAAAAATGCAATTTGTGACAAAGTGATTCAGTGGATGATGAGAATGTCAGTTTTGACAAAGAACACTGTTCATTACTGAAATGCTCTCAGTGACCTGTTAGAATGTCAGAAACAAGCTGTCTGAGCAGAAAAATGCATTTTGTGAAAAAGTGATTCAGTGGATGATGAGAATGTCAGTTTTGACAAAGAACACTGTTCATTACTGAAATGCTCTAATTGAGCTGTTAGAATGTCAGAAACAAGCTTTCTGATCAGAAAAATGCATTTTGTGACAAAGTGATTCAGTGGATGATGAGAATGTCAGTTTTGACAAAGAACACTGTTCATTACAAAAAAGCTCTAATTGAGCTGTTAGAATGTCAGAAACAAGCTTTCTGAGCAGAAAAATGCATTTTGTGACAAAGTGATTCAGTGGATGATGAGAATGTCAGTTTTGACAAAGAACACTGTTCATTACTGAAATGCTCTCAATGAGCTGTTAGAATGTCAGAAACAAGCTTTCTGAGCAGAAAAAAGCATTTTGTGACAAAGTGATTCAGTGGATGATGAGAATGTCAGTTTTGACAAAGAACACTGTTCATTACTGAAATGCTCTAATTGAGCTGTTAGAATGTCAGAAACAAGCTTTCTGATCAGAAAAATGCATTTGGTGACAAAGTGATTCAGTGGATGATGAGAATGTCAGTTGTGACAAAGAACACTGTTCATTACTGAAATGCTCTAATTGAGCTGTTAGAATGTCAGAAACATAATTTCTGATCAGAAAAATGCAATTTGTGACAAAGTGATTCAGTGGATGATGAGAATGTCAGTTTTGACAAAGAACACTGTTCATTACTGAAATGCTCTCAGTGACCTGTTAGAATGTCAGAAACAAGCTGTCTGAGCAGAAAAATGCATTTTGTGAAAAAGTGATTCAGTGGATGATGAGAATGTCAGTTTTGACAAAGAACACTGTTCATTACTGAAATGCTCTAATTGAGCTGTTAGAATGTCAGAAACAAGCTTTCTGATCAGAAAAATGCATTTTGTGACAAAGTGATTCAGTGGATGATGAGAATGTCAGTTTTGACAAAGAACACTGTTCATTACAAAAAAGCTCTAATTGAGCTGTTAGAATGTCAGAAACAAGCTTTCTGAGCAGAAAAATGCATTTTGTGACAAAGTGATTCAGTGGATGATGAGAATGTCAGTTTTGACAAAGAACACTGTTCATTACTGAAATGCTCTCAATGAGCTGTTAGAATGTCAGAAACAAGCTTTCTGAGCTGAAAACTGCATTTTGTGACAAAGTGCATCAGTGGATGATGAGAATGTCAGTTTTGACAAAGAACACTGTTCATTACTGAAATGCTCTAATTGAGCTGTTAGAATGTCAGAAACAAGCTTTCTGATCAGAAAAATGCATTTGGTGACAATGTGATTCAGTGGATGATGAGAATGTCAGTTTTGACAAAGAACACTGTTTATTACTGAAATGCTCTAATTGAGCTGTTAGAATGTCAGAAACAAGCTTTCTGAGCAGAAAAATGCATTTTGTGACAAAGTGCATCAGTGCATGATGAGAATGTCAGTTGTGACAAAGAACACTGTTCATTACTAAAATGCTCTAATTGAGCTGTTAGAATGTCAGAAACAAGCTTTCTGAGCAGAAAAAAGCATTTTGTGACAAAGTGATTCAGTGGATGATGAGAATGTCAGTTTTGACAAAGAACACTGTTCATTACTGAAATGCTCTAATTGAGCTGTTAGAATGTCAGAAACAAGCTTTCTGAGCAGAAAAATGCATTTTGTGACAAAGTGATTCAGTGGATGATGAGAATGTCAGTTTTGACAAAGAACACTGTTCATTACTGAAATGCTCTAATTGAGCTGTTAGAATGTCAGAAACAAGCTTTCTGATCAGAAAAATGCATTTGGTGACAAAGTGATTCAGTGGATGATGAGAATGTCAGTTTTGACAAAGAACACTGTTCATTACTGAAATGCTCTAATTGAGCTGTTAGAATGTCAGAAACAAGCTTTCTGAGCTGAAAACTGCATTTTGTGACAAAGTGCATCAGTGGATGATGAGAATGTCAGTTTTGACAAAGAACACTTTTCATTACTAAAATGCTCTAATTGAGCTGTTAGAATGTCAGAAACATAATTTCTGATCAGAAAAATGCAATTTGTGACAAAGTGATTCAGTGGATGATGAGAATGTCAGTTTTGACAAAGAACACTGTTCATTACTGAAATGCTCTCAGTGACCTGTTAGAATGTCAGAAACAAGCTGTCTGAGCAGAAAAATGCATTTTGTGACAAAGTGATTCAGTGGATGATGAGAATGTCAGTTTTGACAAAGAACACTGTTCATTACTGAAATGCTCTAATTGAGCTGATAGAATGTCAGAAACAAGCTTTCTGATCAGAAAAATGCATTTTGTGACAAAATGATTCAGTGGATGATGAGAATGTCAGTTTTGACAAAGAACACTGTTCATTACAAAAAAGCTCTAATTGAGCTGTTACAATGTCACAAACAAGCTTTCTGAGCTGAAAACTGCATTTTGTGACAAAGTGCATCAGTGCATGATGAGAATGTCAGTTGTGACAAAGAACACTGTTCATTACTAAAATGCTCTAATTGAGCTGTTAGAATGTCAGAAACAAGCTTTCTGAGCAGAAAAATGCATTTTGTGACAAAGTGATTCAGTGGATGATGAGAATGTCAGTTTTGACAAAGAACACTGTTCATTACTGAAATGCTCTCAATGAGCTGTTAGAATGTCAGAAACAAGCTTTCTGAGCAGAAAAATGCATTTTGTGACAAAGTGATTCAGTGGATGATGAGAATGTCAGTTTTGACAAAGAACACTGTTCATTACTGAAATGCTCTCAATGAGCTGTTAGAATGTCAGAAACAAGCTTTCTGAGCTGAAAACTGCATTTTGTGACAGAGTGCTTCAGTGGATGATGAGAATGTCAGTTTTGACAAAGAACACTGTTCATTACTGAAATGCTCTAATTGAGCTGTTAGAATGTCAGAAACAAGCTTTCTGAGCTGAAAACTGCATTTTGTGACAAAGTGATTCAGTGGATAATGAGAATGTCAGTTTTGACAAAGAACACTGTTCATTACAAAAAAGCTCTAATTGAGCTGTTAGAATGTCAGAAACAAGCTTTCTGAGCTGAAAACTGCATTTTGTGACAAAGTGCATCAGTGCATGATGAGAATGTCAGTTGTGACAAAGAACACTGTTCATTACTAAAATGCTCTAATTGAGCTGTTAGAATGTCAGAAACAAGCTTTCTGAGCAGAAAAATGCATTTTGTGACAAAGTGATTCAGTGGATGATGAGAATGTCAGTTTTGACAAAGAACACTGTTCATTACTGAAATGCTCTAA
This sequence comes from Barbatula barbatula, assembly GCF_947034865.1. NCBI lineage: Eukaryota > Metazoa > Chordata > Actinopteri > Cypriniformes > Nemacheilidae > Barbatula > Barbatula barbatula. The sequence continues at coordinate 17,452,023 of NC_136778.1, read as the reverse complement.
TTGAGCTGTTAGAATGTCAGAAACAAGCTTTCTGAGCTGAAAACTGCATTTTGTGACAAAGTGCATCAGTGCATGATGAGAATGTCAGTTGTGACAAAGAACACTGTTCATTACTAAAATGCTCTAATTGAGCTGTTAGAATGTCAGAAACAAGCTTTCTGAGCAGAAAAATGCATTTTGTGACAAAGTGATTCAGTGGATGATGAGAATGTCAGTTTTGACAAAGAACACTGTTCATTACTGAAAAGCTCTAATTGAGCTGTTAGAATGTCAGAAACAAGCTTTCTGAGCTGAAAACTGCATTTTGTGACAAAGTGCATCAGTGCATGATGAGAATGTCAGTTGTGACAAAGAACACTGTTCATTACTAAAATGCTCTAATTGAGCTGTTAGAATGTCAGAAACAAGCTTTCTGAGCAGAAAAATGCATTTTGTGACAAAGTGATTCAGTGGATGATGAGAATGTCAGTTTTGACAAAGAACACTCTTCATTACTGAAATGCTCTCAATGAGCTGTTAGAATGTCAGAAACAAGCTTTCTGAGCAGAAAAATGCATTTTGTGACAAAGTGCATCAGTGCATGATGAGAATGTCAGTTGTGACAAAGAACACTGTTCATTACTAAAATGCTCTAATTGAGCTGTTAGAATGTCAGAAACAAGCTTTCTGAGCAGAAAAATGCATTTTGTGACAAAGTGATTCAGTGGATGATGAGAATGTCAGTTTTGACAAAGAACACTGTTCATTACTGAAATGCTCTCAATGAGCTGTTAGAATGTCAGAAACAAGCTTTCTGAGAAGAAAAATGCATTTTGTGACAAAGTGATTCAGTGGATGATGAGAATGTCAGTTTTGACAAAGAACACTGTTCATTACTGAAATGCTCTAATTAAAATGTTAGAATGTCAGAAACAAGCTTTCTGATCAGAAAAAAGCATTTGGTGACAAAGTGATTCAGTGGATGATGAGAATGTCAGTTTTGACAAAGAACACTGTTCATTACTGAAATGCTCTAATTGAGCTGTTAGAATGTCAGAAACAAGCTTTCTGAGCTGAAAACTGCATTTTGTGACAAACTGCATTAGTGGATGATGAGAATGTCAGTTTTGACAAAGAACACTGTTCATTACTGAAATGCTCTAATTGAGCTGTTAGAATGTCAGAAGCATGCTTTCTGATCAGAAAAATGCATTTTGTGACAAAGTGATTCAGTGGATGATGAGAATGTCAGTTTTGACGAAGAACACTGTTCATTACTGAAATGCTATCAGTGACCTGTTAGAATGTCAGAAAGAAGCTGTCTGAGCAGAAAAATGCATTTTGTGACAAAGTGATTCAGTGGATGATGAGAATGTCAGTTTTGACAAAGAACACTGTTCATTACTGAAATGCTCTAATTGAGCTGTTAGAATGTCAGAAACAAGCTTTCTGATCAGAAAAAAGCATTTTGTGACAAAGTGATTCAGTGGATAATGAGAATGTCAGTTTTGACAAAGAACACTGTTCAATTCAAAAAAGCTCTAATTGAGCTGTTAGAATGTCAGAAACAAGCTTTCTGAGCTGAAAACTGCATTTTGTGACAAAGTGCATCAGTGCATGATGAGAATGTCAGTTGTGACAAAGAACACTGTTCATTACTAAAATGCTCTAATTGAGCTGTTAGAATGTCAGAAACAAGCTTTCTGAGCAGAAAAATGCATTTTGTGACAAAGTGATTCAGTGGATGATGAGAATGTCAGTTTTGACAAAGAACACTGTTCATTACTGAAAAGCTCTAATTGAGCTGTTAGAATGTCAGAAACAAGCTTTCTGAGCTGAAAACTGCATTTTGTGACAAAGTGCATCAGTGGATGATGAGAATGTCAGTTGTGACAAAGAACACTGTTCATTACTAAAATGCCCTAATTGAGCTGTTAGAATGTCAGAAACAAGCTTTCTTAGCAGAAAAATGCATTTTGTGACAAAGTGATTCAGTGGATGATGAGAATGTCAGTTTTGACAAAGAACACTGTTCATTACTGAAATGCTCTAATTGAGCTGTTAGAATGTCAGAAACAAGCTTTCTGATCAGAAAAATGCATTTGGTGACAAAGTGATTCAGTGGATGATGAGAATGTCAGTTTTGACAAAGAACACTGTTCATTACTGAAATGCTCTAATTGAGCTGTTAGAATGTCAGAAACAAGCTTTCTGAGCTGAAAACTGCATTTTGTGACAAAGTGCATCAGTGGATGATGAGAATGTCAGTTTTGACAATGAACACTTTTCATTACTAAAATGCTCTCATTGAGCTGTTAGAATGTCAGAAACAAGCTTTCTGAGCAGAAAAATGCATTTTGTGACAAAGTGATTCAGTGGATGATGAGAATGTCAGTTTTGACAAAGAACACTGTTCATTACTGAAATGCTCTAATTGAGCTGTTAGAATGTCAGAAACATAATTTCTGATCAGAAAAATGCAATTTGTGACAAAGTGATTCAGTGGATGATGAGAATGTCAGTTTTGACAAAGAACACTGTTCATTACTGAAATGCTCTCAGTGACCTGTTAGAATGTCAGAAACAAGCTGTCTGAGCAGAAAAATGCATTTTGTGACAAAGTGATTCAGTGGATGATGAGAATGTCAGTTTTGACAAAGAACACTGTTCATTACTGAAATGCTCTAATTGAGCTGTTAGAATGTCAGAAACAAGCTTTCTGATCAGAAAAATGCATTTTGTGACAAAATGATTCAGTGGATGATGAGAATGTCAGTTTTGACAAAGAACACTGTTCATTACAAAAAAGCTCTAATTGAGCTGTTACAATGTCACAAACAAGCTTTCTGAGCTGAAAACTGCATTTTGTGACAAAGTGCATCAGTGCATGATGAGAATGTCAGTTGTGACAAAGAACATTGTTCATTACTAAAATGCTCTAATTGAGCTGTTAGAATGTCAGAAACAAGCTTTCTGAGCAGAAAAATGCATTTTGTGACAAAGTGATTCAGTGGATGATGAGAATGTCAGTTTTGACAAAGAACACTGTTCATTACTGAAATGCTCTCAATGAGCTGTTAGAATGTCAGAAACAAGCTTTCTGAGCAGAAAAATGCATTTTGTGACAAAGTGATTCAGTGGATGATGAGAATGTCAGTTTTGACAAAGAACACTGTTCATTACTGAAATGCTCTCAATGAGCTGTTAGAATGTCAGAAACAAGCTTTCTGAGCTGAAAACTGCATTTTGTGACAGAGTGCTTCAGTGGATGATGAGAATGTCAGTTTTGACAAAGAACAATGTTCATTACTGAAATGCTCTAATTGAGCTGTTAGAATGTCAGAAACAAGCTTTCTGAGCTGAAAACTGCATTTTGTGACAAAGTGCATCAGTGGATGATGAGAATGTCAGTTGTGACAAAGAACACTGTTCATTACTAAAATGCTCTAATTGAGCTGTTAGAATGTCAGAAACAAGCTTTCTGAGCAGAAAAATGCATTTTGTGACAAAGTGATTCAGTGGATGATGAGAATGTCAGTTTTGACAAAGAACACTGTTCATTACTGAAATGCTATCAGTGACCTGTTAGAATGTCAGAAACAAGCTGTCTGAGCAGAAAAATGCATTTTGTGACAAAGTGATTCAGTGGATGATGAGAATGTCAAGTTTTGACAAAGAACACTGTTCATTACTGAAATGCTCTAATTGAGCTGTTAGAATGTCAGAAATAAGCTTTCTGATCAGAAAAAAAGCATTTTGTGACAAAGTGATTCAGTGGATAATGAGAATGTCAGTTTTGACAAAGAACACTGTTCATTACAAAAAAGCTCTAATTGAGCTGTTAGAATGTCAGAAACAAGCTTTCTGAGCTGAAAACTGCATTTTGTGACAAAGTGCATCAGTGCATGATGAGAATGTCAGTTGTGACAAAGAACACTGTTCATTACTAAAATGCTCTAATTGAGCTGTTAGAATGTCAGAAACAAGCTTTCTGAGCAGAAAAATGCATTTTGTGACAAAGTGATTCAGTGGATGATGAGAATGTCAGTTTTGACAAAGAACACTGTTCATTACTGAAATGCTCTAATTGAGCTGTTAGAATGTCAGAAACAAGCTTTCTGAGCAGAAAAATGCATTTTGTGACAAAGTGATTCAGTGGATGATGAGAATGTCAGTTTTGACAAAGAACACTGTTCATTACTGAAATGCTCTAATTGAGCTGTTAGAATGTCAGAAACAAGCTTTCTGAGCTGAAAACTGCATTTTGTGACAAAGTGCATCAGTGCATGATGAGAATGTCAGTTGTGACAAAGAACACTGTTCATTACTAAAATGCTCTAATTGAGCTGTTAGAATGTCAGAAACAAGCTTTCTGAGCAGAAAAATGCATTTTGTGACAAAGTGATTCAGTGGATGATGAGAATGTCAGTTTTGACAAAGAACACTGTTCATTACTGAAAAGCTCTAATTGAGCTGTTAGAATGTCAGAAACAAGCTTTCTGAGCTGAAAACTGCATTTTGTGACAAAGTGCTTCAGTGGATGATGAGAATGTCAGTTGTGACAAAGAACACTGTTCATTACTAAAATGCTCTAATTGAGCTGTTAGAATGTCAGAAACAAGCTTTCTGAGCAGAAAAATGCATTTTGTGACAAAGTGATTCAGTGGATGATGAGAATGTCAGTTTTGACAAAGAACACTGTTCATTACTGAAATGCTCTAATTAAGCTGTTAGAATGTCAGAAACAAGCTTTCTGATCAGAAAAATGCATTTGGTGACAAAGTGATTCAGTGGATGATGAGAATGTCAGTTTTGACAAAGAACACTGTTCATTACTGAAATGCTCTAATTGAGCTGTTAGAATGTCAGAAACAAGCTTTCTGAGCTGAAAACTGCATTTTGTGACAAACTGCATTAGTGGATGATGAGAATGTCAGTTTTGACAAAGAACACTGTTCATTACTGAAATGCTCTAATTGAGCTGTTAGAATGTCAGAAACATGCTTTCTGATCAGAAAAATGCATTTTGTGACAAAGTGATTCAGTGGATGATGAGAATGTCAGTTTTGACGAAGAACACTGTTCATTACTGAAATGCTCTAATTGAGCTGTTAGAATGTCAGAAACAAGCTTTCTGATCAGAAAAATGCATTTGGTGACAAAGTGATTCAGTGGATGATGAGAATGTCAGTTTTGACAAAGAACACTGTTCATTACTGAAATGCTCTAATTGAGCTGTTAGAATGTCAGAAACAAGCTTTCTGAGCTGAAAACTGCATTTTGTGACAAAGTGCATCAGTGGATGATGAGAATGTCAGTTTTGACAAAGAACACTTTTCATTACTAAAATGCTCTCATTGAGCTGTTAGAATGTCAGAAACAAGCTTTCTGAGCAGAAAAATGCATTTTGTGACAAAGTGATTCAGTGGATGATGAGAATGTCAGTTTTGACAAAGAACACTGTTCATTACTGAAATGCTCTAATTGAGCTGTTAGAATGTCAGAAACAAGCTTTCTGAGCTGAAAACTGCATTTTGTGACAGAGTGCTTCAGTGGATGATGAGAATGTCAGTTTTGACAAAGAACAATGTTCATTACTGAAATGCTCTAATTGAGCTGTTAGAATGTCAGAAACAAGCTTTCTGAGCTGAAAACTGCATTTTGTGACAAAGTGCATCAGTGGATGATGAGAATGTCAGTTGTGACAAAGAACACTGTTCATTACTAAAATGCTCTAATTGAGCTGTTAGAATGTCAGAAACATAATTTCTGATCAGAAAAATGCAATTTGTGACAAAGTGATTCAGTGGATGATGAGAATGTCAGTTTTGACAAAGAACACTGTTCATTACTGAAATGCTCTCAGTGACCTGTTAGAATGTCAGAAACAAGCTGTCTGAGCAGAAAAATGCATTTTGTGACAAAGTGATTCAGTGGATGATGAGAATGTCAAGTTTTGACAAAGAACACTGTTCATTACTGAAATGCTCTAATTGAGCTGTTAGAATGTCAGAAATAAGCTTTCTGATCAGAAAAAAGCATTTTGTGACAAAGTGATTCAGTGGATGATGAGAATGTCAGTTTTGACAAAGAACACTGTTCATTACTGAAATGCTCTAATTGAGCTGTTAGAATGTCAGAAACAAGCTTTCTGAGCTGAAAACTGCATTTTGTGACAAAGTGCATCAGTGGATGATGAGAATGTCAGTTTTGACAAAGAACACTTTTCATTACTAAAATGCTCTCATTGAGCTGTTAGAATGTCAGAAACAAGCTTTCTGAGCAGAAAAATGCATTTTGTGACAAAGTGATTCAGTGGATGATGAGAATGTCAGTTTTGACAAAGAACACTGTTCATTACTGAAATGCTCTAATTGAGCTGTTAGAATGTCAGAAACAAGCTTTCTGAGCTGAAAACTGCATTTTGTGACAGAGTGCTTCAGTGGATGATGAGAATGTCAGTTTTGACAAAGAACAATGTTCATTACTGAAATGCTCTAATTGAGCTGTTAGAATGTCAGAAACAAGCTTTCTGAGCTGAAAACTGCATTTTGTGACAAAGTGCATCAGTGGATGATGAGAATGTCAGTTGTGACAAAGAACACTGTTCATTACTAAAATGCTCTAATTGAGCTGTTAGAATGTCAGAAACATAATTTCTGATCAGAAAAATGCAATTTGTGACAAAGTGATTCAGTGGATGATGAGAATGTCAGTTTTGACAAAGAACACTTTTCATTACTGAAATGCTCTCAGTGACCTGTTAGAATGTCAGAAACAAGCTGTCTGAGCAGAAAAATGCATTTTGTGACAAAGTGATTCAGTGGATGATGAGAATGTCAAGTTTTGACAAAGAACACTGTTCATTACTGAAATGCTCTAATTGAGCTGTTAGAATGTCAGAAATAAGCTTTCTGATCAGAAAAAAGCATTTTGTGACAAAGTGATTCAGTGGATGATGAGAATGTCAGTTTTGACAAAGAACACTGTTCATTACTGAAATGCTCTCAATGAGCTGTTAGAATGTCAGAAACAAGCTTTCTGAGCTGAAAACTGCATTTTGTGACAGAGTGCATCAGTGGATGATGAGAATGTCAGTTTTGACAAAGAACACTGTTCATTACTGAAATGCTCTCAATGAGCTGTTAGAATGTCAGAAACAAGCTTTCTGAGCAGAAAAATGCATTTTGTGACAAAGTGATTCAGTGGATGATGAGAATGTCAGTTTTGACAAAGAACACTGTTCATTACTGAAATGCTCTCAATGAGCTGTTAGAATGTCAGAAACAAGCTTTCTGAGCTGAAAACTGCATTTTGTGATAGAGTGCTTCAGTGGATGATGAGAATGTCAGTTTTGACAAAGAACACTGTTCATTACTGAAATGCTCTAATTGAGCTGTTAGAATGTCAGAAACAAGCTTTCTGAGCTGAAAACTGCATTTTGTGACAAAGTGATTCAGTGGATAATGAGAATGTCAGTTTTGACAAAGAACACTGTTCATTACAAAAAGGCTCTAATTGAGCTGTTAGAATGTCAGAAACAAGCTTTCTGAGCTGAAAACTGCATTTTGTGACAAAGTGCATCAGTGCATGATGAGAATGTCAGTTGTGACAAAGAACACTGTTCATTACTAAAATGCTCTAATTGAGCTGTTAGAATGTCAGAAACAAGCTTTCTGAGCAGAAAAATGCATTTTGTGACAAAGTGATTCAGTGGATGATGAGAATGTCAGTTTTGACAAAGAACACTGTTCATTACTGAAATGCTCTAATTGAGCTGTTAGAATGTCAGAAACAAGCTTTCTGAGCAGAAAAATGCATTTTGTGACAAAGTGATTCAGTGGATGATGAGAATGTCAGTTTTGACAAAGAACACTGTTCATTACTGAAATGCTCTAATTGAGCTGTTAGAATGTCAGAAACAAGCTTTCTGAGCTGAAAACTGCATTTTGTGACAAAGTGCATCAGTGCATGATGAGAATGTCAGTTGTGACAAAGAACACTGTTCATTACTAAAATGCTCTAATTGAGCTGTTAGAATGTCAGAAACAAGCTTTCTGAGCAGAAAAATGCATTTTGTGACAAAGTGATTCAGTGGATGATGAGAATGTCAGTTTTGACAAAGAACACTGTTCATTACTGAAAAGCTCTAATTGAGCTGTTAGAATGTCAGAAACAAGCTTTCTGAGCTGAAAACTGCATTTTGTGACAAAGTGCTTCAGTGGATGATGAGAATGTCAGTTGTGACAAAGAACACTGTTCATTACTAAAATGCTCTAATTGAGCTGTTAGAATGTCAGAAACAAGCTTTCTGAGCAGAAAAATGCATTTTGTGACAAAGTGATTCAGTGGATGATGAGAATGTCAGTTTTGACAAAGAACACTGTTCATTACTGAAATGCTCTAATTAAGCTGTTAGAATGTCAGAAACAAGCTTTCTGATCAGAAAAATGCATTTGGTGACAAAGTGATTCAGTGGATGATGAGAATGTCAGTTTTGACAAAGAACACTGTTCATTACTGAAATGCTCTAATTGAGCTGTTAGAATGTCAGAAACAAGCTTTCTGAGCAGAAAAATGCATTTTGTGACAAAGTGATTCAGTGGATGATGAGAATGTCAGTTTTGACAAAGAACACTGTTCATTACTGAAATGCTATCAGTGACCTGTTAGAATGTCAGAAACAAGCTGTCTGAGCAGAAAAATGCATTTTGTGACAAAGTGATTCAGTGGATGATGAGAATGTCAGTTTTGACAAAGAACACTGTTCATTACTGAAATGCTCTAATTGAGCTGTTAGAATGTCAGAAACAAGCTTTCTGAGCTGAAAACTGCATTTTGTAACAAAGTGCATCAGTGCATGATGAGAATGTCAGTTGTGACAAAGAACACTGTTCATTACTAAAATGCTCTAATTGAGCTGTTAGAATGTCAGAAACAAGCTTTCTGAGCAGAAAAATGCATTTTGTGACAAAGTGATTCAGTGGATGATGAGAATGTCAGTTTTGACAAAGAACACTGTTCATTACTGAAAAGCTCTAATTGAGCTGTTAGAATGTCAGAAACAAGCTTTCTGAGCTGAAAACTGCATTTTGTGACAAAGTGCATCAGTGGATGATGAGAATGTCAGTTGTGACAAAGAACACTGTTCATTACTAAAATGCCCTAATTGAGCTGTTAGAATGTCAGAAACAAGCTTTCTGAGCAGAAAAATGCATTTTGTGACAAAGTGATTCAGTGGATGATGAGAATGTCAGTTTTGACAAAGAACACTGTTCATTACTGAAATGCTCTAATTGAGCTGTTAGAATGTCAGAAACAAGCTTTCTGAGCTGAAAACTGCATTTTGTGACAAAGTGCATCAGTGGATGATGAGAATGTCAGTTTTGACAATGAACACTTTTCATTACTAAAATGCTCTCATTGAGCTGTTAGAATGTCAGAAACAAGCTTTCTGAGCAGAAAAATGCATTTTGTGACAAAGTGATTCAGTGGATGATGAGAATGTCAGTTTTGACAAAGAACACTGTTCATTACTGAAATGCTCTAATTGAGCTGTTAGAATGTCAGAAACATAATTTCTGATCAGAAAAATGCAATTTGTGACAAAGTGATTCAGTGGATGATGAGAATGTCAGTTTTGACAAAGAACACTGTTCATTACTGAAATGCTCTCAGTGACCTGTTAGAATGTCAGAAACAAGCTGTCTGAGCAGAAAAATGCATTTTGTGACAAAGTGATTCAGTGGATGATGAGAATGTCAGTTTTGACAAAGAACACTGTTCATTACTGAAATGCTCTAATTGAGCTGTTAGAATGTCAGAAACAAGCTTTCTGATCAGAAAAATGCATTTTGTGACAAAATGATTCAGTGGATGATGAGAATGTCAGTTTTGACAAAGAACACTGTTCATTACAAAAAAGCTCTAATTGAGCTGTTACAATGTCACAAACAAGCTTTCTGAGCTGAAAACTGCATTTTGTGACAAAGTGCATCAGTGCATGATGAGAATGTCAGTTGTGACAAAGAACACTGTTCATTACTAAAATGCTCTAATTGAGCTGTTAGAATGTCAGAAACAAGCTTTCTGAGCAGAAAAATGCATTTTGTGACAAAGTGATTCAGTGGATGATGAGAATGTCAGTTTTGACAAAGAACACTGTTCATTACTGAAATGCTCTCAATGAGCTGTTAGAATGTCAGAAACAAGCTTTCTGAGCAGAAAAATGCATTTTGTGACAAAGTGATTCAGTGGATGATGAGAATGTCAGTTTTGACAAAGAACACTGTTCATTACTGAAATGCTCTCAATGAGCTGTTAGAATGTCAGAAACAAGCTTTCTGAGCTGAAAACTGCATTTTGTGACAGAGTGCTTCAGTGGATGATGAGAATGTCAGTTTTGACAAAGAACAATGTTCATTACTGAAATGCTCTAATTGAGCTGTTAGAATGTCAGAAACAAGCTTTCTGAGCTGAAAACTGCATTTTGTGACAAAGTGCATCAGTGGATGATGAGAATGTCAGTTGTGACAAAGAACACTGTTCATTACTAAAATGCTCTAATTGAGCTGTTAGAATGTCAGAAACAAGCTTTCTGAGCAGAAAAATGCATTTTGTGACAAAGTGATTCAGTGGATGATGAGAATGTCAGTTTTGACAAAGAACACTGTTCATTACTGAAATGCTATCAGTGACCTGTTAGAATGTCAGAAACAAGCTGTCTGAGCAGAAAAATGCATTTTGTGACAAAGTGATTCAGTGGATGATGAGAATGTCAAGTTTTGACAAAGAACACTGTTCATTACTGAAATGCTCTAATTGAGCTGTTAGAATGTCAGAAATAAGCTTTCTGATCAGAAAAAAGCATTTTGTGACAAAGTGATTCAGTGGATAATGAGAATGTCAGTTTTGACAAAGAACACTGTTCATTACAAAAAAGCTCTAATTGAGCTGTTAGAATGTCAGAAACAAGCTTTCTGAGCTGAAAACTGCATTTTGTGACAAAGTGCATCAGTGCATGATGAGAATGTCAGTTGTGACAAAGAACACTGTTCATTACTAAAATGCTCTAATTGAGCTGTTAGAATGTCAGAAACAAGCTTTCTGAGCAGAAAAATGCATTTTGTGACAAAGTGATTCAGTGGATGATGAGAATGTCAGTTTTGACAAAGAACACTGTTCATTACTGAAATGCTCTAATTGAGCTGTTAGAATGTCAGAAACAAGCTTTCTGAGCAGAAAAATGCATTTTGTGACAAAGTGATTCAGTGGATGATGAGAATGTCAGTTTTGACAAAGAACACTGTTCATTACTGAAATGCTCTAATTGAGCTGTTAGAATGTCAGAAACAAGCTTTCTGAGCTGAAAACTGCATTTTGTGACAAAGTGCATCAGTGCATGATGAGAATGTCAGTTGTGACAAAGAACACTGTTCATTACTAAAATGCTCTAATTGAGCTGTTAGAATGTCAGAAACAAGCTTTCTGAGCAGAAAAATGCATTTTGTGACAAAGTGATTCAGTGGATGATGAGAATGTCAGTTTTGACAAAGAACACTGTTCATTACTGAAAAGCTCTAATTGAGCTGTTAGAATGTCAGAAACAAGCTTTCTGAGCTGAAAACTGCATTTTGTGACAAAGTGCTTCAGTGGATGATGAGAATGTCAGTTGTGACAAAGAACACTGTTCATTACTAAAATGCTCTAATTGAGCTGTTAGAATGTCAGAAACAAGCTTTCTGAGCAGAAAAATGCATTTTGTGACAAAGTGATTCAGTGGATGATGAGAATGTCAGTTTTGACAAAGAACACTGTTCATTACTGAAATGCTCTAATTAAGCTGTTAGAATGTCAGAAACAAGCTTTCTGATCAGAAAAATGCATTTGGTGACAAAGTGATTCAGTGGATGATGAGAATGTCAGTTTTGACAAAGAACACTGTTCATTACTGAAATGCTCTAATTGAGCTGTTAGAATGTCAGAAACAAGCTTTCTGAGCAGAAAAATGCATTTTGTGACAAAGTGATTCAGTGGATGATGAGAATGTCAGTTTTGACAAAGAACACTGTTCATTACTGAAATGCTATCAGTGACCTGTTAGAATGTCAGAAACAAGCTGTCTGAGCAGAAAAATGCATTTTGTGACAAAGTGATTCAGTGGATGATGAGAATGTCAGTTTTGACAAAGAACACTGTTCATTACTGAAATGCTCTAATTGAGCTGTTAGAATGTCAGAAACAAGCTTTCTGATCAGAAAAAAGCATTTTGTGACAAAGTGATTCAGTGGATAATGAGAATGTCAGTTTTGACAAAGAACACTGTTCATTACAAAAAAGCTCTAATTGAGCTGTTAGAATGTCAGAAACAAGCTTTCTGAGCTGAAAACTGCATTTTGTAACAAAGTGCATCAGTGCATGATGAGAATGTCAGTTGTGACAAAGAACACTGTTCATTACTAAAATGCTCTAATTGAGCTGTTAGAATGTCAGAAACAAGCTTTCTGAGCAGAAAAATGCATTTTGTGACAAAGTGATTCAGTGGATGATGAGAATGTCAGTTTTGACAAAGAACACTGTTCATTACTGAAAAGCTCTAATTGAGCTGTTAGAATGTCAGAAACAAGCTTTCTGAGCTGAAAACTGCATTTTGTGACAAAGTGCATCAGTGGATGATGAGAATGTCAGTTGTGACAAAGAACACTGTTCATTACTAAAATGCCCTAATTGAGCTGTTAGAATGTCAGAAACAAGCTTTCTGAGCAGAAAAATGCATTTTGTGACAAAGTGATTCAGTGGATGATGAGAATGTCAGTTTTGACAAAGAACACTGTTCATTACTGAAATGCTCTAATTGAGCTGTTAGAATGTCAGAAACAAGCTTTCTGATCAGAAAAATGCATTTGGTGACAAAGTGATTCAGTGGATGATGAGAATGTCAGTTTTGACAAAGAACACTGTTCATTACTGAAATGCTCTAATTGAGCTGTTAGAATGTCAGAAACAAGCTTTCTGAGCTGAAAACTGCATTTTGTGACAAAGTGCATCAGTGGATGATGAGAATGTCAGTTTTGACAAAGAACACTTTTCATTACTAAAATGCTCTCATTGAGCTGTTAGAATGTCAGAAACAAGCTTTCTGAGCAGAAAAATGCATTTTGTGACAAAGTGATTCAGTGGATGATGAGAATGTCAGTTTTGACAAAGAACACTGTTCATTACTGAAATGCTCTAATTGAGCTGTTAGAATGTCAGAAACATAATTTCTGATCAGAAAAATGCAATTTGTGACAAAGTGATTCAGTGGATGATGAGAATGTCAGTTTTGACAAAGAACACTGTTCATTACTGAAATGCTCTCAGTGACCTGTTAGAATGTCAGAAACAAGCTGTCTGAGCAGAAAAATGCATTTTGTGACAAAGTGATTCAGTGGATGATGAGAATGTCAGTTTTGACAAAGAACTCTAATTGAGCTGTTAGAATGTCAGAAACAAGCTTTCTGATCAGAAAAATGCATTTTGTGACAAAATGATTCAGTGGATGATGAGAATGTCAGTTTTGACAAAGAACACTGTTCATTACAAAAAAGCTCTAATTGAGCTGTTACAATGTCACAAACAAGCTTTCTGAGCTGAAAACTGCATTTTGTGACAAAGTGCATCAGTGCATGATGAGAATGTCAGTTGTGACAAAGAACACTGTTCATTACTAAAATGCTCTAATTGAGCTGTTAGAATGTCAGAAACAAGCTTTCTGAGCAGAAAAATGCATTTTGTGACAAAGTGATTCAGTGGATGATGAGAATGTCAGTTTTGACAAAGAACACTGTTCATTACTGAAATGCTCTCAATGAGCTGTTAGAATGTCAGAAACAAGCTTTCTGAGCAGAAAAATGCATTTTGTGACAAAGTGATTCAGTGGATGATGAGAATGTCAGTTTTGACAAAGAACACTGTTCATTACTGAAATGCTCTCAATGAGCTGTTAGAATGTAAGAAACATAATTTCTGATCAGAAAAATGCAATTTGTGACAAAGTGATTCAGTGGATGATGAGAATGTCAGTTTTGACAAAGAACACTGTTCATTACTGAAATGCTCTCAATGAGCTGTTAGAATGTCAGAAACAAGCTTTCTGAGCTGAAAACTGCATTTTGTGACAGAGTGCATCAGTGGATGATGAGAATGTCAGTTTTGACAAAGAACACTGTTCATTGCTGAAAAGCTCTAATTGAGCTGTTAGAATGTCAGAAACAAGCTTTCTGAGCTGAAAACTGCATTTTGTGACAAAGTGCATCAGTGGATGATGAGAATGTCAGTTGTGACAAAGAACACTGTTCATTACTAAAATGCTCTAATTGAGCTGTTAGAATGTCAGAAACAAGCTTTCTGAGCAGAAAAATGCATTTTGTGACAAAGTGATTCAGTGGATGATGAGAATGTCAGTTTTGACAAAGAACACTGTTCATTACTGAAATGCTCTAATTGAGCTGTTAGAATGTCAGAATCAAGCTTTCTGATCAGAAAAATGCATTTGGTGACAAAGTGATTCAGTGGATGATGAGAATGTCAGTTTTGACAAAGAACACTGTTCATTACTGAAAAGCTCTAATTGAGCTGTTAGAATGTCAGAAACAAGCTTTCTGAGCTGAAAACTGCATTTTGTGACAAAGTGCATCAGTGGATGATGAGAATGTCAGTTGTGACAAAGAACACTGTTCATTACTAAAATGCTCTAATTGAGCTGTTAGAATGTCAGAAACAAGCTTTCTGAGCAGAAAAATGCATTTTGTGACAAAGTGATTCAGTGGATGATGAGAATGTCAGTTTTGACAAAGAACACTGTTCATTACTGAAATGCTCTAATTGAGCTGTTAGAATGTCAGAAACATAATTTCTGCTCAGAAAAATGCAATTTGTGACAAAGTGCATCAGTGCATGATGAGAATGTCAGTTGTGACAAAGAACACTGTTCATTACTAAAATGCTCTAATTGAGCTGTTAGAATGTCAGAAACAAGCTTTCTGAGCAGAAAAATGCATTTTGTGACAAAGTGATTCAGTGGATGATGAGAATGTCAGTTTTGACAAAGAACACTGTTCATTACTGAAAAGCTCTAATTGAGCTGTTAGAATGTCAGAAACAAGCTTTCTGAGCTGAAAACTGCATTTTGTGACAAAGTGCATCAGTGGATAATGAGAATGTCAGTTTTGACAAAGAACACTGTTCAATTCAAAAAAGCTCTAATTGAGCTGTTAGAATGTCAGAAACAAGCTTTCTGAGCTGAAAACTGCATTTTGTGACAAAGTGCATCAGTGCATGATGAGAATGTCAGTTGTGACAAAGAACACTGTTCATTACTAAAATGCTCTAATTGAGCTGTTAGAATGTCAGAAACAAGCTTTCTGAGCAGAAAAATGCATTTTGTGACAAAGTGATTCAGTGGATGATGAGAATGTCAGTTTTGACAAAGAACACTGTTCATTACTGAAAAGCTCTAATTGAGCTGTTAGAATGTCAGAAACAAGCTTTCTGAGCTGAAAACTGCATTTTGTGACAAAGTGCATCAGTGGATGATGAGAATGTCAGTTGTGACAAAGAACACTGTTCATTACTAAAATGCCCTAATTGAGCTGTTAGAATGTCAGAAACAAGCTTTCTGAGCAGAAAAATGCATTTTGTGACAAAGTGATTCAGTGGATGATGAGAATGTCAGTTTTGACAAAGAACACTGTTCATTACTGAAATGCTCTAATTGAGCTGTTAGAATGTCAGAAACAAGCTTTCTGATCAGAAAAATGCATTTGGTGACAAAGTGATTCAGTGGATGATGAGAATGTCAGTTTTGACAAAGAACACTGTTCATTACTGAAATGCTCTAATTGAGCTGTTAGAATGTCAGAAACAAGCTTTCTGAGCTGAAAACTGCATTTTGTGACAAAGTGCATCAGTGGATGATGAGAATGTCAGTTTTGACAATGAACACTTTTCATTACTAAAATGCTCTCATTGAGCTGTTAGAATGTCAGAAACAAGCTTTCTGAGCAGAAAAATGCATTTTGTGACAAAGTGATTCAGTGGATGATGAGAATGTCAGTTTTGACAAAGAACACTGTTCATTACTAAAATGCTCTAATTGAGCTGTTAGAATGTCAGAAACAAGCTTTCTGAGCAGAAAAATGCATTTTGTGACAAAGTGATTCAGTGGATGATGAGAATGTCAGTTTTGACAAAGAACACTGTTCATTACTGAAAAGCTCTAATTGAGCTGTTAGAATGTCAGAAACAAGCTTTCTGAGCTGAAAACTGCATTTTGTGACAAAGTGCATCAGTGGATGATGAGAATGTCAGTTGTGACAAAGAACACTGTTCATTACTAAAATGCCCTAATTGAGCTGTTAGAATGTCAGAAACAAGCTTTCTGAGCAGAAAAATGCATTTTGTGACAAAGTGATTCAGTGGATGATGAGAATGTCAGTTTTGACAAAGAACACTGTTCATTACTGAAATGCTCTAATTGAGCTGTTAGAATGTCAGAAACAAGCTTTCTGATCAGAAAAATGCATTTGGTGACAAAGTGATTCAGTGGATGATGAGAATGTCAGTTTTGACAAAGAACACTGTTCATTACTGAAATGCTCTAATTGAGCTGTTAGAATGTCAGAAACAAGCTTTCTGAGCTGAAAACTGCATTTTGTGACAAAGTGCATCAGTGGATGATGAGAATGTCAGTTTTGACAATGAACACTTTTCATTACTAAAATGCTCTCATTGAGCTGTTAGAATGTCAGAAACAAGCTTTCTGAGCAGAAAAATGCATTTTGTGACAAAGTGATTCAGTGGATGATGAGAATGTCAGTTTTGACAAAGAACACTGTTCATTACTGAAATGCTCTAATTGAGCTGTTAGAATGTCAGAAACATAATTTCTGATCAGAAAAATGCAATTTGTGACAAAGTGATTCAGTGGATGATGAGAATGTCAGTTTTGACAAAGAACACTGTTCATTACTGAAATGCTCTCAGTGACCTGTTAGAATGTCAGATACAAGCTGTCTGAGCAGAAAAATGCATTTTGTGACAAAGTGATTCAGTGGATGATGAGAATGTCAGTTTTGACAAAGAACACTGTTCATTACTGAAATGCTCTAATTGAGCTGTTAGAATGTCAGAAACAAGCTTTCTGATCAGAAAAATGCATTTTGTGACAAAATGATTCAGTGGATGATGAGAATGTCAGTTTTGACAAAGAACACTGTTCATTACTGAAATGCTCTCAATGAGCTGTTAGAATGTCAGAAACAAGCTTTCTGAGCAGAAAAATGCATTTTGTGACAAAGTGATTCAGTGGATGATGAGAATGTCAGTTTTGACAAAGAACAATGTTCATTACTGAAATGCTCTAATTGAGCTGTTAGAATGTCAGAAACAAGCTTTCTGAGCTGAAAACTGCATTTTGTGACAAAGTGCATCAGTGGATGATGAGAATGTCAGTTGTGACAAAGAACACTGTTCATTACTAAAATGCTCTAATTGAGCTGTTAGAATGTCAGAAACAAGCTTTCTGAGCAGAAAAATGCATTTTGTGACAAAGTGATTCAGTGGATGATGAGAATGTCAGTTTTGACAAAGAACACTGTTCATTACTGAAATGCTATCAGTGACCTGTTAGAATGTCAGAAACAAGCTGTCTGAGCAGAAAAATGCATTTTGTGACAAAGTGATTCAGTGGATGATGAGAATGTCAAGTTTTGACAAAGAACACTGTTCATTACTGAAATGCTCTAATTGAGCTGTTAGAATGTCAGAAATAAGCTTTCTGATCAGAAAAAAGCATTTTGTGACAAAGTGATTCAGTGGATAATGAGAATGTCAGTTTTGACAAAGAACACTGTTCATTACAAAAAAGCTCTAATTGAGCTGTTAGAATGTCAGAAACAAGCTTTCTGAGCTGAAAACTGCATTTTGTGACAAAGTGCATCAGTGCATGATGAGAATGTCAGTTGTGACAAAGAACACTGTTCATTACTAAAATGCTCTAATTGAGCTGTTAGAATGTCAGAAACAAGCTTTCTGAGCAGAAAAATGCATTTTGTGACAAAGTGATTCAGTGGATGATGAGAATGTCAGTTTTGACAAAGAACACTGTTCATTACTGAAATGCTCTAATTGAGCTGTTAGAATGTCAGAAACAAGCTTTCTGAGCAGAAAAATGCATTTTGTGACAAAGTGATTCAGTGGATGATGAGAATGTCAGTTTTGACAAAGAACACTGTTCATTACTGAAATGCTCTAATTGAGCTGTTAGAATGTCAGAAACAAGCTTTCTGAGCTGAAAACTGCATTTTGTGACAAAGTGCATCAGTGCATGATGAGAATGTCAGTTGTGACAAAGAACACTGTTCATTACTAAAATGCTCTAATTGAGCTGTTAGAATGTCAGAAACAAGCTTTCTGAGCAGAAAAATGCATTTTGTGACAAAGTGATTCAGTGGATGATGAGAATGTCAGTTTTGACAAAGAACACTGTTCATTACTGAAAAGCTCTAATTGAGCTGTTAGAATGTCAGAAACAAGCTTTCTGAGCTGAAAACTGCATTTTGTGACAAAGTGCTTCAGTGGATGATGAGAATGTCAGTTGTGACAAAGAACACTGTTCATTACTAAAATGCTCTAATTGAGCTGTTAGAATGTCAGAAACAAGCTTTCTGAGCAGAAAAATGCATTTTGTGACAAAGTGATTCAGTGGATGATGAGAATGTCAGTTTTGAAAAAGAACACTGTTCATTACTGAAATGCTCTAATTAAGCTGTTAGAATGTCAGAAACAAGCTTTCTGATCAGAAAAATGCATTTGGTGACAAAGTGATTCAGTGGATGATGAGAATGTCAGTTTTGACAAAGAACACTGTTCATTACTGAAATGCTCTAATTGAGCTGTTAGAATGTCAGAAACAAGCTTTCTGAGCAGAAAAATGCATTTTGTGACAAAGTGATTCAGTGGATGATGAGAATGTCAGTTTTGACAAAGAACACTGTTCATTACTGAAATGCTATCAGTGACCTGTTAGAATGTCAGAAACAAGCTGTCTGAGCAGAAAAATGCATTTTGTGACAAAGTGATTCAGTGGATGATGAGAATGTCAGTTTTGACAAAGAACACTGTTCATTACTGAAATGCTCTAATTGAGCTGTTAGAATGTCAGAAACAAGCTTTCTGATCAGAAAAAAGCATTTTGTGACAAAGTGATTCAGTGGATAATGAGAATGTCAGTTTTGACAAAGAACACTGTTCATTACAAAAAAGCTCTAATTGAGCTGTTAGAATGTCAGAAACAAGCTTTCTGAGCTGAAAACTGCATTTTGTAACAAAGTGCATCAGTGCATGATGAGAATGTCAGTTGTGACAAAGAACACTGTTCATTACTAAAATGCTCTAATTGAGCTGTTAGAATGTCAGAAACAAGCTTTCTGAGCAGAAAAATGCATTTTGTGACAAAGTGATTCAGTGGATGATGAGAATGTCAGTTTTGACAAAGAACACTGTTCATTACTGAAAAGCTCTAATTGAGCTGTTAGAATGTCAGAAACAAGCTTTCTGAGCTGAAAACTGCATTTTGTGACAAAGTGCATCAGTGGATGATGAGAATGTCAGTTGTGACAAAGAACACTGTTCATTACTAAAATGCCCTAATTGAGCTGTTAGAATGTCAGAAACAAGCTTTCTGAGCAGAAAAATGCATTTTGTGACAAAGTGATTCAGTGGATGATGAGAATGTCAGTTTTGACAAAGAACACTGTTCATTACTGAAATGCTCTAATTGAGCTGTTAGAATGTCAGAAACAAGCTTTCTGAGCTGAAAACTGCATTTTGTGACAAAGTGCATCAGTGGATGATGAGAATGTCAGTTTTGACAATGAACACTTTTCATTACTAAAATGCTCTCATTGAGCTGTTAGAATGTCAGAAACAAGCTTTCTGAGCAGAAAAATGCATTTTGTGACAAAGTGATTCAGTGGATGATGAGAATGTCAGTTTTGACAAAGAACACTGTTCATTACTGAAATGCTCTAATTGAGCTGTTAGAATGTCAGAAACATAATTTCTGATCAGAAAAATGCAATTTGTGACAAAGTGATTCAGTGGATGATGAGAATGTCAGTTTTGACAAAGAACACTGTTCATTACTGAAATGCTCTCAGTGACCTGTTAGAATGTCAGAAACAAGCTGTCTGAGCAGAAAAATGCATTTTGTGACAAAGTGATTCAGTGGATGATGAGAATGTCAGTTTTGACAAAGAACACTGTTCATTACTGAAATGCTCTAATTGAGCTGTTAGAATGTCAGAAACAAGCTTTCTGATCAGAAAAATGCATTTTGTGACAAAATGATTCAGTGGATGATGAGAATGTCAGTTTTGACAAAGAACACTGTTCATTACAAAAAAGCTCTAATTGAGCTGTTACAATGTCACAAACAAGCTTTCTGAGCTGAAAACTGCATTTTGTGACAAAGTGCATCAGTGCATGATGAGAATGTCAGTTGTGACAAAGAACACTGTTCATTACTAAAATGCTCTAATTGAGCTGTTAGAATGTCAGAAACAAGCTTTCTGAGCAGAAAAATGCATTTTGTGACAAAGTGATTCAGTGGATGATGAGAATGTCAGTTTTGACAAAGAACACTGTTCATTACTGAAATGCTCTCAATGAGCTGTTAGAATGTCAGAAACAAGCTTTCTGAGCAGAAAAATGCATTTTGTGACAAAGTGATTCAGTGGATGATGAGAATGTCAGTTTTGACAAAGAACACTGTTCATTACTGAAATGCTCTCAATGAGCTGTTAGAATGTCAGAAACAAGCTTTCTGAGCTGAAAACTGCATTTTGTGACAGAGTGCTTCAGTGGATGATGAGAATGTCAGTTTTGACAAAGAACAATGTTCATTACTGAAATGCTCTAATTGAGCTGTTAGAATGTCAGAAACAAGCTTTCTGAGCTGAAAACTGCATTTTGTGACAAAGTGCATCAGTGGATGATGAGAATGTCAGTTGTGACAAAGAACACTGTTCATTACTAAAATGCTCTAATTGAGCTGTTAGAATGTCAGAAACAAGCTTTCTGAGCAGAAAAATGCATTTTGTGACAAAGTGATTCAGTGGATGATGAGAATGTCAGTTTTGACAAAGAACACTGTTCATTACTGAAATGCTATCAGTGACCTGTTAGAATGTCAGAAACAAGCTGTCTGAGCAGAAAAATGCATTTTGTGACAAAGTGATTCAGTGGATGATGAGAATGTCAAGTTTTGACAAAGAACACTGTTCATTACTGAAATGCTCTAATTGAGCTGTTAGAATGTCAGAAATAAGCTTTCTGATCAGAAAAAAGCATTTTGTGACAAAGTGATTCAGTGGATAATGAGAATGTCAGTTTTGACAAAGAACACTGTTCATTACAAAAAAGCTCTAATTGAGCTGTTAGAATGTCAGAAACAAGCTTTCTGAGCTGAAAACTGCATTTTGTGACAAAGTGCATCAGTGCATGATGAGAATGTCAGTTGTGACAAAGAACACTGTTCATTACTAAAATGCTCTAATTGAGCTGTTAGAATGTCAGAAACAAGCTTTCTGAGCAGAAAAATGCATTTTGTGACAAAGTGATTCAGTGGATGATGAGAATGTCAGTTTTGACAAAGAACACTGTTCATTACTGAAATGCTCTAATTGAGCTGTTAGAATGTCAGAAACAAGCTTTCTGAGCAGAAAAATGCATTTTGTGACAAAGTGATTCAGTGGATGATGAGAATGTCAGTTTTGACAAAGAACACTGTTCATTACTGAAATGCTCTAATTGAGCTGTTAGAATGTCAGAAACAAGCTTTCTGAGCTGAAAACTGCATTTTGTGACAAAGTGCATCAGTGCATGATGAGAATGTCAGTTGTGACAAAGAACACTGTTCATTACTAAAATGCTCTAATTGAGCTGTTAGAATGTCAGAAACAAGCTTTCTGAGCAGAAAAATGCATTTTGTGACAAAGTGATTCAGTGGATGATGAGAATGTCAGTTTTGACAAAGAACACTGTTCATTACTGAAATGCTCTAATTGAGCTGTTAGAATGTCAGAAACAAGCTTTCTGAGCTGAAAACTGCATTTTGTGACAAAGTGCTTCAGTGGATGATGAGAATGTCAGTTGTGACAAAGAACACTGTTCATTACTAAAATGCTCTAATTGAGCTGTTAGAATGTCAGAAACAAGCTTTCTGAGCAGAAAAATGCATTTTGTGACAAAGTGATTCAGTGGATGATGAGAATGTCAGTTTTGACAAAGAACACTGTTCATTACTGAAATGCTCTAATTAAGCTGTTAGAATGTCAGAAACAAGCTTTCTGATCAGAAAAATGCATTTGGTGACAAAGTGATTCAGTGGATGATGAGAATGTCAGTTTTGACAAAGAACACTGTTCATTACTGAAATGCTCTAATTGAGCTGTTAGAATGTCAGAAACAAGCTTTCTGAGCAGAAAAATGCATTTTGTGACAAAGTGATTCAGTGGATGATGAGAATGTCAGTTTTGACAAAGAACACTGTTCATTACTGAAATGCTATCAGTGACCTGTTAGAATGTCAGAAACAAGCTGTCTGAGCAGAAAAATGCATTTTGTGACAAAGTGATTCAGTGGATGATGAGAATGTCAGTTTTGACAAAGAACACTGTTCATTACTGAAATGCTCTAATTGAGCTGTTAGAATGTCAGAAACAAGCTTTCTGATCAGAAAAAAGCATTTTGTGACAAAGTGATTCAGTGGATAATGAGAATGTCAGTTTTGACAAAGAACACTGTTCATTACAAAAAAGCTCTAATTGAGCTGTTAGAATGTCAGAAACAAGCTTTCTGAGCTGAAAACTGCATTTTGTAACAAAGTGCATCAGTGCATGATGAGAATGTCAGTTGTGACAAAGAACACTGTTCATTACTAAAATGCTCTAGTTGAGCTGTTAGAATGTCAGAAACAAGCTTTCTGAGCAGAAAAATGCATTTTGTGACAAAGTGATTCAGTGGATGATGAGAATGTCAGTTTTGACAAAGAACACTGTTCATTACTGAAAAGCTCTAATTGAGCTGTTAGAATGTCAGAAACAAGCTTTCTGAGCTGAAAACTGCATTTTGTGACAAAGTGCATCAGTGGATGATGAGAATGTCAGTTGTGACAAAGAACACTGTTCATTACTAAAATGCCCTAATTGAGCTGTTAGAATGTCAGAAACAAGCTTTCTGAGCAGAAAAATGCATTTTGTGACAAAGTGATTCAGTGGATGATGAGAATGTCAGTTTTGACAAAGAACACTGTTCATTACTGAAATGCTCTAATTGAGCTGTTAGAATGTCAGAAACAAGCTTTCTGATCAGAAAAATGCATTTGGTGACAAAGTGATTCAGTGGATGATGAGAATGTCAGTTTTGACAAAGAACACTGTTCATTACTGAAATGCTCTAATTGAGCTGTTAGAATGTCAGAAACAAGCTTTCTGAGCTGAAAACTGCATTTTGTGACAAAGTGCATCAGTGGATGATGAGAATGTCAGTTTTGACAAAGAACACTTTTCATTACTAAAATGCTCTCATTGAGCTGTTAGAATGTCAGAAACAAGCTTTCTGAGCAGAAAAATGCATTTTGTGACAAAGTGATTCAGTGGATGATGAGAATGTCAGTTTTGACAAAGAACACTGTTCATTACTGAAATGCTCTAATTGAGCTGTTAGAATGTCAGAAACATAATTTCTGATCAGAAAAATGCAATTTGTGACAAAGTGATTCAGTGGATGATGAGAATGTCAGTTTTGACAAAGAACACTGTTCATTACTGAAATGCTCTCAGTGACCTGTTAGAATGTCAGAAACAAGCTGTCTGAGCAGAAAAATGCATTTTGTGACAAAGTGATTCAGTGGATGATGAGAATGTCAGTTTTGACAAAGAACTCTAATTGAGCTGTTAGAATGTCAGAAACAAGCTTTCTGATCAGAAAAATGCATTTTGTGACAAAATGATTCAGTGGATGATGAGAATGTCAGTTTTGACAAAGAACACTGTTCATTACAAAAAAGCTCTAATTGAGCTGTTACAATGTCACAAACAAGCTTTCTGAGCTGAAAACTGCATTTTGTGACAAAGTGCATCAGTGCATGATGAGAATGTCAGTTGTGACAAAGAACACTGTTCATTACTAAAATGCTCTAATTGAGCTGTTAGAATGTCAGAAACAAGCTTTCTGAGCAGAAAAATGCATTTTGTGACAAAGTGATTCAGTGGATGATGAGAATGTCAGTTTTGACAAAGAACACTGTTCATTACTGAAATGCTCTCAATGAGCTGTTAGAATGTCAGAAACAAGCTTTCTGAGCAGAAAAATGCATTTTGTGACAAAGTGATTCAGTGGATGATGAGAATGTCAGTTTTGACAAAGAACACTGTTCATTACTGAAATGCTCTCAATGAGCTGTTAGAATGTAAGAAACATAATTTCTGATCAGAAAAATGCAATTTGTGACAAAGTGATTCAGTGGATGATGAGAATGTCAGTTTTGACAAAGAACACTGTTCATTACTGAAATGCTCTCAATGAGCTGTTAGAATGTCAGAAACAAGCTTTCTGAGCTGAAAACTGCATTTTGTGACAGAGTGCATCAGTGGATGATGAGAATGTCAGTTTTGACAAAGAACACTGTTCATTGCTGAAAAGCTCTAATTGAGCTGTTAGAATGTCAGAAACAAGCTTTCTGAGCTGAAAACTGCATTTTGTGACAAAGTGCATCAGTGGATGATGAGAATGTCAGTTGTGACAAAGAACACTGTTCATTACTAAAATGCTCTAATTGAGCTGTTAGAATGTCAGAAACAAGCTTTCTGAGCAGAAAAATGCATTTTGTGACAAAGTGATTCAGTGGATGATGAGAATGTCAGTTTTGACAAAGAACACTGTTCATTACTGAAATGCTCTAATTGAGCTGTTAGAATGTCAGAATCAAGCTTTCTGATCAGAAAAATGCATTTGGTGACAAAGTGATTCAGTGGATGATGAGAATGTCAGTTTTGACAAAGAACACTGTTCATTACTGAAAAGCTCTAATTGAGCTGTTAGAATGTCAGAAACAAGCTTTCTGAGCTGAAAACTGCATTTTGTGACAAAGTGCATCAGTGGATGATGAGAATGTCAGTTGTGACAAAGAACACTGTTCATTACTAAAATGCTCTAATTGAGCTGTTAGAATGTCAGAAACAAGCTTTCTGAGCAGAAAAATGCATTTTGTGACAAAGTGATTCAGTGGATGATGAGAATGTCAGTTTTGACAAAGAACACTGTTCATTACTGAAATGCTCTAATTGAGCTGTTAGAATGTCAGAAACATAATTTCTGCTCAGAAAAATGCAATTTGTGACAAAGTGCATCAGTGCATGATGAGAATGTCAGTTGTGACAAAGAACACTGTTCATTACTAAAATGCTCTAATTGAGCTGTTAGAATGTCAGAAACAAGCTTTCTGAGCAGAAAAATGCATTTTGTGACAAAGTGATTCAGTGGATGATGAGAATGTCAGTTTTGACAAAGAACACTGTTCATTACTGAAATGCTCTCAATGAGCTGTTAGAATGTCAGAAACAAGCTTTCTGAGCAGAAAAATGCATTTTGTGACAAAGTGCATCAGTGCATGATGAGAATGTCAGTTGTGACAAAGAACACTGTTCATTACTAAAATGCTCTAATTGAGCTGTTAGAATGTCAGAAACAAGCTTTCTGAGCAGAAAAATGCATTTTGTGACAAAGTGATTCAGTGGATGATGAGAATGTCAGTTTTGACAAAGAACACTGTTCATTACTGAAATGCTCTCAATGAGCTGTTAGAATGTCAGAAACAAGCTTTCTGAGAAGAAAAATGCATTTTGTGACAAAGTGATTCAGTGGATGATGAGAATGTCAGTTTTGACAAAGAACACTGTTCATTACTGAAATGCTCTAATTAAAATGTTAGAATGTCAGAAACAAGCTTTCTGATCAGAAAAATGCATTTGGTGACAAAGTGATTCAGTGGATGATGAGAATGTCAGTTTTGACAAAGAACACTGTTCATTACTGAAATGCTCTAATTGAGCTGTTAGAATGTCAGAAACAAGCTTTCTGAGCTGAAAACTGCATTTTGTGACAAACTGCATTAGTGGATGATGAGAATGTCAGTTTTGACAAAGAACACTGTTCATTACTGAAATGCTCTAATTGAGCTGTTAGAATGTCAGAAACATGCTTTCTGATCAGAAAAATGCATTTTGTGACAAAGTGATTCAGTGGATGATGAGAATGTCCGTTTTGACAAAGAACACTGTTCATTACTGAAATGCTCTAATTGAGCTGTTAGAATGTCAGAAACAAGCTTTCTGAGCTGAAAACTGCATTTTGTGACAAACTGCATTAGTGGATGATGAGAATGTCAGTTTTGACAAAGAACAGTGTTCATTACTGAAATGCTCTAATTGAGCTGTTAGAATGTCAGAAACATGCTTTCTGATCAGAAAAATGCATTTTGTGACAAAGTGATTCAGTGGATGATGAGAATGTCAGTTTTGACAAAGAACACTGTTCATTACTGAAATGCTATCAGTGACCTGTTAGAATGTCAGAAACAAGCTGTCTGAGCAGAAAAATGCATTTTGTGACAAAGTGATTCAGTGGATGATGAGAATGTCAGTTTTGACAAAGAACACTGTTCATTACTGAAAAGCTCTAATTGAGCTGTTAGAATGTCAGAAACAAGCTTTCTGAGCTGAAAACTGCATTTTGTGACAAAGTGCATCAGTGGATGATGAGAATGTCAGTTGTGACAAAGAACACTGTTCATTACTAAAATGCCCTAATTGAGCTGTTAGAATGTCAGAAACAAGCTTTCTGAGCAGAAAAATGCATTTTGTGACAAAGTGATTCAGTGGATGATGAGAATGTCAGTTTTGACAAAGAACACTGTTCATTACTGAAATGCTCTAATTGAGCTGTTAGAATGTCAGAAACAAGCTTTCTGATCAGAAAAATGCATTTGGTGACAAAGTGATTCAGTGGATGATGAGAATGTCAGTTTTGACAAAGAACACTGTTCATTACTGAAATGCTCTAATTGAGCTGTTAGAATGTCAGAAACAAGCTTTCTGAGCTGAAAACTGCATTTTGTGACAAAGTGCATCAGTGGATGATGAGAATGTCAGTTTTGACAAAGAACACTTTTCATTACTAAAATGCTCTCATTGAGCTGTTAGAATGTCAGAAACAAGCTTTCTGAGCAGAAAAATGCATTTTGTGACAAAGTGATTCAGTGGATGATGAGAATGTCAGTTTTGACAAAGAACACTGTTCATTACTGAAATGCTCTAATTGAGCTGTTAGAATGTCAGAAACAAGCTTTCTGAGCTGAAAACTGCATTTTGTGACAGAGTGCTTCAGTGGATGATGAGAATGTCAGTTTTGACAAAGAACAATGTTCATTACTGAAATGCTCTAATTGAGCTGTTAGAATGTCAGAAACAAGCTTTCTGAGCTGAAAACTGCATTTTGTGACAAAGTGCATCAGTGGATGATGAGAATGTCAGTTGTGACAAAGAACACTGTTCATTACTAAAATGCTCTAATTGAGCTGTTAGAATGTCAGAAACATAATTTCTGATCAGAAAAATGCAATTTGTGACAAAGTGATTCAGTGGATGATGAGAATGTCAGTTTTGACAAAGAACACTGTTCATTACTGAAATGCTCTCAGTGACCTGTTAGAATGTCAGAAACAAGCTGTCTGAGCAGAAAAATGCATTTTGTGACAAAGTGATTCAGTGGATGATGAGAATGTCAAGTTTTGACAAAGAACACTGTTCATTACTGAAATGCTCTAATTGAGCTGTTAGAATGTCAGAAATAAGCTTTCTGATCAGAAAAAAGCATTTTGTGACAAAGTGATTCAGTGGATGATGAGAATGTCAGTTTTGACAAAGAACACTGTTCATTACTGAAATGCTCTAATTGAGCTGTTAGAATGTCAGAAACAAGCTTTCTGAGCTGAAAACTGCATTTTGTGACAAAGTGCATCAGTGGATGATGAGAATGTCAGTTTTGACAAAGAACACTTTTCATTACTAAAATGCTCTCATTGAGCTGTTAGAATGTCAGAAACAAGCTTTCTGAGCAGAAAAATGCATTTTGTGACAAAGTGATTCAGTGGATGATGAGAATGTCAGTTTTGACAAAGAACACTGTTCATTACTGAAATGCTCTAATTGAGCTGTTAGAATGTCAGAAACAAGCTTTCTGAGCTGAAAACTGCATTTTGTGACAGAGTGCTTCAGTGGATGATGAGAATGTCAGTTTTGACAAAGAACAATGTTCATTACTGAAATGCTCTAATTGAGCTGTTAGAATGTCAGAAACAAGCTTTCTGAGCTGAAAACTGCATTTTGTGACAAAGTGCATCAGTGGATGATGAGAATGTCAGTTGTGACAAAGAACACTGTTCATTACTAAAATGCTCTAATTGAGCTGTTAGAATGTCAGAAACATAATTTCTGATCAGAAAAATGCAATTTGTGACAAAGTGATTCAGTGGATGATGAGAATGTCAGTTTTGACAAAGAACACTGTTCATTACTGAAATGCTCTCAGTGACCTGTTAGAATGTCAGAAACAAGCTGTCTGAGCAGAAAAATGCATTTTGTGACAAAGTGATTCAGTGGATGATGAGAATGTCAAGTTTTGACAAAGAACACTGTTCATTACTGAAATGCTCTAATTGAGCTGTTAGAATGTCAGAAATAAGCTTTCTGATCAGAAAAAAGCATTTTGTGACAAAGTGATTCAGTGGATGATGAGAATGTCAGTTTTGACAAAGAACACTGTTCATTACTGAAATGCTCTCAATGAGCTGTTAGAATGTCAGAAACAAGCTTTCTGAGCTGAAAACTGCATTTTGTGACAGAGTGCATCAGTGGATGATGAGAATGTCAGTTTTGACAAAGAACACTGTTCATTACTGAAATGCTCTCAATGAGCTGTTAGAATGTCAGAAACAAGCTTTCTGAGCAGAAAAATGCATTTTGTGACAAAGTGATTCAGTGGATGATGAGAATGTCAGTTTTGACAAAGAACACTGTTCATTACTGAAATGCTCTCAATGAGCTGTTAGAATGTCAGAAACAAGCTTTCTGAGCTGAAAACTGCATTTTGTGACAGAGTGCTTCAGTGGTTGATGAGAATGTCAGTTTTGACAAAGAACACTGTTCATTACTGAAATGCTCTAATTGAGCTGTTAGAATGTCAGAAACAAGCTTTCTGAGCTGAAAACTGCATTTTGTGACAAAGTGATTCAGTGGATAATGAGAATGTCAGTTTTGACAAAGAACACTGTTCATTACTGAAATGCTCTAATTGAGCTGTTAGAATGTCAGAAACAAGCTTTCTGATCAGAAAAATGCATTTGGTGACAAAGTGATTCAGTGGATGATGAGAATGTCAGTTTTGACAAAGAACACTGTTCATTACTGAAATGCTCTAATTGAGCTGTTAGAATGTCAGAAACAAGCTTTCTGAGCAGAAAAATGCATTTTGTGACAAAGTGATTCAGTGGATGATGAGAATGTCAGTTTTGACAAAGAACACTGTTCATTACTGAAATGCTCTAATTGAGCTGTTAGAATGTCAGAAACATAATTTCTGATCAGAAAAATGCAATTTGTGACAAAGTGATTCAGTGGATGATGAGAATGTCAGTTTTGACAAAGAACACTGTTCATTACTGAAATGCTCTCAGTGACCTGTTAGAATGTCAGAAACAAGCTGTCTGAGCAGAAAAATGCATTTTGTGACAAAGTGATTCAGTGGATGATGAGAATGTCAGTTTTGACAAAGAACTCTAATTGAGCTGTTAGAATGTCAGAAACAAGCTTTCTGATCAGAAAAATGCATTTTGTGACAAAATGATTCAGTGGATGATGAGAATGTCAGTTTTGACAAAGAACACTGTTCATTACAAAAAAGCTCTAATTGAGCTGTTACAATGTCACAAACAAGCTTTCTGAGCTGAAAATTGCATTTTGTGACAAAGTGCATCAGTGCATGATGAGAATGTCAGTTGTGACAAAGAACACTGTTCATTACTAAAATGCTCTAATTGAGCTGTTAGAATGTCAGAAACAAGCTTTCTGAGCAGAAAAATGCATTTTGTGACAAAGTGATTCAGTGGATGATGAGAATGTCAGTTTTGACAAAGAACACTGTTCATTACTGAAATGCTCTCAATGAGCTGTTAGAATGTCAGAAACAAGCTTTCTGAGCAGAAAAATGCATTTTGTGACAAAGTGATTCAGTGGATGATGAGAATGTCAGTTTTGACAAAGAACACTGTTCATTACTGAAATGCTCTCAATGAGCTGTTAGAATGTAAGAAACATAATTTCTGATCAGAAAAATGCAATTTGTGACAAAGTGATTCAGTGGATGATGAGAATGTCAGTTTTGACAAAGAACACTGTTCATTACTGAAATGCTCTCAATGAGCTGTTAGAATGTCAGAAACAAGCTTTCTGAGCTGAAAACTGCATTTTGTGACAGAGTGCATCAGTGGATGATGAGAATGTCAGTTTTGACAAAGAACACTGTTCATTGCTGAAAAGCTCTAATTGAGCTGTTAGAATGTCAGAAACAAGCTTTCTGAGCTGAAAACTGCATTTTGTGACAAAGTGCATCAGTGGATGATGAGAATGTCAGTTGTGACAAAGAACACTGTTCATTACTAAAATGCTCTAATTGAGCTGTTAGAATGTCAGAAACAAGCTTTCTGAGCAGAAAAATGCATTTTGTGACAAAGTGATTCAGTGGATGATGAGAATGTCAGTTTTGACAAAGAACACTGTTCATTACTGAAATGCTCTAATTGAGCTGTTAGAATGTCAGAATCAAGCTTTCTGATCAGAAAAATGCATTTGGTGACAAAGTGATTCAGTGGATGATGAGAATGTCAGTTTTGACAAAGAACACTGTTCATTACTGAAAAGCTCTAATTGAGCTGTTAGAATGTCAGAAACAAGCTTTCTGAGCTGAAAACTGCATTTTGTGACAAAGTGCATCAGTGGATGATGAGAATGTCAGTTGTGACAAAGAACACTGTTCATTACTAAAATGCTCTAATTGAGCTGTTAGAATGTCAGAAACAAGCTTTCTGAGCAGAAAAATGCATTTTGTGACAAAGTGATTCAGTGGATGATGAGAATGTCAGTTTTGACAAAGAACACTGTTCATTACTGAAATGCTCTAATTGAGCTGTTAGAATGTCAGAAACATAATTTCTGCTCAGAAAAATGCAATTTGTGACAAAGTGCATCAGTGCATGATGAGAATGTCAGTTGTGACAAAGAACACTGTTCATTACTAAAATGCTCTAATTGAGCTGTTAGAATGTCAGAAACAAGCTTTCTGAGCAGAAAAATGCATTTTGTGACAAAGTGATTCAGTGGATGATGAGAATGTCAGTTTTGACAAAGAACACTGTTCATTACTGAAAAGCTCTAATTGAGCTGTTAGAATGTCAGAAACAAGCTTTCTGAGCTGAAAACTGCATTTTGTGACAAAGTGCATCAGTGGATAATGAGAATGTCAGTTTTGACAAAGAACACTGTTCAATTCAAAAAAGCTCTAATTGAGCTGTTAGAATGTCAGAAACAAGCTTTCTGAGCTGAAAACTGCATTTTGTGACAAAGTGCATCAGTGCATGATGAGAATGTCAGTTGTGACAAAGAACACTGTTCATTACTAAAATGCTCTAATTGAGCTGTTAGAATGTCAGAAACAAGCTTTCTGAGCAGAAAAATGCATTTTGTGACAAAGTGATTCAGTGGATGATGAGAATGTCAGTTTTGACAAAGAACACTGTTCATTACTGAAAAGCTCTAATTGAGCTGTTAGAATGTCAGAAACAAGCTTTCTGAGCTGAAAACTGCATTTTGTGACAAAGTGCATCAGTGGATGATGAGAATGTCAGTTGTGACAAAGAACACTGTTCATTACTAAAATGCCCTAATTGAGCTGTTAGAATGTCAGAAACAAGCTTTCTGAGCAGAAAAATGCATTTTGTGACAAAGTGATTCAGTGGATGATGAGAATGTCAGTTTTGACAAAGAACACTGTTCATTACTGAAATGCTCTAATTGAGCTGTTAGAATGTCAGAAACAAGCTTTCTGATCAGAAAAATGCATTTGGTGACAAAGTGATTCAGTGGATGATGAGAATGTCAGTTTTGACAAAGAACACTGTTCATTACTGAAATGCTCTAATTGAGCTGTTAGAATGTCAGAAACAAGCTTTCTGAGCTGAAAACTGCATTTTGTGACAAAGTGCATCAGTGGATGATGAGAATGTCAGTTTTGACAATGAACACTTTTCATTACTAAAATGCTCTCATTGAGCTGTTAGAATGTCAGAAACAAGCTTTCTGAGCAGAAAAATGCATTTTGTGACAAAGTGATTCAGTGGATGATGAGAATGTCAGTTTTGACAAAGAACACTGTTCATTACTAAAATGCTCTAATTGAGCTGTTAGAATGTCAGAAACAAGCTTTCTGAGCAGAAAAATGCATTTTGTGACAAAGTGATTCAGTGGATGATGAGAATGTCAGTTTTGACAAAGAACACTGTTCATTACTGAAAAGCTCTAATTGAGCTGTTAGAATGTCAGAAACAAGCTTTCTGAGCTGAAAACTGCATTTTGTGACAAAGTGCATCAGTGGATGATGAGAATGTCAGTTGTGACAAAGAACACTGTTCATTACTAAAATGCCCTAATTGAGCTGTTAGAATGTCAGAAACAAGCTTTCTGAGCAGAAAAATGCATTTTGTGACAAAGTGATTCAGTGGATGATGAGAATGTCAGTTTTGACAAAGAACACTGTTCATTACTGAAATGCTCTAATTGAGCTGTTAGAATGTCAGAAACAAGCTTTCTGATCAGAAAAATGCATTTGGTGACAAAGTGATTCAGTGGATGATGAGAATGTCAGTTTTGACAAAGAACACTGTTCATTACTGAAATGCTCTAATTGAGCTGTTAGAATGTCAGAAACAAGCTTTCTGAGCTGAAAACTGCATTTTGTGACAAAGTGCATCAGTGGATGATGAGAATGTCAGTTTTGACAATGAACACTTTTCATTACTAAAATGCTCTCATTGAGCTGTTAGAATGTCAGAAACAAGCTTTCTGAGCAGAAAAATGCATTTTGTGACAAAGTGATTCAGTGGATGATGAGAATGTCAGTTTTGACAAAGAACACTGTTCATTACTGAAATGCTCTAATTGAGCTGTTAGAATGTCAGAAACATAATTTCTGATCAGAAAAATGCAATTTTTGACAAAGTGATTCAGTGGATGATGAGAATGTCAGTTTTGACAAAGAACACTGTTCATTACTGAAATGCTCTCAGTGACCTGTTAGAATGTCAGAAACAAGCTGTCTGAGCAGAAAAATGCATTTTGTGACAAAGTGATTCAGTGGATGATGAGAATGTCAGTTTTGACAAAGAACACTGTTCATTACTGAAATGCTCTAATTGAGCTGTTAGAATGTCAGAAACAAGCTTTCTGATCAGAAAAATGCATTTTGTGACAAAATGATTCAGTGGATGATGAGAATGTCAGTTTTGACAAAGAACACTGTTCATTACTGAAATGCTCTCAATGAGCTGTTAGAATGTCAGAAACAAGCTTTCTGAGCAGAAAAATGCATTTTGTGACAAAGTGATTCAGTGGATGATGAGAATGTCAGTTTTGACAAAGAACAATGTTCATTACTGAAATGCTCTAATTGAGCTGTTA
Organism: Barbatula barbatula; assembly: GCF_947034865.1. Classification (NCBI taxonomy): domain Eukaryota; kingdom Metazoa; phylum Chordata; class Actinopteri; order Cypriniformes; family Nemacheilidae; genus Barbatula; species Barbatula barbatula. The sequence continues at coordinate 17,418,154 of NC_136778.1, read as the reverse complement.
GAATGTCAGAAACAAGCTTTCTGAGCTGAAAACTGCATTTTGTGACAAAGTGCATCAGTGGATGATGAGAATGTCAGTTGTGACAAAGAACACTGTTCATTACTAAAATGCTCTAATTGAGCTGTTAGAATGTCAGAAACAAGCTTTCTGAGCAGAAAAATGCATTTTGTGACAAAGTGATTCAGTGGATGATGAGAATGTCAGTTTTGACAAAGAACACTGTTCATTACTGAAATGCTATCAGTGACCTGTTAGAATGTCAGAAACAAGCTGTCTGAGCAGAAAAATGCATTTTGTGACAAAGTGATTCAGTGGATGATGAGAATGTCAAGTTTTGACAAAGAACACTGTTCATTACTGAAATGCTCTAATTGAGCTGTTAGAATGTCAGAAATAAGCTTTCTGATCAGAAAAAAGCATTTTGTGACAAAGTGATTCAGTGGATAATGAGAATGTCAGTTTTGACAAAGAACACTGTTCATTACAAAAAAGCTCTAATTGAGCTGTTAGAATGTCAGAAACAAGCTTTCTGAGCTGAAAACTGCATTTTGTGACAAAGTGCATCAGTGCATGATGAGAATGTCAGTTGTGACAAAGAACACTGTTCATTACTAAAATGCTCTAATTGAGCTGTTAGAATGTCAGAAACAAGCTTTCTGAGCAGAAAAATGCATTTTGTGACAAAGTGATTCAGTGGATGATGAGAATGTCAGTTTTGACAAAGAACACTGTTCATTACTGAAATGCTCTAATTGAGCTGTTAGAATGTCAGAAACAAGCTTTCTGAGCAGAAAAATGCATTTTGTGACAAAGTGATTCAGTGGATGATGAGAATGTCAGTTTTGACAAAGAACACTGTTCATTACTGAAATGCTCTAATTGAGCTGTTAGAATGTCAGAAACAAGCTTTCTGAGCTGAAAACTGCATTTTGTGACAAAGTGCATCAGTGCATGATGAGAATGTCAGTTGTGACAAAGAACACTGTTCATTACTAAAATGCTCTAATTGAGCTGTTAGAATGTCAGAAACAAGCTTTCTGAGCAGAAAAATGCATTTTGTGACAAAGTGATTCAGTGGATGATGAGAATGTCAGTTTTGACAAAGAACACTGTTCATTACTGAAAAGCTCTAATTGAGCTGTTAGAATGTCAGAAACAAGCTTTCTGAGCTGAAAACTGCATTTTGTGACAAAGTGCTTCAGTGGATGATGAGAATGTCAGTTGTGACAAAGAACACTGTTCATTACTAAAATGCTCTAATTGAGCTGTTAGAATGTCAGAAACAAGCTTTCTGAGCAGAAAAATGCATTTTGTGACAAAGTGATTCAGTGGATGATGAGAATGTCAGTTTTGACAAAGAACACTGTTCATTACTGAAATGCTCTAATTAAGCTGTTAGAATGTCAGAAACAAGCTTTCTGATCAGAAAAATGCATTTGGTGACAAAGTGATTCAGTGGATGATGAGAATGTCAGTTTTGACAAAGAACACTGTTCATTACTGAAATGCTCTAATTGAGCTGTTAGAATGTCAGAAACAAGCTTTCTGAGCAGAAAAATGCATTTTGTGACAAAGTGATTCAGTGGATGATGAGAATGTCAGTTTTGACAAAGAACACTGTTCATTACTGAAATGCTATCAGTGACCTGTTAGAATGTCAGAAACAAGCTGTCTGAGCAGAAAAATGCATTTTGTGACAAAGTGATTCAGTGGATGATGAGAATGTCAGTTTTGACAAAGAACACTGTTCATTACTGAAATGCTCTAATTGAGCTGTTAGAATGTCAGAAACAAGCTTTCTGATCAGAAAAATGCATTTGGTGACAAAGTGATTCAGTGGATGATGAGAATGTCAGTTTTGACAAAGAACACTGTTCATTACTGAAATGCTCTAATTGAGCTGTTAGAATGTCAGAAACAAGCTTTCTGAGCTGAAAACTGCATTTTGTGACAAAGTGCATCAGTGGATGATGAGAATGTCAGTTTTGACAATGAACACTTTTCATTACTAAAATGCTCTCATTGAGCTGTTAGAATGTCAGAAACAAGCTTTCTGAGCAGAAAAATGCATTTTGTGACAAAGTGATTCAGTGGATGATGAGAATGTCAGTTTTGACAAAGAACACTGTTCATTACTAAAATGCTCTAATTGAGCTGTTAGAATGTCAGAAACAAGCTTTCTGAGCAGAAAAATGCATTTTGTGACAAAGTGATTCAGTGGATGATGAGAATGTCAGTTTTGACAAAGAACACTGTTCATTACTGAAAAGCTCTAATTGAGCTGTTAGAATGTCAGAAACAAGCTTTCTGAGCTGAAAACTGCATTTTGTGACAAAGTGCATCAGTGGATGATGAGAATGTCAGTTGTGACAAAGAACACTGTTCATTACTAAAATGCCCTAATTGAGCTGTTAGAATGTCAGAAACAAGCTTTCTGAGCAGAAAAATGCATTTTGTGACAAAGTGATTCAGTGGATGATGAGAATGTCAGTTTTGACAAAGAACACTGTTCATTACTGAAATGCTCTAATTGAGCTGTTAGAATGTCAGAAACAAGCTTTCTGATCAGAAAAATGCATTTGGTGACAAAGTGATTCAGTGGATGATGAGAATGTCAGTTTTGACAAAGAACACTGTTCATTACTGAAATGCTCTAATTGAGCTGTTAGAATGTCAGAAACAAGCTTTCTGAGCTGAAAACTGCATTTTGTGACAAAGTGCATCAGTGGATGATGAGAATGTCAGTTTTGACAATGAACACTTTTCATTACTAAAATGCTCTCATTGAGCTGTTAGAATGTCAGAAACAAGCTTTCTGAGCAGAAAAATGCATTTTGTGACAAAGTGATTCAGTGGATGATGAGAATGTCAGTTTTGACAAAGAACACTGTTCATTACTGAAATGCTCTAATTGAGCTGTTAGAATGTCAGAAACATAATTTCTGATCAGAAAAATGCAATTTTTGACAAAGTGATTCAGTGGATGATGAGAATGTCAGTTTTGACAAAGAACACTGTTCATTACTGAAATGCTCTCAGTGACCTGTTAGAATGTCAGAAACAAGCTGTCTGAGCAGAAAAATGCATTTTGTGACAAAGTGATTCAGTGGATGATGAGAATGTCAGTTTTGACAAAGAACACTGTTCATTACTGAAATGCTCTAATTGAGCTGTTAGAATGTCAGAAACAAGCTTTCTGATCAGAAAAATGCATTTTGTGACAAAATGATTCAGTGGATGATGAGAATGTCAGTTTTGACAAAGAACACTGTTCATTACTGAAATGCTCTCAATGAGCTGTTAGAATGTCAGAAACAAGCTTTCTGAGCAGAAAAATGCATTTTGTGACAAAGTGATTCAGTGGATGATGAGAATGTCAGTTTTGACAAAGAACAATGTTCATTACTGAAATGCTCTAATTGAGCTGTTAGAATGTCAGAAACAAGCTTTCTGAGCTGAAAACTGCATTTTGTGACAAAGTGCATCAGTGGATGATGAGAATGTCAGTTGTGACAAAGAACACTGTTCATTACTAAAATGCTCTAATTGAGCTGTTAGAATGTCAGAAACAAGCTTTCTGAGCAGAAAAATGCATTTTGTGACAAAGTGATTCAGTGGATGATGAGAATGTCAGTTTTGACAAAGAACACTGTTCATTACTGAAATGCTATCAGTGACCTGTTAGAATGTCAGAAACAAGCTGTCTGAGCAGAAAAATGCATTTTGTGACAAAGTGATTCAGTGGATGATGAGAATGTCAAGTTTTGACAAAGAACACTGTTCATTACTGAAATGCTCTAATTGAGCTGTTAGAATGTCAGAAATAAGCTTTCTGATCAGAAAAAAGCATTTTGTGACAAAGTGATTCAGTGGATAATGAGAATGTCAGTTTTGACAAAGAACACTGTTCATTACAAAAAAGCTCTAATTGAGCTGTTAGAATGTCAGAAACAAGCTTTCTGAGCTGAAAACTGCATTTTGTGACAAAGTGCATCAGTGCATGATGAGAATGTCAGTTGTGACAAAGAACACTGTTCATTACTAAAATGCTCTAATTGAGCTGTTAGAATGTCAGAAACAAGCTTTCTGAGCAGAAAAATGCATTTTGTGACAAAGTGATTCAGTGGATGATGAGAATGTCAGTTTTGACAAAGAACACTGTTCATTACTGAAATGCTCTAATTGAGCTGTTAGAATGTCAGAAACAAGCTTTCTGAGCAGAAAAATGCATTTTGTGACAAAGTGATTCAGTGGATGATGAGAATGTCAGTTTTGACAAAGAACACTGTTCATTACTGAAATGCTCTAATTGAGCTGTTAGAATGTCAGAAACAAGCTTTCTGAGCTGAAAACTGCATTTTGTGACAAAGTGCATCAGTGCATGATGAGAATGTCAGTTGTGACAAAGAACACTGTTCATTACTAAAATGCTCTAATTGAGCTGTTAGAATGTCAGAAACAAGCTTTCTGAGCAGAAAAATGCATTTTGTGACAAAGTGATTCAGTGGATGATGAGAATGTCAGTTTTGACAAAGAACACTGTTCATTACTGAAAAGCTCTAATTGAGCTGTTAGAATGTCAGAAACAAGCTTTCTGAGCTGAAAACTGCATTTTGTGACAAAGTGCTTCAGTGGATGATGAGAATGTCAGTTGTGACAAAGAACACTGTTCATTACTAAAATGCTCTAATTGAGCTGTTAGAATGTCAGAAACAAGCTTTCTGAGCAGAAAAATGCATTTTGTGACAAAGTGATTCAGTGGATGATGAGAATGTCAGTTTTGACAAAGAACACTGTTCATTACTGAAATGCTCTAATTAAGCTGTTAGAATGTCAGAAACAAGCTTTCTGATCAGAAAAATGCATTTGGTGACAAAGTGATTCAGTGGATGATGAGAATGTCAGTTTTGACAAAGAACACTGTTCATTACTGAAATGCTCTAATTGAGCTGTTAGAATGTCAGAAACAAGCTTTCTGAGCAGAAAAATGCATTTTGTGACAAAGTGATTCAGTGGATGATGAGAATGTCAGTTTTGACAAAGAACACTGTTCATTACTGAAATGCTATCAGTGACCTGTTAGAATGTCAGAAACAAGCTTTCTGAGCAGAAAAATGCATTTTGTGACAAAGTGATTCAGTGGATGATGAGAATGTCAGTTTTGACAAAGAACACTGTTCATTACTGAAATGCTCTAATTGAGCTGTTAGAATGTCAGAAACAAGCTTTCTGAGCTGAAAACTGCATTTTGTGACAAAGTGCATCAGTGCATGATGAGAATGTCAGTTGTGACAAAGAACACTGTTCATTACTAAAATGCTCTAATTGAGCTGTTAGAATGTCAGAAACAAGCTTTCTGAGCAGAAAAATGCATTTTGTGACAAAGTGATTCAGTGGATGATGAGAATGTCAGTTTTGACAAAGAACACTGTTCATTACTGAAAAGCTCTAATTGAGCTGTTAGAATGTCAGAAACAAGCTTTCTGAGCTGAAAACTGCATTTTGTGACAAAGTGCTTCAGTGGATGATGAGAATGTCAGTTGTGACAAAGAACACTGTTCATTACTAAAATGCTCTAATTGAGCTGTTAGAATGTCAGAAACAAGCTTTCTGAGCAGAAAAATGCATTTTGTGACAAAGTGATTCAGTGGATGATGAGAATGTCAGTTTTGACAAAGAACACTGTTCATTACTGAAATGCTCTAATTAAGCTGTTAGAATGTCAGAAACAAGCTTTCTGATCAGAAAAATGCATTTGGTGACAAAGTGATTCAGTGGATGATGAGAATGTCAGTTTTGACAAAGAACACTGTTCATTACTGAAATGCTCTAATTGAGCTGTTAGAATGTCAGAAACAAGCTTTCTGAGCAGAAAAATGCATTTTGTGACAAAGTGATTCAGTGGATGATGAGAATGTCAGTTTTGACAAAGAACACTGTTCATTACTGAAATGCTATCAGTGACCTGTTAGAATGTCAGAAACAAGCTGTCTGAGCAGAAAAATGCATTTTGTGACAAAGTGATTCAGTGGATGATGAGAATGTCAGTTTTGACAAAGAACACTGTTCATTACTGAAATGCTCTAATTGAGCTGTTAGAATGTCAGAAACAAGCTTTCTGATCAGAAAAATGCATTTGGTGACAAAGTGATTCAGTGGATGATGAGAATGTCAGTTTTGACAAAGAACACTGTTCATTACTGAAATGCTCTAATTGAGCTGTTAGAATGTCAGAAACAAGCTTTCTGAGCTGAAAACTGCATTTTGTGACAAAGTGCATCAGTGGATGATGAGAATGTCAGTTTTGACAATGAACACTTTTCATTACTAAAATGCTCTCATTGAGCTGTTAGAATGTCAGAAACAAGCTTTCTGAGCAGAAAAATGCATTTTGTGACAAAGTGATTCAGTGGATGATGAGAATGTCAGTTTTGACAAAGAACACTGTTCATTACTAAAATGCTCTAATTGAGCTGTTAGAATGTCAGAAACAAGCTTTCTGAGCAGAAAAATGCATTTTGTGACAAAGTGATTCAGTGGATGATGAGAATGTCAGTTTTGACAAAGAACACTGTTCATTACTGAAAAGCTCTAATTGAGCTGTTAGAATGTCAGAAACAAGCTTTCTGAGCTGAAAACTGCATTTTGTGACAAAGTGCATCAGTGGATGATGAGAATGTCAGTTGTGACAAAGAACACTGTTCATTACTAAAATGCCCTAATTGAGCTGTTAGAATGTCAGAAACAAGCTTTCTGAGCAGAAAAATGCATTTTGTGACAAAGTGATTCAGTGGATGATGAGAATGTCAGTTTTGACAAAGAACACTGTTCATTACTGAAATGCTCTAATTGAGCTGTTAGAATGTCAGAAACAAGCTTTCTGATCAGAAAAATGCATTTGGTGACAAAGTGATTCAGTGGATGATGAGAATGTCAGTTTTGACAAAGAACACTGTTCATTACTGAAATGCTCTAATTGAGCTGTTAGAATGTCAGAAACAAGCTTTCTGAGCTGAAAACTGCATTTTGTGACAAAGTGCATCAGTGGATGATGAGAATGTCAGTTTTGACAATGAACACTTTTCATTACTAAAATGCTCTCATTGAGCTGTTAGAATGTCAGAAACAAGCTTTCTGAGCAGAAAAATGCATTTTGTGACAAAGTGATTCAGTGGATGATGAGAATGTCAGTTTTGACAAAGAACACTGTTCATTACTGAAATGCTCTAATTGAGCTGTTAGAATGTCAGAAACATAATTTCTGATCAGAAAAATGCAATTTTTGACAAAGTGATTCAGTGGATGATGAGAATGTCAGTTTTGACAAAGAACACTGTTCATTACTGAAATGCTCTCAGTGACCTGTTAGAATGTCAGAAACAAGCTGTCTGAGCAGAAAAATGCATTTTGTGACAAAGTGATTCAGTGGATGATGAGAATGTCAGTTTTGACAAAGAACACTGTTCATTACTGAAATGCTCTAATTGAGCTGTTAGAATGTCAGAAACAAGCTTTCTGATCAGAAAAATGCATTTTGTGACAAAATGATTCAGTGGATGATGAGAATGTCAGTTTTGACAAAGAACACTGTTCATTACTGAAATGCTCTCAATGAGCTGTTAGAATGTCAGAAACAAGCTTTCTGAGCAGAAAAATGCATTTTGTGACAAAGTGATTCAGTGGATGATGAGAATGTCAGTTTTGACAAAGAACAATGTTCATTACTGAAATGCTCTAATTGAGCTGTTAGAATGTCAGAAACAAGCTTTCTGAGCTGAAAACTGCATTTTGTGACAAAGTGCATCAGTGGATGATGAGAATGTCAGTTGTGACAAAGAACACTGTTCATTACTAAAATGCTCTAATTGAGCTGTTAGAATGTCAGAAACAAGCTTTCTGAGCAGAAAAATGCATTTTGTGACAAAGTGATTCAGTGGATGATGAGAATGTCAGTTTTGACAAAGAACACTGTTCATTACTGAAATGCTATCAGTGACCTGTTAGAATGTCAGAAACAAGCTGTCTGAGCAGAAAAATGCATTTTGTGACAAAGTGATTCAGTGGATGATGAGAATGTCAAGTTTTGACAAAGAACACTGTTCATTACTGAAATGCTCTAATTGAGCTGTTAGAATGTCAGAAATAAGCTTTCTGATCAGAAAAAAGCATTTTGTGACAAAGTGATTCAGTGGATAATGAGAATGTCAGTTTTGACAAAGAACACTGTTCATTACAAAAAAGCTCTAATTGAGCTGTTAGAATGTCAGAAACAAGCTTTCTGAGCTGAAAACTGCATTTTGTGACAAAGTGCATCAGTGCATGATGAGAATGTCAGTTGTGACAAAGAACACTGTTCATTACTAAAATGCTCTAATTGAGCTGTTAGAATGTCAGAAACAAGCTTTCTGAGCAGAAAAATGCATTTTGTGACAAAGTGATTCAGTGGATGATGAGAATGTCAGTTTTGACAAAGAACACTGTTCATTACTGAAATGCTCTAATTGAGCTGTTAGAATGTCAGAAACAAGCTTTCTGAGCAGAAAAATGCATTTTGTGACAAAGTGATTCAGTGGATGATGAGAATGTCAGTTTTGACAAAGAACACTGTTCATTACTGAAATGCTCTAATTGAGCTGTTAGAATGTCAGAAACAAGCTTTCTGAGCTGAAAACTGCATTTTGTGACAAAGTGCATCAGTGCATGATGAGAATGTCAGTTGTGACAAAGAACACTGTTCATTACTAAAATGCTCTAATTGAGCTGTTAGAATGTCAGAAACAAGCTTTCTGAGCAGAAAAATGCATTTTGTGACAAAGTGATTCAGTGGATGATGAGAATGTCAGTTTTGACAAAGAACACTGTTCATTACTGAAAAGCTCTAATTGAGCTGTTAGAATGTCAGAAACAAGCTTTCTGAGCTGAAAACTGCATTTTGTGACAAAGTGCTTCAGTGGATGATGAGAATGTCAGTTGTGACAAAGAACACTGTTCATTACTAAAATGCTCTAATTGAGCTGTTAGAATGTCAGAAACAAGCTTTCTGAGCAGAAAAATGCATTTTGTGACAAAGTGATTCAGTGGATGATGAGAATGTCAGTTTTGACAAAGAACACTGTTCATTACTGAAATGCTCTAATTAAGCTGTTAGAATGTCAGAAACAAGCTTTCTGATCAGAAAAATGCATTTGGTGACAAAGTGATTCAGTGGATGATGAGAATGTCAGTTTTGACAAAGAACACTGTTCATTACTGAAATGCTCTAATTGAGCTGTTAGAATGTCAGAAACAAGCTTTCTGAGCAGAAAAATGCATTTTGTGACAAAGTGATTCAGTGGATGATGAGAATGTCAGTTTTGACAAAGAACACTGTTCATTACTGAAATGCTATCAGTGACCTGTTAGAATGTCAGAAACAAGCTTTCTGAGCAGAAAAATGCATTTTGTGACAAAGTGATTCAGTGGATGATGAGAATGTCAGTTTTGACAAAGAACACTGTTCATTACTGAAATGCTCTAATTGAGCTGTTAGAATGTCAGAAACAAGCTTTCTGAGCTGAAAACTGCATTTTGTGACAAAGTGCATCAGTGCATGATGAGAATGTCAGTTGTGACAAAGAACACTGTTCATTACTAAAATGCTCTAATTGAGCTGTTAGAATGTCAGAAACAAGCTTTCTGAGCAGAAAAATGCATTTTGTGACAAAGTGATTCAGTGGATGATGAGAATGTCAGTTTTGACAAAGAACACTGTTCATTACTGAAAAGCTCTAATTGAGCTGTTAGAATGTCAGAAACAAGCTTTCTGAGCTGAAAACTGCATTTTGTGACAAAGTGCTTCAGTGGATGATGAGAATGTCAGTTGTGACAAAGAACACTGTTCATTACTAAAATGCTCTAATTGAGCTGTTAGAATGTCAGAAACAAGCTTTCTGAGCAGAAAAATGCATTTTGTGACAAAGTGATTCAGTGGATGATGAGAATGTCAGTTTTGACAAAGAACACTGTTCATTACTGAAATGCTCTAATTAAGCTGTTAGAATGTCAGAAACAAGCTTTCTGATCAGAAAAATGCATTTGGTGACAAAGTGATTCAGTGGATGATGAGAATGTCAGTTTTGACAAAGAACACTGTTCATTACTGAAATGCTCTAATTGAGCTGTTAGAATGTCAGAAACAAGCTTTCTGAGCAGAAAAATGCATTTTGTGACAAAGTGATTCAGTGGATGATGAGAATGTCAGTTTTGACAAAGAACACTGTTCATTACTGAAATGCTATCAGTGACCTGTTAGAATGTCAGAAACAAGCTGTCTGAGCAGAAAAATGCATTTTGTGACAAAGTGATTCAGTGGATGATGAGAATGTCAGTTTTGACAAAGAACACTGTTCATTACTGAAATGCTCTAATTGAGCTGTTAGAATGTCAGAAACAAGCTTTCTGATCAGAAAAATGCATTTGGTGACAAAGTGATTCAGTGGATGATGAGAATGTCAGTTTTGACAAAGAACACTGTTCATTACTGAAATGCTCTAATTGAGCTGTTAGAATGTCAGAAACAAGCTTTCTGAGCTGAAAACTGCATTTTGTGACAAAGTGCATCAGTGGATGATGAGAATGTCAGTTTTGACAATGAACACTTTTCATTACTAAAATGCTCTCATTGAGCTGTTAGAATGTCAGAAACAAGCTTTCTGAGCAGAAAAATGCATTTTGTGACAAAGTGATTCAGTGGATGATGAGAATGTCAGTTTTGACAAAGAACACTGTTCATTACTAAAATGCTCTAATTGAGCTGTTAGAATGTCAGAAACAAGCTTTCTGAGCAGAAAAATGCATTTTGTGACAAAGTGATTCAGTGGATGATGAGAATGTCAGTTTTGACAAAGAACACTGTTCATTACTGAAAAGCTCTAATTGAGCTGTTAGAATGTCAGAAACAAGCTTTCTGAGCTGAAAACTGCATTTTGTGACAAAGTGCATCAGTGGATGATGAGAATGTCAGTTGTGACAAAGAACACTGTTCATTACTAAAATGCCCTAATTGAGCTGTTAGAATGTCAGAAACAAGCTTTCTGAGCAGAAAAATGCATTTTGTGACAAAGTGATTCAGTGGATGATGAGAATGTCAGTTTTGACAAAGAACACTGTTCATTACTGAAATGCTCTAATTGAGCTGTTAGAATGTCAGAAACAAGCTTTCTGATCAGAAAAATGCATTTGGTGACAAAGTGATTCAGTGGATGATGAGAATGTCAGTTTTGACAAAGAACACTGTTCATTACTGAAATGCTCTAATTGAGCTGTTAGAATGTCAGAAACAAGCTTTCTGAGCTGAAAACTGCATTTTGTGACAAAGTGCATCAGTGGATGATGAGAATGTCAGTTTTGACAATGAACACTTTTCATTACTAAAATGCTCTCATTGAGCTGTTAGAATGTCAGAAACAAGCTTTCTGAGCAGAAAAATGCATTTTGTGACAAAGTGATTCAGTGGATGATGAGAATGTCAGTTTTGACAAAGAACACTGTTCATTACTGAAATGCTCTAATTGAGCTGTTAGAATGTCAGAAACATAATTTCTGATCAGAAAAATGCAATTTTTGACAAAGTGATTCAGTGGATGATGAGAATGTCAGTTTTGACAAAGAACACTGTTCATTACTGAAATGCTCTCAGTGACCTGTTAGAATGTCAGAAACAAGCTGTCTGAGCAGAAAAATGCATTTTGTGACAAAGTGATTCAGTGGATGATGAGAATGTCAGTTTTGACAAAGAACACTGTTCATTACTGAAATGCTCTAATTGAGCTGTTAGAATGTCAGAAACAAGCTTTCTGATCAGAAAAATGCATTTTGTGACAAAATGATTCAGTGGATGATGAGAATGTCAGTTTTGACAAAGAACACTGTTCATTACTGAAATGCTCTCAATGAGCTGTTAGAATGTCAGAAACAAGCTTTCTGAGCAGAAAAATGCATTTTGTGACAAAGTGATTCAGTGGATGATGAGAATGTCAGTTTTGACAAAGAACAATGTTCATTACTGAAATGCTCTAATTGAGCTGTTAGAATGTCAGAAACAAGCTTTCTGAGCTGAAAACTGCATTTTGTGACAAAGTGCATCAGTGGATGATGAGAATGTCAGTTGTGACAAAGAACACTGTTCATTACTAAAATGCTCTAATTGAGCTGTTAGAATGTCAGAAACAAGCTTTCTGAGCAGAAAAATGCATTTTGTGACAAAGTGATTCAGTGGATGATGAGAATGTCAGTTTTGACAAAGAACACTGTTCATTACTGAAATGCTATCAGTGACCTGTTAGAATGTCAGAAACAAGCTGTCTGAGCAGAAAAATGCATTTTGTGACAAAGTGATTCAGTGGATGATGAGAATGTCAAGTTTTGACAAAGAACACTGTTCATTACTGAAATGCTCTAATTGAGCTGTTAGAATGTCAGAAATAAGCTTTCTGATCAGAAAAAAGCATTTTGTGACAAAGTGATTCAGTGGATGATGAGAATGTCAGTTTTGACAAAGAACACTGTTCATTACTGAAATGCTCTAATTAAGCTGTTAGAATGTCAGAAACAAGCTTTCTGATCAGAAAAATGCATTTGGTGACAAAGTGATTCAGTGGATGATGAGAATGTCAGTTTTGACAAAGAACACTGTTCATTACTGAAATGCTCTAATTGAGCTGTTAGAATGTCAGAAACAAGCTTTCTGAGCAGAAAAATGCATTTTGTGACAAAGTGATTCAGTGGATGATGAGAATGTCAGTTTTGACAAAGAACACTGTTCATTACTGAAATGCTATCAGTGACCTGTTAGAATGTCAGAAACAAGCTGTCTGAGCAGAAAAATGCATTTTGTGACAAAGTGATTCAGTGGATGATGAGAATGTCAGTTTTGACAAAGAACACTGTTCATTACTGAAATGCTCTAATTGAGCTGTTAGAATGTCAGAAACAAGCTTTCTGATCAGAAAAATGCATTTGGTGACAAAGTGATTCAGTGGATGATGAGAATGTCAGTTTTGACAAAGAACACTGTTCATTACTGAAATGCTCTAATTGAGCTGTTAGAATGTCAGAAACAAGCTTTCTGAGCTGAAAACTGCATTTTGTGACAAAGTGCATCAGTGGATGATGAGAATGTCAGTTTTGACAATGAACACTTTTCATTACTAAAATGCTCTCATTGAGCTGTTAGAATGTCAGAAACAAGCTTTCTGAGCAGAAAAATGCATTTTGTGACAAAGTGATTCAGTGGATGATGAGAATGTCAGTTTTGACAAAGAACACTGTTCATTACTAAAATGCTCTAATTGAGCTGTTAGAATGTCAGAAACAAGCTTTCTGAGCAGAAAAATGCATTTTGTGACAAAGTGATTCAGTGGATGATGAGAATGTCAGTTTTGACAAAGAACACTGTTCATTACTGAAAAGCTCTAATTGAGCTGTTAGAATGTCAGAAACAAGCTTTCTGAGCTGAAAACTGCATTTTGTGACAAAGTGCATCAGTGGATGATGAGAATGTCAGTTGTGACAAAGAACACTGTTCATTACTAAAATGCCCTAATTGAGCTGTTAGAATGTCAGAAACAAGCTTTCTGAGCAGAAAAATGCATTTTGTGACAAAGTGATTCAGTGGATGATGAGAATGTCAGTTTTGACAAAGAACACTGTTCATTACTGAAATGCTCTAATTGAGCTGTTAGAATGTCAGAAACAAGCTTTCTGATCAGAAAAATGCATTTGGTGACAAAGTGATTCAGTGGATGATGAGAATGTCAGTTTTGACAAAGAACACTGTTCATTACTGAAATGCTCTAATTGAGCTGTTAGAATGTCAGAAACAAGCTTTCTGAGCTGAAAACTGCATTTTGTGACAAAGTGCATCAGTGGATGATGAGAATGTCAGTTTTGACAATGAACACTTTTCATTACTAAAATGCTCTCATTGAGCTGTTAGAATGTCAGAAACAAGCTTTCTGAGCAGAAAAATGCATTTTGTGACAAAGTGATTCAGTGGATGATGAGAATGTCAGTTTTGACAAAGAACACTGTTCATTACTGAAATGCTCTAATTGAGCTGTTAGAATGTCAGAAACATAATTTCTGATCAGAAAAATGCAATTTTTGACAAAGTGATTCAGTGGATGATGAGAATGTCAGTTTTGACAAAGAACACTGTTCATTACTGAAATGCTCTCAGTGACCTGTTAGAATGTCAGAAACAAGCTGTCTGAGCAGAAAAATGCATTTTGTGACAAAGTGATTCAGTGGATGATGAGAATGTCAGTTTTGACAAAGAACACTGTTCATTACTGAAATGCTCTAATTGAGCTGTTAGAATGTCAGAAACAAGCTTTCTGATCAGAAAAATGCATTTTGTGACAAAATGATTCAGTGGATGATGAGAATGTCAGTTTTGACAAAGAACACTGTTCATTACTGAAATGCTCTCAATGAGCTGTTAGAATGTCAGAAACAAGCTTTCTGAGCAGAAAAATGCATTTTGTGACAAAGTGATTCAGTGGATGATGAGAATGTCAGTTTTGACAAAGAACAATGTTCATTACTGAAATGCTCTAATTGAGCTGTTAGAATGTCAGAAACAAGCTTTCTGAGCTGAAAACTGCATTTTGTGACAAAGTGCATCAGTGGATGATGAGAATGTCAGTTGTGACAAAGAACACTGTTCATTACTAAAATGCTCTAATTGAGCTGTTAGAATGTCAGAAACAAGCTTTCTGAGCAGAAAAATGCATTTTGTGACAAAGTGATTCAGTGGATGATGAGAATGTCAGTTTTGACAAAGAACACTGTTCATTACTGAAATGCTATCAGTGACCTGTTAGAATGTCAGAAACAAGCTGTCTGAGCAGAAAAATGCATTTTGTGACAAAGTGATTCAGTGGATGATGAGAATGTCAAGTTTTGACAAAGAACACTGTTCATTACTGAAATGCTCTAATTGAGCTGTTAGAATGTCAGAAATAAGCTTTCTGATCAGAAAAAAGCATTTTGTGACAAAGTGATTCAGTGGATAATGAGAATGTCAGTTTTGACAAAGAACACTGTTCATTACAAAAAAGCTCTAATTGAGCTGTTAGAATGTCAGAAACAAGCTTTCTGAGCTGAAAACTGCATTTTGTGACAAAGTGCATCAGTGCATGATGAGAATGTCAGTTGTGACAAAGAACACTGTTCATTACTAAAATGCTCTAATTGAGCTGTTAGAATGTCAGAAACAAGCTTTCTGAGCAGAAAAATGCATTTTGTGACAAAGTGATTCAGTGGATGATGAGAATGTCAGTTTTGACAAAGAACACTGTTCATTACTGAAATGCTCTAATTGAGCTGTTAGAATGTCAGAAACAAGCTTTCTGAGCAGAAAAATGCATTTTGTGACAAAGTGATTCAGTGGATGATGAGAATGTCAGTTTTGACAAAGAACACTGTTCATTACTGAAATGCTCTAATTGAGCTGTTAGAATGTCAGAAACAAGCTTTCTGAGCTGAAAACTGCATTTTGTGACAAAGTGCATCAGTGCATGATGAGAATGTCAGTTGTGACAAAGAACACTGTTCATTACTAAAATGCTCTAATTGAGCTGTTAGAATGTCAGAAACAAGCTTTCTGAGCAGAAAAATGCATTTTGTGACAAAGTGATTCAGTGGATGATGAGAATGTCAGTTTTGACAAAGAACACTGTTCATTACTGAAAAGCTCTAATTGAGCTGTTAGAATGTCAGAAACAAGCTTTCTGAGCTGAAAACTGCATTTTGTGACAAAGTGCTTCAGTGGATGATGAGAATGTCAGTTGTGACAAAGAACACTGTTCATTACTAAAATGCTCTAATTGAGCTGTTAGAATGTCAGAAACAAGCTTTCTGAGCAGAAAAATGCATTTTGTGACAAAGTGATTCAGTGGATGATGAGAATGTCAGTTTTGACAAAGAACACTGTTCATTACTGAAATGCTCTAATTAAGCTGTTAGAATGTCAGAAACAAGCTTTCTGATCAGAAAAATGCATTTGGTGACAAAGTGATTCAGTGGATGATGAGAATATCAGTTTTGAAAAGGACACTGTTCATTACTGAAATGCTCTAATTGAGCTGTTAGAATGTCAGAAACAAGCTTTCTGAGCAGAAAAATGCATTTTGTGACAAAGTGATTCAGTGGATGATGAGAATGTCAGTTTTGACAAAGAACACTGTTCATTACTGAAATGCTATCAGTGACCTGTTAGAATGTCAGAAACAAGCTGTCTGAGCAGAAAAATGCATTTTGTGACAAAGTGATTCAGTGGATGATGAGAATGTCAGTTTTGACAAAGAACACTGTTCATTACTGAAATGCTCTAATTGAGCTGTTAGAATGTCAGAAACAAGCTTTCTGATCAGAAAAAAGCATTTTGTGACAAAGTGATTCAGTGGATAATGAGAATGTCAGTTTTGACAAAGAACACTGTTCATTACAAAAAAGCTCTAATTGAGCTGTTAGAATGTCAGAAACAAGCTTTCTGAGCTGAAAACTGCATTTTGTAACAAAGTGCATCAGTGCATGATGAGAATGTCAGTTGTGACAAAGAACACTGTTCATTACTAAAATGCTCTAATTGAGCTGTTAGAATGTCAGAAACAAGCTTTCTGAGCAGAAAAATGCATTTTGTGACAAAGTGATTCAGTGGATGATGAGAATGTCAGTTTTGACAAAGAACACTGTTCATTACTGAAAAGCTCTAATTGAGCTGTTAGAATGTCAGAAACAAGCTTTCTGAGCTGAAAACTGCATTTTGTGACAAAGTGCATCAGTGGATGATGAGAATGTCAGTTGTGACAAAGAACACTGTTCATTACTAAAATGCCCTAATTGAGCTGTTAGAATGTCAGAAACAAGCTTTCTGAGCAGAAAAATGCATTTTGTGACAAAGTGATTCAGTGGATGATGAGAATGTCAGTTTTGACAAAGAACACTGTTCATTACTGAAATGCTCTAATTGAGCTGTTAGAATGTCAGAAACAAGCTTTCTGAGCTGAAAACTGCATTTTGTGACAAAGTGCATCAGTGGATGATGAGAATGTCAGTTTTGACAATGAACACTTTTCATTACTAAAATGCTCTCATTGAGCTGTTAGAATGTCAGAAACAAGCTTTCTGAGCAGAAAAATGCATTTTGTGACAAAGTGATTCAGTGGATGATGAGAATGTCAGTTTTGACAAAGAACACTGTTCATTACTGAAATGCTCTAATTGAGCTGTTAGAATGTCAGAAACATAATTTCTGATCAGAAAAATGCAATTTGTGACAAAGTGATTCAGTGGATGATGAGAATGTCAGTTTTGACAAAGAACACTGTTCATTACTGAAATGCTCTCAGTGACCTGTTAGAATGTCAGAAACAAGCTGTCTGAGCAGAAAAATGCATTTTGTGACAAAGTGATTCAGTGGATGATGAGAATGTCAGTTTTGACAAAGAACACTGTTCATTACTGAAATGCTCTAATTGAGCTGTTAGAATGTCAGAAACAAGCTTTCTGATCAGAAAAATGCATTTTGTGACAAAATGATTCAGTGGATGATGAGAATGTCAGTTTTGACAAAGAACACTGTTCATTACAAAAAAGCTCTAATTGAGCTGTTACAATGTCACAAACAAGCTTTCTGAGCTGAAAACTGCATTTTGTGACAAAGTGCATCAGTGCATGATGAGAATGTCAGTTGTGACAAAGAACACTGTTCATTACTAAAATGCTCTAATTGAGCTGTTAGAATGTCAGAAACAAGCTTTCTGAGCAGAAAAATGCATTTTGTGACAAAGTGATTCAGTGGATGATGAGAATGTCAGTTTTGACAAAGAACACTGTTCATTACTGAAATGCTCTCAATGAGCTGTTAGAATGTCAGAAACAAGCTTTCTGAGCAGAAAAATGCATTTTGTGACAAAGTGATTCAGTGGATGATGAGAATGTCAGTTTTGACAAAGAACACTGTTCATTACTGAAATGCTCTCAATGAGCTGTTAGAATGTCAGAAACAAGCTTTCTGAGCTGAAAACTGCATTTTGTGACAGAGTGCTTCAGTGGATGATGAGAATGTCAGTTTTGACAAAGAACAATGTTCATTACTGAAATGCTCTAATTGAGCTGTTAGAATGTCAGAAACAAGCTTTCTGAGCTGAAAACTGCATTTTGTGACAAAGTGCATCAGTGGATGATGAGAATGTCAGTTGTGACAAAGAACACTGTTCATTACTAAAATGCTCTAATTGAGCTGTTAGAATGTCAGAAACAAGCTTTCTGAGCAGAAAAATGCATTTTGTGACAAAGTGATTCAGTGGATGATGAGAATGTCAGTTTTGACAAAGAACACTGTTCATTACTGAAATGCTATCAGTGACCTGTTAGAATGTCAGAAACAAGCTGTCTGAGCAGAAAAATGCATTTTGTGACAAAGTGATTCAGTGGATGATGAGAATGTCAAGTTTTGACAAAGAACACTGTTCATTACTGAAATGCTCTAATTGAGCTGTTAGAATGTCAGAAATAAGCTTTCTGATCAGAAAAAAGCATTTTGTGACAAAGTGATTCAGTGGATAATGAGAATGTCAGTTTTGACAAAGAACACTGTTCATTACTGAAATGCTCTAATTGAGCTGTTAGAATGTCAGAAACAAGCTTTCTGAGCTGAAAACTGCATTTTGTGACAAAGTGCATCAGTGGATGATGAGAATGTCAGTTTTGACAAAGAACACTTTTCATTACTAAAATGCTCTCATTGAGCTGTTAGAATGTCAGAAACAAGCTTTCTGAGCAGAAAAATGCATTTTGTGACAAAGTGATTCAGTGGATGATGAGAATGTCAGTTTTGACAAAGAACACTGTTCATTACTGAAATGCTCTAATTGAGCTGTTAGAATGTCAGAAACAAGCTTTCTGAGCTGAAAACTGCATTTTGTGACAGAGTGCTTCAGTGGATGATGAGAATGTCAGTTTTGACAAAGAACAATGTTCATTACTGAAATGCTCTAATTGAGCTGTTAGAATGTCAGAAACAAGCTTTCTGAGCTGAAAACTGCATTTTGTGACAAAGTGCATCAGTGGATGATGAGAATGTCAGTTGTGACAAAGAACACTGTTCATTACTAAAATGCTCTAATTGAGCTGTTAGAATGTCAGAAACATAATTTCTGATCAGAAAAATGCAATTTGTGACAAAGTGATTCAGTGGATGATGAGAATGTCAGTTTTGACAAAGAACACTGTTCATTACTGAAATGCTCTCAGTGACCTGTTAGAATGTCAGAAACAAGCTGTCTGAGCAGAAAAATGCATTTTGTGACAAAGTGATTCAGTGGATGATGAGAATGTCAAGTTTTGACAAAGAACACTGTTCATTACTGAAATGCTCTAATTGAGCTGTTAGAATGTCAGAAATAAGCTTTCTGATCAGAAAAAAGCATTTTGTGACAAAGTGATTCAGTGGATGATGAGAATGTCAGTTTTGACAAAGAACACTGTTCATTACTGAAATGCTCTAATTGAGCTGTTAGAATGTCAGAAACAAGCTTTCTGAGCTGAAAACTGCATTTTGTGACAAAGTGCATCAGTGGATGATGAGAATGTCAGTTTTGACAAAGAACACTTTTCATTACTAAAATGCTCTCATTGAGCTGTTAGAATGTCAGAAACAAGCTTTCTGAGCAGAAAAATGCATTTTGTGACAAAGTGATTCAGTGGATGATGAGAATGTCAGTTTTGACAAAGAACACTGTTCATTACTGAAATGCTCTAATTGAGCTGTTAGAATGTCAGAAACAAGCTTTCTGAGCTGAAAACTGCATTTTGTGACAGAGTGCTTCAGTGGATGATGAGAATGTCAGTTTTGACAAAGAACAATGTTCATTACTGAAATGCTCTAATTGAGCTGTTAGAATGTCAGAAACAAGCTTTCTGAGCTGAAAACTGCATTTTGTGACAAAGTGCATCAGTGGATGATGAGAATGTCAGTTGTGACAAAGAACACTGTTCATTACTAAAATGCTCTAATTGAGCTGTTAGAATGTCAGAAACATAATTTCTGATCAGAAAAATGCAATTTGTGACAAAGTGATTCAGTGGATGATGAGAATGTCAGTTTTGACAAAGAACACTGTTCATTACTGAAATGCTCTCAGTGACCTGTTAGAATGTCAGAAACAAGCTGTCTGAGCAGAAAAATGCATTTTGTGACAAAGTGATTCAGTGGATGATGAGAATGTCAAGTTTTGACAAAGAACACTGTTCATTACTGAAATGCTCTAATTGAGCTGTTAGAATGTCAGAAATAAGCTTTCTGATCAGAAAAAAGCATTTTGTGACAAAGTGATTCAGTGGATGATGAGAATGTCAGTTTTGACAAAGAACACTGTTCATTACTGAAATGCTCTCAATGAGCTGTTAGAATGTCAGAAACAAGCTTTCTGAGCTGAAAACTGCATTTTGTGACAGAGTGCATCAGTGGATGATGAGAATGTCAGTTTTGACAAAGAACACTGTTCATTACTGAAATGCTCTCAATGAGCTGTTAGAATGTCAGAAACAAGCTTTCTGAGCAGAAAAATGCATTTTGTGACAAAGTGATTCAGTGGATGATGAGAATGTCAGTTTTGACAAAGAACACTGTTCATTACTGAAATGCTCTCAATGAGCTGTTAGAATGTCAGAAACAAGCTTTCTGAGCTGAAAACTGCATTTTGTGACAGAGTGCTTCAGTGGTTGATGAGAATGTCAGTTTTGACAAAGAACACTGTTCATTACTGAAATGCTCTAATTGAGCTGTTAGAATGTCAGAAACAAGCTTTCTGAGCTGAAAACTGCATTTTGTGACAAAGTGATTCAGTGGATAATGAGAATGTCAGTTTTGACAAAGAACACTGTTCATTACTGAAATGCTCTAATTGAGCTGTTAGAATGTCAGAAACAAGCTTTCTGATCAGAAAAATGCATTTGGTGACAAAGTGATTCAGTGGATGATGAGAATGTCAGTTTTGACAAAGAACACTGTTCATTACTGAAATGCTCTAATTGAGCTGTTAGAATGTCAGAAACAAGCTTTCTGAGCAGAAAAATGCATTTTGTGACAAAGTGATTCAGTGGATGATGAGAATGTCAGTTTTGACAAAGAACACTGTTCATTACTGAAATGCTCTAATTGAGCTGTTAGAATGTCAGAAACATAATTTCTGATCAGAAAAATGCAATTTGTGACAAAGTGATTCAGTGGATGATGAGAATGTCAGTTTTGACAAAGAACACTGTTCATTACTGAAATGCTCTCAGTGACCTGTTAGAATGTCAGAAACAAGCTGTCTGAGCAGAAAAATGCATTTTGTGACAAAGTGATTCAGTGGATGATGAGAATGTCAGTTTTGACAAAGAACTCTAATTGAGCTGTTAGAATGTCAGAAACAAGCTTTCTGATCAGAAAAATGCATTTTGTGACAAAATGATTCAGTGGATGATGAGAATGTCAGTTTTGACAAAGAACACTGTTCATTACAAAAAAGCTCTAATTGAGCTGTTACAATGTCACAAACAAGCTTTCTGAGCTGAAAATTGCATTTTGTGACAAAGTGCATCAGTGCATGATGAGAATGTCAGTTGTGACAAAGAACACTGTTCATTACTAAAATGCTCTAATTGAGCTGTTAGAATGTCAGAAACAAGCTTTCTGAGCAGAAAAATGCATTTTGTGACAAAGTGATTCAGTGGATGATGAGAATGTCAGTTTTGACAAAGAACACTGTTCATTACTGAAATGCTCTCAATGAGCTGTTAGAATGTCAGAAACAAGCTTTCTGAGCAGAAAAATGCATTTTGTGACAAAGTGATTCAGTGGATGATGAGAATGTCAGTTTTGACAAAGAACACTGTTCATTACTGAAATGCTCTCAATGAGCTGTTAGAATGTAAGAAACATAATTTCTGATCAGAAAAATGCAATTTGTGACAAAGTGATTCAGTGGATGATGAGAATGTCAGTTTTGACAAAGAACACTGTTCATTACTGAAATGCTCTCAATGAGCTGTTAGAATGTCAGAAACAAGCTTTCTGAGCTGAAAACTGCATTTTGTGACAGAGTGCATCAGTGGATGATGAGAATGTCAGTTTTGACAAAGAACACTGTTCATTGCTGAAAAGCTCTAATTGAGCTGTTAGAATGTCAGAAACAAGCTTTCTGAGCTGAAAACTGCATTTTGTGACAAAGTGCATCAGTGGATGATGAGAATGTCAGTTGTGACAAAGAACACTGTTCATTACTAAAATGCTCTAATTGAGCTGTTAGAATGTCAGAAACAAGCTTTCTGAGCAGAAAAATGCATTTTGTGACAAAGTGATTCAGTGGATGATGAGAATGTCAGTTTTGACAAAGAACACTGTTCATTACTGAAATGCTCTAATTGAGCTGTTAGAATGTCAGAATCAAGCTTTCTGATCAGAAAAATGCATTTGGTGACAAAGTGATTCAGTGGATGATGAGAATGTCAGTTTTGACAAAGAACACTGTTCATTACTGAAAAGCTCTAATTGAGCTGTTAGAATGTCAGAAACAAGCTTTCTGAGCTGAAAACTGCATTTTGTGACAAAGTGCATCAGTGGATGATGAGAATGTCAGTTGTGACAAAGAACACTGTTCATTACTAAAATGCTCTAATTGAGCTGTTAGAATGTCAGAAACAAGCTTTCTGAGCAGAAAAATGCATTTTGTGACAAAGTGATTCAGTGGATGATGAGAATGTCAGTTTTGACAAAGAACACTGTTCATTACTGAAATGCTCTAATTGAGCTGTTAGAATGTCAGAAACATAATTTCTGCTCAGAAAAATGCAATTTGTGACAAAGTGCATCAGTGCATGATGAGAATGTCAGTTGTGACAAAGAACACTGTTCATTACTAAAATGCTCTAATTGAGCTGTTAGAATGTCAGAAACAAGCTTTCTGAGCAGAAAAATGCATTTTGTGACAAAGTGATTCAGTGGATGATGAGAATGTCAGTTTTGACAAAGAACACTGTTCATTACTGAAAGGCTCTAATTGAGCTGTTAGAATGTCAGAAACAAGCTTTCTGAGCTGAAAACTGCATTTTGTGACAAAGTGCATCAGTGGATGATGAGAATGTCAGTTTTGACAATGAACACTTTTCATTACTAAAATGCTCTCATTGAGCTGTTAGAATGTCAGAAACAAGCTTTCTGAGCAGAAAAATGCATTTTGTGACAAAGTGATTCAGTGGATGATGAGAATGTCAGTTTTGACAAAGAACACTGTTCATTACTAAAATGCTCTAATTGAGCTGTTAGAATGTCAGAAACAAGCTTTCTGAGCAGAAAAATGCATTTTGTGACAAAGTGATTCAGTGGATGATGAGAATGTCAGTTTTGACAAAGAACACTGTTCATTACTGAAAAGCTCTAATTGAGCTGTTAGAATGTCAGAAACAAGCTTTCTGAGCTGAAAACTGCATTTTGTGACAAAGTGCATCAGTGGATGATGAGAATGTCAGTTGTGACAAAGAACACTGTTCATTACTAAAATGCCCTAATTGAGCTGTTAGAATGTCAGAAACAAGCTTTCTGAGCAGAAAAATGCATTTTGTGACAAAGTGATTCAGTGGATGATGAGAATGTCAGTTTTGACAAAGAACACTGTTCATTACTGAAATGCTCTAATTGAGCTGTTAGAATGTCAGAAACAAGCTTTCTGATCAGAAAAATGCATTTGGTGACAAAGTGATTCAGTGGATGATGAGAATGTCAGTTTTGACAAAGAACACTGTTCATTACTGAAATGCTCTAATTGAGCTGTTAGAATGTCAGAAACAAGCTTTCTGAGCTGAAAACTGCATTTTGTGACAAAGTGCATCAGTGGATGATGAGAATGTCAGTTTTGACAATGAACACTTTTCATTACTAAAATGCTCTCATTGAGCTGTTAGAATGTCAGAAACAAGCTTTCTGAGCAGAAAAATGCATTTTGTGACAAAGTGATTCAGTGGATGATGAGAATGTCAGTTTTGACAAAGAACACTGTTCATTACTAAAATGCTCTAATTGAGCTGTTAGAATGTCAGAAACAAGCTTTCTGAGCAGAAAAATGCATTTTGTGACAAAGTGATTCAGTGGATGATGAGAATGTCAGTTTTGACAAAGAACACTGTTCATTACTGAAAAGCTCTAATTGAGCTGTTAGAATGTCAGAAACAAGCTTTCTGAGCTGAAAACTGCATTTTGTGACAAAGTGCATCAGTGGATGATGAGAATGTCAGTTGTGACAAAGAACACTGTTCATTACTAAAATGCCCTAATTGAGCTGTTAGAATGTCAGAAACAAGCTTTCTGAGCAGAAAAATGCATTTTGTGACAAAGTGATTCAGTGGATGATGAGAATGTCAGTTTTGACAAAGAACACTGTTCATTACTGAAATGCTCTAATTGAGCTGTTAGAATGTCAGAAACAAGCTTTCTGATCAGAAAAATGCATTTGGTGACAAAGTGATTCAGTGGATGATGAGAATGTCAGTTTTGACAAAGAACACTGTTCATTACTGAAATGCTCTAATTGAGCTGTTAGAATGTCAGAAACAAGCTTTCTGAGCTGAAAACTGCATTTTGTGACAAAGTGCATCAGTGGATGATGAGAATGTCAGTTTTGACAATGAACACTTTTCATTACTAAAATGCTCTCATTGAGCTGTTAGAATGTCAGAAACAAGCTTTCTGAGCAGAAAAATGCATTTTGTGACAAAGTGATTCAGTGGATGATGAGAATGTCAGTTTTGACAAAGAACACTGTTCATTACTGAAATGCTCTAATTGAGCTGTTAGAATGTCAGAAACATAATTTCTGATCAGAAAAATGCAATTTTTGACAAAGTGATTCAGTGGATGATGAGAATGTCAGTTTTGACAAAGAACACTGTTCATTACTGAAATGCTCTCAGTGACCTGTTAGAATGTCAGAAACAAGCTGTCTGAGCAGAAAAATGCATTTTGTGACAAAGTGATTCAGTGGATGATGAGAATGTCAGTTTTGACAAAGAACACTGTTCATTACTGAAATGCTCTAATTGAGCTGTTAGAATGTCAGAAACAAGCTTTCTGATCAGAAAAATGCATTTTGTGACAAAATGATTCAGTGGATGATGAGAATGTCAGTTTTGACAAAGAACACTGTTCATTACTGAAATGCTCTCAATGAGCTGTTAGAATGTCAGAAACAAGCTTTCTGAGCAGAAAAATGCATTTTGTGACAAAGTGATTCAGTGGATGATGAGAATGTCAGTTTTGACAAAGAACAATGTTCATTACTGAAATGCTCTAATTGAGCTGTTAGAATGTCAGAAACAAGCTTTCTGAGCTGAAAACTGCATTTTGTGACAAAGTGCATCAGTGGATGATGAGAATGTCAGTTGTGACAAAGAACACTGTTCATTACTAAAATGCTCTAATTGAGCTGTTAGAATGTCAGAAACAAGCTTTCTGAGCAGAAAAATGCATTTTGTGACAAAGTGATTCAGTGGATGATGAGAATGTCAGTTTTGACAAAGAACACTGTTCATTACTGAAATGCTATCAGTGACCTGTTAGAATGTCAGAAACAAGCTGTCTGAGCAGAAAAATGCATTTTGTGACAAAGTGATTCAGTGGATGATGAGAATGTCAAGTTTTGACAAAGAACACTGTTCATTACTGAAATGCTCTAATTGAGCTGTTAGAATGTCAGAAATAAGCTTTCTGATCAGAAAAAAGCATTTTGTGACAAAGTGATTCAGTGGATAATGAGAATGTCAGTTTTGACAAAGAACACTGTTCATTACAAAAAAGCTCTAATTGAGCTGTTAGAATGTCAGAAACAAGCTTTCTGAGCTGAAAACTGCATTTTGTGACAAAGTGCATCAGTGCATGATGAGAATGTCAGTTGTGACAAAGAACACTGTTCATTACTAAAATGCTCTAATTGAGCTGTTAGAATGTCAGAAACAAGCTTTCTGAGCAGAAAAATGCATTTTGTGACAAAGTGATTCAGTGGATGATGAGAATGTCAGTTTTGACAAAGAACACTGTTCATTACTGAAAAGCTCTAATTGAGCTGTTAGAATGTCAGAAACAAGCTTTCTGAGCTGAAAACTGCATTTTGTGACAAAGTGCATCAGTGGATGATGAGAATGTCAGTTGTGACAAAGAACACTGTTCATTACTAAAATGCTCTAATTGAGCTGTTAGAATGTCAGAAACAAGCTTTCTGAGCAGAAAAATGCATTTTGTGACAAAGTGATTCAGTGGATGATGAGAATGTCAGTTTTGACAAAGAACACTGTTCATTACTGAAATGCTCTAATTGAGCTGTTAGAATGTCAGAATCAAGCTTTCTGATCAGAAAAATGCATTTGGTGACAAAGTGATTCAGTGGATGATGAGAATGTCAGTTTTGACAAAGAACACTGTTCATTACTGAAAAGCTCTAATTGAGCTGTTAGAATGTCAGAAACAAGCTTTCTGAGCTGAAAACTGCATTTTGTGACAAAGTGCATCAGTGGATGATGAGAATGTCAGTTGTGACAAAGAACACTGTTCATTACTAAAATGCTCTAATTGAGCTGTTAGAATGTCAGAAACAAGCTTTCTGAGCAGAAAAATGCATTTTGTGACAAAGTGATTCAGTGGATGATGAGAATGTCAGTTTTGACAAAGAACACTGTTCATTACTGAAATGCTCTAATTGAGCTGTTAGAATGTCAGAAACATAATTTCTGCTCAGAAAAATGCAATTTGTGACAAAGTGCATCAGTGCATGATGAGAATGTCAGTTGTGACAAAGAACACTGTTCATTACTAAAATGCTCTAATTGAGCTGTTAGAATGTCAGAAACAAGCTTTCTGAGCAGAAAAATGCATTTTGTGACAAAGTGCATCAGTGCATGATGAGAATGTCAGTTGTGACAAAGAACACTGTTCATTACTAAAATGCTCTAATTGAGCTGTTAGAATGTCAGAAACAAGCTTTCTGAGCAGAAAAATGCATTTTGTGACAAAGTGATTCAGTGGATGATGAGAATGTCAGTTTTGACAAAGAACAATGTTCATTACTGAAATGCTCTAATTGAGCTGTTAGAATGTCAGAAACAAGCTTTCTGAGCTGAAAACTGCATTTTGTGACAAAGTGCATCAGTGGATGATGAGAATGTCAGTTGTGACAAAGAACACTGTTCATTACTAAAATGCTCTAATTGAGCTGTTAGAATGTCAGAAACAAGCTTTCTGAGCAGAAAAATGCATTTTGTGACAAAGTGATTCAGTGGATGATGAGAATGTCAGTTTTGACAAAGAACACTGTTCATTACTGAAATGCTATCAGTGACCTGTTAGAATGTCAGAAACAAGCTGTCTGAGCAGAAAAATGCATTTTGTGACAAAGTGATTCAGTGGATGATGAGAATGTCAAGTTTTGACAAAGAACACTGTTCATTACTGAAATGCTCTAATTGAGCTGTTAGAATGTCAGAAATAAGCTTTCTGATCAGAAAAAAGCATTTTGTGACAAAGTGATTCAGTGGATAATGAGAATGTCAGTTTTGACAAAGAACACTGTTCATTACAAAAAAGCTCTAATTGAGCTGTTAGAATGTCAGAAACAAGCTTTCTGAGCTGAAAACTGCATTTTGTGACAAAGTGCATCAGTGCATGATGAGAATGTCAGTTGTGACAAAGAACACTGTTCATTACTAAAATGCTCTAATTGAGCTGTTAGAATGTCAGAAACAAGCTTTCTGAGCAGAAAAATGCATTTTGTGACAAAGTGATTCAGTGGATGATGAGAATGTCAGTTTTGACAAAGAACACTGTTCATTACTGAAAAGCTCTAATTGAGCTGTTAGAATGTCAGAAACAAGCTTTCTGAGCTGAAAACTGCATTTTGTGACAAAGTGCATCAGTGGATGATGAGAATGTCAGTTGTGACAAAGAACACTGTTCATTACTAAAATGCTCTAATTGAGCTGTTAGAATGTCAGAAACAAGCTTTCTGAGCAGAAAAATGCATTTTGTGACAAAGTGATTCAGTGGATGATGAGAATGTCAGTTTTGACAAAGAACACTGTTCATTACTGAAATGCTCTAATTGAGCTGTTAGAATGTCAGAATCAAGCTTTCTGATCAGAAAAATGCATTTGGTGACAAAGTGATTCAGTGGATGATGAGAATGTCAGTTTTGACAAAGAACACTGTTCATTACTGAAAAGCTCTAATTGAGCTGTTAGAATGTCAGAAACAAGCTTTCTGAGCTGAAAACTGCATTTTGTGACAAAGTGCATCAGTGGATGATGAGAATGTCAGTTGTGACAAAGAACACTGTTCATTACTAAAATGCTCTAATTGAGCTGTTAGAATGTCAGAAACAAGCTTTCTGAGCAGAAAAATGCATTTTGTGACAAAGTGATTCAGTGGATGATGAGAATGTCAGTTTTGACAAAGAACACTGTTCATTACTGAAATGCTCTAATTGAGCTGTTAGAATGTCAGAAACATAATTTCTGCTCAGAAAAATGCAATTTGTGACAAAGTGCATCAGTGCATGATGAGAATGTCAGTTGTGACAAAGAACACTGTTCATTACTAAAATGCTCTAATTGAGCTGTTAGAATGTCAGAAACAAGCTTTCTGAGCAGAAAAATGCATTTTGTGACAAAGTGATTCAGTGGATGATGAGAATGTCAGTTTTGACAAAGAACACTGTTCATTACTGAAAAGCTCTAATTGAGCTGTTAGAATGTCAGAAACAAGCTTTCTGAGCTGAAAACTGCATTTTGTGACAAAGTGCATCAGTGGATAATGAGAATGTCAGTTTTGACAAAGAACACTGTTCAATTCAAAAAAGCTCTAATTGAGCTGTTAGAATGTCAGAAACAAGCTTTCTGAGCTGAAAACTGCATTTTGTGACAAAGTGCATCAGTGCATGATGAGAATGTCAGTTGTGACAAAGAACACTGTTCATTACTAAAATGCTCTAATTGAGCTGTTAGAATGTCAGAAACAAGCTTTCTGAGCAGAAAAATGCATTTTGTGACAAAGTGATTCAGTGGATGATGAGAATGTCAGTTTTGACAAAGAACACTGTTCATTACTGAAAAGCTCTAATTGAGCTGTTAGAATGTCAGAAACAAGCTTTCTGAGCTGAAAACTGCATTTTGTGACAAAGTGCATCAGTGGATGATGAGAATGTCAGTTGTGACAAAGAACACTGTTCATTACTAAAATGCCCTAATTGAGCTGTTAGAATGTCAGAAACAAGCTTTCTGAGCAGAAAAATGCATTTTGTGACAAAGTGATTCAGTGGATGATGAGAATGTCAGTTTTGACAAAGAACACTGTTCATTACTGAAATGCTCTAATTGAGCTGTTAGAATGTCAGAAACAAGCTTTCTGATCAGAAAAATGCATTTGGTGACAAAGTGATTCAGTGGATGATGAGAATGTCAGTTTTGACAAAGAACACTGTTCATTACTGAAATGCTCTAATTGAGCTGTTAGAATGTCAGAAACAAGCTTTCTGAGCTGAAAACTGCATTTTGTGACAAAGTGCATCAGTGGATGATGAGAATGTCAGTTTTGACAATGAACACTTTTCATTACTAAAATGCTCTCATTGAGCTGTTAGAATGTCAGAAACAAGCTTTCTGAGCAGAAAAATGCATTTTGTGACAAAGTGATTCAGTGGATGATGAGAATGTCAGTTTTGACAAAGAACACTGTTCATTACTAAAATGCTCTAATTGAGCTGTTAGAATGTCAGAAACAAGCTTTCTGAGCAGAAAAATGCATTTTGTGACAAAGTGATTCAGTGGATGATGAGAATGTCAGTTTTGACAAAGAACACTGTTCATTACTGAAAAGCTCTAATTGAGCTGTTAGAATGTCAGAAACAAGCTTTCTGAGCTGAAAACTGCATTTTGTGACAAAGTGCATCAGTGGATGATGAGAATGTCAGTTGTGACAAAGAACACTGTTCATTACTAAAATGCCCTAATTGAGCTGTTAGAATGTCAGAAACAAGCTTTCTGAGCAGAAAAATGCATTTTGTGACAAAGTGATTCAGTGGATGATGAGAATGTCAGTTTTGACAAAGAACACTGTTCATTACTGAAATGCTCTAATTGAGCTGTTAGAATGTCAGAAACAAGCTTTCTGATCAGAAAAATGCATTTGGTGACAAAGTGATTCAGTGGATGATGAGAATGTCAGTTTTGACAAAGAACACTGTTCATTACTGAAATGCTCTAATTGAGCTGTTAGAATGTCAGAAACAAGCTTTCTGAGCTGAAAACTGCATTTTGTGACAAAGTGCATCAGTGGATGATGAGAATGTCAGTTTTGACAATGAACACTTTTCATTACTAAAATGCTCTCATTGAGCTGTTAGAATGTCAGAAACAAGCTTTCTGAGCAGAAAAATGCATTTTGTGACAAAGTGATTCAGTGGATGATGAGAATGTCAGTTTTGACAAAGAACACTGTTCATTACTGAAATGCTCTAATTGAGCTGTTAGAATGTCAGAAACATAATTTCTGATCAGAAAAATGCAATTTTTGACAAAGTGATTCAGTGGATGATGAGAATGTCAGTTTTGACAAAGAACACTGTTCATTACTGAAATGCTCTCAGTGACCTGTTAGAATGTCAGAAACAAGCTGTCTGAGCAGAAAAATGCATTTTGTGACAAAGTGATTCAGTGGATGATGAGAATGTCAGTTTTGACAAAGAACACTGTTCATTACTGAAATGCTCTAATTGAGCTGTTAGAATGTCAGAAACAAGCTTTCTGATCAGAAAAATGCATTTTGTGACAAAATGATTCAGTGGATGATGAGAATGTCAGTTTTGACAAAGAACACTGTTCATTACTGAAATGCTCTCAATGAGCTGTTAGAATGTCAGAAACAAGCTTTCTGAGCAGAAAAATGCATTTTGTGACAAAGTGATTCAGTGGATGATGAGAATGTCAGTTTTGACAAAGAACAATGTTCATTACTGAAATGCTCTAATTGAGCTGTTAGAATGTCAGAAACAAGCTTTCTGAGCTGAAAACTGCATTTTGTGACAAAGTGCATCAGTGGATGATGAGAATGTCAGTTGTGACAAAGAACACTGTTCATTACTAAAATGCTCTAATTGAGCTGTTAGAATGTCAGAAACAAGCTTTCTGAGCAGAAAAATGCATTTTGTGACAAAGTGATTCAGTGGATGATGAGAATGTCAGTTTTGACAAAGAACACTGTTCATTACTGAAATGCTATCAGTGACCTGTTAGAATGTCAGAAACAAGCTGTCTGAGCAGAAAAATGCATTTTGTGACAAAGTGATTCAGTGGATGATGAGAATGTCAAGTTTTGACAAAGAACACTGTTCATTACTGAAATGCTCTAATTGAGCTGTTAGAATGTCAGAAATAAGCTTTCTGATCAGAAAAAAGCATTTTGTGACAAAGTGATTCAGTGGATAATGAGAATGTCAGTTTTGACAAAGAACACTGTTCATTACAAAAAAGCTCTAATTGAGCTGTTAGAATGTCAGAAACAAGCTTTCTGAGCTGAAAACTGCATTTTGTGACAAAGTGCATCAGTGCATGATGAGAATGTCAGTTGTGACAAAGAACACTGTTCATTACTAAAATGCTCTAATTGAGCTGTTAGAATGTCAGAAACAAGCTTTCTGAGCAGAAAAATGCATTTTGTGACAAAGTGATTCAGTGGATGATGAGAATGTCAGTTTTGACAAAGAACACTGTTCATTACTGAAATGCTCTAATTGAGCTGTTAGAATGTCAGAAACAAGCTTTCTGAGCAGAAAAATGCATTTTGTGACAAAGTGATTCAGTGGATGATGAGAATGTCAGTTTTGACAAAGAACACTGTTCATTACTGAAATGCTCTAATTGAGCTGTTAGAATGTCAGAAACAAGCTTTCTGAGCTGAAAACTGCATTTTGTGACAAAGTGCATCAGTGCATGATGAGAATGTCAGTTGTGACAAAGAACACTGTTCATTACTAAAATGCTCTAATTGAGCTGTTAGAATGTCAGAAACAAGCTTTCTGAGCAGAAAAATGCATTTTGTGACAAAGTGATTCAGTGGATGATGAGAATGTCAGTTTTGACAAAGAACACTGTTCATTACTGAAAAGCTCTAATTGAGCTGTTAGAATGTCAGAAACAAGCTTTCTGAGCTGAAAACTGCATTTTGTGACAAAGTGCTTCAGTGGATGATGAGAATGTCAGTTGTGACAAAGAACACTGTTCATTACTAAAATGCTCTAATTGAGCTGTTAGAATGTCAGAAACAAGCTTTCTGAGCAGAAAAATGCATTTTGTGACAAAGTGATTCAGTGGATGATGAGAATGTCAGTTTTGACAAAGAACACTGTTCATTACTGAAATGCTCTAATTAAGCTGTTAGAATGTCAGAAACAAGCTTTCTGATCAGAAAAATGCATTTGGTGACAAAGTGATTCAGTGGATGATGAGAATGTCAGTTTTGACAAAGAACACTGTTCATTACTGAAATGCTCTAATTGAGCTGTTAGAATGTCAGAAACAAGCTTTCTGAGCAGAAAAATGCATTTTGTGACAAAGTGATTCAGTGGATGATGAGAATGTCAGTTTTGACAAAGAACACTGTTCATTACTGAAATGCTATCAGTGACCTGTTAGAATGTCAGAAACAAGCTGTCTGAGCAGAAAAATGCATTTTGTGACAAAGTGATTCAGTGGATGATGAGAATGTCAGTTTTGACAAAGAACACTGTTCATTACTGAAATGCTCTAATTGAGCTGTTAGAATGTCAGAAACAAGCTTTCTGATCAGAAAAATGCATTTGGTGACAAAGTGATTCAGTGGATGATGAGAATGTCAGTTTTGACAAAGAACACTGTTCATTACTGAAATGCTCTAATTGAGCTGTTAGAATGTCAGAAACAAGCTTTCTGAGCTGAAAACTGCATTTTGTGACAAAGTGCATCAGTGGATGATGAGAATGTCAGTTTTGACAATGAACACTTTTCATTACTAAAATGCTCTCATTGAGCTGTTAGAATGTCAGAAACAAGCTTTCTGAGCAGAAAAATGCATTTTGTGACAAAGTGATTCAGTGGATGATGAGAATGTCAGTTTTGACAAAGAACACTGTTCATTACTAAAATGCTCTAATTGAGCTGTTAGAATGTCAGAAACAAGCTTTCTGAGCAGAAAAATGCATTTTGTGACAAAGTGATTCAGTGGATGATGAGAATGTCAGTTTTGACAAAGAACACTGTTCATTACTGAAAAGCTCTAATTGAGCTGTTAGAATGTCAGAAACAAGCTTTCTGAGCTGAAAACTGCATTTTGTGACAAAGTGCATCAGTGGATGATGAGAATGTCAGTTGTGACAAAGAACACTGTTCATTACTAAAATGCCCTAATTGAGCTGTTAGAATGTCAGAAACAAGCTTTCTGAGCAGAAAAATGCATTTTGTGACAAAGTGATTCAGTGGATGATGAGAATGTCAGTTTTGACAAAGAACACTGTTCATTACTGAAATGCTCTAATTGAGCTGTTAGAATGTCAGAAACAAGCTTTCTGATCAGAAAAATGCATTTGGTGACAAAGTGATTCAGTGGATGATGAGAATGTCAGTTTTGACAAAGAACACTGTTCATTACTGAAATGCTCTAATTGAGCTGTTAGAATGTCAGAAACAAGCTTTCTGAGCTGAAAACTGCATTTTGTGACAAAGTGCATCAGTGGATGATGAGAATGTCAGTTTTGACAATGAACACTTTTCATTACTAAAATGCTCTCATTGAGCTGTTAGAATGTCAGAAACAAGCTTTCTGAGCAGAAAAATGCATTTTGTGACAAAGTGATTCAGTGGATGATGAGAATGTCAGTTTTGACAAAGAACACTGTTCATTACTGAAATGCTCTAATTGAGCTGTTAGAATGTCAGAAACATAATTTCTGATCAGAAAAATGCAATTTTTGACAAAGTGATTCAGTGGATGATGAGAATGTCAGTTTTGACAAAGAACACTGTTCATTACTGAAATGCTCTCAGTGACCTGTTAGAATGTCAGAAACAAGCTGTCTGAGCAGAAAAATGCATTTTGTGACAAAGTGATTCAGTGGATGATGAGAATGTCAGTTTTGACAAAGAACACTGTTCATTACTGAAATGCTCTAATTGAGCTGTTAGAATGTCAGAAACAAGCTTTCTGATCAGAAAAATGCATTTTGTGACAAAATGATTCAGTGGATGATGAGAATGTCAGTTTTGACAAAGAACACTGTTCATTACTGAAATGCTCTCAATGAGCTGTTAGAATGTCAGAAACAAGCTTTCTGAGCAGAAAAATGCATTTTGTGACAAAGTGATTCAGTGGATGATGAGAATGTCAGTTTTGACAAAGAACAATGTTCATTACTGAAATGCTCTAATTGAGCTGTTAGAATGTCAGAAACAAGCTTTCTGAGCTGAAAACTGCATTTTGTGACAAAGTGCATCAGTGGATGATGAGAATGTCAGTTGTGACAAAGAACACTGTTCATTACTAAAATGCTCTAATTGAGCTGTTAGAATGTCAGAAACAAGCTTTCTGAGCAGAAAAATGCATTTTGTGACAAAGTGATTCAGTGGATGATGAGAATGTCAGTTTTGACAAAGAACACTGTTCATTACTGAAATGCTATCAGTGACCTGTTAGAATGTCAGAAACAAGCTGTCTGAGCAGAAAAATGCATTTTGTGACAAAGTGATTCAGTGGATGATGAGAATGTCAAGTTTTGACAAAGAACACTGTTCATTACTGAAATGCTCTAATTGAGCTGTTAGAATGTCAGAAATAAGCTTTCTGATCAGAAAAAAGCATTTTGTGACAAAGTGATTCAGTGGATAATGAGAATGTCAGTTTTGACAAAGAACACTGTTCATTACAAAAAAGCTCTAATTGAGCTGTTAGAATGTCAGAAACAAGCTTTCTGAGCTGAAAACTGCATTTTGTGACAAAGTGCATCAGTGCATGATGAGAATGTCAGTTGTGACAAAGAACACTGTTCATTACTAAAATGCTCTAATTGAGCTGTTAGAATGTCAGAAACAAGCTTTCTGAGCAGAAAAATGCATTTTGTGACAAAGTGATTCAGTGGATGATGAGAATGTCAGTTTTGACAAAGAACACTGTTCATTACTGAAATGCTCTAATTGAGCTGTTAGAATGTCAGAAACAAGCTTTCTGAGCAGAAAAATGCATTTTGTGACAAAGTGATTCAGTGGATGATGAGAATGTCAGTTTTGACAAAGAACACTGTTCATTACTGAAATGCTCTAATTGAGCTGTTAGAATGTCAGAAACAAGCTTTCTGAGCTGAAAACTGCATTTTGTGACAAAGTGCATCAGTGCATGATGAGAATGTCAGTTGTGACAAAGAACACTGTTCATTACTAAAATGCTCTAATTGAGCTGTTAGAATGTCAGAAACAAGCTTTCTGAGCAGAAAAATGCATTTTGTGACAAAGTGATTCAGTGGATGATGAGAATGTCAGTTTTGACAAAGAACACTGTTCATTACTGAAAAGCTCTAATTGAGCTGTTAGAATGTCAGAAACAAGCTTTCTGAGCTGAAAACTGCATTTTGTGACAAAGTGCTTCAGTGGATGATGAGAATGTCAGTTGTGACAAAGAACACTGTTCATTACTAAAATGCTCTAATTGAGCTGTTAGAATGTCAGAAACAAGCTTTCTGAGCAGAAAAATGCATTTTGTGACAAAGTGATTCAGTGGATGATGAGAATGTCAGTTTTGACAAAGAACACTGTTCATTACTGAAATGCTCTAATTAAGCTGTTAGAATGTCAGAAACAAGCTTTCTGATCAGAAAAATGCATTTGGTGACAAAGTGATTCAGTGGATGATGAGAATGTCAGTTTTGACAAAGAACACTGTTCATTACTGAAATGCTCTAATTGAGCTGTTAGAATGTCAGAAACAAGCTTTCTGAGCAGAAAAATGCATTTTGTGACAAAGTGATTCAGTGGATGATGAGAATGTCAGTTTTGACAAAGAACACTGTTCATTACTGAAATGCTATCAGTGACCTGTTAGAATGTCAGAAACAAGCTGTCTGAGCAGAAAAATGCATTTTGTGACAAAGTGATTCAGTGGATGATGAGAATGTCAGTTTTGACAAAGAACACTGTTCATTACTGAAATGCTCTAATTGAGCTGTTAGAATGTCAGAAACAAGCTTTCTGATCAGAAAAATGCATTTGGTGACAAAGTGATTCAGTGGATGATGAGAATGTCAGTTTTGACAAAGAACACTGTTCATTACTGAAATGCTCTAATTGAGCTGTTAGAATGTCAGAAACAAGCTTTCTGAGCTGAAAACTGCATTTTGTGACAAAGTGCATCAGTGGATGATGAGAATGTCAGTTTTGACAATGAACACTTTTCATTACTAAAATGCTCTCATTGAGCTGTTAGAATGTCAGAAACAAGCTTTCTGAGCAGAAAAATGCATTTTGTGACAAAGTGATTCAGTGGATGATGAGAATGTCAGTTTTGACAAAGAACACTGTTCATTACTAAAATGCTCTAATTGAGCTGTTAGAATGTCAGAAACAAGCTTTCTGAGCAGAAAAATGCATTTTGTGACAAAGTGATTCAGTGGATGATGAGAATGTCAGTTTTGACAAAGAACACTGTTCATTACTGAAAAGCTCTAATTGAGCTGTTAGAATGTCAGAAACAAGCTTTCTGAGCTGAAAACTGCATTTTGTGACAAAGTGCATCAGTGGATGATGAGAATGTCAGTTGTGACAAAGAACACTGTTCATTACTAAAATGCCCTAATTGAGCTGTTAGAATGTCAGAAACAAGCTTTCTGAGCAGAAAAATGCATTTTGTGACAAAGTGATTCAGTGGATGATGAGAATGTCAGTTTTGACAAAGAACACTGTTCATTACTGAAATGCTCTAATTGAGCTGTTAGAATGTCAGAAACAAGCTTTCTGATCAGAAAAATGCATTTGGTGACAAAGTGATTCAGTGGATGATGAGAATGTCAGTTTTGACAAAGAACACTGTTCATTACTGAAATGCTCTAATTGAGCTGTTAGAATGTCAGAAACAAGCTTTCTGAGCTGAAAACTGCATTTTGTGACAAAGTGCATCAGTGGATGATGAGAATGTCAGTTTTGACAATGAACACTTTTCATTACTAAAATGCTCTCATTGAGCTGTTAGAATGTCAGAAACAAGCTTTCTGAGCAGAAAAATGCATTTTGTGACAAAGTGATTCAGTGGATGATGAGAATGTCAGTTTTGACAAAGAACACTGTTCATTACTGAAATGCTCTAATTGAGCTGTTAGAATGTCAGAAACATAATTTCTGATCAGAAAAATGCAATTTTTGACAAAGTGATTCAGTGGATGATGAGAATGTCAGTTTTGACAAAGAACACTGTTCATTACTGAAATGCTCTCAGTGACCTGTTAGAATGTCAGAAACAAGCTGTCTGAGCAGAAAAATGCATTTTGTGACAAAGTGATTCAGTGGATGATGAGAATGTCAGTTTTGACAAAGAACACTGTTCATTACTGAAATGCTCTAATTGAGCTGTTAGAATGTCAGAAACAAGCTTTCTGATCAGAAAAATGCATTTTGTGACAAAATGATTCAGTGGATGATGAGAATGTCAGTTTTGACAAAGAACACTGTTCATTACTGAAATGCTCTCAATGAGCTGTTAGAATGTCAGAAACAAGCTTTCTGAGCAGAAAAATGCATTTTGTGACAAAGTGATTCAGTGGATGATGAGAATGTCAGTTTTGACAAAGAACAATGTTCATTACTGAAATGCTCTAATTGAGCTGTTAGAATGTCAGAAACAAGCTTTCTGAGCTGAAAACTGCATTTTGTGACAAAGTGCATCAGTGGATGATGAGAATGTCAGTTGTGACAAAGAACACTGTTCATTACTAAAATGCTCTAATTGAGCTGTTAGAATGTCAGAAACAAGCTTTCTGAGCAGAAAAATGCATTTTGTGACAAAGTGATTCAGTGGATGATGAGAATGTCAGTTTTGACAAAGAACACTGTTCATTACTGAAATGCTATCAGTGACCTGTTAGAATGTCAGAAACAAGCTGTCTGAGCAGAAAAATGCATTTTGTGACAAAGTGATTCAGTGGATGATGAGAATGTCAAGTTTTGACAAAGAACACTGTTCATTACTGAAATGCTCTAATTGAGCTGTTAGAATGTCAGAAATAAGCTTTCTGATCAGAAAAAAGCATTTTGTGACAAAGTGATTCAGTGGATAATGAGAATGTCAGTTTTGACAAAGAACACTGTTCATTACAAAAAAGCTCTAATTGAGCTGTTAGAATGTCAGAAACAAGCTTTCTGAGCTGAAAACTGCATTTTGTGACAAAGTGCATCAGTGCATGATGAGAATGTCAGTTGTGACAAAGAACACTGTTCATTACTAAAATGCTCTAATTGAGCTGTTAGAATGTCAGAAACAAGCTTTCTGAGCAGAAAAATGCATTTTGTGACAAAGTGATTCAGTGGATGATGAGAATGTCAGTTTTGACAAAGAACACTGTTCATTACTGAAATGCTCTAATTGAGCTGTTAGAATGTCAGAAACAAGCTTTCTGAGCAGAAAAATGCATTT
Source organism: Barbatula barbatula (assembly GCF_947034865.1). NCBI lineage: Eukaryota > Metazoa > Chordata > Actinopteri > Cypriniformes > Nemacheilidae > Barbatula > Barbatula barbatula. The sequence goes on along the minus strand of NC_136778.1, from coordinate 17,379,387 downwards.
TGTGACAAAGTGATTCAGTGGATGATGAGAATGTCAGTTTTGACAAAGAACACTGTTCATTACTGAAATGCTCTAATTGAGCTGTTAGAATGTCAGAAACAAGCTTTCTGAGCTGAAAACTGCATTTTGTGACAAAGTGCATCAGTGCATGATGAGAATGTCAGTTGTGACAAAGAACACTGTTCATTACTAAAATGCTCTAATTGAGCTGTTAGAATGTCAGAAACAAGCTTTCTGAGCAGAAAAATGCATTTTGTGACAAAGTGATTCAGTGGATGATGAGAATGTCAGTTTTGACAAAGAACACTGTTCATTACTGAAAAGCTCTAATTGAGCTGTTAGAATGTCAGAAACAAGCTTTCTGAGCTGAAAACTGCATTTTGTGACAAAGTGCTTCAGTGGATGATGAGAATGTCAGTTGTGACAAAGAACACTGTTCATTACTAAAATGCTCTAATTGAGCTGTTAGAATGTCAGAAACAAGCTTTCTGAGCAGAAAAATGCATTTTGTGACAAAGTGATTCAGTGGATGATGAGAATGTCAGTTTTGACAAAGAACACTGTTCATCACTGAAATGCTCTAATTAAGCTGTTAGAATGTCAGAAACAAGCTTTCTGATCAGAAAAATGCATTTGGTGACAAAGTGATTCAGTGGATGATGAGAATGTCAGTTTTGACAAAGAACACTGTTCATTACTGAAATGCTCTAATTGAGCTGTTAGAATGTCAGAAACAAGCTTTCTGAGCAGAAAAATGCATTTTGTGACAAAGTGATTCAGTGGATGATGAGAATGTCAGTTTTGACAAAGAACACTGTTCATTACTGAAATGCTATCAGTGACCTGTTAGAATGTCAGAAACAAGCTGTCTGAGCAGAAAAATGCATTTTGTGACAAAGTGATTCAGTGGATGATGAGAATGTCAGTTTTGACAAAGAACACTGTTCATTACTGAAATGCTCTAATTGAGCTGTTAGAATGTCAGAAACAAGCTTTCTGATCAGAAAAAAGCATTTTGTGACAAAGTGATTCAGTGGATAATGAGAATGTCAGTTTTGACAAAGAACACTGTTCATTACAAAAAAGCTCTAATTGAGCTGTTAGAATGTCAGAAACAAGCTTTCTGAGCTGAAAACTGCATTTTGTAACAAAGTGCATCAGTGCATGATGAGAATGTCAGTTGTGACAAAGAACACTGTTCATTACTAAAATGCTCTAATTGAGCTGTTAGAATGTCAGAAACAAGCTTTCTGAGCAGAAAAATGCATTTTGTGACAAAGTGATTCAGTGGATGATGAGAATGTCAGTTTTGACAAAGAACACTGTTCATTACTGAAAAGCTCTAATTGAGCTGTTAGAATGTCAGAAACAAGCTTTCTGAGCAGAAAAATGCATTTTGTGACAAAGTGCATCAGTGGATGATGAGAATGTCAGTTGTGACAAAGAACACTGTTCATTACTAAAATGCCCTAATTGAGCTGTTAGAATGTCAGAAACAAGCTTTCTGAGCAGAAAAATGCATTTTGTGACAAAGTGATTCAGTGGATGATGAGAATGTCAGTTTTGACAAAGAACACTGTTCATTACTGAAATGCTCTAATTGAGCTGTTAGAATGTCAGAAACAAGCTTTCTGAGCTGAAAACTGCATTTTGTGACAAAGTGCATCAGTGGATGATGAGAATGTCAGTTTTGACAATGAACACTTTTCATTACTAAAATGCTCTCATTGAGCTGTTAGAATGTCAGAAACAAGCTTTCTGAGCAGAAAAATGCATTTTGTGACAAAGTGATTCAGTGGATGATGAGAATGTCAGTTTTGACAAAGAACACTGTTCATTACTGAAATGCTCTAATTGAGCTGTTAGAATGTCAGAAACATAATTTCTGATCAGAAAAATGCAATTTGTGACAAAGTGATTCAGTGGATGATGAGAATGTCAGTTTTGACAAAGAACACTGTTCATTACTGAAATGCTCTCAGTGACCTGTTAGAATGTCAGAAACAAGCTGTCTGAGCAGAAAAATGCATTTTGTGACAAAGTGATTCAGTGGATGATGAGAATGTCAGTTTTGACAAAGAACACTGTTCATTACTGAAATGCTCTAATTGAGCTGTTAGAATGTCAGAAACAAGCTTTCTGATCAGAAAAATGCATTTTGTGACAAAATGATTCAGTGGATGATGAGAATGTCAGTTTTGACAAAGAACACTGTTCATTACAAAAAAGCTCTAATTGAGCTGTTACAATGTCACAAACAAGCTTTCTGAGCTGAAAACTGCATTTTGTGACAAAGTGCATCAGTGCATGATGAGAATGTCAGTTGTGACAAAGAACACTGTTCATTACTAAAATGCTCTAATTGAGCTGTTAGAATGTCAGAAACAAGCTTTCTGAGCAGAAAAATGCATTTTGTGACAAAGTGATTCAGTGGATGATGAGAATGTCAGTTTTGACAAAGAACACTGTTCATTACTGAAATGCTCTCAATGAGCTGTTAGAATGTCAGAAACAAGCTTTCTGAGCAGAAAAATGCATTTTGTGACAAAGTGATTCAGTGGATGATGAGAATGTCAGTTTTGACAAAGAACACTGTTCATTACTGAAATGCTCTCAATGAGCTGTTAGAATGTCAGAAACAAGCTTTCTGAGCTGAAAACTGCATTTTGTGACAGAGTGCTTCAGTGGATGATGAGAATGTCAGTTTTGACAAAGAACAATGTTCATTACTGAAATGCTCTAATTGAGCTGTTAGAATGTCAGAAACAAGCTTTCTGAGCTGAAAACTGCATTTTGTGACAAAGTGCATCAGTGGATGATGAGAATGTCAGTTGTGACAAAGAACACTGTTCATTACTAAAATGCTCTAATTGAGCTGTTAGAATGTCAGAAACAAGCTTTCTGAGCAGAAAAATGCATTTTGTGACAAAGTGATTCAGTGGATGATGAGAATGTCAGTTTTGACAAAGAACACTGTTCATTACTGAAATGCTATCAGTGACCTGTTAGAATGTCAGAAACAAGCTGTCTGAGCAGAAAAATGCATTTTGTGACAAAGTGATTCAGTGGATGATGAGAATGTCAAGTTTTGACAAAGAACACTGTTCATTACTGAAATGCTCTAATTGAGCTGTTAGAATGTCAGAAATAAGCTTTCTGATCAGAAAAAAGCATTTTGTGACAAAGTGATTCAGTGGATAATGAGAATGTCAGTTTTGACAAAGAACACTGTTCATTACAAAAAAGCTCTAATTGAGCTGTTAGAATGTCAGAAACAAGCTTTCTGAGCTGAAAACTGCATTTTGTGACAAAGTGCATCAGTGCATGATGAGAATGTCAGTTGTGACAAAGAACACTGTTCATTACTAAAATGCTCTAATTGAGCTGTTAGAATGTCAGAAACAAGCTTTCTGAGCAGAAAAATGCATTTTGTGACAAAGTGATTCAGTGGATGATGAGAATGTCAGTTTTGACAAAGAACACTGTTCATTACTGAAATGCTCTAATTGAGCTGTTAGAATGTCAGAAACAAGCTTTCTGAGCAGAAAAATGCATTTTGTGACAAAGTGATTCAGTGGATGATGAGAATGTCAGTTTTGACAAAGAACACTGTTCATTACTGAAATGCTCTAATTGAGCTGTTAGAATGTCAGAAACAAGCTTTCTGAGCTGAAAACTGCATTTTGTGACAAAGTGCATCAGTGCATGATGAGAATGTCAGTTGTGACAAAGAACACTGTTCATTACTAAAATGCTCTAATTGAGCTGTTAGAATGTCAGAAACAAGCTTTCTGAGCAGAAAAATGCATTTTGTGACAAAGTGATTCAGTGGATGATGAGAATGTCAGTTTTGACAAAGAACACTGTTCATTACTGAAATGCTCTAATTGAGCTGTTAGAATGTCAGAAACAAGCTTTCTGAGCTGAAAACTGCATTTTGTGACAAAGTGCTTCAGTGGATGATGAGAATGTCAGTTGTGACAAAGAACACTGTTCATTACTAAAATGCTCTAATTGAGCTGTTAGAATGTCAGAAACAAGCTTTCTGAGCAGAAAAATGCATTTTGTGACAAAGTGATTCAGTGGATGATGAGAATGTCAGTTTTGACAAAGAACACTGTTCATTACTGAAATGCTCTAATTAAGCTGTTAGAATGTCAGAAACAAGCTTTCTGATCAGAAAAATGCATTTGGTGACAAAGTGATTCAGTGGATGATGAGAATGTCAGTTTTGACAAAGAACACTGTTCATTACTGAAATGCTCTAATTGAGCTGTTAGAATGTCAGAAACAAGCTTTCTGAGCAGAAAAATGCATTTTGTGACAAAGTGATTCAGTGGATGATGAGAATGTCAGTTTTGACAAAGAACACTGTTCATTACTGAAATGCTATCAGTGACCTGTTAGAATGTCAGAAACAAGCTGTCTGAGCAGAAAAATGCATTTTGTGACAAAGTGATTCAGTGGATGATGAGAATGTCAGTTTTGACAAAGAACACTGTTCATTACTGAAATGCTCTAATTGAGCTGTTAGAATGTCAGAAACAAGCTTTCTGATCAGAAAAAAGCATTTTGTGACAAAGTGATTCAGTGGATAATGAGAATGTCAGTTTTGACAAAGAACACTGTTCATTACAAAAAAGCTCTAATTGAGCTGTTAGAATGTCAGAAACAAGCTTTCTGAGCTGAAAACTGCATTTTGTAACAAAGTGCATCAGTGCATGATGAGAATGTCAGTTGTGACAAAGAACACTGTTCATTACTAAAATGCTCTAGTTGAGCTGTTAGAATGTCAGAAACAAGCTTTCTGAGCAGAAAAATGCATTTTGTGACAAAGTGATTCAGTGGATGATGAGAATGTCAGTTTTGACAAAGAACACTGTTCATTACTGAAAAGCTCTAATTGAGCTGTTAGAATGTCAGAAACAAGCTTTCTGAGCTGAAAACTGCATTTTGTGACAAAGTGCATCAGTGGATGATGAGAATGTCAGTTGTGACAAAGAACACTGTTCATTACTAAAATGCCCTAATTGAGCTGTTAGAATGTCAGAAACAAGCTTTCTGAGCAGAAAAATGCATTTTGTGACAAAGTGATTCAGTGGATGATGAGAATGTCAGTTTTGACAAAGAACACTGTTCATTACTGAAATGCTCTAATTGAGCTGTTAGAATGTCAGAAACAAGCTTTCTGATCAGAAAAATGCATTTGGTGACAAAGTGATTCAGTGGATGATGAGAATGTCAGTTTTGACAAAGAACACTGTTCATTACTGAAATGCTCTAATTGAGCTGTTAGAATGTCAGAAACAAGCTTTCTGAGCTGAAAACTGCATTTTGTGACAAAGTGCATCAGTGGATGATGAGAATGTCAGTTTTGACAAAGAACACTTTTCATTACTAAAATGCTCTCATTGAGCTGTTAGAATGTCAGAAACAAGCTTTCTGAGCAGAAAAATGCATTTTGTGACAAAGTGATTCAGTGGATGATGAGAATGTCAGTTTTGACAAAGAACACTGTTCATTACTGAAATGCTCTAATTGAGCTGTTAGAATGTCAGAAACATAATTTCTGATCAGAAAAATGCAATTTGTGACAAAGTGATTCAGTGGATGATGAGAATGTCAGTTTTGACAAAGAACACTGTTCATTACTGAAATGCTCTCAGTGACCTGTTAGAATGTCAGAAACAAGCTGTCTGAGCAGAAAAATGCATTTTGTGACAAAGTGATTCAGTGGATGATGAGAATGTCAGTTTTGACAAAGAACTCTAATTGAGCTGTTAGAATGTCAGAAACAAGCTTTCTGATCAGAAAAATGCATTTTGTGACAAAATGATTCAGTGGATGATGAGAATGTCAGTTTTGACAAAGAACACTGTTCATTACAAAAAAGCTCTAATTGAGCTGTTACAATGTCACAAACAAGCTTTCTGAGCTGAAAACTGCATTTTGTGACAAAGTGCATCAGTGCATGATGAGAATGTCAGTTGTGACAAAGAACACTGTTCATTACTAAAATGCTCTAATTGAGCTGTTAGAATGTCAGAAACAAGCTTTCTGAGCAGAAAAATGCATTTTGTGACAAAGTGATTCAGTGGATGATGAGAATGTCAGTTTTGACAAAGAACACTGTTCATTACTGAAATGCTCTCAATGAGCTGTTAGAATGTCAGAAACAAGCTTTCTGAGCAGAAAAATGCATTTTGTGACAAAGTGATTCAGTGGATGATGAGAATGTCAGTTTTGACAAAGAACACTGTTCATTACTGAAATGCTCTCAATGAGCTGTTAGAATGTAAGAAACATAATTTCTGATCAGAAAAATGCAATTTGTGACAAAGTGATTCAGTGGATGATGAGAATGTCACTTTTGACAAAGAACACTGTTCATTACTGAAATGCTCTCAATGAGCTGTTAGAATGTCAGAAACAAGCTTTCTGAGCTGAAAACTGCATTTTGTGACAGAGTGCATCAGTGGATGATGAGAATGTCAGTTTTGACAAAGAACACTGTTCATTGCTGAAAAGCTCTAATTGAGCTGTTAGAATGTCAGAAACAAGCTTTCTGAGCTGAAAACTGCATTTTGTGACAAAGTGCATCAGTGGATGATGAGAATGTCAGTTGTGACAAAGAACACTGTTCATTACTAAAATGCTCTAATTGAGCTGTTAGAATGTCAGAAACAAGCTTTCTGAGCAGAAAAATGCATTTTGTGACAAAGTGATTCAGTGGATGATGAGAATGTCAGTTTTGACAAAGAACACTGTTCATTACTGAAATGCTCTAATTGAGCTGTTAGAATGTCAGAATCAAGCTTTCTGATCAGAAAAATGCATTTGGTGACAAAGTGATTCAGTGGATGATGAGAATGTCAGTTTTGACAAAGAACACTGTTCATTACTGAAAAGCTCTAATTGAGCTGTTAGAATGTCAGAAACAAGCTTTCTGAGCTGAAAACTGCATTTTGTGACAAAGTGCATCAGTGGATGATGAGAATGTCAGTTGTGACAAAGAACACTGTTCATTACTAAAATGCTCTAATTGAGCTGTTAGAATGTCAGAAACAAGCTTTCTGAGCAGAAAAATGCATTTTGTGACAAAGTGATTCAGTGGATGATGAGAATGTCAGTTTTGACAAAGAACACTGTTCATTACTGAAATGCTCTAATTGAGCTGTTAGAATGTCAGAAACATAATTTCTGCTCAGAAAAATGCAATTTGTGACAAAGTGCATCAGTGCATGATGAGAATGTCAGTTGTGACAAAGAACACTGTTCATTACTAAAATGCTCTAATTGAGCTGTTAGAATGTCAGAAACAAGCTTTCTGAGCAGAAAAATGCATTTTGTGACAAAGTGATTCAGTGGATGATGAGAATGTCAGTTTTGACAAAGAACACTGTTCATTACTGAAATGCTCTCAATGAGCTGTTAGAATGTCAGAAACAAGCTTTCTGAGCAGAAAAATGCATTTTGTGACAAAGTGCATCAGTGCATGATGAGAATGTCAGTTGTGACAAAGAACACTGTTCATTACTAAAATGCTCTAATTGAGCTGTTAGAATGTCAGAAACAAGCTTTCTGAGCAGAAAAATGCATTTTGTGACAAAGTGATTCAGTGGATGATGAGAATGTCAGTTTTGACAAAGAACACTGTTCATTACTGAAATGCTCTCAATGAGCTGTTAGAATGTCAGAAACAAGCTTTCTGAGAAGAAAAATGCATTTTGTGACAAAGTGATTCAGTGGATGATGAGAATGTCAGTTTTGACAAAGAACACTGTTCATTACTGAAATGCTCTAATTAAAATGTTAGAATGTCAGAAACAAGCTTTCTGATCAGAAAAATGCATTTGGTGACAAAGTGATTCAGTGGATGATGAGAATGTCAGTTTTGACAAAGAACACTGTTCATTACTGAAATGCTCTAATTGAGCTGTTAGAATGTCAGAAACAAGCTTTCTGAGCTGAAAACTGCATTTTGTGACAAACTGCATTAGTGGATGATGAGAATGTCAGTTTTGACAAAGAACACTGTTCATTACTGAAATGCTCTAATTGAGCTGTTAGAATGTCAGAAACATGCTTTCTGATCAGAAAAATGCATTTTGTGACAAAGTGATTCAGTGGATGATGAGAATGTCAGTTTTGACAAAGAACACTGTTCATTACTGAAATGCTCTAATTGAGCTGTTAGAATGTCAGAAACAAGCTTTCTGAGCTGAAAACTGCATTTTGTGACAAACTGCATTAGTGGATGATGAGAATGTCAGTTTTGACAAAGAACAGTGTTCATTACTGAAATGCTCTAATTGAGCTGTTAGAATGTCAGAAACATGCTTTCTGATCAGAAAAATGCATTTTGTGACAAAGTGATTCAGTGGATGATGAGAATGTCAGTTTTGACAAAGAACACTGTTCATTACTGAAATGCTATCAGTGACCTGTTAGAATGTCAGAAACAAGCTGTCTGAGCAGAAAAATGCATTTTGTGACAAAGTGATTCAGTGGATGATGAGAATGTCAGTTTTGACAAAGAACACTGTTCATTACTGAAAAGCTCTAATTGAGCTGTTAGAATGTCAGAAACAAGCTTTCTGAGCTGAAAACTGCATTTTGTGACAAAGTGCATCAGTGGATGATGAGAATGTCAGTTGTGACAAAGAACACTGTTCATTACTAAAATGCCCTAATTGAGCTGTTAGAATGTCAGAAACAAGCTTTCTGAGCAGAAAAATGCATTTTGTGACAAAGTGATTCAGTGGATGATGAGAATGTCAGTTTTGACAAAGAACACTGTTCATTACTGAAATGCTCTAATTGAGCTGTTAGAATGTCAGAAACAAGCTTTCTGATCAGAAAAATGCATTTGGTGACAAAGTGATTCAGTGGATGATGAGAATGTCAGTTTTGACAAAGAACACTGTTCATTACTGAAATGCTCTAATTGAGCTGTTAGAATGTCAGAAACAAGCTTTCTGAGCTGAAAACTGCATTTTGTGACAAAGTGCATCAGTGGATGATGAGAATGTCAGTTTTGACAAAGAACACTTTTCATTACTAAAATGCTCTCATTGAGCTGTTAGAATGTCAGAAACAAGCTTTCTGAGCAGAAAAATGCATTTTGTGACAAAGTGATTCAGTGGATGATGAGAATGTCAGTTTTGACAAAGAACACTGTTCATTACTGAAATGCTCTAATTGAGCTGTTAGAATGTCAGAAACAAGCTTTCTGAGCTGAAAACTGCATTTTGTGACAGAGTGCTTCAGTGGATGATGAGAATGTCAGTTTTGACAAAGAACAATGTTCATTACTGAAATGCTCTAATTGAGCTGTTAGAATGTCAGAAACAAGCTTTCTGAGCTGAAAACTGCATTTTGTGACAAAGTGCATCAGTGGATGATGAGAATGTCAGTTGTGACAAAGAACACTGTTCATTACTAAAATGCTCTAATTGAGCTGTTAGAATGTCAGAAACATAATTTCTGATCAGAAAAATGCAATTTGTGACAAAGTGATTCAGTGGATGATGAGAATGTCAGTTTTGACAAAGAACACTGTTCATTACTGAAATGCTCTCAGTGACCTGTTAGAATGTCAGAAACAAGCTGTCTGAGCAGAAAAATGCATTTTGTGACAAAGTGATTCAGTGGATGATGAGAATGTCAAGTTTTGACAAAGAACACTGTTCATTACTGAAATGCTCTAATTGAGCTGTTAGAATGTCAGAAATAAGCTTTCTGATCAGAAAAAAGCATTTTGTGACAAAGTGATTCAGTGGATGATGAGAATGTCAGTTTTGACAAAGAACACTGTTCATTACTGAAATGCTCTAATTGAGCTGTTAGAATGTCAGAAACAAGCTTTCTGAGCTGAAAACTGCATTTTGTGACAAAGTGCATCAGTGGATGATGAGAATGTCAGTTTTGACAAAGAACACTTTTCATTACTAAAATGCTCTCATTGAGCTGTTAGAATGTCAGAAACAAGCTTTCTGAGCAGAAAAATGCATTTTGTGACAAAGTGATTCAGTGGATGATGAGAATGTCAGTTTTGACAAAGAACACTGTTCATTACTGAAATGCTCTAATTGAGCTGTTAGAATGTCAGAAACAAGCTTTCTGAGCTGAAAACTGCATTTTGTGACAGAGTGCTTCAGTGGATGATGAGAATGTCAGTTTTGACAAAGAACAATGTTCATTACTGAAATGCTCTAATTGAGCTGTTAGAATGTCAGAAACAAGCTTTCTGAGCTGAAAACTGCATTTTGTGACAAAGTGCATCAGTGGATGATGAGAATGTCAGTTGTGACAAAGAACACTGTTCATTACTAAAATGCTCTAATTGAGCTGTTAGAATGTCAGAAACATAATTTCTGATCAGAAAAATGCAATTTGTGACAAAGTGATTCAGTGGATGATGAGAATGTCAGTTTTGACAAAGAACACTGTTCATTACTGAAATGCTCTCAGTGACCTGTTAGAATGTCAGAAACAAGCTGTCTGAGCAGAAAAATGCATTTTGTGACAAAGTGATTCAGTGGATGATGAGAATGTCAAGTTTTGACAAAGAACACTGTTCATTACTGAAATGCTCTAATTGAGCTGTTAGAATGTCAGAAATAAGCTTTCTGATCAGAAAAAAGCATTTTGTGACAAAGTGATTCAGTGGATGATGAGAATGTCAGTTTTGACAAAGAACACTGTTCATTACTGAAATGCTCTCAATGAGCTGTTAGAATGTCAGAAACAAGCTTTCTGAGCTGAAAACTGCATTTTGTGACAGAGTGCATCAGTGGATGATGAGAATGTCAGTTTTGACAAAGAACACTGTTCATTACTGAAATGCTCTCAATGAGCTGTTAGAATGTCAGAAACAAGCTTTCTGAGCAGAAAAATGCATTTTGTGACAAAGTGATTCAGTGGATGATGAGAATGTCAGTTTTGACAAAGAACACTGTTCATTACTGAAATGCTCTCAATGAGCTGTTAGAATGTCAGAAACAAGCTTTCTGAGCTGAAAACTGCATTTTGTGACAGAGTGCTTCAGTGGTTGATGAGAATGTCAGTTTTGACAAAGAACACTGTTCATTACTGAAATGCTCTAATTGAGCTGTTAGAATGTCAGAAACAAGCTTTCTGAGCTGAAAACTGCATTTTGTGACAAAGTGATTCAGTGGATAATGAGAATGTCAGTTTTGACAAAGAACACTGTTCATTACAAAAAGGCTCTAATTGAGCTGTTAGAATGTCAGAAACAAGCTTTCTGAGCTGAAAACTGCATTTTGTGACAAAGTGCATCAGTGCATGATGAGAATGTCAGTTGTGACAAAGAACACTGTTCATTACTAAAATGCTCTAATTGAGCTGTTAGAATGTCAGAAACAAGCTTTCTGAGCAGAAAAATGCATTTTGTGACAAAGTGATTCAGTGGATGATGAGAATGTCAGTTTTGACAAAGAACACTGTTCATTACTGAAATGCTCTAATTGAGCTGTTAGAATGTCAGAAACAAGCTTTCTGAGCTGAAAACTGCATTTTGTGACAAAGTGCATCAGTGCATGATGAGAATGTCAGTTGTGACAAAGAACACTGTTCATTACTAAAATGCTCTAATTGAGCTGTTAGAATGTCAGAAACAAGCTTTCTGAGCAGAAAAATGCATTTTGTGACAAAGTGATTCAGTGGATGATGAGAATGTCAGTTTTGACAAAGAACACTGTTCATTACTGAAAAGCTCTAATTGAGCTGTTAGAATGTCAGAAACAAGCTTTCTGAGCAGAAAAAAGCATTTTGTGACAAAGTGCATCAGTGCATGATGAGAATGTCAGTTGTGACAAAGAACACTGTTCATTACTAAAATGCTCTAATTGAGCTGTTAGAATGTCAGAAACAAGCTTTCTGAGCAGAAAAATGCATTTTGTGACAAAGTGATTCAGTGGATGATGAGAATGTCAGTTTTGACAAAGAACACTGTTCATTACTGAAATGCTCTCAATGAGCTGTTAGAATGTCAGAAACAAGCTTTCTGAGCAGAAAAATGCATTTGGTGACAAAGTGATTCAGTGGATGATGAGAATGTCAGTTTTGACAAAGAACACTGTTCATTACTGAAATGCTCTAATTGAGCTGTTAGAATGTCAGAAACAAGCTTTCTGATCAGAAAAATGCATTTGGTGACAAAGTGATTCAGTGGATGATGAGAATGTCAGTTTTGACAAAGAACACTGTTCATTACTGAAATGCTCTAATTGAGCTGTTAGAATGTCAGAAACAAGCTTTCTGAGCTGAAAACTGCATTTTGTGACAAAGTGCATCAGTGGATGATGAGAATGTCAGTTTTGACAAAGAACACTTTTCATTACTAAAATGCTCTCATTGAGCTGTTAGAATGTCAGAAACAAGCTTTCTGAGCTGAAAACTGCATTTTGTGACAAAGTGCATCAGTGCATGATGAGAATGTCAGTTGTGACAAAGAACACTGTTCATTACTAAAATGCTCTAATTGAGCTGTTAGAATGTCAGAAACAAGCTTTCTGAGCAGAAAAATGCCTTTTGTGACAAAGTGATTCAGTGGATGATGAGAATGTCAGTTTTGACAAAGAACACTGTTCATTACTGAAATGCTCTAATTGAGCTGTTAGAATGTCAGAAACATAATTTCTGATCAGAAAAATGCAATTTGTGACAAAGTGATTCAGTGGATGATGAGAATGTCAGTTTTGACAAAGAACACTGTTCATTACTGAAATGCTCTCAGTGACCTGTTAGAATGTCAGAAACAAGCTGTCTGAGCAGAAAAATGCATTTTGTGAAAAAGTGATTCAGTGGATGATGAGAATGTCAGTTTTGACAAAGAACACTGTTCATTACTGAAATGCTCTAATTGAGCTGTTAGAATGTCAGAAACAAGCTTTCTGATCAGAAAAATGCATTTTGTGACAAAGTGATTCAGTGGATGATGAGAATGTCAGTTTTGACAAAGAACACTGTTCATTACAAAAAAGCTCTAATTGAGCTGTTAGAATGTCAGAAACAAGCTTTCTGAGCAGAAAAATGCATTTTGTGACAAAGTGATTCAGTGGATGATGAGAATGTCAGTTTTGACAAAGAACACTGTTCATTACTGAAATGCTCTCAATGAGCTGTTAGAATGTCAGAAACAAGCTTTCTGAGCTGAAAACTGCATTTTGTGACAAAGTGCATCAGTGGATGATGAGAATGTCAGTTGTGACAAAGAACACTGTTCATTACTAAAATGCTCTAATTGAGCTGTTAGAATGTCAGAAACAAGCTTTCTGAGCAGAAAAAAGCATTTTGTGACAAAGTGATTCAGTGGATGATGAGAATGTCAGTTTTGACAAAGAACACTGTTCATTACTGAAATGCTCTAATTGAGCTGTTAGAATGTCAGAAACAAGCTTTCTGATCAGAAAAATGCATTTGGTGACAAAGTGATTCAGTGGATGATGAGAATGTCAGTTGTGACAAAGAACACTGTTCATTACTGAAATGCTCTAATTGAGCTGTTAGAATGTCAGAAACATAATTTCTGATCAGAAAAATGCAATTTGTGACAAAGTGATTCAGTGGATGATGAGAATGTCAGTTTTGACAAAGAACACTGTTCATTACTGAAATGCTCTCAGTGACCTGTTAGAATGTCAGAAACAAGCTGTCTGAGCAGAAAAATGCATTTTGTGAAAAAGTGATTCAGTGGATGATGAGAATGTCAGTTTTGACAAAGAACACTGTTCATTACTGAAATGCTCTAATTGAGCTGTTAGAATGTCAGAAACAAGCTTTCTGATCAGAAAAATGCATTTTGTGACAAAGTGATTCAGTGGATGATGAGAATGTCAGTTTTGACAAAGAACACTGTTCATTACAAAAAAGCTCTAATTGAGCTGTTAGAATGTCAGAAACAAGCTTTCTGAGCAGAAAAATGCATTTTGTGACAAAGTGATTCAGTGGATGATGAGAATGTCAGTTTTGACAAAGAACACTGTTCATTACTGAAATGCTCTCAATGAGCTGTTAGAATGTCAGAAACAAGCTTTCTGAGCTGAAAACTGCATTTTGTGACAAAGTGCATCAGTGGATGATGAGAATGTCAGTTTTGACAAAGAACACTGTTCATTACTGAAATGCTCTAATTGAGCTGTTAGAATGTCAGAAACAAGCTTTCTGATCAGAAAAATGCATTTGGTGACAATGTGATTCAGTGGATGATGAGAATGTCAGTTTTGACAAAGAACACTGTTCATTACTGAAATGCTCTAATTGAGCTGTTAGAATGTCAGAAACAAGCTTTCTGAGCTGAAAACTGCATTTTGTGACAAACTGCATTAGTGGATGATGAGAATGTCAGTTTTGACAAAGAACACTGTTTATTACTGAAATGCTCTAATTGAGCTGTTAGAATGTCAGAAACAAGCTTTCTGAGCAGAAAAATGCATTTTGTGACAAAGTGCATCAGTGCATGATGAGAATGTCAGTTGTGACAAAGAACACTGTTCATTACTAAAATGCTCTAATTGAGCTGTTAGAATGTCAGAAACAAGCTTTCTGAGCAGAAAAAAGCATTTTGTGACAAAGTGATTCAGTGGATGATGAGAATGTCAGTTTTGACAAAGAACACTGTTCATTACTGAAATGCTCTAATTGAGCTGTTAGAATGTCAGAAACAAGCTTTCTGAGCAGAAAAATGCATTTTGTGACAAAGTGATTCAGTGGATGATGAGAATGTCAGTTTTGACAAAGAACACTGTTCATTACTGAAATGCTCTAATTGAGCTGTTAGAATGTCAGAAACAAGCTTTCTGATCAGAAAAATGCATTTGGTGACAAAGTGATTCAGTGGATGATGAGAATGTCAGTTTTGACAAAGAACACTGTTCATTACTGAAATGCTCTAATTGAGCTGTTAGAATGTCAGAAACAAGCTTTCTGAGCTGAAAACTGCATTTTGTGACAAAGTGCATCAGTGGATGATGAGAATGTCAGTTTTGACAAAGAACACTTTTCATTACTAAAATGCTCTAATTGAGCTGTTAGAATGTCAGAAACATAATTTCTGATCAGAAAAATGCAATTTGTGACAAAGTGATTCAGTGGATGATGAGAATGTCAGTTTTGACAAAGAACACTGTTCATTACTGAAATGCTCTCAGTGACCTGTTAGAATGTCAGAAACAAGCTGTCTGAGCTGAAAACTGCATTTTGTGACAAAGTGCATCAGTGCATGATGAGAATGTCAGTTGTGACAAAGAACACTGTTCATTACTAAAATGCTCTAATTGAGCTGTTAGAATGTCAGAAACAAGCTTTCTGAGCAGAAAAATGCATTTTGTGACAAAGTGATTCAGTGGATGATGAGAATGTCAGTTTTGACAAAGAACACTGTTCATTACTGAAATGCTCTCAATGAGCTGTTAGAATGTCAGAAACAAGCTTTCTGAGCAGAAAAATGCATTTTGTGACAAAGTGATTCAGTGGATGATGAGAATGTCAGTTTTGACAAAGAACACTGTTCATTACTGAAATGCTCTCAATGAGCTGTTAGAATGTCAGAAACAAGCTTTCTGAGCTGAAAACTGCATTTTGTGACAGAGTGCTTCAGTGGATGATGAGAATGTCAGTTTTGACAAAGAACACTGTTCATTACTGAAATGCTCTAATTGAGCTGTTAGAATGTCAGAAACAAGCTTTCTGAGCTGAAAACTGCATTTTGTGACAAAGTGATTCAGTGGATAATGAGAATGTCAGTTTTGACAAAGAACACTGTTCATTACAAAAAAGCTCTAATTGAGCTGTTAGAATGTCAGAAACAAGCTTTCTGAGCTGAAAACTGCATTTTGTGACAAAGTGCATCAGTGCATGATGAGAATGTCAGTTGTGACAAAGAACACTGTTCATTACTAAAATGCTCTAATTGAGCTGTTAGAATGTCAGAAACAAGCTTTCTGAGCAGAAAAATGCATTTTGTGACAAAGTGATTCAGTGGATGATGAGAATGTCAGTTTTGACAAAGAACACTGTTCATTACTGAAATGCTCTAATTGAGCTGTTAGAATGTCAGAAACAAGCTTTCTGAGCTGAAAACTGCATTTTGTGACAAAGTGCATCAGTGCATGATGAGAATGTCAGTTGTGACAAAGAACACTGTTCATTACTAAAATGCTCTAATTGAGCTGTTAGAATGTCAGAAACAAGCTTTCTGAGCAGAAAAATGCATTTTGTGACAAAGTGATTCAGTGGATGATGAGAATGTCAGTTTTGACAAAGAACACTGTTCATTACTGAAAAGCTCTAATTGAGCTGTTAGAATGTCAGAAACAAGCTTTCTGAGCTGAAAACTGCATTTTGTGACAAAGTGCATCAGTGCATGATGAGAATGTCAGTTGTGACAAAGAACACTGTTCATTACTAAAATGCTCTAATTGAGCTGTTAGAATGTCAGAAACAAGCTTTCTGAGCAGAAAAATGCATTTTGTGACAAAGTGATTCAGTGGATGATGAGAATGTCAGTTTTGACAAAGAACACTGTTCATTACTGAAATGCTCTCAATGAGCTGTTAGAATGTCAGAAACAAGCTTTCTGAGCAGAAAAATGCATTTTGTGACAAAGTGCATCAGTGCATGATGAGAATGTCAGTTGTGACAAAGAACACTGTTCATTACTAAAATGCTCTAATTGAGCTGTTAGAATGTCAGAAACAAGCTTTCTGAGCAGAAAAATGCATTTTGTGACAAAGTGATTCAGTGGATGATGAGAATGTCAGTTTTGACAAAGAACACTGTTCATTACTGAAATGCTCTCAATGAGCTGTTAGAATGTCAGAAACAAGCTTTCTGAGAAGAAAAATGCATTTTGTGACAAAGTGATTCAGTGGATGATGAGAATGTCAGTTTTGACAAAGAACACTGTTCATTACTGAAATGCTCTAATTAAAATGTTAGAATGTCAGAAACAAGCTTTCTGATCAGAAAAAAGCATTTGGTGACAAAGTGATTCAGTGGATGATGAGAATGTCAGTTTTGACAAAGAACACTGTTCATTACTGAAATGCTCTAATTGAGCTGTTAGAATGTCAGAAACAAGCTTTCTGAGCTGAAAACTGCATTTTGTGACAAACTGCATTAGTGGATGATGAGAATGTCAGTTTTGACAAAGAACACTGTTCATTACTGAAATGCTCTAATTGAGCTGTTAGAATGTCAGAAGCATGCTTTCTGATCAGAAAAATGCATTTTGTGACAAAGTGATTCAGTGGATGATGAGAATGTCAGTTTTGACGAAGAACACTGTTCATTACTGAAATGCTATCAGTGACCTGTTAGAATGTCAGAAAGAAGCTGTCTGAGCAGAAAAATGCATTTTGTGACAAAGTGATTCAGTGGATGATGAGAATGTCAGTTTTGACAAAGAACACTGTTCATTACTGAAATGCTCTAATTGAGCTGTTAGAATGTCAGAAACAAGCTTTCTGATCAGAAAAAAGCATTTTGTGACAAAGTGATTCAGTGGATAATGAGAATGTCAGTTTTGACAAAGAACACTGTTCAATTCAAAAAAGCTCTAATTGAGCTGTTAGAATGTCAGAAACAAGCTTTCTGAGCTGAAAACTGCATTTTGTGACAAAGTGCATCAGTGCATGATGAGAATGTCAGTTGTGACAAAGAACACTGTTCATTACTAAAATGCTCTAATTGAGCTGTTAGAATGTCAGAAACAAGCTTTCTGAGCAGAAAAATGCATTTTGTGACAAAGTGATTCAGTGGATGATGAGAATGTCAGTTTTGACAAAGAACACTGTTCATTACTGAAAAGCTCTAATTGAGCTGTTAGAATGTCAGAAACAAGCTTTCTGAGCTGAAAACTGCATTTTGTGACAAAGTGCATCAGTGGATGATGAGAATGTCAGTTGTGACAAAGAACACTGTTCATTACTAAAATGCCCTAATTGAGCTGTTAGAATGTCAGAAACAAGCTTTCTGAGCAGAAAAATGCATTTTGTGACAAAGTGATTCAGTGGATGATGAGAATGTCAGTTTTGACAAAGAACACTGTTCATTACTGAAATGCTCTAATTGAGCTGTTAGAATGTCAGAAACAAGCTTTCTGATCAGAAAAATGCATTTGGTGACAAAGTGATTCAGTGGATGATGAGAATGTCAGTTTTGACAAAGAACACTGTTCATTACTGAAATGCTCTAATTGAGCTGTTAGAATGTCAGAAACAAGCTTTCTGAGCTGAAAACTGCATTTTGTGACAAAGTGCATCAGTGGATGATGAGAATGTCAGTTTTGACAATGAACACTTTTCATTACTAAAATGCTCTCATTGAGCTGTTAGAATGTCAGAAACAAGCTTTCTGAGCAGAAAAATGCATTTTGTGACAAAGTGATTCAGTGGATGATGAGAATGTCAGTTTTGACAAAGAACACTGTTCATTACTGAAATGCTCTAATTGAGCTGTTAGAATGTCAGAAACATAATTTCTGATCAGAAAAATGCAATTTGTGACAAAGTGATTCAGTGGATGATGAGAATGTCAGTTTTGACAAAGAACACTGTTCATTACTGAAATGCTCTCAGTGACCTGTTAGAATGTCAGAAACAAGCTGTCTGAGCAGAAAAATGCATTTTGTGACAAAGTGATTCAGTGGATGATGAGAATGTCAGTTTTGACAAAGAACACTGTTCATTACTGAAATGCTCTAATTGAGCTGTTAGAATGTCAGAAACAAGCTTTCTGATCAGAAAAATGCATTTTGTGACAAAATGATTCAGTGGATGATGAGAATGTCAGTTTTGACAAAGAACACTGTTCATTACAAAAAAGCTCTAATTGAGCTGTTACAATGTCACAAACAAGCTTTCTGAGCTGAAAACTGCATTTTGTGACAAAGTGCATCAGTGCATGATGAGAATGTCAGTTGTGACAAAGAACATTGTTCATTACTAAAATGCTCTAATTGAGCTGTTAGAATGTCAGAAACAAGCTTTCTGAGCAGAAAAATGCATTTTGTGACAAAGTGATTCAGTGGATGATGAGAATGTCAGTTTTGACAAAGAACACTGTTCATTACTGAAATGCTCTCAATGAGCTGTTAGAATGTCAGAAACAAGCTTTCTGAGCAGAAAAATGCATTTTGTGACAAAGTGATTCAGTGGATGATGAGAATGTCAGTTTTGACAAAGAACACTGTTCATTACTGAAATGCTCTCAATGAGCTGTTAGAATGTCAGAAACAAGCTTTCTGAGCTGAAAACTGCATTTTGTGACAGAGTGCTTCAGTGGATGATGAGAATGTCAGTTTTGACAAAGAACAATGTTCATTACTGAAATGCTCTAATTGAGCTGTTAGAATGTCAGAAACAAGCTTTCTGAGCTGAAAACTGCATTTTGTGACAAAGTGCATCAGTGGATGATGAGAATGTCAGTTGTGACAAAGAACACTGTTCATTACTAAAATGCTCTAATTGAGCTGTTAGAATGTCAGAAACAAGCTTTCTGAGCAGAAAAATGCATTTTGTGACAAAGTGATTCAGTGGATGATGAGAATGTCAGTTTTGACAAAGAACACTGTTCATTACTGAAATGCTATCAGTGACCTGTTAGAATGTCAGAAACAAGCTGTCTGAGCAGAAAAATGCATTTTGTGACAAAGTGATTCAGTGGATGATGAGAATGTCAAGTTTTGACAAAGAACACTGTTCATTACTGAAATGCTCTAATTGAGCTGTTAGAATGTCAGAAATAAGCTTTCTGATCAGAAAAAAGCATTTTGTGACAAAGTGATTCAGTGGATAATGAGAATGTCAGTTTTGACAAAGAACACTGTTCATTACAAAAAAGCTCTAATTGAGCTGTTAGAATGTCAGAAACAAGCTTTCTGAGCTGAAAACTGCATTTTGTGACAAAGTGCATCAGTGCATGATGAGAATGTCAGTTGTGACAAAGAACACTGTTCATTACTAAAATGCTCTAATTGAGCTGTTAGAATGTCAGAAACAAGCTTTCTGAGCAGAAAAATGCATTTTGTGACAAAGTGATTCAGTGGATGATGAGAATGTCAGTTTTGACAAAGAACACTGTTCATTACTGAAATGCTCTAATTGAGCTGTTAGAATGTCAGAAACAAGCTTTCTGAGCAGAAAAATGCATTTTGTGACAAAGTGATTCAGTGGATGATGAGAATGTCAGTTTTGACAAAGAACACTGTTCATTACTGAAATGCTCTAATTGAGCTGTTAGAATGTCAGAAACAAGCTTTCTGAGCTGAAAACTGCATTTTGTGACAAAGTGCATCAGTGCATGATGAGAATGTCAGTTGTGACAAAGAACACTGTTCATTACTAAAATGCTCTAATTGAGCTGTTAGAATGTCAGAAACAAGCTTTCTGAGCAGAAAAATGCATTTTGTGACAAAGTGATTCAGTGGATGATGAGAATGTCAGTTTTGACAAAGAACACTGTTCATTACTGAAAAGCTCTAATTGAGCTGTTAGAATGTCAGAAACAAGCTTTCTGAGCTGAAAACTGCATTTTGTGACAAAGTGCTTCAGTGGATGATGAGAATGTCAGTTGTGACAAAGAACACTGTTCATTACTAAAATGCTCTAATTGAGCTGTTAGAATGTCAGAAACAAGCTTTCTGAGCAGAAAAATGCATTTTGTGACAAAGTGATTCAGTGGATGATGAGAATGTCAGTTTTGACAAAGAACACTGTTCATTACTGAAATGCTCTAATTAAGCTGTTAGAATGTCAGAAACAAGCTTTCTGATCAGAAAAATGCATTTGGTGACAAAGTGATTCAGTGGATGATGAGAATGTCAGTTTTGACAAAGAACACTGTTCATTACTGAAATGCTCTAATTGAGCTGTTAGAATGTCAGAAACAAGCTTTCTGAGCTGAAAACTGCATTTTGTGACAAACTGCATTAGTGGATGATGAGAATGTCAGTTTTGACAAAGAACACTGTTCATTACTGAAATGCTCTAATTGAGCTGTTAGAATGTCAGAAACATGCTTTCTGATCAGAAAAATGCATTTTGTGACAAAGTGATTCAGTGGATGATGAGAATGTCAGTTTTGACGAAGAACACTGTTCATTACTGAAATGCTCTAATTGAGCTGTTAGAATGTCAGAAACAAGCTTTCTGATCAGAAAAATGCATTTGGTGACAAAGTGATTCAGTGGATGATGAGAATGTCAGTTTTGACAAAGAACACTGTTCATTACTGAAATGCTCTAATTGAGCTGTTAGAATGTCAGAAACAAGCTTTCTGAGCTGAAAACTGCATTTTGTGACAAAGTGCATCAGTGGATGATGAGAATGTCAGTTTTGACAAAGAACACTTTTCATTACTAAAATGCTCTCATTGAGCTGTTAGAATGTCAGAAACAAGCTTTCTGAGCAGAAAAATGCATTTTGTGACAAAGTGATTCAGTGGATGATGAGAATGTCAGTTTTGACAAAGAACACTGTTCATTACTGAAATGCTCTAATTGAGCTGTTAGAATGTCAGAAACAAGCTTTCTGAGCTGAAAACTGCATTTTGTGACAGAGTGCTTCAGTGGATGATGAGAATGTCAGTTTTGACAAAGAACAATGTTCATTACTGAAATGCTCTAATTGAGCTGTTAGAATGTCAGAAACAAGCTTTCTGAGCTGAAAACTGCATTTTGTGACAAAGTGCATCAGTGGATGATGAGAATGTCAGTTGTGACAAAGAACACTGTTCATTACTAAAATGCTCTAATTGAGCTGTTAGAATGTCAGAAACATAATTTCTGATCAGAAAAATGCAATTTGTGACAAAGTGATTCAGTGGATGATGAGAATGTCAGTTTTGACAAAGAACACTGTTCATTACTGAAATGCTCTCAGTGACCTGTTAGAATGTCAGAAACAAGCTGTCTGAGCAGAAAAATGCATTTTGTGACAAAGTGATTCAGTGGATGATGAGAATGTCAAGTTTTGACAAAGAACACTGTTCATTACTGAAATGCTCTAATTGAGCTGTTAGAATGTCAGAAATAAGCTTTCTGATCAGAAAAAAGCATTTTGTGACAAAGTGATTCAGTGGATGATGAGAATGTCAGTTTTGACAAAGAACACTGTTCATTACTGAAATGCTCTAATTGAGCTGTTAGAATGTCAGAAACAAGCTTTCTGAGCTGAAAACTGCATTTTGTGACAAAGTGCATCAGTGGATGATGAGAATGTCAGTTTTGACAAAGAACACTTTTCATTACTAAAATGCTCTCATTGAGCTGTTAGAATGTCAGAAACAAGCTTTCTGAGCAGAAAAATGCATTTTGTGACAAAGTGATTCAGTGGATGATGAGAATGTAAGTTTTGACAAAGAACACTGTTCATTACTGAAATGCTCTAATTGAGCTGTTAGAATGTCAGAAACAAGCTTTCTGAGCTGAAAACTGCATTTTGTGACAGAGTGCTTCAGTGGATGATGAGAATGTCAGTTTTGACAAAGAACAATGTTCATTACTGAAATGCTCTAATTGAGCTGTTAGAATGTCAGAAACAAGCTTTCTGAGCTGAAAACTGCATTTTGTGACAAAGTGCATCAGTGGATGATGAGAATGTCAGTTGTGACAAAGAACACTGTTCATTACTAAAATGCTCTAATTGAGCTGTTAGAATGTCAGAAACATAATTTCTGATCAGAAAAATGCAATTTGTGACAAAGTGATTCAGTGGATGATGAGAATGTCAGTTTTGACAAAGAACACTTTTCATTACTGAAATGCTCTCAGTGACCTGTTAGAATGTCAGAAACAAGCTGTCTGAGCAGAAAAATGCATTTTGTGACAAAGTGATTCAGTGGATGATGAGAATGTCAAGTTTTGACAAAGAACACTGTTCATTACTGAAATGCTCTAATTGAGCTGTTAGAATGTCAGAAATAAGCTTTCTGATCAGAAAAAAGCATTTTGTGACAAAGTGATTCAGTGGATGATGAGAATGTCAGTTTTGACAAAGAACACTGTTCATTACTGAAATGCTCTCAATGAGCTGTTAGAATGTCAGAAACAAGCTTTCTGAGCTGAAAACTGCATTTTGTGACAGAGTGCATCAGTGGATGATGAGAATGTCAGTTTTGACAAAGAACACTGTTCATTACTGAAATGCTCTCAATGAGCTGTTAGAATGTCAGAAACAAGCTTTCTGAGCAGAAAAATGCATTTTGTGACAAAGTGATTCAGTGGATGATGAGAATGTCAGTTTTGACAAAGAACACTGTTCATTACTGAAATGCTCTCAATGAGCTGTTAGAATGTCAGAAACAAGCTTTCTGAGCTGAAAACTGCATTTTGTGATAGAGTGCTTCAGTGGATGATGAGAATGTCAGTTTTGACAAAGAACACTGTTCATTACTGAAATGCTCTAATTGAGCTGTTAGAATGTCAGAAACAAGCTTTCTGAGCTGAAAACTGCATTTTGTGACAAAGTGATTCAGTGGATAATGAGAATGTCAGTTTTGACAAAGAACACTGTTCATTACAAAAAGGCTCTAATTGAGCTGTTAGAATGTCAGAAACAAGCTTTCTGAGCTGAAAACTGCATTTTGTGACAAAGTGCATCAGTGCATGATGAGAATGTCAGTTGTGACAAAGAACACTGTTCATTACTAAAATGCTCTAATTGAGCTGTTAGAATGTCAGAAACAAGCTTTCTGAGCAGAAAAATGCATTTTGTGACAAAGTGATTCAGTGGATGATGAGAATGTCAGTTTTGACAAAGAACACTGTTCATTACTGAAATGCTCTAATTGAGCTGTTAGAATGTCAGAAACAAGCTTTCTGAGCTGAAAACTGCATTTTGTGACAAAGTGCATCAGTGCATGATGAGAATGTCAGTTGTGACAAAGAACACTGTTCATTACTAAAATGCTCTAATTGAGCTGTTAGAATGTCAGAAACAAGCTTTCTGAGCAGAAAAATGCATTTTGTGACAAAGTGATTCAGTGGATGATGAGAATGTCAGTTTTGACAAAGAACACTGTTAATTACTGAAAAGCTCTAATTGAGCTGTTAGAATGTCAGAAACAAGCTTTCTGAGCAGAAAAAAGCATTTTGTGACAAAGTGCATCAGTGCATGATGAGAATGTCAGTTGTGACAAAGAACACTGTTCATTACTAAAATGCTCTAATTGAGCTGTTAGAATGTCAGAAACAAGCTTTCTGAGCAGAAAAATGCATTTTGTGACAAAGTGATTCAGTGGATGATGAGAATGTCAGTTTTGACAAAGAACACTGTTCATTACTGAAATGCTCTCAATGAGCTGTTAGAATGTGTCAGAAACAAGCTTTCTGAGCAGAAAAATGCATTTGGTGACAAAGTGATTCAGTGGATGATGAGAATGTCAGTTTTGACAAAGAACACTGTTCATTACTGAAATGCTCTAATTGAGCTGTTAGAATGTCAGAAACAAGCTTTCTGATCAGAAAAATGCATTTGGTGACAAAGTGATTCAGTGGATGATGAGAATGTCAGTTTTGACAAAGAACACTGTTCATTACTGAAATGCTCTAATTGAGCTGTTAGAATGTCAGAAACAAGCTTTCTGAGCTGAAAACTGCATTTTGTGACAAAGTGCATCAGTGGATGATGAGAATGTCAGTTTTGACAAAGAACACTTTTCATTACTAAAATGCTCTCATTGAGCTGTTAGAATGTCAGAAACAAGCTTTCTGAGCTGAAAACTGCATTTTGTGACAAAGTGCATCAGTGCATGATGAGAATGTCAGTTGTGACAAAGAACACTGTTCATTACTAAAATGCTCTAATTGAGCTGTTAGAATGTCAGAAACAAGCTTTCTGAGCAGAAAAATGCATTTTGTGACAAAGTGATTCAGTGGATGATGAGAATGTCAGTTTTGACAAAGAACACTGTTCATTACTGAAATGCTCTAATTGAGCTGTTAGAATGTCAGAAACATAATTTCTGATCAGAAAAATGCAATTTGTGACAAAGTGATTCAGTGGATGATGAGAATGTCAGTTTTGACAAAGAACACTGTTCATTACTGAAATGCTCTCAGTGACCTGTTAGAATGTCAGAAACAAGCTGTCTGAGCAGAAAAATGCATTTTGTGAAAAAGTGATTCAGTGGATGATGAGAATGTCAGTTTTGACAAAGAACACTGTTCATTACTGAAATGCTCTAATTGAGCTGTTAGAATGTCAGAAACAAGCTTTCTGATCAGAAAAATGCATTTTGTGACAAAGTGATTCAGTGGATGATGAGAATGTCAGTTTTGACAAAGAACACTGTTCATTACAAAAAAGCTCTAATTGAGCTGTTAGAATGTCAGAAACAAGCTTTCTGAGCAGAAAAATGCATTTTGTGACAAAGTGATTCAGTGGATGATGAGAATGTCAGTTTTGACAAAGAACACTGTTCATTACTGAAATGCTCTCAATGAGCTGTTAGAATGTCAGAAACAAGCTTTCTGAGCTGAAAACTGCATTTTGTGACAAAGTGCATCAGTGGATGATGAGAATGTCAGTTGTGACAAAGAACACTGTTCATTACTAAAATGCTCTAATTGAGCTGTTAGAATGTCAGAAACAAGCTTTCTGAGCAGAAAAAAGCATTTTGTGACAAAGTGATTCAGTGGATGATGAGAATGTCAGTTTTGACAAAGAACACTGTTCATTACTGAAATGCTCTAATTGAGCTGTTAGAATGTCAGAAACAAGCTTTCTGATCAGAAAAATGCATTTGGTGACAAAGTGATTCAGTGGATGATGAGAATGTCAGTTGTGACAAAGAACACTGTACATTACTGAAATGCTCTAATTGAGCTGTTAGAATGTCAGAAACATAATTTCTGATCAGAAAAATGCAATTTGTGACAAAGTGATTCAGTGGATGATGAGAATGTCAGTTTTGACAAAGAACACTGTTCATTACTGAAATGCTCTCAGTGACCTGTTAGAATGTCAGAAACAAGCTGTCTGAGCAGAAAAATGCATTTTGTGAAAAAGTGATTCAGTGGATGATGAGAATGTCAGTTTTGACAAAGAACACTGTTCATTACTGAAATGCTCTAATTGAGCTGTTAGAATGTCAGAAACAAGCTTTCTGATCAGAAAAATGCATTTTGTGACAAAGTGATTCAGTGGATGATGAGAATGTCAGTTTTGACAAAGAACACTGTTCATTACAAAAAAGCTCTAATTGAGCTGTTAGAATGTCAGAAACAAGCTTTCTGAGCAGAAAAATGCATTTTGTGACAAAGTGATTCAGTGGATGATGAGAATGTCAGTTTTGACAAAGAACACTGTTCATTACTGAAATGCTCTCAATGAGCTGTTAGAATGTCAGAAACAAGCTTTCTGAGCTGAAAACTGCATTTTGTGACAAAGTGCATCAGTGGATGATGAGAATGTCAGTTTTGACAAAGAACACTGTTCATTACTGAAATGCTCTAATTGAGCTGTTAGAATGTCAGAAACAAGCTTTCTGATCAGAAAAATGCATTTGGTGACAATGTGATTCAGTGGATGATGAGAATGTCAGTTTTGACAAAGAACACTGTTCATTACTGAAATGCTCTAATTGAGCTGTTAGAATGTCAGAAACAAGCTTTCTGAGCTGAAAACTGCATTTTGTGACAAACTGCATTAGTGGATGATGAGAATGTCAGTTTTGACAAAGAACACTGTTTATTACTAAAATGCTCTAATTGAGCTGTTAGAATGTCAGAAACAAGCTTTCTGAGCAGAAAAATGCATTTTGTGACAAAGTGCATCAGTGCATGATGAGAATGTCAGTTGTGACAAAGAACACTGTTCATTACTAAAATGCTCTAATTGAGCTGTTAGAATGTCAGAAACAAGCTTTCTGAGCAGAAAAAAGCATTTTGTGACAAAGTGATTCAGTGGATGATGAGAATGTCAGTTTTGACAAAGAACACTGTTCATTACTGAAATGCTCTAATTGAGCTGTTAGAATGTCAGAAACAAGCTTTCTGAGCAGAAAAATGCATTTTGTGACAAAGTGATTCAGTGGATGATGAGAATGTCAGTTTTGACAAAGAACACTGTTCATTACTGAAATGCTCTAATTGAGCTGTTAGAATGTCAGAAACAAGCTTTCTGATCAGAAAAATGCATTTGGTGACAAAGTGATTCAGTGGATGATGAGAATGTCAGTTTTGACAAAGAACACTGTTCATTACTGAAATGCTCTAATTGAGCTGTTAGAATGTCAGAAACAAGCTTTCTGAGCTGAAAACTGCATTTTGTGACAAAGTGCATCAGTGGATGATGAGAATGTCAGTTTTGACAAAGAACACTTTTCATTACTAAAATGCTCTAATTGAGCTGTTAGAATGTCAGAAACATAATTTCTGATCAGAAAAATGCAATTTGTGACAAAGTGATTCAGTGGATGATGAGAATGTCAGTTTTGACAAAGAACACTGTTCATTACTGAAATGCTCTCAGTGACCTGTTAGAATGTCAGAAACAAGCTGTCTGAGCAGAAAAATGCATTTTGTGACAAAGTGATTCAGTGGATGATGAGAATGTCAGTTTTGACAAAGAACACTGTTCATTACTGAAATGCTCTAATTGAGCTGATAGAATGTCAGAAACAAGCTTTCTGATCAGAAAAATGCATTTTGTGACAAAATGATTCAGTGGATGATGAGAATGTCAGTTTTGACAAAGAACACTGTTCATTACAAAAAAGCTCTAATTGAGCTGTTACAATGTCACAAACAAGCTTTCTGAGCTGAAAACTGCATTTTGTGACAAAGTGCATCAGTGCATGATGAGAATGTCAGTTGTGACAAAGAACACTGTTCATTACTAAAATGCTCTAATTGAGCTGTTAGAATGTCAGAAACAAGCTTTCTGAGCAGAAAAATGCATTTTGTGACAAAGTGATTCAGTGGATGATGAGAATGTCAGTTTTGACAAAGAACACTGTTCATTACTGAAATGCTCTCAATGAGCTGTTAGAATGTCAGAAACAAGCTTTCTGAGCAGAAAAATGCATTTTGTGACAAAGTGATTCAGTGGATGATGAGAATGTCAGTTTTGACAAAGAACACTGTTCATTACTGAAATGCTCTCAATGAGCTGTTAGAATGTCAGAAACAAGCTTTCTGAGCTGAAAACTGCATTTTGTGACAGAGTGCTTCAGTGGATGATGAGAATGTCAGTTTTGACAAAGAACACTGTTCATTACTGAAATGCTCTAATTGAGCTGTTAGAATGTCAGAAACAAGCTTTCTGAGCTGAAAACTGCATTTTGTGACAAAGTGATTCAGTGGATAATGAGAATGTCAGTTTTGACAAAGAACACTGTTCATTACAAAAAAGCTCTAATTGAGCTGTTAGAATGTCAGAAACAAGCTTTCTGAGCTGAAAACTGCATTTTGTGACAAAGTGCATCAGTGCATGATGAGAATGTCAGTTGTGACAAAGAACACTGTTCATTACTAAAATGCTCTAATTGAGCTGTTAGAATGTCAGAAACAAGCTTTCTGAGCAGAAAAATGCATTTTGTGACAAAGTGATTCAGTGGATGATGAGAATGTCAGTTTTGACAAAGAACACTGTTCATTACTGAAATGCTCTAATTGAGCTGTTAGAATGTCAGAAACAAGCTTTCTGAGCTGAAAACTGCATTTTGTGACAAAGTGCATCAGTGCATGATGAGAATGTCAGTTGTGACAAAGAACACTGTTCATTACTAAAATGCTCTAATTGAGCTGTTAGAATGTCAGAAACAAGCTTTCTGAGCAGAAAAATGCATTTTGTGACAAAGTGATTCAGTGGATGATGAGAATGTCAGTTTTGACAAAGAACACTGTTCATTACTGAAAAGCTCTAATTGAGCTGTTAGAATGTCAGAAACAAGCTTTCTGAGCTGAAACCTGCATTTTGTGACAAAGTGCATCAGTGCATGATGAGAATGTCAGTTGTGACAAAGAACACTGTTCATTACTGAAATGCTCTAATTGAGCTGTTAGAATGTCAGAATCAAGCTTTCTGATCAGAAAAATGCATTTGGTGACAAAGTGATTCAGTGGATGATGAGAATGTCAGTTTTGACAAAGAACACTGTTCATTACTGAAAAGCTCTAATTGAGCTGTTAGAATGTCAGAAACAAGCTTTCTGAGCTGAAAACTGCATTTTGTGACAAAGTGCATCAGTGGATGATGAGAATGTCAGTTTTGACAAAGAACACTGTTCATTACTGAAATGCTCTCAATGAGCTGTTAGAATGTCAGAAACAAGCTTTCTGAGAAGAAAAATGCATTTTGTGACAAAGTGATTCAGTGGATGATGAGAATGTCAGTTTTGACAAAGAACACTGTTCATTACTGAAATGCTCTAATTAAAATGTTAGAATGTCAGAAACAAGCTTTCTGATCAGAAAAAAGCATTTGGTGACAAAGTGATTCAGTGGATGATGAGAATGTCAGTTTTGACAAAGAACACTGTTCATTACTGAAATGCTCTAATTGAGCTGTTAGAATGTCAGAAACAAGCTTTCTGAGCTGAAAACTGCATTTTGTGACAAACTGCATTAGTGGATGATGAGAATGTCAGTTTTGACAAAGAACACTGTTCATTACTGAAATGCTCTAATTGAGCTGTTAGAATGTCAGAAGCATGCTTTCTGATCAGAAAAATGCATTTTGTGACAAAGTGATTCAGTGGATGATGAGAATGTCAGTTTTGACGAAGAACACTGTTCATTACTGAAATGCTATCAGTGACCTGTTAGAATGTCAGAAAGAAGCTGTCTGAGCAGAAAAATGCATTTTGTGACAAAGTGATTCAGTGGATGATGAGAATGTCAGTTTTGACAAAGAACACTGTTCATTACTGAAATGCTCTAATTGAGCTGTTAGAATGTCAGAAACAAGCTTTCTGATCAGAAAAAAGCATTTTGTGACAAAGTGATTCAGTGGATAATGAGAATGTCAGTTTTGACAAAGAACACTGTTCAATTCAAAAAAGCTCTAATTGAGCTGTTAGAATGTCAGAAACAAGCTTTCTGAGCTGAAAACTGCATTTTGTGACAAAGTGCATCAGTGCATGATGAGAATGTCAGTTGTGACAAAGAACACTGTTCATTACTAAAATGCTCTAATTGAGCTGTTAGAATGTCAGAAACAAGCTTTCTGAGCAGAAAAATGCATTTTGTGACAAAGTGATTCAGTGGATGATGAGAATGTCAGTTTTGACAAAGAACACTGTTCATTACTGAAAAGCTCTAATTGAGCTGTTAGAATGTCAGAAACAAGCTTTCTGAGCTGAAAACTGCATTTTGTGACAAAGTGCATCAGTGGATGATGAGAATGTCAGTTGTGACAAAGAACACTGTTCATTACTAAAATGCCCTAATTGAGCTGTTAGAATGTCAGAAACAAGCTTTCTGAGCAGAAAAATGCATTTTGTGACAAAGTGATTCAGTGGATGATGAGAATGTCAGTTTTGACAAAGAACACTGTTCATTACTGAAATGCTCTAATTGAGCTGTTAGAATGTCAGAAACAAGCTTTCTGATCAGAAAAATGCATTTGGTGACAAAGTGATTCAGTGGATGATGAGAATGTCAGTTTTGACAAAGAACACTGTTCATTACTGAAATGCTCTAATTGAGCTGTTAGAATGTCAGAAACAAGCTTTCTGAGCTGAAAACTGCATTTTGTGACAAAGTGCATCAGTGGATGATGAGAATGTCAGTTTTGACAATGAACACTTTTCATTACTAAAATGCTCTCATTGAGCTGTTAGAATGTCAGAAACAAGCTTTCTGAGCAGAAAAATGCATTTTGTGACAAAGTGATTCAGTGGATGATGAGAATGTCAGTTTTGACAAAGAACACTGTTCATTACTGAAATGCTCTAATTGAGCTGTTAGAATGTCAGAAACATAATTTCTGATCAGAAAAATGCAATTTGTGACAAAGTGATTCAGTGGATGATGAGAATGTCAGTTTTGACAAAGAACACTGTTCATTACTGAAATGCTCTCAGTGACCTGTTAGAATGTCAGAAACAAGCTGTCTGAGCAGAAAAATGCATTTTGTGACAAAGTGATTCAGTGGATGATGAGAATGTCAGTTTTGACAAAGAACACTGTTCATTACTGAAATGCTCTAATTGAGCTGTTAGAATGTCAGAAACAAGCTTTCTGATCAGAAAAATGCATTTTGTGACAAAATGATTCAGTGGATGATGAGAATGTCAGTTTTGACAAAGAACACTGTTCATTACAAAAAAGCTCTAATTGAGCTGTTACAATGTCACAAACAAGCTTTCTGAGCTGAAAACTGCATTTTGTGACAAAGTGCATCAGTGCATGATGAGAATGTCAGTTGTGACAAAGAACATTGTTCATTGCTAAAATGCTCTAATTGAGCTGTTAGAATGTCAGAAACAAGCTTTCTGAGCAGAAAAATGCATTTTGTGACAAAGTGATTCAGTGGATGATGAGAATGTCAGTTTTGACAAAGAACACTGTTCATTACTGAAATGCTCTCAATGAGCTGTTAGAATGTCAGAAACAAGCTTTCTGAGCAGAAAAATGCATTTTGTGACAAAGTGATTCAGTGGATGATGAGAATGTCAGTTTTGACAAAGAACACTGTTCATTACTGAAATGCTCTCAATGAGCTGTTAGAATGTCAGAAACAAGCTTTCTGAGCTGAAAACTGCATTTTGTGACAGAGTGCTTCAGTGGATGATGAGAATGTCAGTTTTGACAAAGAACAATGTTCATTACTGAAATGCTCTAATTGAGCTGTTAGAATGTCAGAAACAAGCTTTCTGAGCTGAAAACTGCATTTTGTGACAAAGTGCATCAGTGGATGATGAGAATGTCAGTTGTGACAAAGAACACTGTTCATTACTAAAATGCTCTAATTGAGCTGTTAGAATGTCAGAAACAAGCTTTCTGAGCAGAAAAATGCATTTTGTGACAAAGTGATTCAGTGGATGATGAGAATGTCAGTTTTGACAAAGAACACTGTTCATTACTGAAATGCTATCAGTGACCTGTTAGAATGTCAGAAACAAGCTGTCTGAGCAGAAAAATGCATTTTGTGACAAAGTGATTCAGTGGATGATGAGAATGTCAAGTTTTGACAAAGAACACTGTTCATTACTGAAATGCTCTAATTGAGCTGTTAGAATGTCAGAAATAAGCTTTCTGATCAGAAAAAAGCATTTTGTGACAAAGTGATTCAGTGGATAATGAGAATGTCAGTTTTGACAAAGAACACTGTTCATTACAAAAAAGCTCTAATTGAGCTGTTAGAATGTCAGAAACAAGCTTTCTGAGCTGAAAACTGCATTTTGTGACAAAGTGCATCAGTGCATGATGAGAATGTCAGTTGTGACAAAGAACACTGTTCATTACTAAAATGCTCTAATTGAGCTGTTAGAATGTCAGAAACAAGCTTTCTGAGCAGAAAAATGCATTTTGTGACAAAGTGATTCAGTGGATGATGAGAATGTCAGTTTTGACAAAGAACACTGTTCATTACTGAAATGCTCTAATTGAGCTGTTAGAATGTCAGAAACAAGCTTTCTGAGCAGAAAAATGCATTTTGTGACAAAGTGATTCAGTGGATGATGAGAATGTCAGTTTTGACAAAGAACACTGTTCATTACTGAAATGCTCTAATTGAGCTGTTAGAATGTCAGAAACAAGCTTTCTGAGCTGAAAACTGCATTTTGTGACAAAGTGCATCAGTGCATGATGAGAATGTCAGTTGTGACAAAGAACACTGTTCATTACTAAAATGCTCTAATTGAGCTGTTAGAATGTCAGAAACAAGCTTTCTGAGCAGAAAAATGCATTTTGTGACAAAGTGATTCAGTGGATGATGAGAATGTCAGTTTTGACAAAGAACACTGTTCATTACTGAAAAGCTCTAATTGAGCTGTTAGAATGTCAGAAACAAGCTTTCTGAGCTGAAAACTGCATTTTGTGACAAAGTGCTTCAGTGGATGATGAGAATGTCAGTTGTGACAAAGAACACTGTTCATTACTAAAATGCTCTAATTGAGCTGTTAGAATGTCAGAAACAAGCTTTCTGAGCAGAAAAATGCATTTTGTGACAAAGTGATTCAGTGGATGATGAGAATGTCAGTTTTGACAAAGAACACTGTTCATTACTGAAATGCTCTAATTAAGCTGTTAGAATGTCAGAAACAAGCTTTCTGATCAGAAAAATGCATTTGGTGACAAAGTGATTCAGTGGATGATGAGAATGTCAGTTTTGACAAAGAACACTGTTCATTACTGAAATGCTCTAATTGAGCTGTTAGAATGTCAGAAACAAGCTTTCTGAGCTGAAAACTGCATTTTGTGACAAACTGCATTAGTGGATGATGAGAATGTCAGTTTTGACAAAGAACACTGTTCATTACTGAAATGCTCTAATTGAGCTGTTAGAATGTCAGAAACATGCTTTCTGATCAGAAAAATGCATTTTGTGACAAAGTGATTCAGTGGATGATGAGAATGTCAGTTTTGACGAAGAACACTGTTCATTACTGAAATGCTCTAATTGAGCTGTTAGAATGTCAGAAACAAGCTTTCTGATCAGAAAAATGCATTTGGTGACAAAGTGATTCAGTGGATGATGAGAATGTCAGTTTTGACAAAGAACACTGTTCATTACTGAAATGCTCTAATTGAGCTGTTAGAATGTCAGAAACAAGCTTTCTGAGCTGAAAACTGCATTTTGTGACAAAGTGCATCAGTGGATGATGAGAATGTCAGTTTTGACAAAGAACACTTTTCATTACTAAAATGCTCTCATTGAGCTGTTAGAATGTCAGAAACAAGCTTTCTGAGCAGAAAAATGCATTTTGTGACAAAGTGATTCAGTGGATGATGAGAATGTCAGTTTTGACAAAGAACACTGTTCATTACTGAAATGCTCTAATTGAGCTGTTAGAATGTCAGAAACAAGCTTTCTGAGCTGAAAACTGCATTTTGTGACAGAGTGCTTCAGTGGATGATGAGAATGTCAGTTTTGACAAAGAACAATGTTCATTACTGAAATGCTCTAATTGAGCTGTTAGAATGTCAGAAACAAGCTTTCTGAGCTGAAAACTGCATTTTGTGACAAAGTGCATCAGTGGATGATGAGAATGTCAGTTGTGACAAAGAACACTGTTCATTACTAAAATGCTCTAATTGAGCTGTTAGAATGTCAGAAACATAATTTCTGATCAGAAAAATGCAATTTGTGACAAAGTGATTCAGTGGATGATGAGAATGTCAGTTTTGACAAAGAACACTGTTCATTACTGAAATGCTCTCAGTGACCTGTTAGAATGTCAGAAACAAGCTGTCTGAGCAGAAAAATGCATTTTGTGACAAAGTGATTCAGTGGATGATGAGAATGTCAAGTTTTGACAAAGAACACTGTTCATTACTGAAATGCTCTAATTGAGCTGTTAGAATGTCAGAAATAAGCTTTCTGATCAGAAAAAAGCATTTTGTGACAAAGTGATTCAGTGGATGATGAGAATGTCAGTTTTGACAAAGAACACTGTTCATTACTGAAATGCTCTAATTGAGCTGTTAGAATGTCAGAAACAAGCTTTCTGAGCTGAAAACTGCATTTTGTGACAAAGTGCATCAGTGGATGATGAGAATGTCAGTTTTGACAAAGAACACTTTTCATTACTAAAATGCTCTCATTGAGCTGTTAGAATGTCAGAAACAAGCTTTCTGAGCAGAAAAATGCATTTTGTGACAAAGTGATTCAGTGGATGATGAGAATGTAAGTTTTGACAAAGAACACTGTTCATTACTGAAATGCTCTAATTGAGCTGTTAGAATGTCAGAAACAAGCTTTCTGAGCTGAAAACTGCATTTTGTGACAGAGTGCTTCAGTGGATGATGAGAATGTCAGTTTTGACAAAGAACAATGTTCATTACTGAAATGCTCTAATTGAGCTGTTAGAATGTCAGAAACAAGCTTTCTGAGCTGAAAACTGCATTTTGTGACAAAGTGCATCAGTGGATGATGAGAATGTCAGTTGTGACAAAGAACACTGTTCATTACTAAAATGCTCTAATTGAGCTGTTAGAATGTCAGAAACATAATTTCTGATCAGAAAAATGCAATTTGTGACAAAGTGATTCAGTGGATGATGAGAATGTCAGTTTTGACAAAGAACACTTTTCATTACTGAAATGCTCTCAGTGACCTGTTAGAATGTCAGAAACAAGCTGTCTGAGCAGAAAAATGCATTTTGTGACAAAGTGATTCAGTGGATGATGAGAATGTCAAGTTTTGACAAAGAACACTGTTCATTACTGAAATGCTCTAATTGAGCTGTTAGAATGTCAGAAATAAGCTTTCTGATCAGAAAAAAGCATTTTGTGACAAAGTGATTCAGTGGATGATGAGAATGTCAGTTTTGACAAAGAACACTGTTCATTACTGAAATGCTCTCAATGAGCTGTTA
Source organism: Barbatula barbatula (assembly GCF_947034865.1). Taxonomy (NCBI): domain Eukaryota; kingdom Metazoa; phylum Chordata; class Actinopteri; order Cypriniformes; family Nemacheilidae; genus Barbatula; species Barbatula barbatula. The sequence continues at coordinate 17,343,876 of NC_136778.1, read as the reverse complement.
GAATGTCAGAAACAAGCTTTCTGAGCTGAAAACTGCATTTTGTGACAGAGTGCATCAGTGGATGATGAGAATGTCAGTTTTGACAAAGAACACTGTTCATTACTGAAATGCTCTCAATGAGCTGTTAGAATGTCAGAAACAAGCTTTCTGAGCAGAAAAATGCATTTTGTGACAAAGTGATTCAGTGGATGATGAGAATGTCAGTTTTGACAAAGAACACTGTTCATTACTGAAATGCTCTCAATGAGCTGTTAGAATGTCAGAAACAAGCTTTCTGAGCTGAAAACTGCATTTTGTGATAGAGTGCTTCAGTGGATGATGAGAATGTCAGTTTTGACAAAGAACACTGTTCATTACTGAAATGCTCTAATTGAGCTGTTAGAATGTCAGAAACAAGCTTTCTGAGCTGAAAACTGCATTTTGTGACAAAGTGATTCAGTGGATAATGAGAATGTCAGTTTTGACAAAGAACACTGTTCATTACAAAAAGGCTCTAATTGAGCTGTTAGAATGTCAGAAACAAGCTTTCTGAGCTGAAAACTGCATTTTGTGACAAAGTGCATCAGTGCATGATGAGAATGTCAGTTGTGACAAAGAACACTGTTCATTACTAAAATGCTCTAATTGAGCTGTTAGAATGTCAGAAACAAGCTTTCTGAGCAGAAAAATGCATTTTGTGACAAAGTGATTCAGTGGATGATGAGAATGTCAGTTTTGACAAAGAACACTGTTCATTACTGAAATGCTCTAATTGAGCTGTTAGAATGTCAGAAACAAGCTTTCTGAGCTGAAAACTGCATTTTGTGACAAAGTGCATCAGTGCATGATGAGAATGTCAGTTGTGACAAAGAACACTGTTCATTACTAAAATGCTCTAATTGAGCTGTTAGAATGTCAGAAACAAGCTTTCTGAGCAGAAAAATGCATTTTGTGACAAAGTGATTCAGTGGATGATGAGAATGTCAGTTTTGACAAAGAACACTGTTAATTACTGAAAAGCTCTAATTGAGCTGTTAGAATGTCAGAAACAAGCTTTCTGAGCAGAAAAAAGCATTTTGTGACAAAGTGCATCAGTGCATGATGAGAATGTCAGTTGTGACAAAGAACACTGTTCATTACTAAAATGCTCTAATTGAGCTGTTAGAATGTCAGAAACAAGCTTTCTGAGCAGAAAAATGCATTTTGTGACAAAGTGATTCAGTGGATGATGAGAATGTCAGTTTTGACAAAGAACACTGTTCATTACTGAAATGCTCTCAATGAGCTGTTAGAATGTGTCAGAAACAAGCTTTCTGAGCAGAAAAATGCATTTGGTGACAAAGTGATTCAGTGGATGATGAGAATGTCAGTTTTGACAAAGAACACTGTTCATTACTGAAATGCTCTAATTGAGCTGTTAGAATGTCAGAAACAAGCTTTCTGATCAGAAAAATGCATTTGGTGACAAAGTGATTCAGTGGATGATGAGAATGTCAGTTTTGACAAAGAACACTGTTCATTACTGAAATGCTCTAATTGAGCTGTTAGAATGTCAGAAACAAGCTTTCTGAGCTGAAAACTGCATTTTGTGACAAAGTGCATCAGTGGATGATGAGAATGTCAGTTTTGACAAAGAACACTTTTCATTACTAAAATGCTCTCATTGAGCTGTTAGAATGTCAGAAACAAGCTTTCTGAGCTGAAAACTGCATTTTGTGACAAAGTGCATCAGTGCATGATGAGAATGTCAGTTGTGACAAAGAACACTGTTCATTACTAAAATGCTCTAATTGAGCTGTTAGAATGTCAGAAACAAGCTTTCTGAGCAGAAAAATGCATTTTGTGACAAAGTGATTCAGTGGATGATGAGAATGTCAGTTTTGACAAAGAACACTGTTCATTACTGAAATGCTCTAATTGAGCTGTTAGAATGTCAGAAACATAATTTCTGATCAGAAAAATGCAATTTGTGACAAAGTGATTCAGTGGATGATGAGAATGTCAGTTTTGACAAAGAACACTGTTCATTACTGAAATGCTCTCAGTGACCTGTTAGAATGTCAGAAACAAGCTGTCTGAGCAGAAAAATGCATTTTGTGAAAAAGTGATTCAGTGGATGATGAGAATGTCAGTTTTGACAAAGAACACTGTTCATTACTGAAATGCTCTAATTGAGCTGTTAGAATGTCAGAAACAAGCTTTCTGATCAGAAAAATGCATTTTGTGACAAAGTGATTCAGTGGATGATGAGAATGTCAGTTTTGACAAAGAACACTGTTCATTACAAAAAAGCTCTAATTGAGCTGTTAGAATGTCAGAAACAAGCTTTCTGAGCAGAAAAATGCATTTTGTGACAAAGTGATTCAGTGGATGATGAGAATGTCAGTTTTGACAAAGAACACTGTTCATTACTGAAATGCTCTCAATGAGCTGTTAGAATGTCAGAAACAAGCTTTCTGAGCTGAAAACTGCATTTTGTGACAAAGTGCATCAGTGGATGATGAGAATGTCAGTTGTGACAAAGAACACTGTTCATTACTAAAATGCTCTAATTGAGCTGTTAGAATGTCAGAAACAAGCTTTCTGAGCAGAAAAAAGCATTTTGTGACAAAGTGATTCAGTGGATGATGAGAATGTCAGTTTTGACAAAGAACACTGTTCATTACTGAAATGCTCTAATTGAGCTGTTAGAATGTCAGAAACAAGCTTTCTGATCAGAAAAATGCATTTGGTGACAAAGTGATTCAGTGGATGATGAGAATGTCAGTTGTGACAAAGAACACTGTACATTACTGAAATGCTCTAATTGAGCTGTTAGAATGTCAGAAACATAATTTCTGATCAGAAAAATGCAATTTGTGACAAAGTGATTCAGTGGATGATGAGAATGTCAGTTTTGACAAAGAACACTGTTCATTACTGAAATGCTCTCAGTGACCTGTTAGAATGTCAGAAACAAGCTGTCTGAGCAGAAAAATGCATTTTGTGAAAAAGTGATTCAGTGGATGATGAGAATGTCAGTTTTGACAAAGAACACTGTTCATTACTGAAATGCTCTAATTGAGCTGTTAGAATGTCAGAAACAAGCTTTCTGATCAGAAAAATGCATTTTGTGACAAAGTGATTCAGTGGATGATGAGAATGTCAGTTTTGACAAAGAACACTGTTCATTACAAAAAAGCTCTAATTGAGCTGTTAGAATGTCAGAAACAAGCTTTCTGAGCAGAAAAATGCATTTTGTGACAAAGTGATTCAGTGGATGATGAGAATGTCAGTTTTGACAAAGAACACTGTTCATTACTGAAATGCTCTCAATGAGCTGTTAGAATGTCAGAAACAAGCTTTCTGAGCTGAAAACTGCATTTTGTGACAAAGTGCATCAGTGGATGATGAGAATGTCAGTTTTGACAAAGAACACTGTTCATTACTGAAATGCTCTAATTGAGCTGTTAGAATGTCAGAAACAAGCTTTCTGATCAGAAAAATGCATTTGGTGACAATGTGATTCAGTGGATGATGAGAATGTCAGTTTTGACAAAGAACACTTTTCATTACTAAAATGCTCTAATTGAGCTGTTAGAATGTCAGAAACATAATTTCTGATCAGAAAAATGCAATTTGTGACAAAGTGATTCAGTGGATGATGAGAATGTCAGTTTTGACAAAGAACACTGTTCATTACTGAAATGCTCTCAGTGACCTGTTAGAATGTCAGAAACAAGCTGTCTGAGCAGAAAAATGCATTTTGTGACAAAGTGATTCAGTGGATGATGAGAATGTCAGTTTTGACAAAGAACACTGTTCATTACTGAAATGCTCTAATTGAGCTGATAGAATGTCAGAAACAAGCTTTCTGATCAGAAAAATGCATTTTGTGACAAAATGATTCAGTGGATGATGAGAATGTCAGTTTTGACAAAGAACACTGTTCATTACAAAAAAGCTCTAATTGAGCTGTTACAATGTCACAAACAAGCTTTCTGAGCTGAAAACTGCATTTTGTGACAAAGTGCATCAGTGCATGATGAGAATGTCAGTTGTGACAAAGAACACTGTTCATTACTAAAATGCTCTAATTGAGCTGTTAGAATGTCAGAAACAAGCTTTCTGAGCAGAAAAATGCATTTTGTGACAAAGTGATTCAGTGGATGATGAGAATGTCAGTTTTGACAAAGAACACTGTTCATTACTGAAATGCTCTCAATGAGCTGTTAGAATGTCAGAAACAAGCTTTCTGAGCAGAAAAATGCATTTTGTGACAAAGTGATTCAGTGGATGATGAGAATGTCAGTTTTGACAAAGAACACTGTTCATTACTGAAATGCTCTCAATGAGCTGTTAGAATGTCAGAAACAAGCTTTCTGAGCTGAAAACTGCATTTTGTGACAGAGTGCTTCAGTGGATGATGAGAATGTCAGTTTTGACAAAGAACACTGTTCATTACTGAAATGCTCTAATTGAGCTGTTAGAATGTCAGAAACAAGCTTTCTGAGCTGAAAACTGCATTTTGTGACAAAGTGATTCAGTGGATAATGAGAATGTCAGTTTTGACAAAGAACACTGTTCATTACAAAAAAGCTCTAATTGAGCTGTTAGAATGTCAGAAACAAGCTTTCTGAGCTGAAAACTGCATTTTGTGACAAAGTGCATCAGTGCATGATGAGAATGTCAGTTGTGACAAAGAACACTGTTCATTACTAAAATGCTCTAATTGAGCTGTTAGAATGTCAGAAACAAGCTTTCTGAGCAGAAAAATGCATTTTGTGACAAAGTGATTCAGTGGATGATGAGAATGTCAGTTTTGACAAAGAACACTGTTCATTACTGAAATGCTCTAATTGAGCTGTTAGAATGTCAGAAACAAGCTTTCTGAGCTGAAAACTGCATTTTGTGACAAAGTGCATCAGTGCATGATGAGAATGTCAGTTGTGACAAAGAACACTGTTCATTACTAAAATGCTCTAATTGAGCTGTTAGAATGTCAGAAACAAGCTTTCTGAGCAGAAAAATGCATTTTGTGACAAAGTGATTCAGTGGATGATGAGAATGTCAGTTTTGACAAAGAACACTGTTCATTACTGAAAAGCTCTAATTGAGCTGTTAGAATGTCAGAAACAAGCTTTCTGAGCTGAAACCTGCATTTTGTGACAAAGTGCATCAGTGCATGATGAGAATGTCAGTTGTGACAAAGAACACTGTTCATTACTGAAATGCTCTAATTGAGCTGTTAGAATGTCAGAATCAAGCTTTCTGATCAGAAAAATGCATTTGGTGACAAAGTGATTCAGTGGATGATGAGAATGTCAGTTTTGACAAAGAACACTGTTCATTACTGAAAAGCTCTAATTGAGCTGTTAGAATGTCAGAAACAAGCTTTCTGAGCTGAAAACTGCATTTTGTGACAAAGTGCATCAGTGGATGATGAGAATGTCAGTTGTGACAAAGAACACTGTTCATTACTAAAATGCTCTAATTGAGCTGTTAGAATGTCAGAAACAAGCTTTCTGAGCAGAAAAATGCATTTTGTGACAAAGTGATTCAGTGGATGATGAGAATGTCAGTTTTGACAAAGAACACTGTTCATTACTGAAATGCTCTAATTGAGCTGTTAGAATGTCAGAAACATAATTTCTGCTCAGAAAAATGCAATTTGTGACAAAGTGCATCAGTGCATGATGAGAATGTCAGTTGTGACAAAGAACACTGTTCATTACTAAAATACTCTAATTGAGCTGTTAGAATGTCAGAAACAAGCTTTCTGAGCAGAAAAATGCATTTTGTGACAAAGTGATTCAGTGGATGATGAGAATGTCAGTTTTGACAAAGAACACTGTTCATTACTGAAATGCTCTCAATGAGCTGTTAGAATGTCAGAAACAAGCTTTCTGAGCAGAAAAATGCATTTTGTGACAAAGTGCATCAGTGCATGATGAGAATGTCAGTTGTGACAAAGAACACTGTTCATTACTAAAATGCTCTAATTGAGCTGTTAGAATGTCAGAAACAAGCTTTCTGAGCAGAAAAATGCATTTTGTGACAAAGTGATTCAGTGGATGATGAGAATGTCAGTTTTGACAAAGAACACTGTTCATTACTGAAATGCTCTCAATGAGCTGTTAGAATGTCAGAAACAAGCTTTCTGAGAAGAAAAATGCATTTTGTGACAAAGTGATTCAGTGGATGATGAGAATGTCAGTTTTGACAAAGAACACTGTTCATTACTGAAATGCTCTAATTAAAATGTTAGAATGTCAGAAACAAGCTTTCTGATCAGAAAAATGCATTTGGTGACAAAGTGATTCAGTGGATGATGAGAATGTCAGTTTTGACAAAGAACACTGTTCATTACTGAAATGCTCTAATTGAGCTGTTAGAATGTCAGAAACAAGCTTTCTGAGCTGAAAACTGCATTTTGTGACAAACTGCATTAGTGGATGATGAGAATGTCAGTTTTGACAAAGAACACTGTTCATTACTGAAATGCTCTAATTGAGCTGTTAGAATGTCAGAAACATGCTTTCTGATCAGAAAAATGCATTTTGTGACAAAGTGATTCAGTGGATGATGAGAATGTCAGTTTTGACAAAGAACACTGTTCATTACTGAAATGCTCTAATTGAGCTGTTAGAATGTCAGAAACAAGCTTTCTGAGCTGAAAACTGCATTTTGTGACAAACTGCATTAGTGGATGATGAGAATGTCAGTTTTGACAAAGAACAGTGTTCATTACTGAAATGCTCTAATTGAGCTGTTAGAATGTCAGAAACATGCTTTCTGATCAGAAAAATGCATTTTGTGACAAAGTGATTCAGTGGATGATGAGAATGTCAGTTTTGACAAAGAACACTGTTCATTACTGAAATGCTATCAGTGACCTGTTAGAATGTCAGAAACAAGCTGTCTGAGCAGAAAAATGCATTTTGTGACAAAGTGATTCAGTGGATGATGAGAATGTCAGTTTTGACAAAGAACACTGTTCATTACTGAAAAGCTCTAATTGAGCTGTTAGAATGTCAGAAACAAGCTTTCTGAGCTGAAAACTGCATTTTGTGACAAAGTGCATCAGTGGATGATGAGAATGTCAGTTGTGACAAAGAACACTGTTCATTACTAAAATGCCCTAATTGAGCTGTTAGAATGTCAGAAACAAGCTTTCTGAGCAGAAAAATGCATTTTGTGACAAAGTGATTCAGTGGATGATGAGAATGTCAGTTTTGACAAAGAACACTGTTCATTACTGAAATGCTCTAATTGAGCTGTTAGAATGTCAGAAACAAGCTTTCTGATCAGAAAAATGCATTTGGTGACAAAGTGATTCAGTGGATGATGAGAATGTCAGTTTTGACAAAGAACACTGTTCATTACTGAAATGCTCTAATTGAGCTGTTAGAATGTCAGAAACAAGCTTTCTGAGCTGAAAACTGCATTTTGTGACAAAGTGCATCAGTGGATGATGAGAATGTCAGTTTTGACAAAGAACACTTTTCATTACTAAAATGCTCTCATTGAGCTGTTAGAATGTCAGAAACAAGCTTTCTGAGCAGAAAAATGCATTTTGTGACAAAGTGATTCAGTGGATGATGAGAATGTCAGTTTTGACAAAGAACACTGTTCATTACTGAAATGCTCTAATTGAGCTGTTAGAATGTCAGAAACAAGCTTTCTGAGCTGAAAACTGCATTTTGTGACAGAGTGCTTCAGTGGATGATGAGAATGTCAGTTTTGACAAAGAACAATGTTCATTACTGAAATGCTCTAATTGAGCTGTTAGAATGTCAGAAACAAGCTTTCTGAGCTGAAAACTGCATTTTGTGACAAAGTGCATCAGTGGATGATGAGAATGTCAGTTGTGACAAAGAACACTGTTCATTACTAAAATGCTCTAATTGAGCTGTTAGAATGTCAGAAACATAATTTCTGATCAGAAAAATGCAATTTGTGACAAAGTGATTCAGTGGATGATGAGAATGTCAGTTTTGACAAAGAACACTGTTCATTACTGAAATGCTCTCAGTGACCTGTTAGAATGTCAGAAACAAGCTGTCTGAGCAGAAAAATGCATTTTGTGACAAAGTGATTCAGTGGATGATGAGAATGTCAAGTTTTGACAAAGAACACTGTTCATTACTGAAATGCTCTAATTGAGCTGTTAGAATGTCAGAAATAAGCTTTCTGATCAGAAAAAAGCATTTTGTGACAAAGTGATTCAGTGGATGATGAGAATGTCAGTTTTGACAAAGAACACTGTTCATTACTGAAATGCTCTAATTGAGCTGTTAGAATGTCAGAAACAAGCTTTCTGAGCTGAAAACTGCATTTTGTGACAAAGTGCATCAGTGGATGATGAGAATGTCAGTTTTGACAAAGAACACTTTTCATTACTAAAATGCTCTCATTGAGCTGTTAGAATGTCAGAAACAAGCTTTCTGAGCAGAAAAATGCATTTTGTGACAAAGTGATTCAGTGGATGATGAGAATGTCAGTTTTGACAAAGAACACTGTTCATTACTGAAATGCTCTAATTGAGCTGTTAGAATGTCAGAAACAAGCTTTCTGAGCTGAAAACTGCATTTTGTGACAGAGTGCTTCAGTGGATGATGAGAATGTCAGTTTTGACAAAGAACAATGTTCATTACTGAAATGCTCTAATTGAGCTGTTAGAATGTCAGAAACAAGCTTTCTGAGCTGAAAACTGCATTTTGTGACAAAGTGCATCAGTGGATGATGAGAATGTCAGTTGTGACAAAGAACACTGTTCATTACTAAAATGCTCTAATTGAGCTGTTAGAATGTCAGAAACATAATTTCTGATCAGAAAAATGCAATTTGTGACAAAGTGATTCAGTGGATGATGAGAATGTCAGTTTTGACAAAGAACACTGTTCATTACTGAAATGCTCTCAGTGACCTGTTAGAATGTCAGAAACAAGCTGTCTGAGCAGAAAAATGCATTTTGTGACAAAGTGATTCAGTGGATGATGAGAATGTCAAGTTTTGACAAAGAACACTGTTCATTACTGAAATGCTCTAATTGAGCTGTTAGAATGTCAGAAATAAGCTTTCTGATCAGAAAAAAGCATTTTGTGACAAAGTGATTCAGTGGATGATGAGAATGTCAGTTTTGACAAAGAACACTGTTCATTACTGAAATGCTCTCAATGAGCTGTTAGAATGTCAGAAACAAGCTTTCTGAGCTGAAAACTGCATTTTGTGACAGAGTGCATCAGTGGATGATGAGAATGTCAGTTTTGACAAAGAACACTGTTCATTACTGAAATGCTCTCAATGAGCTGTTAGAATGTCAGAAACAAGCTTTCTGAGCAGAAAAATGCATTTTGTGACAAAGTGATTCAGTGGATGATGAGAATGTCAGTTTTGACAAAGAACACTGTTCATTACTGAAATGCTCTCAATGAGCTGTTAGAATGTCAGAAACAAGCTTTCTGAGCTGAAAACTGCATTTTGTGACAGAGTGCTTCAGTGGTTGATGAGAATGTCAGTTTTGACAAAGAACACTGTTCATTACTGAAATGCTCTAATTGAGCTGTTAGAATGTCAGAAACAAGCTTTCTGAGCTGAAAACTGCATTTTGTGACAAAGTGATTCAGTGGATAATGAGAATGTCAGTTTTGACAAAGAACACTGTTCATTACAAAAAGGCTCTAATTGAGCTGTTAGAATGTCAGAAACAAGCTTTCTGAGCTGAAAACTGCATTTTGTGACAAAGTGCATCAGTGCATGATGAGAATGTCAGTTGTGACAAAGAACACTGTTCATTACTAAAATGCTCTAATTGAGCTGTTAGAATGTCAGAAACAAGCTTTCTGAGCAGAAAAATGCATTTTGTGACAAAGTGATTCAGTGGATGATGAGAATGTCAGTTTTGACAAAGAACACTGTTCATTACTGAAATGCTCTAATTGAGCTGTTAGAATGTCAGAAACAAGCTTTCTGAGCTGAAAACTGCATTTTGTGACAAAGTGCATCAGTGCATGATGAGAATGTCAGTTGTGACAAAGAACACTGTTCATTACTAAAATGCTCTAATTGAGCTGTTAGAATGTCAGAAACAAGCTTTCTGAGCAGAAAAATGCATTTTGTGACAAAGTGATTCAGTGGATGATGAGAATGTCAGTTTTGACAAAGAACACTGTTCATTACTGAAAAGCTCTAATTGAGCTGTTAGAATGTCAGAAACAAGCTTTCTGAGCAGAAAAAAGCATTTTGTGACAAAGTGCATCAGTGCATGATGAGAATGTCAGTTGTGACAAAGAACACTGTTCATTACTAAAATGCTCTAATTGAGCTGTTAGAATGTCAGAAACAAGCTTTCTGAGCAGAAAAATGCATTTTGTGACAAAGTGATTCAGTGGATGATGAGAATGTCAGTTTTGACAAAGAACACTGTTCATTACTGAAATGCTCTCAATGAGCTGTTAGAATGTCAGAAACAAGCTTTCTGAGCAGAAAAATGCATTTGGTGACAAAGTGATTCAGTGGATGATGAGAATGTCAGTTTTGACAAAGAACACTGTTCATTACTGAAATGCTCTAATTGAGCTGTTAGAATGTCAGAAACAAGCTTTCTGATCAGAAAAATGCATTTGGTGACAAAGTGATTCAGTGGATGATGAGAATGTCAGTTTTGACAAAGAACACTGTTCATTACTGAAATGCTCTAATTGAGCTGTTAGAATGTCAGAAACAAGCTTTCTGAGCTGAAAACTGCATTTTGTGACAAAGTGCATCAGTGGATGATGAGAATGTCAGTTTTGACAAAGAACACTTTTCATTACTAAAATGCTCTCATTGAGCTGTTAGAATGTCAGAAACAAGCTTTCTGAGCTGAAAACTGCATTTTGTGACAAAGTGCATCAGTGCATGATGAGAATGTCAGTTGTGACAAAGAACACTGTTCATTACTAAAATGCTCTAATTGAGCTGTTAGAATGTCAGAAACAAGCTTTCTGAGCAGAAAAATGCATTTTGTGACAAAGTGATTCAGTGGATGATGAGAATGTCAGTTTTGACAAAGAACACTGTTCATTACTGAAATGCTCTAATTGAGCTGTTAGAATGTCAGAAACATAATTTCTGATCAGAAAAATGCAATTTGTGACAAAGTGATTCAGTGGATGATGAGAATGTCAGTTTTGACAAAGAACACTGTTCATTACTGAAATGCTCTCAGTGACCTGTTAGAATGTCAGAAACAAGCTGTCTGAGCAGAAAAATGCATTTTGTGAAAAAGTGATTCAGTGGATGATGAGAATGTCAGTTTTGACAAAGAACACTGTTCATTACTGAAATGCTCTAATTGAGCTGTTAGAATGTCAGAAACAAGCTTTCTGATCAGAAAAATGCATTTTGTGACAAAGTGATTCAGTGGATGATGAGAATGTCAGTTTTGACAAAGAACACTGTTCATTACAAAAAAGCTCTAATTGAGCTGTTAGAATGTCAGAAACAAGCTTTCTGAGCAGAAAAATGCATTTTGTGACAAAGTGATTCAGTGGATGATGAGAATGTCAGTTTTGACAAAGAACACTGTTCATTACTGAAATGCTCTCAATGAGCTGTTAGAATGTCAGAAACAAGCTTTCTGAGCTGAAAACTGCATTTTGTGACAAAGTGCATCAGTGGATGATGAGAATGTCAGTTGTGACAAAGAACACTGTTCATTACTAAAATGCTCTAATTGAGCTGTTAGAATGTCAGAAACAAGCTTTCTGAGCAGAAAAAAGCATTTTGTGACAAAGTGATTCAGTGGATGATGAGAATGTCAGTTTTGACAAAGAACACTGTTCATTACTGAAATGCTCTAATTGAGCTGTTAGAATGTCAGAAACAAGCTTTCTGATCAGAAAAATGCATTTGGTGACAAAGTGATTCAGTGGATGATGAGAATGTCAGTTGTGACAAAGAACACTGTTCATTACTGAAATGCTCTAATTGAGCTGTTAGAATGTCAGAAACATAATTTCTGATCAGAAAAATGCAATTTGTGACAAAGTGATTCAGTGGATGATGAGAATGTCAGTTTTGACAAAGAACACTGTTCATTACTGAAATGCTCTCAGTGACCTGTTAGAATGTCAGAAACAAGCTGTCTGAGCAGAAAAATGCATTTTGTGAAAAAGTGATTCAGTGGATGATGAGAATGTCAGTTTTGACAAAGAACACTGTTCATTACTGAAATGCTCTAATTGAGCTGTTAGAATGTCAGAAACAAGCTTTCTGATCAGAAAAATGCATTTTGTGACAAAGTGATTCAGTGGATGATGAGAATGTCAGTTTTGACAAAGAACACTGTTCATTACAAAAAAGCTCTAATTGAGCTGTTAGAATGTCAGAAACAAGCTTTCTGAGCAGAAAAATGCATTTTGTGACAAAGTGATTCAGTGGATGATGAGAATGTCAGTTTTGACAAAGAACACTGTTCATTACTGAAATGCTCTCAATGAGCTGTTAGAATGTCAGAAACAAGCTTTCTGAGCTGAAAACTGCATTTTGTGACAAAGTGCATCAGTGGATGATGAGAATGTCAGTTTTGACAAAGAACACTGTTCATTACTGAAATGCTCTAATTGAGCTGTTAGAATGTCAGAAACAAGCTTTCTGATCAGAAAAATGCATTTGGTGACAATGTGATTCAGTGGATGATGAGAATGTCAGTTTTGACAAAGAACACTGTTCATTACTGAAATGCTCTAATTGAGCTGTTAGAATGTCAGAAACAAGCTTTCTGAGCTGAAAACTGCATTTTGTGACAAACTGCATTAGTGGATGATGAGAATGTCAGTTTTGACAAAGAACACTGTTTATTACTGAAATGCTCTAATTGAGCTGTTAGAATGTCAGAAACAAGCTTTCTGAGCAGAAAAATGCATTTTGTGACAAAGTGCATCAGTGCATGATGAGAATGTCAGTTGTGACAAAGAACACTGTTCATTACTAAAATGCTCTAATTGAGCTGTTAGAATGTCAGAAACAAGCTTTCTGAGCAGAAAAAAGCATTTTGTGACAAAGTGATTCAGTGGATGATGAGAATGTCAGTTTTGACAAAGAACACTGTTCATTACTGAAATGCTCTAATTGAGCTGTTAGAATGTCAGAAACAAGCTTTCTGAGCAGAAAAATGCATTTTGTGACAAAGTGATTCAGTGGATGATGAGAATGTCAGTTTTGACAAAGAACACTGTTCATTACTGAAATGCTCTAATTGAGCTGTTAGAATGTCAGAAACAAGCTTTCTGATCAGAAAAATGCATTTGGTGACAAAGTGATTCAGTGGATGATGAGAATGTCAGTTTTGACAAAGAACACTGTTCATTACTGAAATGCTCTAATTGAGCTGTTAGAATGTCAGAAACAAGCTTTCTGAGCTGAAAACTGCATTTTGTGACAAAGTGCATCAGTGGATGATGAGAATGTCAGTTTTGACAAAGAACACTTTTCATTACTAAAATGCTCTAATTGAGCTGTTAGAATGTCAGAAACATAATTTCTGATCAGAAAAATGCAATTTGTGACAAAGTGATTCAGTGGATGATGAGAATGTCAGTTTTGACAAAGAACACTGTTCATTACTGAAATGCTCTCAGTGACCTGTTAGAATGTCAGAAACAAGCTGTCTGAGCAGAAAAATGCATTTTGTGACAAAGTGATTCAGTGGATGATGAGAATGTCAGTTTTGACAAAGAACACTGTTCATTACTGAAATGCTCTAATTGAGCTGATAGAATGTCAGAAACAAGCTTTCTGATCAGAAAAATGCATTTTGTGACAAAATGATTCAGTGGATGATGAGAATGTCAGTTTTGACAAAGAACACTGTTCATTACAAAAAAGCTCTAATTGAGCTGTTACAATGTCACAAACAAGCTTTCTGAGCTGAAAACTGCATTTTGTGACAAAGTGCATCAGTGCATGATGAGAATGTCAGTTGTGACAAAGAACACTGTTCATTACTAAAATGCTCTAATTGAGCTGTTAGAATGTCAGAAACAAGCTTTCTGAGCAGAAAAATGCATTTTGTGACAAAGTGATTCAGTGGATGATGAGAATGTCAGTTTTGACAAAGAACACTGTTCATTACTGAAATGCTCTCAATGAGCTGTTAGAATGTCAGAAACAAGCTTTCTGAGCAGAAAAATGCATTTTGTGACAAAGTGATTCAGTGGATGATGAGAATGTCAGTTTTGACAAAGAACACTGTTCATTACTGAAATGCTCTCAATGAGCTGTTAGAATGTCAGAAACAAGCTTTCTGAGCTGAAAACTGCATTTTGTGACAGAGTGCTTCAGTGGATGATGAGAATGTCAGTTTTGACAAAGAACACTGTTCATTACTGAAATGCTCTAATTGAGCTGTTAGAATGTCAGAAACAAGCTTTCTGAGCTGAAAACTGCATTTTGTGACAAAGTGATTCAGTGGATAATGAGAATGTCAGTTTTGACAAAGAACACTGTTCATTACAAAAAAGCTCTAATTGAGCTGTTAGAATGTCAGAAACAAGCTTTCTGAGCTGAAAACTGCATTTTGTGACAAAGTGCATCAGTGCATGATGAGAATGTCAGTTGTGACAAAGAACACTGTTCATTACTAAAATGCTCTAATTGAGCTGTTAGAATGTCAGAAACAAGCTTTCTGAGCAGAAAAATGCATTTTGTGACAAAGTGATTCAGTGGATGATGAGAATGTCAGTTTTGACAAAGAACACTGTTCATTACTGAAATGCTCTAATTGAGCTGTTAGAATGTCAGAAACAAGCTTTCTGAGCTGAAAACTGCATTTTGTGACAAAGTGCATCAGTGCATGATGAGAATGTCAGTTGTGACAAAGAACACTGTTCATTACTAAAATGCTCTAATTGAGCTGTTAGAATGTCAGAAACAAGCTTTCTGAGCAGAAAAATGCATTTTGTGACAAAGTGATTCAGTGGATGATGAGAATGTCAGTTTTGACAAAGAACACTGTTCATTACTGAAAAGCTCTAATTGAGCTGTTAGAATGTCAGAAACAAGCTTTCTGAGCTGAAAACTGCATTTTGTGACAAAGTGCATCAGTGCATGATGAGAATGTCAGTTGTGACAAAGAACACTGTTCATTACTAAAATGCTCTAATTGAGCTGTTAGAATGTCAGAAACAAGCTTTCTGAGCAGAAAAATGCATTTTGTGACAAAGTGATTCAGTGGATGATGAGAATGTCAGTTTTGACAAAGAACACTGTTCATTACTGAAATGCTCTCAATGAGCTGTTAGAATGTCAGAAACAAGCTTTCTGAGCAGAAAAATGCATTTTGTGACAAAGTGCATCAGTGCATGATGAGAATGTCAGTTGTGACAAAGAACACTGTTCATTACTAAAATGCTCTAATTGAGCTGTTAGAATGTCAGAAACAAGCTTTCTGAGCAGAAAAATGCATTTTGTGACAAAGTGATTCAGTGGATGATGAGAATGTCAGTTTTGACAAAGAACACTGTTCATTACTGAAATGCTCTCAATGAGCTGTTAGAATGTCAGAAACAAGCTTTCTGAGAAGAAAAATGCATTTTGTGACAAAGTGATTCAGTGGATGATGAGAATGTCAGTTTTGACAAAGAACACTGTTCATTACTGAAATGCTCTAATTAAAATGTTAGAATGTCAGAAACAAGCTTTCTGATCAGAAAAAAGCATTTGGTGACAAAGTGATTCAGTGGATGATGAGAATGTCAGTTTTGACAAAGAACACTGTTCATTACTGAAATGCTCTAATTGAGCTGTTAGAATGTCAGAAACAAGCTTTCTGAGCTGAAAACTGCATTTTGTGACAAACTGCATTAGTGGATGATGAGAATGTCAGTTTTGACAAAGAACACTGTTCATTACTGAAATGCTCTAATTGAGCTGTTAGAATGTCAGAAGCATGCTTTCTGATCAGAAAAATGCATTTTGTGACAAAGTGATTCAGTGGATGATGAGAATGTCAGTTTTGACGAAGAACACTGTTCATTACTGAAATGCTATCAGTGACCTGTTAGAATGTCAGAAAGAAGCTGTCTGAGCAGAAAAATGCATTTTGTGACAAAGTGATTCAGTGGATGATGAGAATGTCAGTTTTGACAAAGAACACTGTTCATTACTGAAATGCTCTAATTGAGCTGTTAGAATGTCAGAAACAAGCTTTCTGATCAGAAAAAAGCATTTTGTGACAAAGTGATTCAGTGGATAATGAGAATGTCAGTTTTGACAAAGAACACTGTTCAATTCAAAAAAGCTCTAATTGAGCTGTTAGAATGTCAGAAACAAGCTTTCTGAGCTGAAAACTGCATTTTGTGACAAAGTGCATCAGTGCATGATGAGAATGTCAGTTGTGACAAAGAACACTGTTCATTACTAAAATGCTCTAATTGAGCTGTTAGAATGTCAGAAACAAGCTTTCTGAGCAGAAAAATGCATTTTGTGACAAAGTGATTCAGTGGATGATGAGAATGTCAGTTTTGACAAAGAACACTGTTCATTACTGAAAAGCTCTAATTGAGCTGTTAGAATGTCAGAAACAAGCTTTCTGAGCTGAAAACTGCATTTTGTGACAAAGTGCATCAGTGGATGATGAGAATGTCAGTTGTGACAAAGAACACTGTTCATTACTAAAATGCCCTAATTGAGCTGTTAGAATGTCAGAAACAAGCTTTCTGAGCAGAAAAATGCATTTTGTGACAAAGTGATTCAGTGGATGATGAGAATGTCAGTTTTGACAAAGAACACTGTTCATTACTGAAATGCTCTAATTGAGCTGTTAGAATGTCAGAAACAAGCTTTCTGATCAGAAAAATGCATTTGGTGACAAAGTGATTCAGTGGATGATGAGAATGTCAGTTTTGACAAAGAACACTGTTCATTACTGAAATGCTCTAATTGAGCTGTTAGAATGTCAGAAACAAGCTTTCTGAGCTGAAAACTGCATTTTGTGACAAAGTGCATCAGTGGATGATGAGAATGTCAGTTTTGACAATGAACACTTTTCATTACTAAAATGCTCTCATTGAGCTGTTAGAATGTCAGAAACAAGCTTTCTGAGCAGAAAAATGCATTTTGTGACAAAGTGATTCAGTGGATGATGAGAATGTCAGTTTTGACAAAGAACACTGTTCATTACTGAAATGCTCTAATTGAGCTGTTAGAATGTCAGAAACATAATTTCTGATCAGAAAAATGCAATTTGTGACAAAGTGATTCAGTGGATGATGAGAATGTCAGTTTTGACAAAGAACACTGTTCATTACTGAAATGCTCTCAGTGACCTGTTAGAATGTCAGAAACAAGCTGTCTGAGCAGAAAAATGCATTTTGTGACAAAGTGATTCAGTGGATGATGAGAATGTCAGTTTTGACAAAGAACACTGTTCATTACTGAAATGCTCTAATTGAGCTGTTAGAATGTCAGAAACAAGCTTTCTGATCAGAAAAATGCATTTTGTGACAAAATGATTCAGTGGATGATGAGAATGTCAGTTTTGACAAAGAACACTGTTCATTACAAAAAAGCTCTAATTGAGCTGTTACAATGTCACAAACAAGCTTTCTGAGCTGAAAACTGCATTTTGTGACAAAGTGCATCAGTGCATGATGAGAATGTCAGTTGTGACAAAGAACATTGTTCATTACTAAAATGCTCTAATTGAGCTGTTAGAATGTCAGAAACAAGCTTTCTGAGCAGAAAAATGCATTTTGTGACAAAGTGATTCAGTGGATGATGAGAATGTCAGTTTTGACAAAGAACACTGTTCATTACTGAAATGCTCTCAATGAGCTGTTAGAATGTCAGAAACAAGCTTTCTGAGCAGAAAAATGCATTTTGTGACAAAGTGATTCAGTGGATGATGAGAATGTCAGTTTTGACAAAGAACACTGTTCATTACTGAAATGCTCTCAATGAGCTGTTAGAATGTCAGAAACAAGCTTTCTGAGCTGAAAACTGCATTTTGTGACAGAGTGCTTCAGTGGATGATGAGAATGTCAGTTTTGACAAAGAACAATGTTCATTACTGAAATGCTCTAATTGAGCTGTTAGAATGTCAGAAACAAGCTTTCTGAGCTGAAAACTGCATTTTGTGACAAAGTGCATCAGTGGATGATGAGAATGTCAGTTGTGACAAAGAACACTGTTCATTACTAAAATGCTCTAATTGAGCTGTTAGAATGTCAGAAACAAGCTTTCTGAGCAGAAAAATGCATTTTGTGACAAAGTGATTCAGTGGATGATGAGAATGTCAGTTTTGACAAAGAACACTGTTCATTACTGAAATGCTATCAGTGACCTGTTAGAATGTCAGAAACAAGCTGTCTGAGCAGAAAAATGCATTTTGTGACAAAGTGATTCAGTGGATGATGAGAATGTCAAGTTTTGACAAAGAACACTGTTCATTACTGAAATGCTCTAATTGAGCTGTTAGAATGTCAGAAATAAGCTTTCTGATCAGAAAAAAGCATTTTGTGACAAAGTGATTCAGTGGATAATGAGAATGTCAGTTTTGACAAAGAACACTGTTCATTACAAAAAAGCTCTAATTGAGCTGTTAGAATGTCAGAAACAAGCTTTCTGAGCTGAAAACTGCATTTTGTGACAAAGTGCATCAGTGCATGATGAGAATGTCAGTTGTGACAAAGAACACTGTTCATTACTAAAATGCTCTAATTGAGCTGTTAGAATGTCAGAAACAAGCTTTCTGAGCTGAAAACTGCATTTTGTGACAAAGTGCATCAGTGCATGATGAGAATGTCAGTTGTGACAAAGAACACTGTTCATTACTAAAATGCTCTAATTGAGCTGTTAGAATGTCAGAAACAAGCTTTCTGAGCAGAAAAATGCATTTTGTGACAAAGTGATTCAGTGGATGATGAGAATGTCAGTTTTGACAAAGAACACTGTTCATTACTGAAAAGCTCTAATTGAGCTGTTAGAATGTCAGAAACAAGCTTTCTGAGCTGAAAACTGCATTTTGTGACAAAGTGCATCAGTGCATGATGAGAATGTCAGTTGTGACAAAGAACACTGTTCATTACTAAAATGCTCTAATTGAGCTGTTAGAATGTCAGAAACAAGCTTTCTGAGCAGAAAAATGCATTTTGTGACAAAGTGATTCAGTGGATGATGAGAATGTCAGTTTTGACAAAGAACACTGTTCATTACTGAAATGCTCTCAATGAGCTGTTAGAATGTCAGAAACAAGCTTTCTGAGCAGAAAAATGCATTTTGTGACAAAGTGCATCAGTGCATGATGAGAATGTCAGTTGTGACAAAGAACACTGTTCATTACTAAAATGCTCTAATTGAGCTGTTAGAATGTCAGAAACAAGCTTTCTGAGCAGAAAAATGCATTTTGTGACAAAGTGATTCAGTGGATGATGAGAATGTCAGTTTTGACAAAGAACACTGTTCATTACTGAAATGCTCTCAATGAGCTGTTAGAATGTCAGAAACAAGCTTTCTGAGAAGAAAAATGCATTTTGTGACAAAGTGATTCAGTGGATGATGAGAATGTCAGTTTTGACAAAGAACACTGTTCATTACTGAAATGCTCTAATTAAAATGTTAGAATGTCAGAAACAAGCTTTCTGATCAGAAAAAAGCATTTGGTGACAAAGTGATTCAGTGGATGATGAGAATGTCAGTTTTGACAAAGAACACTGTTCATTACTGAAATGCTCTAATTGAGCTGTTAGAATGTCAGAAACAAGCTTTCTGAGCTGAAAACTGCATTTTGTGACAAACTGCATTAGTGGATG
Organism: Barbatula barbatula; assembly: GCF_947034865.1. Lineage (NCBI taxonomy): Eukaryota > Metazoa > Chordata > Actinopteri > Cypriniformes > Nemacheilidae > Barbatula > Barbatula barbatula. The sequence goes on along the minus strand of NC_136778.1, from coordinate 17,324,122 downwards.
ATGAGAATGTCAGTTTTGACAAAGAACACTGTTCATTACTGAAATGCTCTAATTGAGCTGTTAGAATGTCAGAAGCATGCTTTCTGATCAGAAAAATGCATTTTGTGACAAAGTGATTCAGTGGATGATGAGAATGTCAGTTTTGACGAAGAACACTGTTCATTACTGAAATGCTATCAGTGACCTGTTAGAATGTCAGAAAGAAGCTGTCTGAGCAGAAAAATGCATTTTGTGACAAAGTGATTCAGTGGATGATGAGAATGTCAGTTTTGACAAAGAACACTGTTCATTACTGAAATGCTCTAATTGAGCTGTTAGAATGTCAGAAACAAGCTTTCTGATCAGAAAAAAGCATTTTGTGACAAAGTGATTCAGTGGATAATGAGAATGTCAGTTTTGACAAAGAACACTGTTCAATTCAAAAAAGCTCTAATTGAGCTGTTAGAATGTCAGAAACAAGCTTTCTGAGCTGAAAACTGCATTTTGTGACAAAGTGCATCAGTGCATGATGAGAATGTCAGTTGTGACAAAGAACACTGTTCATTACTAAAATGCTCTAATTGAGCTGTTAGAATGTCAGAAACAAGCTTTCTGAGCAGAAAAATGCATTTTGTGACAAAGTGATTCAGTGGATGATGAGAATGTCAGTTTTGACAAAGAACACTGTTCATTACTGAAAAGCTCTAATTGAGCTGTTAGAATGTCAGAAACAAGCTTTCTGAGCTGAAAACTGCATTTTGTGACAAAGTGCATCAGTGGATGATGAGAATGTCAGTTGTGACAAAGAACACTGTTCATTACTAAAATGCCCTAATTGAGCTGTTAGAATGTCAGAAACAAGCTTTCTGAGCAGAAAAATGCATTTTGTGACAAAGTGATTCAGTGGATGATGAGAATGTCAGTTTTGACAAAGAACACTGTTCATTACTGAAATGCTCTAATTGAGCTGTTAGAATGTCAGAAACAAGCTTTCTGATCAGAAAAATGCATTTGGTGACAAAGTGATTCAGTGGATGATGAGAATGTCAGTTTTGACAAAGAACACTGTTCATTACTGAAATGCTCTAATTGAGCTGTTAGAATGTCAGAAACAAGCTTTCTGAGCTGAAAACTGCATTTTGTGACAAAGTGCATCAGTGGATGATGAGAATGTCAGTTTTGACAATGAACACTTTTCATTACTAAAATGCTCTCATTGAGCTGTTAGAATGTCAGAAACAAGCTTTCTGAGCAGAAAAATGCATTTTGTGACAAAGTGATTCAGTGGATGATGAGAATGTCAGTTTTGACAAAGAACACTGTTCATTACTGAAATGCTCTAATTGAGCTGTTAGAATGTCAGAAACATAATTTCTGATCAGAAAAATGCAATTTGTGACAAAGTGATTCAGTGGATGATGAGAATGTCAGTTTTGACAAAGAACACTGTTCATTACTGAAATGCTCTCAGTGACCTGTTAGAATGTCAGAAACAAGCTGTCTGAGCAGAAAAATGCATTTTGTGACAAAGTGATTCAGTGGATGATGAGAATGTCAGTTTTGACAAAGAACACTGTTCATTACTGAAATGCTCTAATTGAGCTGTTAGAATGTCAGAAACAAGCTTTCTGATCAGAAAAATGCATTTTGTGACAAAATGATTCAGTGGATGATGAGAATGTCAGTTTTGACAAAGAACACTGTTCATTACAAAAAAGCTCTAATTGAGCTGTTACAATGTCACAAACAAGCTTTCTGAGCTGAAAACTGCATTTTGTGACAAAGTGCATCAGTGCATGATGAGAATGTCAGTTGTGACAAAGAACATTGTTCATTACTAAAATGCTCTAATTGAGCTGTTAGAATGTCAGAAACAAGCTTTCTGAGCAGAAAAATGCATTTTGTGACAAAGTGATTCAGTGGATGATGAGAATGTCAGTTTTGACAAAGAACACTGTTCATTACTGAAATGCTCTCAATGAGCTGTTAGAATGTCAGAAACAAGCTTTCTGAGCAGAAAAATGCATTTTGTGACAAAGTGATTCAGTGGATGATGAGAATGTCAGTTTTGACAAAGAACACTGTTCATTACTGAAATGCTCTCAATGAGCTGTTAGAATGTCAGAAACAAGCTTTCTGAGCTGAAAACTGCATTTTGTGACAGAGTGCTTCAGTGGATGATGAGAATGTCAGTTTTGACAAAGAACAATGTTCATTACTGAAATGCTCTAATTGAGCTGTTAGAATGTCAGAAACAAGCTTTCTGAGCTGAAAACTGCATTTTGTGACAAAGTGCATCAGTGGATGATGAGAATGTCAGTTGTGACAAAGAACACTGTTCATTACTAAAATGCTCTAATTGAGCTGTTAGAATGTCAGAAACAAGCTTTCTGAGCAGAAAAATGCATTTTGTGACAAAGTGATTCAGTGGATGATGAGAATGTCAGTTTTGACAAAGAACACTGTTCATTACTGAAATGCTATCAGTGACCTGTTAGAATGTCAGAAACAAGCTGTCTGAGCAGAAAAATGCATTTTGTGACAAAGTGATTCAGTGGATGATGAGAATGTCAAGTTTTGACAAAGAACACTGTTCATTACTGAAATGCTCTAATTGAGCTGTTAGAATGTCAGAAATAAGCTTTCTGATCAGAAAAAAGCATTTTGTGACAAAGTGATTCAGTGGATAATGAGAATGTCAGTTTTGACAAAGAACACTGTTCATTACAAAAAAGCTCTAATTGAGCTGTTAGAATGTCAGAAACAAGCTTTCTGAGCTGAAAACTGCATTTTGTGACAAAGTGCATCAGTGCATGATGAGAATGTCAGTTGTGACAAAGAACACTGTTCATTACTAAAATGCTCTAATTGAGCTGTTAGAATGTCAGAAACAAGCTTTCTGAGCAGAAAAATGCATTTTGTGACAAAGTGATTCAGTGGATGATGAGAATGTCAGTTTTGACAAAGAACACTGTTCATTACTGAAATGCTCTAATTGAGCTGTTAGAATGTCAGAAACAAGCTTTCTGAGCAGAAAAATGCATTTTGTGACAAAGTGATTCAGTGGATGATGAGAATGTCAGTTTTGACAAAGAACACTGTTCATTACTGAAATGCTCTAATTGAGCTGTTAGAATGTCAGAAACAAGCTTTCTGAGCTGAAAACTGCATTTTGTGACAAAGTGCATCAGTGCATGATGAGAATGTCAGTTGTGACAAAGAACACTGTTCATTACTAAAATGCTCTAATTGAGCTGTTAGAATGTCAGAAACAAGCTTTCTGAGCAGAAAAATGCATTTTGTGACAAAGTGATTCAGTGGATGATGAGAATGTCAGTTTTGACAAAGAACACTGTTCATTACTGAAAAGCTCTAATTGAGCTGTTAGAATGTCAGAAACAAGCTTTCTGAGCTGAAAACTGCATTTTGTGACAAAGTGCTTCAGTGGATGATGAGAATGTCAGTTGTGACAAAGAACACTGTTCATTACTAAAATGCTCTAATTGAGCTGTTAGAATGTCAGAAACAAGCTTTCTGAGCAGAAAAATGCATTTTGTGACAAAGTGATTCAGTGGATGATGAGAATGTCAGTTTTGACAAAGAACACTGTTCATTACTGAAATGCTCTAATTAAGCTGTTAGAATGTCAGAAACAAGCTTTCTGATCAGAAAAATGCATTTGGTGACAAAGTGATTCAGTGGATGATGAGAATGTCAGTTTTGACAAAGAACACTGTTCATTACTGAAATGCTCTAATTGAGCTGTTAGAATGTCAGAAACAAGCTTTCTGAGCTGAAAACTGCATTTTGTGACAAACTGCATTAGTGGATGATGAGAATGTCAGTTTTGACAAAGAACACTGTTCATTACTGAAATGCTCTAATTGAGCTGTTAGAATGTCAGAAACATGCTTTCTGATCAGAAAAATGCATTTTGTGACAAAGTGATTCAGTGGATGATGAGAATGTCAGTTTTGACGAAGAACACTGTTCATTACTGAAATGCTCTAATTGAGCTGTTAGAATGTCAGAAACAAGCTTTCTGATCAGAAAAATGCATTTGGTGACAAAGTGATTCAGTGGATGATGAGAATGTCAGTTTTGACAAAGAACACTGTTCATTACTGAAATGCTCTAATTGAGCTGTTAGAATGTCAGAAACAAGCTTTCTGAGCTGAAAACTGCATTTTGTGACAAAGTGCATCAGTGGATGATGAGAATGTCAGTTTTGACAAAGAACACTTTTCATTACTAAAATGCTCTCATTGAGCTGTTAGAATGTCAGAAACAAGCTTTCTGAGCAGAAAAATGCATTTTGTGACAAAGTGATTCAGTGGATGATGAGAATGTCAGTTTTGACAAAGAACACTGTTCATTACTGAAATGCTCTAATTGAGCTGTTAGAATGTCAGAAACAAGCTTTCTGAGCTGAAAACTGCATTTTGTGACAGAGTGCTTCAGTGGATGATGAGAATGTCAGTTTTGACAAAGAACAATGTTCATTACTGAAATGCTCTAATTGAGCTGTTAGAATGTCAGAAACAAGCTTTCTGAGCTGAAAACTGCATTTTGTGACAAAGTGCATCAGTGGATGATGAGAATGTCAGTTGTGACAAAGAACACTGTTCATTACTAAAATGCTCTAATTGAGCTGTTAGAATGTCAGAAACATAATTTCTGATCAGAAAAATGCAATTTGTGACAAAGTGATTCAGTGGATGATGAGAATGTCAGTTTTGACAAAGAACACTGTTCATTACTGAAATGCTCTCAGTGACCTGTTAGAATGTCAGAAACAAGCTGTCTGAGCAGAAAAATGCATTTTGTGACAAAGTGATTCAGTGGATGATGAGAATGTCAAGTTTTGACAAAGAACACTGTTCATTACTGAAATGCTCTAATTGAGCTGTTAGAATGTCAGAAATAAGCTTTCTGATCAGAAAAAAGCATTTTGTGACAAAGTGATTCAGTGGATGATGAGAATGTCAGTTTTGACAAAGAACACTGTTCATTACTGAAATGCTCTAATTGAGCTGTTAGAATGTCAGAAACAAGCTTTCTGAGCTGAAAACTGCATTTTGTGACAAAGTGCATCAGTGGATGATGAGAATGTCAGTTTTGACAAAGAACACTTTTCATTACTAAAATGCTCTCATTGAGCTGTTAGAATGTCAGAAACAAGCTTTCTGAGCAGAAAAATGCATTTTGTGACAAAGTGATTCAGTGGATGATGAGAATGTCAGTTTTGACAAAGAACACTGTTCATTACTGAAATGCTCTAATTGAGCTGTTAGAATGTCAGAAACAAGCTTTCTGAGCTGAAAACTGCATTTTGTGACAGAGTGCTTCAGTGGATGATGAGAATGTCAGTTTTGACAAAGAACAATGTTCATTACTGAAATGCTCTAATTGAGCTGTTAGAATGTCAGAAACAAGCTTTCTGAGCTGAAAACTGCATTTTGTGACAAAGTGCATCAGTGGATGATGAGAATGTCAGTTGTGACAAAGAACACTGTTCATTACTAAAATGCTCTAATTGAGCTGTTAGAATGTCAGAAACATAATTTCTGATCAGAAAAATGCAATTTGTGACAAAGTGATTCAGTGGATGATGAGAATGTCAGTTTTGACAAAGAACACTTTTCATTACTGAAATGCTCTCAGTGACCTGTTAGAATGTCAGAAACAAGCTGTCTGAGCAGAAAAATGCATTTTGTGACAAAGTGATTCAGTGGATGATGAGAATGTCAAGTTTTGACAAAGAACACTGTTCATTACTGAAATGCTCTAATTGAGCTGTTAGAATGTCAGAAATAAGCTTTCTGATCAGAAAAAAGCATTTTGTGACAAAGTGATTCAGTGGATGATGAGAATGTCAGTTTTGACAAAGAACACTGTTCATTACTGAAATGCTCTCAATGAGCTGTTAGAATGTCAGAAACAAGCTTTCTGAGCTGAAAACTGCATTTTGTGACAGAGTGCATCAGTGGATGATGAGAATGTCAGTTTTGACAAAGAACACTGTTCATTACTGAAATGCTCTCAATGAGCTGTTAGAATGTCAGAAACAAGCTTTCTGAGCAGAAAAATGCATTTTGTGACAAAGTGATTCAGTGGATGATGAGAATGTCAGTTTTGACAAAGAACACTGTTCATTACTGAAATGCTCTCAATGAGCTGTTAGAATGTCAGAAACAAGCTTTCTGAGCTGAAAACTGCATTTTGTGATAGAGTGCTTCAGTGGATGATGAGAATGTCAGTTTTGACAAAGAACACTGTTCATTACTGAAATGCTCTAATTGAGCTGTTAGAATGTCAGAAACAAGCTTTCTGAGCTGAAAACTGCATTTTGTGACAAAGTGATTCAGTGGATAATGAGAATGTCAGTTTTGACAAAGAACACTGTTCATTACAAAAAGGCTCTAATTGAGCTGTTAGAATGTCAGAAACAAGCTTTCTGAGCTGAAAACTGCATTTTGTGACAAAGTGCATCAGTGCATGATGAGAATGTCAGTTGTGACAAAGAACACTGTTCATTACTAAAATGCTCTAATTGAGCTGTTAGAATGTCAGAAACAAGCTTTCTGAGCAGAAAAATGCATTTTGTGACAAAGTGATTCAGTGGATGATGAGAATGTCAGTTTTGACAAAGAACACTGTTCATTACTGAAATGCTCTAATTGAGCCGTTAGAATGTCAGAAACAAGCTTTCTGAGCTGAAAACTGCATTTTGTGACAAAGTGCATCAGTGCATGATGAGAATGTCAGTTGTGACAAAGAACACTGTTCATTACTAAAATGCTCTAATTGAGCTGTTAGAATGTCAGAAACAAGCTTTCTGAGCAGAAAAATGCATTTTGTGACAAAGTGATTCAGTGGATGATGAGAATGTCAGTTTTGACAAAGAACACTGTTCATTACTGAAAAGCTCTAATTGAGCTGTTAGAATGTCAGAAACAAGCTTTCTGAGCAGAAAAAAGCATTTTGTGACAAAGTGCATCAGTGCATGATGAGAATGTCAGTTGTGACAAAGAACACTGTTCATTACTAAAATGCTCTAATTGAGCTGTTAGAATGTCAGAAACAAGCTTTCTGAGCAGAAAAATGCATTTTGTGACAAAGTGATTCAGTGGATGATGAGAATGTCAGTTTTGACAAAGAACACTGTTCATTACTGAAATGCTCTCAATGAGCTGTTAGAATGTCAGAAACAAGCTTTCTGAGCAGAAAAATGCATTTGGTGACAAAGTGATTCAGTGGATGATGAGAATGTCAGTTTTGACAAAGAACACTGTTCATTACTGAAATGCTCTAATTGAGCTGTTAGAATGTCAGAAACAAGCTTTCTGATCAGAAAAATGCATTTGGTGACAAAGTGATTCAGTGGATGATGAGAATGTCAGTTTTGACAAAGAACACTGTTCATTACTGAAATGCTCTAATTGAGCTGTTAGAATGTCAGAAACAAGCTTTCTGAGCTGAAAACTGCATTTTGTGACAAAGTGCATCAGTGGATGATGAGAATGTCAGTTTTGACAAAGAACACTTTTCATTACTAAAATGCTCTCATTGAGCTGTTAGAATGTCAGAAACAAGCTTTCTGAGCTGAAAACTGCATTTTGTGACAAAGTGCATCAGTGCATGATGAGAATGTCAGTTGTGACAAAGAACACTGTTCATTACTAAAATGCTCTAATTGAGCTGTTAGAATGTCAGAAACAAGCTTTCTGAGCAGAAAAATGCATTTTGTGACAAAGTGATTCAGTGGATGATGAGAATGTCAGTTTTGACAAAGAACACTGTTCATTACTGAAATGCTCTAATTGAGCTGTTAGAATGTCAGAAACATAATTTCTGATCAGAAAAATGCAATTTGTGACAAAGTGATTCAGTGGATGATGAGAATGTCAGTTTTGACAAAGAACACTGTTCATTACTGAAATGCTCTCAGTGACCTGTTAGAATGTCAGAAACAAGCTGTCTGAGCAGAAAAATGCATTTTGTGAAAAAGTGATTCAGTGGATGATGAGAATGTCAGTTTTGACAAAGAACACTGTTCATTACTGAAATGCTCTAATTGAGCTGTTAGAATGTCAGAAACAAGCTTTCTGATCAGAAAAATGCATTTTGTGACAAAGTGATTCAGTGGATGATGAGAATGTCAGTTTTGACAAAGAACACTGTTCATTACAAAAAAGCTCTAATTGAGCTGTTAGAATGTCAGAAACAAGCTTTCTGAGCAGAAAAATGCATTTTGTGACAAAGTGATTCAGTGGATGATGAGAATGTCAGTTTTGACAAAGAACACTGTTCATTACTGAAATGCTCTCAATGAGCTGTTAGAATGTCAGAAACAAGCTTTCTGAGCTGAAAACTGCATTTTGTGACAAAGTGCATCAGTGGATGATGAGAATGTCAGTTGTGACAAAGAACACTGTTCATTACTAAAATGCTCTAATTGAGCTGTTAGAATGTCAGAAACAAGCTTTCTGAGCAGAAAAAAGCATTTTGTGACAAAGTGATTCAGTGGATGATGAGAATGTCAGTTTTGACAAAGAACACTGTTCATTACTGAAATGCTCTAATTGAGCTGTTAGAATGTCAGAAACAAGCTTTCTGATCAGAAAAATGCATTTGGTGACAAAGTGATTCAGTGGATGATGAGAATGTCAGTTGTGACAAAGAACACTGTACATTACTGAAATGCTCTAATTGAGCTGTTAGAATGTCAGAAACATAATTTCTGATCAGAAAAATGCAATTTGTGACAAAGTGATTCAGTGGATGATGAGAATGTCAGTTTTGACAAAGAACACTGTTCATTACTGAAATGCTCTCAGTGACCTGTTAGAATGTCAGAAACAAGCTGTCTGAGCAGAAAAATGCATTTTGTGAAAAAGTGATTCAGTGGATGATGAGAATGTCAGTTTTGACAAAGAACACTGTTCATTACTGAAATGCTCTAATTGAGCTGTTAGAATGTCAGAAACAAGCTTTCTGATCAGAAAAATGCATTTTGTGACAAAGTGATTCAGTGGATGATGAGAATGTCAGTTTTGACAAAGAACACTGTTCATTACAAAAAAGCTCTAATTGAGCTGTTAGAATGTCAGAAACAAGCTTTCTGAGCAGAAAAATGCATTTTGTGACAAAGTGATTCAGTGGATGATGAGAATGTCAGTTTTGACAAAGAACACTGTTCATTACTGAAATGCTCTCAATGAGCTGTTAGAATGTCAGAAACAAGCTTTCTGAGCTGAAAACTGCATTTTGTGACAAAGTGCATCAGTGGATGATGAGAATGTCAGTTTTGACAAAGAACACTGTTCATTACTGAAATGCTCTAATTGAGCTGTTAGAATGTCAGAAACAAGCTTTCTGATCAGAAAAATGCATTTGGTGACAATGTGATTCAGTGGATGATGAGAATGTCAGTTTTGACAAAGAACACTGTTCATTACTGAAATGCTCTAATTGAGCTGTTAGAATGTCAGAAACAAGCTTTCTGAGCTGAAAACTGCATTTTGTGACAAACTGCATTAGTGGATGATGAGAATGTCAGTTTTGACAAAGAACACTGTTTATTACTAAAATGCTCTAATTGAGCTGTTAGAATGTCAGAAACAAGCTTTCTGAGCAGAAAAATGCATTTTGTGACAAAGTGCATCAGTGCATGATGAGAATGTCAGTTGTGACAAAGAACACTGTTCATTACTAAAATGCTCTAATTGAGCTGTTAGAATGTCAGAAACAAGCTTTCTGAGCAGAAAAAAGCATTTTGTGACAAAGTGATTCAGTGGATGATGAGAATGTCAGTTTTGACAAAGAACACTGTTCATTACTGAAATGCTCTAATTGAGCTGTTAGAATGTCAGAAACAAGCTTTCTGAGCAGAAAAATGCATTTTGTGACAAAGTGATTCAGTGGATGATGAGAATGTCAGTTTTGACAAAGAACACTGTTCATTACTGAAATGCTCTAATTGAGCTGTTAGAATGTCAGAAACAAGCTTTCTGATCAGAAAAATGCATTTGGTGACAAAGTGATTCAGTGGATGATGAGAATGTCAGTTTTGACAAAGAACACTGTTCATTACTGAAATGCTCTAATTGAGCTGTTAGAATGTCAGAAACAAGCTTTCTGAGCTGAAAACTGCATTTTGTGACAAAGTGCATCAGTGGATGATGAGAATGTCAGTTTTGACAAAGAACACTTTTCATTACTAAAATGCTCTAATTGAGCTGTTAGAATGTCAGAAACATAATTTCTGATCAGAAAAATGCAATTTGTGACAAAGTGATTCAGTGGATGATGAGAATGTCAGTTTTGACAAAGAACACTGTTCATTACTGAAATGCTCTCAGTGACCTGTTAGAATGTCAGAAACAAGCTGTCTGAGCAGAAAAATGCATTTTGTGACAAAGTGATTCAGTGGATGATGAGAATGTCAGTTTTGACAAAGAACACTGTTCATTACTGAAATGCTCTAATTGAGCTGATAGAATGTCAGAAACAAGCTTTCTGATCAGAAAAATGCATTTTGTGACAAAATGATTCAGTGGATGATGAGAATGTCAGTTTTGACAAAGAACACTGTTCATTACAAAAAAGCTCTAATTGAGCTGTTACAATGTCACAAACAAGCTTTCTGAGCTGAAAACTGCATTTTGTGACAAAGTGCATCAGTGCATGATGAGAATGTCAGTTGTGACAAAGAACACTGTTCATTACTAAAATGCTCTAATTGAGCTGTTAGAATGTCAGAAACAAGCTTTCTGAGCAGAAAAATGCATTTTGTGACAAAGTGATTCAGTGGATGATGAAAATGTCAGTTTTGACAAAGAACACTGTTCATTACTGAAATGCTCTCAATGAGCTGTTAGAATGTCAGAAACAAGCTTTCTGAGCAGAAAAATGCATTTGGTGACAAAGTGATTCAGTGGATGATGAGAATGTCAGTTTTGACAAAGAACACTGTTCATTACTGAAATGCTATAATTGAGCTGTTAGAATGTCAGAAACAAGCTTTCTGAGCTGAAAACTGCATTTTGTGACAGAGTGCTTCAGTGGATGATGAGAATGTCAGTTTTGACAAAGAACACTGTTCATTACTGAAATGCTCTAATTGAGCTGTTAGAATGTCAGAAACAAGCTTTCTGAGCTGAAAACTGCATTTTGTGACAAAGTGATTCAGTGGATAATGAGAATGTCAGTTTTGACAAAGAACACTGTTCATTACAAAAAAGCTCTAATTGAGCTGTTAGAATGTCAGAAACAAGCTTTCTGAGCTGAAAACTGCATTTTGTGACAAAGTGCATCAGTGCATGATGAGAATGTCAGTTGTGACAAAGAACACTGTTCATTACTAAAATGCTCTAATTGAGCTGTTAGAATGTCAGAAACAAGCTTTCTGAGCAGAAAAATGCATTTTGTGACAAAGTGATTCAGTGGATGATGAGAATGTCAGTTTTGACAAAGAACACTGTTCATTACTGAAATGCTCTAATTGAGCTGTTAGAATGTCAGAAACAAGCTTTCTGAGCTGAAAACTGCATTTTGTGACAAAGTGCATCAGTGCATGATGAGAATGTCAGTTGTGACAAAGAACACTGTTCATTACTAAAATGCTCTAATTGAGCTGTTAGAATGTCAGAAACAAGCTTTCTGAGCAGAAAAATGCATTTTGTGACAAAGTGATTCAGTGGATGATGAGAATGTCAGTTTTGACAAAGAACACTGTTCATTACTGAAAAGCTCTAATTGAGCTGTTAGAATGTCAGAAACAAGCTTTCTGAGCTGAAACCTGCATTTTGTGACAAAGTGCATCAGTGCATGATGAGAATGTCAGTTGTGACAAAGAACACTGTTCATTACTAAAATGCTCTAATTGAGCTGTTAGAATGTCAGAAACAAGCTTTCTGAGCAGAAAAATGCATTTTGTGACAAAGTGATTCAGTGGATGATGAGAATGTCAGTTTTGACAAAGAACACTGTTCATTACTGAAATGCTCTCAATGAGCTGTTAGAATGTCAGAAACAAGCTTTCTGAGCAGAAAAATGCATTTTGTGACAAAGTGCATCAGTGCATGATGAGAATGTCAGTTGTGACAAAGAACACTGTTCATTACTAAAATGCTCTAATTGAGCTGTTAGAATGTCAGAAACAAGCTTTCTGAGCAGAAAAATGCATTTTGTGACAAAGTGATTCAGTGGATGATGAGAATGTCAGTTTTGACAAAGAACACTGTTCATTACTGAAATGCTCTCAATGAGCTGTTAGAATGTCAGAAACAAGCTTTCTGAGAAGAAAAATGCATTTTGTGACAAAGTGATTCAGTGGATGATGAGAATGTCAGTTTTGACAAAGAACACTGTTCATTACTGAAATGCTCTAATTAAAATGTTAGAATGTCAGAAACAAGCTTTCTGATCAGAAAAATGCATTTGGTGACAAAGTGATTCAGTGGATGATGAGAATGTCAGTTTTGACAAAGAACACTGTTCATTACTGAAATGCTCTAATTGAGCTGTTAGAATGTCAGAAACAAGCTTTCTGAGCTGAAAACTGCATTTTGTGACAAACTGCATTAGTGGATGATGAGAATGTCAGTTTTGACAAAGAACACTGTTCATTACTGAAATGCTCTAATTGAGCTGTTAGAATGTCAGAAGCATGCTTTCTGATCAGAAAAATGCATTTTGTGACAAAGTGATTCAGTGGATGATGAGAATGTCAGTTTTGACGAAGAACACTGTTCATTACTGAAATGCTATCAGTGACCTGTTAGAATGTCAGAAAGAAGCTGTCTGAGCAGAAAAATGCATTTTGTGACAAAGTGATTCAGTGGATGATGAGAATGTCAGTTTTGACAAAGAACACTGTTCATTACTGAAATGCTCTAATTGAGCTGTTAGAATGTCAGAAACAAGCTTTCTGATCAGAAAAAAGCATTTTGTGACAAAGTGATTCAGTGGATAATGAGAATGTCAGTTTTGACAAAGAACACTGTTCAATTCAAAAAAGCTCTAATTGAGCTGTTAGAATGTCAGAAACAAGCTTTCTGAGCTGAAAACTGCATTTTGTGACAAAGTGCATCAGTGCATGATGAGAATGTCAGTTGTGACAAAGAACACTGTTCATTACTAAAATGCTCTAATTGAGCTGTTAGAATGTCAGAAACAAGCTTTCTGAGCAGAAAAATGCATTTTGTGACAAAGTGATTCAGTGGATGATGAGAATGTCAGTTTTGACAAAGAACACTGTTCATTACTGAAAAGCTCTAATTGAGCTGTTAGAATGTCAGAAACAAGCTTTCTGAGCTGAAAACTGCATTTTGTGACAAAGTGCATCAGTGGATGATGAGAATGTCAGTTGTGACAAAGAACACTGTTCATTACTAAAATGCCCTAATTGAGCTGTTAGAATGTCAGAAACAAGCTTTCTGAGCAGAAAAATGCATTTTGTGACAAAGTGATTCAGTGGATGATGAGAATGTCAGTTTTGACAAAGAACACTGTTCATTACTGAAATGCTCTAATTGAGCTGTTAGAATGTCAGAAACAAGCTTTCTGATCAGAAAAATGCATTTGGTGACAAAGTGATTCAGTGGATGATGAGAATGTCAGTTTTGACAAAGAACACTGTTCATTACTGAAATGCTCTAATTGAGCTGTTAGAATGTCAGAAACAAGCTTTCTGAGCTGAAAACTGCATTTTGTGACAAAGTGCATCAGTGGATGATGAGAATGTCAGTTTTGACAATGAACACTTTTCATTACTAAAATGCTCTCATTGAGCTGTTAGAATGTCAGAAACAAGCTTTCTGAGCAGAAAAATGCATTTTGTGACAAAGTGATTCAGTGGATGATGAGAATGTCAGTTTTGACAAAGAACACTGTTCATTACTGAAATGCTCTAATTGAGCTGTTAGAATGTCAGAAACATAATTTCTGATCAGAAAAATGCAATTTGTGACAAAGTGATTCAGTGGATGATGAGAATGTCAGTTTTGACAAAGAACACTGTTCATTACTGAAATGCTCTCAGTGACCTGTTAGAATGTCAGAAACAAGCTGTCTGAGCAGAAAAATGCATTTTGTGACAAAGTGATTCAGTGGATGATGAGAATGTCAGTTTTGACAAAGTACACTGTTCATTACTGAAATGCTCTAATTGAGCTGTTAGAATGTCAGAAACAAGCTTTCTGATCAGAAAAATGCATTTTGTGACAAAGTGATTCAGTGGATGATGAGAATGTCAGTTTTGACAAAGAACACTGTTCATTACAAAAAAGCTCTAATTGAGCTGTTACAATGTCACAAACAAGCTTTCTGAGCTGAAAACTGCATTTTGTGACAAAGTGCATCAGTGCATGATGAGAATGTCAGTTGTGACAAAGAACACTGTTCATTACTAAAATGCTCTAATTGAGCTGTTAGAATGTCAGAAACAAGCTTTCTGAGCAGAAAAATGCATTTTGTGACAAAGTGATTCAGTGGATGATGAGAATGTCAGTTTTGACAAAGAACACTGTTCATTACTGAAATGCTCTCAATGAGCTGTTAGAATGTCAGAAACAAGCTTTCTGAGCAGAAAAATGCATTTTGTGACAAAGTGATTCAGTGGATGATGAGAATGTCAGTTTTGACAAAGAACACTGTTCATTACTGAAATGCTCTCAATGAGCTGTTAGAATGTCAGAAACAAGCTTTCTGAGCTGAAAACTGCATTTTGTGACAGAGTGCTTCAGTGGATGATGAGAATGTCAGTTTTGACAAAGAACAATGTTCATTACTGAAATGCTCTAATTGAGCTGTTAGAATGTCAGAAACAAGCTTTCTGAGCTGAAAACTGCATTTTGTGACAAAGTGCATCAGTGGATGATGAGAATGTCAGTTGTGACAAAGAACACTGTTCATTACTAAAATGCTCTAATTGAGCTGTTAGAATGTCAGAAACAAGCTTTCTGAGCAGAAAAATGCATTTTGTGACAAAGTGATTCAGTGGATGATGAGAATGTCAGTTTTGACAAAGAACACTGTTCATTACTGAAATGCTATCAGTGACCTGTTAGAATGTCAGAAACAAGCTGTCTGAGCAGAAAAATGCATTTTGTGACAAAGTGATTCAGTGGATGATGAGAATGTCAAGTTTTGACAAAGAACACTGTTCATTACTGAAATGCTCTAATTGAGCTGTTAGAATGTCAGAAATAAGCTTTCTGATCAGAAAAAAGCATTTTGTGACAAAGTGATTCAGTGGATAATGAGAATGTCAGTTTTGACAAAGAACACTGTTCATTACAATAAAGCTCTAATTGAGCTGTTAGAATGTCAGAAACAAGCTTTCTGAGCTGAAAACTGCATTTTGTGACAAAGTGCATCAGTGCATGATGAGAATGTCAGTTGTGACAAAGAACACTGTTCATTACTAAAATGCTCTAATTGAGCTGTTAGAATGTCAGAAACAAGCTTTCTGAGCAGAAAAATGCATTTTGTGACAAAGTGATTCAGTGGATGATGAGAATGTCAGTTTTGACAAAGAACACTGTTCATTACTGAAATGCTCTAATTGAGCTGTTAGAATGTCAGAAACAAGCTTTCTGAGCAGAAAAATGCATTTTGTGACAAAGTGATTCAGTGGATGATGAGAATGTCAGTTTTGACAAAGAACACTGTTCATTACTGAAATGCTCTAATTGAGCTGTTAGAATGTCAGAAACAAGCTTTCTGAGCTGAAAACTGCATTTTGTGACAAAGTGCATCAGTGCATGATGAGAATGTCAGTTGTGACAAAGAACACTGTTCATTACTAAAATGCTCTAATTGAGCTGTTAGAATGTCAGAAACAAGCTTTCTGAGCAGAAAAATGCATTTTGTGACAAAGTGATTCAGTGGATGATGAGAATGTCAGTTTTGACAAAGAACACTGTTCATTACTGAAAAGCTCTAATTGAGCTGTTAGAATGTCAGAAACAAGCTTTCTGAGCTGAAAACTGCATTTTGTGACAAAGTGCTTCAGTGGATGATGAGAATGTCAGTTGTGACAAAGAACACTGTTCATTACTAAAATGCTCTAATTGAGCTGTTAGAATGTCAGAAACAAGCTTTCTGAGCAGAAAAATGCATTTTGTGACAAAGTGATTCAGTGGATGATGAGAATGTCAGTTTTGACAAAGAACACTGTTCATTACTGAAATGCTCTAATTAAGCTGTTAGAATGTCAGAAACAAGCTTTCTGATCAGAAAAATGCATTTGGTGACAAAGTGATTCAGTGGATGATGAGAATGTCAGTTTTGACAAAGAACACTGTTCATTACTGAAATGCTCTAATTGAGCTGTTAGAATGTCAGAAACAAGCTTTCTGAGCTGAAAACTGCATTTTGTGACAAACTGCATTAGTGGATGATGAGAATGTCAGTTTTGACAAAGAACACTGTTCATTACTGAAATGCTCTAATTGAGCTGTTAGAATGTCAGAAACATGCTTTCTGATCAGAAAAATGCATTTTGTGACAAAGTGATTCAGTGGATGATGAGAATGTCAGTTTTGACAAAGAACACTGTTCATTACTGAAATGCTATCAGTGACCTGTTAGAATGTCAGAAACAAGCTGTCTGAGCAGAAAAATGCATTTTGTGACAAAGTGATTCAGTGGATGATGAGAATGTCAGTTTTGACAAAGAACACTGTTCATTACTGAAATGCTCTAATTGAGCTGTTAGAATGTCAGAAACAAGCTTTCTGATCAGAAAAAAGCATTTTGTGACAAAGTGATTCAGTGGATAATGAGAATGTCAGTTTTGACAAAGAACACTGTTCATTACAAAAAAGCTCTAATTGAGCTGTTAGAATGTCAGAAACAAGCTTTCTGAGCTGAAAACTGCATTTTGTAACAAAGTGCATCAGTGCATGATGAGAATGTCAGTTGTGACAAAGAACACTGTTCATTACTAAAATGCTCTAATTGAGCTGTTAGAATGTCAGAAACAAGCTTTCTGAGCAGAAAAATGCATTTTGTGACAAAGTGATTCAGTGGATGATGAGAATGTCAGTTTTGACAAAGAACACTGTTCATTACTGAAAAGCTCTAATTGAGCTGTTAGAATGTCAGAAACAAGCTTTCTGAGCTGAAAACTGCATTTTGTGACAAAGTGCATCAGTGGATGATGAGAATGTCAGTTGTGACAAAGAACACTGTTCATTACTAAAATGCCCTAATTGAGCTGTTAGAATGTCAGAAACAAGCTTTCTGAGCAGAAAAATGCATTTTGTGACAAAGTGATTCAGTGGATGATGAGAATGTCAGTTTTGACAAAGAACACTGTTCATTACTGAAATGCTCTAATTGAGCTGTTAGAATGTCAGAAACAAGCTTTCTGATCAGAAAAATGCATTTGGTGACAAAGTGATTCAGTGGATGATGAGAATGTCAGTTTTGACAAAGAACACTGTTCATTACTGAAATGCTCTAATTGAGCTGTTAGAATGTCAGAAACAAGCTTTCTGAGCTGAAAACTGCATTTTGTGACAAAGTGCATCAGTGGATGATGAGAATGTCAGTTTTGACAAAGAACACTTTTCATTACTAAAATGCTCTCATTGAGCTGTTAGAATGTCAGAAACAAGCTTTCTGAGCAGAAAAATGCATTTTGTGACAAAGTGATTCAGTGGATGATGAGAATGTCAGTTTTGACAAAGAACACTGTTCATTACTGAAATGCTCTAATTGAGCTGTTAGAATGTCAGAAACATAATTTCTGATCAGAAAAATGCAATTTGTGACAAAGTGATTCAGTGGATGATGAGAATGTCAGTTTTGACAAAGAACACTGTTCATTACTGAAATGCTCTCAGTGACCTGTTAGAATGTCAGAAACAAGCTGTCTGAGCAGAAAAATGCATTTTGTGACAAAGTGATTCAGTGGATGATGAGAATGTCAGTTTTGACAAAGAACTCTAATTGAGCTGTTAGAATGTCAGAAACAAGCTTTCTGATCAGAAAAATGCATTTTGTGACAAAATGATTCAGTGGATGATGAGAATGTCAGTTTTGACAAAGAACACTGTTCATTACAAAAAAGCTCTAATTGAGCTGTTACAATGTCACAAACAAGCTTTCTGAGCTGAAAACTGCATTTTGTGACAAAGTGCATAGGTGCATGATGAGAATGTCAGTTGTGACAAAGAACACTGTTCATTACTAAAATGCTCTAATTGAGCTGTTAGAATGTCAGAAACAAGCTTTCTGAGCAGAAAAATGCATTTTGTGACAAAGTGATTCAGTGGATGATGAGAATGTCAGTTTTGACAAAGAACACTGTTCATTACTGAAATGCTCTCAATGAGCTGTTAGAATGTCAGAAACAAGCTTTCTGAGCAGAAAAATGCATTTTGTGACAAAGTGATTCAGTGGATGATGAGAATGTCAGTTTTGACAAAGAACACTGTTCATTACTGAAATGCTCTCAATGAGCTGTTAGAATGTAAGAAACATAATTTCTGATCAGAAAAATGCAATTTGTGACAAAGTGATTCAGTGGATGATGAGAATGTCAGTTTTGACAAAGAACACTGTTCATTACTGAAATGCTCTCAATGAGCTGTTAGAATGTCAGAAACAAGCTTTCTGAGCTGAAAACTGCATTTTGTGACAGAGTGCATCAGTGGATGATGAGATGTCAGTTTTGACAAAGAACACTGTTCATTGCTGAAAAGCTCTAATTGAGCTGTTAGAATGTCAGAAACAAGCTTTCTGAGCTGAAAACTGCATTTTGTGACAAAGTGCATCAGTGGATGATGAGAATGTCAGTTGTGACAAAGAACACTGTTCATTACTAAAATGCTCTAATTGAGCTGTTAGAATGTCAGAAACAAGCTTTCTGAGCAGAAAAATGCATTTTGTGACAAAGTGATTCAGTGGATGATGAGAATGTCAGTTTTGACAAAGAACACTGTTCATTACTGAAATGCTCTAATTGAGCTGTTAGAATGTCAGAATCAAGCTTTCTGATCAGAAAAATGCATTTGGTGACAAAGTGATTCAGTGGATGATGAGAATGTCAGTTTTGACAAAGAACACTGTTCATTACTGAAAAGCTCTAATTGAGCTGTTAGAATGTCAGAAACAAGCTTTCTGAGCTGAAAACTGCATTTTGTGACAAAGTGCATCAGTGGATGATGAGAATGTCAGTTGTGACAAAGAACACTGTTCATTACTAAAATGCTCTAATTGAGCTGTTAGAATGTCAGAAACAAGCTTTCTGAGCAGAAAAATGCATTTTGTGACAAAGTGATTCAGTGGATGATGAGAATGTCAGTTTTGACAAAGAACACTGTTCATTACTGAAATGCTCTAATTGAGCTGTTAGAATGTCAGAAACATAATTTCTGCTCAGAAAAATGCAATTTGTGACAAAGTGCATCAGTGCATGATGAGAATGTCAGTTGTGACAAAGAACACTGTTCATTACTAAAATGCTCTAATTGAGCTGTTAGAATGTCAGAAACAAGCTTTCTGAGCAGAAAAATGCATTTTGTGACAAAGTGATTCAGTGGATGATGAGAATGTCAGTTTTGACAAAGAACACTGTTCATTACTGAAATGCTCTAAATGAGCTGTTAGAATGTCAGAAACAAGCTTTCTGAGCAGAAAAATGCATTTTGTGACAAAGTGCATCAGTGCATGATGAGAATGTCAGTTGTGACAAAGAACACTGTTCATTACTAAAATGCTCTAATTGAGCTGTTAGAATGTCAGAAACAAGCTTTCTGAGCAGAAAAATGCATTTTGTGACAAAGTGATTCAGTGGATGATGAGAATGTCAGTTTTGACAAAGAACACTGTTCATTACTGAAATGCTCTCAATGAGCTGTTAGAATGTCAGAAACAAGCTTTCTGAGAAGAAAAATGCATTTTGTGACAAAGATATTCAGTGGATGATGAGAATGTCAGTTTTGACAAAGAACACTGTTCATTACTGAAATGCTCTAATTAAAATGTTAGAATGTCAGAAACAAGCTTTCTGATCAGAAAAATGCATTTGGTGACAAAGTGATTCAGTGGATGATGAGAATGTCAGTTTTGACAAAGAACACTGTTCATTACTGAAATGCTCTAATTGAGCTGTTAGAATGTCAGAAACAAGCTTTCTGAGCTGAAAACTGCATTTTGTGACAAACTGCATTAGTGGATGATGAGAATGTCAGTTTTGACAAAGAACACTGTTCATTACTGAAATGCTCTAATTGAGCTGTTAGAATGTCAGAAACATGCTTTCTGATCAGAAAAATGCATTTTGTGACAAAGTGATTCAGTGGATGATGAGAATGTCAGTTTTGACAAAGAACACTGTTCATTACTGAAATGCTCTAATTGAGCTGTTAGAATGTCAGAAACAAGCTTTCTGAGCTGAAAACTGCATTTTGTGACAAACTGCATTAGTGGATGATGAGAATGTCAGTTTTGACAAAGAACAGTGTTCATTACTGAAATGCTCTAATTGAGCTGTTAGAATGTCAGAAACATGCTTTCTGATCAGAAAAATGCATTTTGTGACAAAGTGATTCAGTGGATGATGAGAATGTCAGTTTTGACAAAGAACACTGTTCATTACTGAAATGCTATCAGTGACCTGTTAGAATGTCAGAAACAAGCTGTCTGAGCAGAATAATGCATTTTGTGACAAAGTGATTCAGTGGATGATGAGAATGTCAGTTTTGACAAAGAACACTGTTCATTACTGAAATGCTCTAATTGAGCTGTTAGAATGTCAGAAACAAGCTTTCTGATCAGAAAAAAGCATTTTGTGACAAAGTGATTCAGTGGATAATGAGAATGTCAGTTTTGACAAAGAACACTGTTCATTACAAAAAAGCTCTAATTGAGCTGTTAGAATGTCAGAAACAAGCTTTCTGAGCTGAAAACTGCATTTTGTGGCAAAGTGCATCAGTGCATGATGAGAATGTCAGTTGTGAAAGAAGAACACTGTTCATTACTAAAATGCTCTAATTGAGCTGTTAGAATGTCAGAAACAAGCTTTCTGAGCAGAAAAATGCATTTTGTGACAAAGTGATTCAGTGGATGATGAGAATGTCAGTTTTGACAAAGAACACTGTTCATTACTGAAAAGCTCTAATTGAGCTGTTAGAATGTCAGAAACAAGCTTTCTGAGCTGAAAACTGCATTTTGTGACAAAGTGCATCAGTGGATGATGAGAATGTCAGTTGTGACAAAGAACACTGTTCATTACTAAAATGCCCTAATTGAGCTGTTAGAATGTCAGAAACAAGCTTTCTGAGCAGAAAAATGCATTTTGTGACAAAGTGATTCAGTGGATGATGAGAATGTCAGTTTTGACAAAGAACACTGTTCATTACTGAAATGCTCTAATTGAGCTGTTAGAATGTCAGAAACAAGCTTTCTGATCAGAAAAATGCATTTGGTGACAAAGTGATTCAGTGGATGATGAGAATGTCAGTTTTGACAAAGAACACTGTTCATTACTGAAATGCTCTAATTGAGCTGTTAGAATGTCAGAAACAAGCTTTCTGAGCTGAAAACTGCATTTTGTGACAAAGTGCATCAGTGGATGATGAGAATGTCAGTTTTGACAAAGAACACTTTTCATTACTAAAATGCTCTCATTGAGCTGTTAGAATGTCAGAAACAAGCTTTCTGAGCAGAAAAATGCATTTTGTGACAAAGTGATTCAGTGGATGATGAGAATGTCAGTTTTGACAAAGAACACTGTTCATTACTGAAATGCTCTAATTGAGCTGTTAGAATGTCAGAAACATAATTTCTGATCAGAAAAATGCAATTTGTGACAAAGTGATTCAGTGGATGATGAGAATGTCAGTTTTGACAAAGAACACTGTTCATTACTGAAATGCTCTCAGTGACCTGTTAGAATGTCAGAAACAAGCTGTCTGAGCAGAAAAATGCATTTTGTGACAAATTGATTCAGTGGATGATGAGAATGTCAGTTTTGACAAAGAACACTGTTCATTACTGAAAAGCTCTAATTGAGCTGTTAGAATGTCAGAAACAAGCTTTCTGAGCTGAAAACTGCATTTTGTGACAAAGTGCATCAGTGGATGATGAGAATGTCAGTTGTGACAAAGAACACTGTTCATTACTAAAATGCCCTAATTGAGCTGTTAGAATGTCAGAAACAAGCTTTCTGAGCAGAAAAATGCATTTTGTGACAAAGTGATTCAGTGGATGATGAGAATGTCAGTTTTGACAAAGAACACTGTTCATTACTGAAATGCTCTAATTGAGCTGTTAGAATGTCAGAAACAAGCTTTCTGATCAGAAAAATGCATTTGGTGACAAAGTGATTCAGTGGATGATGAGAATGTCAGTTTTGACAAAGAACACTGTTCATTACTGAAATGCTCTAATTGAGCTGTTAGAATGTCAGAAACAAGCTTTCTGAGCTGAAAACTGCATTTTGTGACAAAGTGCATCAGTGGATGATGAGAATGTCAATTTTGACAAAGAACACTTTTCATTACTAAAATGCTCTCATTGAGCTGTTAGAATGTCAGAAACAAGCTTTCTGAGCAGAAAAATGCATTTTGTGACAAAGTGATTCAGTGGATGATGAGAATGTCAGTTTTGACAAAGAACACTGTTCATTACTGAAATGCTCTAATTGAGCTGTTAGAATGTCAGAAACAAGCTTTCTGAGCTGAAAACTGCATTTTGTGACAGAGTGCTTCAGTGGATGATGAGAATGTCAGTTTTGACAAAGAACAATGTTCATTACTGAAATGCTCTAATTGAGCTGTTAGAATGTCAGAAACAAGCTTTCTGAGCTGAAAACTGCATTTTGTGACAAAGTGCATCAGTGGATGATGAGAATGTCAGTTGTGACAAAGAACACTGTTCATTACTAAAATGCTCTAATTGAGCTGTTAGAATGTCAGAAACATAATTTCTGATCAGAAAAATGCAATTTGTGACAAAGTGATTCAGTGGATGATGAGAATGTCAGTTTTGACAAAGAACACTGTTCATTACTGAAATGCTCTCAGTGACCTGTTAGAATGTCAGAAACAAGCTGTCTGAGCAGAAAAATGCATTTTGTGACAAAGTGATTCAGTGGATGATGAGAATGTCAAGTTTTGACAAAGAACACTGTTCATTACTGAAATGCTCTAATTGAGCTGTTAGAATGTCAGAAATAAGCTTTCTGATCAGAAAAAAGCATTTTGTGACAAAGTGATTCAGTGGATAATGAGAATGTCAGTTTTGACAAAGAACACTGTTCATTACAAAAAAGCTCTAATTGAGCTGTTAGAATGTCAGAAACAAGCTTTCTGAGCTGAAAACTGCATTTTGTGACAAAGTGCATCAGTGCATGATGAGAATGTCAGTTGTGACAAAGAACACTGTTCATTACTAAAATGCTCTAATTGAGCTGTTAGAATGTCAGAAACAAGCTTTCTGAGCAGAAAAATGCATTTTGTGACAAAGTGATTCAGTGGATGATGAGAATGTCAGTTTTGACAAAGAACACTGTTCATTACTGAAATGCTCTAATTGAGCTGTTAGAATGTCAGAAACAAGCTTTCTGATCAGAAAAATGCATTTGGTGACAAAGTGATTCAGTGGATGATGAGAATGTCAGTTTTGACAAAGAACACTGTTCATTACTGAAATGCTCTAATTGAGCTGTTAGAATGTCAGAAACAAGCTTTCTGAGCTGAAAACTGCATTTTGTGACAAAGTGCATCAGTGGATGATGAGAATGTCAGTTTTGACAAAGAACACTTTTCATTACTAAAATGCTCTCATTGAGCTGTTAGAATGTCAGAAACAAGCTTTCTGAGCAGAAAAATGCATTTTGTGACAAAGTGATTCAGTGGATGATGAGAATGTCAGTTTTGACAAAGAACACTGTTCATTACTGAAATGCTCTAATTGAGCTGTTAGAATGTCAGAAACATAATTTCTGATCAGAAAAATGCAATTTGTGACAAAGTGATTCAGTGGATGATGAGAATGTCAGTTTTGACAAAGAACACTGTTCATTACTGAAATGCTCTCAGTGACCTGTTAGAATGTCAGAAACAAGCTGTCTGAGCAGAAAAATGCATTTTGTGACAAAGTGATTCAGTGGATGATGAGAATGTCAGTTTTGACAAAGAACTCTAATTGAGCTGTTAGAATGTCAGAAACAAGCTTTCTGATCAGAAAAATGCATTTTGTGACAAAATGATTCAGTGGATGATGAGAATGTCAGTTTTGACAAAGAACACTGTTCATTACAAAAAAGCTCTAATTGAGCTGTTACAATGTCACAAACAAGCTTTCTGAGCTGAAAACTGCATTTTGTGACAAAGTGCATCAGTGCATGATGAGAATGTCAGTTGTGACAAAGAACACTGTTCATTACTAAAATGCTCTAATTGAGCTGTTAGAATGTCAGAAACAAGCTTTCTGAGCAGAAAAATGCATTTTGTGACAAAGTGATTCAGTGGATGATGAGAATGTCAGTTTTGACAAAGAACACTGTTCATTACTGAAATGCTCTCAATGAGCTGTTAGAATGTCAGAAACAAGCTTTCTGAGCAGAAAAATGCATTTTGTGACAAAGTGATTCAGTGGATGATGAGAATGTCAGTTTTGACAAAGAACACTGTTCATTACTGAAATGCTCTCAATGAGCTGTTAGAATGTAAGAAACATAATTTCTGATCAGAAAAATGCAATTTGTGACAAAGTGATTCAGTGGATGATGAGAATGTCAGTTTTGACAAAGAACACTGTTCATTACTGAAATGCTCTCAATGAGCTGTTAGAATGTCAGAAACAAGCTTTCTGAGCTGAAAACTGCATTTTGTGACAGAGTGCATCAGTGGATGATGAGAATGTCAGTTTTGACAAAGAACACTGTTCATTGCTGAAAAGCTCTAATTGAGCTGTTAGAATGTCAGAAACAAGCTTTCTGAGCTGAAAACTGCATTTTGTGACAAAGTGCATCAGTGGATGATGAGAATGTCAGTTGTGACAAAGAACACTGTTCATTACTAAAATGCTCTAATTGAGCTGTTAGAATGTCAGAAACAAGCTTTCTGAGCAGAAAAATGCATTTTGTGACAAAGTGATTCAGTGGATGATGAGAATGTCAGTTTTGACAAAGAACACTGTTCATTACTGAAATGCTCTAATTGAGCTGTTAGAATGTCAGAATCAAGCTTTCTGATCAGAAAAATGCATTTGGTGACAAAGTGATTCAGTGGATGATGAGAATGTCAGTTTTGACAAAGAACACTGTTCATTACTGAAAAGCTCTAATTGAGCTGTTAGAATGTCAGAAACAAGCTTTCTGAGCTGAAAACTGCATTTTGTGACAAAGTGCATCAGTGGATGATGAGAATGTCAGTTGTGACAAAGAACACTGTTCATTACTAAAATGCTCTAATTGAGCTGTTAGAATGTCAGAAACAAGCTTTCTGAGCAGAAAAATGCATTTTGTGACAAAGTGATTCAGTGGATGATGAGAATGTCAGTTTTGACAAAGAACACTGTTCATTACTGAAATGCTCTAATTGAGCTGTTAGAATGTCAGAAACATAATTTCTGCTCAGAAAAATGCAATTTGTGACAAAGTGCATCAGTGCATGATGAGAATGTCAGTTGTGACAAAGAACACTGTTCATTACTAAAATGCTCTAATTGAGCTGTTAGAATGTCAGAAACAAGCTTTCTGAGCAGAAAAATGCATTTTGTGACAAAGTGATTCAGTGGATGATGAGAATGTCAGTTTTGACAAAGAACACTGTTCATTACTGAAATGCTCTCAATGAGCTGTTAGAATGTCAGAAACAAGCTTTCTGAGCAGAAAAATGCATTTTGTGACAAAGTGCATCAGTGCATGATGAGAATGTCAGTTGTGACAAAGAACACTGTTCATTACTAAAATGCTCTAATTGAGCTGTTAGAATGTCAGAAACAAGCTTTCTGAGCAGAAAAATGCATTTTGTGACAAAGTGATTCAGTGGATGATGAGAATGTCAGTTTTGACAAAGAACACTGTTCATTACTGAAATGCTCTCAATGAGCTGTTAGAATGTCAGAAACAAGCTTTCTGAGAAGAAAAATGCATTTTGTGACAAAGTGATTCAGTGGATGATGAGAATGTCAGTTTTGACAAAGAACACTGTTCATTACTGAAATGCTCTAATTAAAATGTTAGAATGTCAGAAACAAGCTTTCTGATCAGAAAAATGCATTTGGTGACAAAGTGATTCAGTGGATGATGAGAATGTCAGTTTTGACAAAGAACACTGTTCATTACTGAAATGCTCTAATTGAGCTGTTAGAATGTCAGAAACAAGCTTTCTGAGCTGAAAACTGCATTTTGTGACAAACTGCATTAGTGGATGATGAGAATGTCAGTTTTGACAAAGAACACTGTTCATTACTGAAATGCTCTAATTGAGCTGTTAGAATGTCAGAAACATGCTTTCTGATCAGAAAAATGCATTTTGTGACAAAGTGATTCAGTGGATGATGAGAATGTCAGTTTTGACAAAGAACACTGTTCATTACTGAAATGCTCTAATTGAGCTGTTAGAATGTCAGAAACAAGCTTTCTGAGCTGAAAACTGCATTTTGTGACAAACTGCATTAGTGGATGATGAGAATGTCAGTTTTGACAAAGAACAGTGTTCATTACTGAAATGCTCTAATTGAGCTGTTAGAATGTCAGAAACATGCTTTCTGATCAGAAAAATGCATTTTGTGACAAAGTGATTCAGTGGATGATGAGAATGTCAGTTTTGACAAAGAACACTGTTCATTACTGAAATGCTATCAGTGACCTGTTAGAATGTCAGAAACAAGCTGTCTGAGCAGAAAAATGCATTTTGTGACAAAGTGATTCAGTGGATGATGAGAATGTCAGTTTTGACAAAGAACACTGTTCATTACTGAAATGCTCTAATTGAGCTGTTAGAATGTCAGAAACAAGCTTTCTGATCAGAAAAAAGCATTTTGTGACAAAGTGATTCAGTGGATAATGAGAATGTCAGTTTTGACAAAGAACACTGTTCATTACAAAAAAGCTCTAATTGAGCTGTTAGAATGTCAGAAACAAGCTTTCTGAGCTGAAAACTGCATTTTGTGACAAAGTGCATCAGTGCATGATGAGAATGTCAGTTGTGAAAGAAGAACACTGTTCATTACTAAAATGCTCTAATTGAGCTGTTAGAATGTCAGAAACAAGCTTTCTGAGCAGAAAAATGCATTTTGTGACAAAGTGATTCAGTGGATGATGAGAATGTCAGTTTTGACAAAGAACACTGTTCATTACTGAAAAGCTCTAATTGAGCTGTTAGAATGTCAGAAACAAGCTTTCTGAGCTGAAAACTGCATTTTGTGACAAAGTGCATCAGTGGATGATGAGAATGTCAGTTGTGACAAAGAACACTGTTCATTACTAAAATGCCCTAATTGAGCTGTTAGAATGTCAGAAACAAGCTTTCTGAGCAGAAAAATGCATTTTGTGACAAAGTGATTCAGTGGATGATGAGAATGTCAGTTTTGACAAAGAACACTGTTCATTACTGAAATGCTCTAATTGAGCTGTTAGAATGTCAGAAACAAGCTTTCTGATCAGAAAAATGCATTTGGTGACAAAGTGATTCAGTGGATGATGAGAATGTCAGTTTTGACAAAGAACACTGTTCATTACTGAAATGCTCTAATTGAGCTGTTAGAATGTCAGAAACAAGCTTTCTGAGCTGAAAACTGCATTTTGTGACAGAGTGCTTCAGTGGATGATGAGAATGTCAGTTTTGACAAAGAACAATGTTCATTACTGAAATGCTCTAATTGAGCTGTTAGAATGTCAGAAACAAGCTTTCTGAGCTGAAAACTGCATTTTGTGACAAAGTGCATCAGTGGATGATGAGAATGTCAGTTGTGACAAAGAACACTGTTCATTACTAAAATGCTCTAATTGAGCTGTTAGAATGTCAGAAACATAATTTCTGATCAGAAAAATGCAATTTGTGACAAAGTGATTCAGTGGATGATGAGAATGTCAGTTTTGACAAAGAACACTGTTCATTACTGAAATGCTCTCAGTGACCTGTTAGAATGTCAGAAACAAGCTGTCTGAGCAGAAAAATGCATTTTGTGACAAAGTGATTCAGTGGATGATGAGAATGTCAAGTTTTGACAAAGAACACTGTTCATTACTGAAATGCTCTAATTGAGCTGTTAGAATGTCAGAAATAAGCTTTCTGATCAGAAAAAAGCATTTTGTGACAAAGTGATTCAGTGGATAATGAGAATGTCAGTTTTGACAAAGAACACTGTTCATTACAAAAAAGCTCTAATTGAGCTGTTAGAATGTCAGAAACAAGCTTTCTGAGCTGAAAACTGCATTTTGTGACAAAGTGCATCAGTGCATGATGAGAATGTCAGTTGTGACAAAGAACACTGTTCATTACTAAAATGCTCTAATTGAGCTGTTAGAATGTCAGAAACAAGCTTTCTGAGCAGAAAAATGCATTTTGTGACAAAGTGATTCAGTGGATGATGAGAATGTCAGTTTTGACAAAGAACACTGTTCATTACTGAAATGCTCTAATTGAGCTGTTAGAATGTCAGAAACAAGCTTTCTGATCAGAAAAATGCATTTGGTGACAAAGTGATTCAGTGGATGATGAGAATGTCAGTTTTGACAAAGAACACTGTTCATTACTGAAATGCTCTAATTGAGCTGTTAGAATGTCAGAAACAAGCTTTCTGAGCAGAAAAATGCATTTTGTGACAAAGTGATTCAGTGGATGATGAGAATGTCAGTTTTGACAAAGAACACTGTTCATTACTGAAATGCTCTAATTGAGCTGTTAGAATGTCAGAAACAAGCTTTCTGATCAGAAAAATGCATTTGGTGACAAAGTGATTCAGTGGATGATGAGAATGTCAGTTTTGACAAAGAACACTGTTCATTACTGAAATGCTCTAATTGAGCTGTTAGAATGTCAGAAACAAGCTTTCTGAGCAGAAAAATGCATTTTGTGACAAAGTGCATCAGTGGATGATGAGAATGTCAGTTTTGACAAAGAACACTTTTCTTTACTAAAATGCTCTCATTGAGCTGTTAGAATGTCAGAAACAAGCTTTCTGAGCAGAAAAATGCATTTTGTGACAAAGTGCATCAGTGGATGATGAGAATGTCAGTTTTGACAAATAACACTTTTCTTTACTAAAATGCTCTCATTGAGCTGTTAGAATGTCAGAAACAAGCTTTCTGATCAGAAAAATGCAATTTGTGACAAAGTGATTCAGTGGATGATGAGAATGTCAGTTTTGACAAAGAACACTGTTCATTACTGAAATGCTCTCAGTGACCTGTTAGAATGTCAGAAACAAGCTGTCTGAGCAGAAAAATGCATTTTGTGACAAAGTGATTCAGTGGATGATGAGAATGTCAGTTTTGACAAAGAACACTGTTCATTACTGAAATGCTCTCAATGAGCTGTTAGAATGTCAGAAACAAGCTTTCTGAGCAGAAAAATGCATTTTGTGACAAAGTGCATCAGTGCATGATGAGAATGTCAGTTGTGACAAAGAACACTGTTCATTACTAAAATGCTCTAATTGAGCTGTTAGAATGTCAGAAACAAGCTTTCTGAGCAGAAAAATGCATTTTGTGACAAAGTGATTCAGTGGATGATGAGAATGTCAGTTTTGACAAAGAACACTGTTCATTACTGAAATGCTCTCAATGAGCTGTTAGAATGTCAGAAACAAGCTTTCTGAGAAGAAAAATGCATTTTGTGACAAAGTGATTCAGTGGATGATGAGAATGTCAGTTTTGACAAAGAACACTGTTCATTACTGAAATGCTCTAATTAAAATGTTAGAATGTCAGAAACAAGCTTTCTGATCAGAAAAATGCATTTGGTGACAAAGTGATTCAGTGGATGATGAGAATGTCAGTTTTGACAAAGAACACTGTTCATTACTGAAATGCTCTAATTGAGCTGTTAGAATGTCAGAAACAAGCTTTCTGAGCTGAAAACTGCATTTTGTGACAAACTGCATTAGTGGATGATGAGAATGTCAGTTTTGACAAAGAACACTGTTCATTACTGAAATGCTCTAATTGAGCTGTTAGAATGTCAGAAACATGCTTTCTGATCAGAAAAATGCATTTTGTGACAAAGTGATTCAGTGGATGATGAGAATGTCAGTTTTGACAAAGAACACTGTTCATTACTGAAATGCTCTAATTGAGCTGTTAGAATGTCAGAAACAAGCTTTCTGAGCTGAAAACTGCATTTTGAGACAAACTGCATTAGTGGATGATGAGAATGTCAGTTTTGACAAAGAACAGTGTTCATTACTGAAATGCTCTAATTGAGCTGTTAGAATGTCAGAAACATGCTTTCTGATCAGAAAAATGCATTTTGTGACAAAGTGATTCAGTGGATGATGAGAATGTCAGTTTTGACAAAGAACACTGTTCATTACTGAAATGCTATCAGTGACCTGTTAGAATGTCAGAAACAAGCTGTCTGAGCAGAAAAATGCATTTTGTGACAAAGTGATTCAGTGGATGATGAGAATGTCAGTTTTGACAAAGAACACTGTTCATTACTGAAATGCTCTAATTGAGCTGTTAGAATGTCAGAAACAAGCTTTCTGATCAGAAAAAAGCATTTTGTGACAAAGTGATTCAGTGGATAATGAGAATGTCAGTTTTGACAAAGAACACTGTTCATTACAAAAAAGCTCTAATTGAGCTGTTAGAATGTCAGAAACAAGCTTTCTGAGCTGAAAACTGCATTTTGTGACAAAGTGCATCAGTGCATGATGAGAATGTCAGTTGTGAAAGAAGAACACTGTTCATTACTAAAATGCTCTAATTGAGCTGTTAGAATGTCAGAAACAAGCTTTCTGAGCAGAAAAATGCATTTTGTGACAAAGTGATTCAGTGGATGATGAGAATGTCAGTTTTGACAAAGAACACTGTTCATTACTGAAAAGCTCTAATTGAGCTGTTAGAATGTCAGAAACAAGCTTTCTGAGCTGAAAACTGCATTTTGTGACAAAGTGCATCAGTGGATGATGAGAATGTCAGTTGTGACAAAGAACACTGTTCATTACTAAAATGCCCTAATTGAGCTGTTAGAATGTCAGAAACAAGCTTTCTGAGCAGAAAAATGCATTTTGTGACAAAGTGATTCAGTGGATGATGAGAATGTCAGTTTTGACAAAGAACACTGTTCATTACTGAAATGCTCTAATTGAGCTGTTAGAATGTCAGAAACAAGCTTTCTGATCAGAAAAATGCATTTGGTGACAAAGTGATTCAGTGGATGATGAGAATGTCAGTTTTGACAAAGAACACTGTTCATTACTGAAATGCTCTAATTGAGCTGTTAGAATGTCAGAAACAAGCTTTCTGAGCTGAAAACTGCATTTTGTGACAGAGTGCTTCAGTGGATGATGAGAATGTCAGTTTTGACAAAGAACAATGTTCATTACTGAAATGCTCTAATTGAGCTGTTAGAATGTCAGAAACAAGCTTTCTGAGCTGAAAACTGCATTTTGTGACAAAGTGCATCAGTGGATGATGAGAATGTCAGTTGTGACAAAGAACACTGTTCATTACTAAAATGCTCTAATTGAGCTGTTAGAATGTCAGAAACATAATTTCTGATCAGAAAAATGCAATTTGTGACAAAGTGATTCAGTGGATGATGAGAATGTCAGTTTTGACAAAGAACACTGTTCATTACTGAAATGCTCTCAGTGACCTGTTAGAATGTCAGAAACAAGCTGTCTGAGCAGAAAAATGCATTTTGTGACAAAGTGATTCAGTGGATGATGAGAATGTCAAGTTTTGACAAAGAACACTGTTCATTACTGAAATGCTCTAATTGAGCTGTTAGAATGTCAGAAATAAGCTTTCTGATCAGAAAAAAGCATTTTGTGACAAAGTGATTCAGTGGATAATGAGAATGTCAGTTTTGACAAAGAACACTGTTCATTACAAAAAAGCTCTAATTGAGCTGTTAGAATGTCAGAAACAAGCTTTCTGAGCTGAAAACTGCATTTTGTGACAAAGTGCATCAGTGCATGATGAGAATGTCAGTTGTGACAAAGAACACTGTTCATTACTAAAATGCTCTAATTGAGCTGTTAGAATGTCAGAAACAAGCTTTCTGAGCAGAAAAATGCATTTTGTGACAAAGTGATTCAGTGGATGATGAGAATGTCAGTTTTGACAAAGAACACTGTTCATTACTGAAATGCTCTAATTGAGCTGTTAGAATGTCAGAAACAAGCTTTCTGATCAGAAAAATGCATTTGGTGACAAAGTGATTCAGTGGATGATGAGAATGTCAGTTTTGACAAAGAACACTGTTCATTACTGAAATGCTCTAATTGAGCTGTTAGAATGTCAGAAACAAGCTTTCTGAGCAGAAAAATGCATTTTGTGACAAAGTGATTCAGTGGATGATGAGAATGTCAGTTTTGACAAAGAACACTGTTCATTACTGAAATGCTCTAATTGAGCTGTTAGAATGTCAGAAACAAGCTTTCTGATCAGAAAAATGCATTTGGTGACAAAGTGATTCAGTGGATGATGAGAATGTCAGTTTTGACAAAGAACACTGTTCATTACTGAAATGCTCTAATTGAGCTGTTAGAATGTCAGAAACAAGCTTTCTGAGCAGAAAAATGCATTTTGTGACAAAGTGCATCAGTGGATGATGAGAATGTCAGTTTTGACAAAGAACACTTTTCTTTACTAAAATGCTCTCATTGAGCTGTTAGAATGTCAGAAACAAGCTTTCTGAGCAGAAAAATGCATTTTGTGACAAAGTGCATCAGTGGATGATGAGAATGTCAGTTTTGACAAATAACACTTTTCTTTACTAAAATGCTCTCATTGAGCTGTTAGAATGTCAGAAACAAGCTTTCTGATCAGAAAAATGCAATTTGTGACAAAGTGATTCAGTGGATGATGAGAATGTCAGTTTTGACAAAGAACACTGTTCATTACTGAAATGCTCTCAGTGACCTGTTAGAATGTCAGAAACAAGCTGTCTGAGCAGAAAAATGCATTTTGTGACAAAGTGATTCAGTGGATGATGAGAATGTCAGTTTTGACAAAGAACTCTAATTGAGCTGTTAGAATGTCAGAAACAAGCTTTCTGATCAGAAAAATGCATTTTGTGACAAAATGATTCAGTGGATGATGAGAATGTCAGTTTTGACAAAGAACACTGTTCATTACAAAAAAGCTCTAATTGAGCTGTTACAATGTCACAAACAAGCTTTCTGAGCTGAAAACTGCATTTTGTGACAAAGTGCATCAGTGCATGATGAGAATGTCAGTTGTGACAAAGAACACTGTTCATTACTAAAATGCTCTAATTGAGCTGTTAGAATGTCAGAAACAAGCTTTCTGAGCAGAAAAATGCATTTTGTGACAAAGTGATTCAGTGGATGATGAGAATGTCAGTTTTGACAAAGAACACTGTTCATTACTGAAATGCTCTCAATGAGCTGTTAGAATGTCAGAAACAAGCTTTCTGAGCAGAAAAATGCATTTTGTGACAAAGTGATTCAGTGGATGATGAGAATGTCAGTTTTGACAAAGAACACTGTTCATTACTGAAATGCTCTCAATGAGCTGTTAGAATGTAAGAAACATAATTTCTGATCAGAAAAATGCAATTTGTGACAAAGTGATTCAGTGGATGATGAGAATGTCAGTTTTGACAAAGAACACTGTTCATTACTGAAATGCTCTCAATGAGCTGTTAGAATGTCAGAAACAAGCTTTCTGAGCTGAAAACTGCATTTTGTGACAGAGTGCATCAGTGGATGATGAGAATGTCAGTTTTGACAAAGAACACTGTTCATTGCTGAAAAGCTCTAATTGAGCTGTTAGAATGTCAGAAACAAGCTTTCTGAGCTGAAAACTGCATTTTGTGACAAAGTGCATCAGTGGATGATGAGAATGTCAGTTGTGACAAAGAACACTGTTCATTACTAAAATGCTCTAATTGAGCTGTTAGAATGTCAGAAACAAGCTTTCTGAGCAGAAAAATGCATTTTGTGACAAAGTGATTCAGTGGATGATGAGAATGTCAGTTTTGACAAAGAACACTGTTCATTACTGAAAAGCTCTAATTGAGCTGTTAGAATGTCAGAAACAAGCTTTCTGAGCTGAAAACTGCATTTTGTGACAAAGTGCATCAGTGGATGATGAGAATGTCAGTTGTGACAAAGAACACTGTTCATTACTGAAAAGCTCTAATTGAGCTGTTAGAATGTCAGAAACAAGCTTTCTGAGCTGAAAACTGCATTTTGTGACAAAGTGATTCAGTGGATGATGAGAATGTCAGTTTTGACAAAGAACACTGTTCATTACTGAAAAGCTCTAATTGAGCTGTTAGAATGTCAGAAACAAGCTTTCTGAGCTGAAAACTGCATTTTGTGACAAAGTGCATCAGTGGATGATGAGAATGTCAGTTGTGACAAAGAACACTGTTCATTACTAAAATGCTCTAATTGAGCTGTTAGAATGTCAGAAACAAGCTTTCTGAGCAGAAAAATGCATTTTGTGACAAAGTGATTCAGTGGATGATGAGAATGTCAGTTTTGACAAAGAACACTGTTCATTACTGAAATGCTCTAATTGAGCTGTTAGAATGTCAGAAACATAATTTCTGCTCAGAAAAATGCAATTTGTGACAAAGTGCATCAGTGCATGATGAGAATGTCAGTTGTGACAAAGAACACTGTTCATTACTAAAATGCTCTAATTGAGCTGTTAGAATGTCAGAAACAAGCTTTCTGAGCAGAAAAATGCATTTTGTGACAAAGTGATTCAGTGGATGATGAGAATGTCAGTTTTGACAAAGAACACTGTTCATTACTGAAATGCTCTAATTGAGCTGTTAGAATGTCAGAAACAAGCTTTCTGAGCTGAAAACTGCATTTTGTGACAAAGTGCATCAGTGGATGATGAGAATGTCAGTTTTGACAAAGAACACTTTTCATTACTAAAATGCTCTCATTGAGCTGTTAGAATGTCAGAAACAAGCTTTCTGAGCAGAAAAATGCATTTTGTGACAAAGTGATTCAGTGGATGATGAGAATGTCAGTTTTGACAAAGAACACTGTTCATTACTGAAATGCTCTAATTGAGCTGTTAGAATGTCAGAAACATAATTTCTGATCAGAAAAATGCAATTTGTGACAAAGTGATTCAGTGGATGATGAGAATGTCAGTTTTGACAAAGAACACTGTTCATTACTGAAATGCTCTCAGTGACCTGTTAGAATGTCAGAAACAAGCTTTCTGAGCAGAAAAATGCATTTTGTGACAAATTGATTCAGTGGATGATGAGAATGTCAGTTTTGACAAAGAACACTGTTCATTACTGAAAAGCTCTAATTGAGCTGTTAGAATGTCAGAAACAAGCTTTCTGAGCTGAAAACTGCATTTTGTGACAAAGTGCATCAGTGGATGATGAGAATGTCAGTTGTGACAAAGAACACTGTTCATTACTAAAATGCCCTAATTGAGCTGTTAGAATGTCAGAAACAAGCTTTCTGAGCAGAAAAATGCATTTTGTGACAAAGTGATTCAGTGGATGATGAGAATGTCAGTTTTGACAAAGAACACTGTTCATTACTGAAATGCTCTAATTGAGCTGTTAGAATGTCAGAAACAAGCTTTCTGATCAGAAAAATGCATTTGGTGACAAAGTGATTCAGTGGATGATGAGAATGTCAGTTTTGACAAAGAACACTGTTCATTACTGAAATGCTCTAATTGAGCTGTTAGAATGTCAGAAACAAGCTTTCTGAGCTGAAAACTGCATTTTGTGACAAAGTGCATCAGTGGATGATGAGAATGTCAGTTTTGACAAAGAACACTTTTCATTACTAAAATGCTCTCATTGAGCTGTTAGAATGTCAGAAACAAGCTTTCTGAGCAGAAAAATGCATTTTGTGACAAAGTGATTCAGTGGATGATGAGAATGTCAGTTTTGACAAAGAACACTGTTCATTACTGAAATGCTCTCAATGAGCTGTTAGAATGTCAGAAACAAGCTTTCTGAGCAGAAAAATGCATTTTGTGACAAAGTGATTCAGTGGATGATGAGAATGTCAGTTTTGACAAAGAACACTGTTCATTACTGAAATGCTCTCAGTGACCTGTTGGAATGTCAGAAACAAGCTGTCTGAGCAGAAAAATGCATTTTGTGACAAAGTGATTCAGTGGATGATGAGAATGTCAAGTTTTGACAAAGAACACTGTTCATTACTGAAATGCTCTAATTGAGCTGTTAGAATGTCAGAAATAAGCTTTCTGATCAGAAAAAAGCATTTTGTGACAAAGCGATTCAGTGGATAATGAGAATGTCAGTTTTGACAAAGAACACTGTTCATTACAAAAAAGCTCTATTTGAGCTGTTAGAATGTCAGAAACAAGCTTTCTGAGCTGAAAACTGCATTTTGTGACAAAGTGCATCAGTGCATGATGAGAATGTCAGTTGTGACAAAGAACACTGTTCATTACTAAAATGCTCTAATTGAGCTGTTAGAATGTCAGAAACAAGCTTTCTGAGCAGAAAAATGCATTTTGTGACAAAGTGATTCAGTGGATGATGAGAATGTCAGTTTTGACAAAGAACACTGTTCATTACTGAAATGCTCTAATTGAGCTGTTAGAATGTCAGAAACAAGCTTTCTGAGCAGAAAAATGCATTTTGTGACAAAGTGATTCAGTGGATGATGAGAATGTCAGTTTTGACAAAGAACACTGTTCATTACTGAAATGCTCTAATTGAGCTGTTAGAATGTCAGAAACAAGCTTTCTGAGCTGAAAACTGCATTTTGTGACAAAGTGCATCAGTGCATGATGAGAATGTCAGTTGTGACAAAGAACACTGTTCATTACTAAAATGCTCTAA
Source organism: Barbatula barbatula (assembly GCF_947034865.1). Classification (NCBI taxonomy): domain Eukaryota; kingdom Metazoa; phylum Chordata; class Actinopteri; order Cypriniformes; family Nemacheilidae; genus Barbatula; species Barbatula barbatula. The sequence continues at coordinate 17,287,163 of NC_136778.1, read as the reverse complement.
TTGAGCTGTTAGAATGTCAGAAACAAGCTTTCTGAGCAGAAAAATGCATTTTGTGACAAAGTGATTCAGTGGATGATGAGAATGTCAGTTTTGACAAAGAACACTGTTCATTACTGAAAAGCTCTAATTGAGCTGTTAGAATGTCAGAAACAAGCTTTCTGAGCTGAAAACTGCATTTTGTGACAAAGTGCTTCAGTGGATGATGAGAATGTCAGTTGTGACAAAGAACACTGTTCATTACTAAAATGCTCTAATTGAGCTGTTAGAATGTCAGAAACAAGCTTTCTGAGCAGAAAAATGCATTTTGTGACAAAGTGATTCAGTGGATGATGAGAATGTCAGTTTTGACAAAGAACACTGTTCATTACTGAAATGCTCTAATTAAGCTGTTAGAATGTCAGAAACAAGCTTTCTGATCAGAAAAATGCATTTGGTGACAAAGTGATTCAGTGGATGATGAGAATGTCAGTTTTGACAAAGAACACTGTTCATTACTGAAATGCTATAATTGAGCTGTTAGAATGTCAGAAACAAGCTTTCTGAGCTGAAAACTGCATTTTGTGACAAACCGCATTAGTGGATGATGAGAATGTCAGTTTTGACAAAGAACACTGTTCATTACTGAAATGCTCTAATTGAGCTGTTAGAATGTCAGAAACATGCTTTCTGATCAGAAAAATGCATTTTGTGACAAAGTGATTCAGTGGATGATGAGAATGTCAGTTTTGACAAAGAACACTGTTCATTACTGAAATGCTATCAGTGACCTGTTAGAATGTCAGAAACAAGCTGTCTGAGCAGAAAAATGCATTTTGTGACAAAGTGATTCAGTGGATGATGAAAATGTCAGTTTTGACAAAGAACACTGTTCATTACTGAAATGCTCTAATTGAGCTGTTAGAATGTCAGAAACAAGCTTTCTGATCAGAAAACTGCATTTTGTGACAAACTGCATTAGTGGATGATGAGAATGTCAGTTTTGACAAAGAACACTGTTCATTACTGAAATGCTCTAATTGAGCTGTTAGAATGTCAGAAACATGCTTTCTGATCAGAAAAATGCATTTTGTGACAAAGTGATTCAGTGGATGATGAGAATGTCAGTTTTGACAAAGAACACTGTTCATTACTGAAATGCTCTCAGTGACCTGTTAGAATGTCAGAAACAAGCTTTCTGAGCAGAAAAATGCATTTTGTGACAAATTGATTCAGTGGATGATGAGAATGTCAGTTTTGACAAAGAACACTGTTCATTACTGAAAAGCTCTAATTGAGCTGTTAGAATGTCAGAAACAAGCTTTCTGAGCTGAAAACTGCATTTTGTGACAAAGTGCATCAGTGGATGATGAGAATGTCAGTTGTGACAAAGAACACTGTTCATTACTAAAATGCCCTAATTGAGCTGTTAGAATGTCAGAAACAAGCTTTCTGAGCAGAAAAATGCATTTTGTGACAAAGTGATTCAGTGGATGATGAGAATGTCAGTTTTGACAAAGAACACTGTTCATTACTGAAATGCTCTAATTGAGCTGTTAGAATGTCAGAAACAAGCTTTCTGATCAGAAAAATGCATTTGGTGACAAAGTGATTCAGTGGATGATGAGAATGTCAGTTTTGACAAAGAACACTGTTCATTACTGAAATGCTCTAATTGAGCTGTTAGAATGTCAGAAACAAGCTTTCTGAGCTGAAAACTGCATTTTGTGACAAAGTGCATCAGTGGATGATGAGAATGTCAGTTTTGACAAAGAACACTTTTCATTACTAAAATGCTCTCATTGAGCTGTTAGAATGTCAGAAACAAGCTTTCTGAGCAGAAAAATGCATTTTGTGACAAAGTGATTCAGTGGATGATGAGAATGTCAGTTTTGACAAAGAACACTGTTCATTACTGAAATGCTCTCAATGAGCTGTTAGAATGTCAGAAACAAGCTTTCTGAGCAGAAAAATGCATTTTGTGACAAAGTGATTCAGTGGATGATGAGAATGTCAGTTTTGACAAAGAACACTGTTCATTACTGAAATGCTCTCAGTGACCTGTTGGAATGTCAGAAACAAGCTGTCTGAGCAGAAAAATGCATTTTGTGACAAAGTGATTCAGTGGATGATGAGAATGTCAAGTTTTGACAAAGAACACTGTTCATTACTGAAATGCTCTAATTGAGCTGTTAGAATGTCAGAAATAAGCTTTCTGATCAGAAAAAAGCATTTTGTGACAAAGTGATTCAGTGGATAATGAGAATGTCAGTTTTGACAAAGAACACTGTTCATTACAAAAAAGCTCTATTTGAGCTGTTAGAATGTCAGAAACAAGCTTTCTGAGCTGAAAACTGCATTTTGTGACAAAGTGCATCAGTGCATGATGAGAATGTCAGTTGTGACAAAGAACACTGTTCATTACTAAAATGCTCTAATTGAGCTGTTAGAATGTCAGAAACAAGCTTTCTGAGCAGAAAAATGCATTTTGTGACAAAGTGATTCAGTGGATGATGAGAATGTCAGTTTTGACAAAGAACACTGTTCATTACTGAAATGCTCTAATTGAGCTGTTAGAATGTCAGAAACAAGCTTTCTGAGCTGAAAACTGCATTTTGTGACAAAGTGGATCAGTGGATGATGAGAATGTCAGTTTTGACAAAGAACACTGCTCATTACTAAAATGCTCTAATTGAGCTGTTAGAATGTCAGAAATAAGCTTTCTGATCAGAAAAAAGCATTTTGTGACAAAGTGATTCAGTGGATAATGAGAATGTCAGTTTTGACAAAGAACACTGTTCATTACAAAAAAGCTCTAATTGAGCTGTTAGAATGTCAGAAACAAGCTTTCTGAGCTGAAAACTGCATTTTGTGACAAAGTGCATCAGTGCATGATGAGAATGTCAGTTGTGACAAAGAACACTGTTCATTACTAAAATGCTCTAATTGAGCTGTTAGAATGTCAGAAACAAGCTTTCTGAGCAGAAAAATGCATTTTGTGACAAAGTGATTCAGTGGATGATGAGAATGTCAGTTTTGACAAAGAACACTGTTCATTACTGAAATGCTCTAATTGAGCTGTTAGAATGTCAGAAACAAGCTTTCTGAGCTGAAAACTGCATTTTGTGACAAAGTGCATCAGTGCATGATGAGAATGTCAGTTGTGACAAAGAACACTGTTCATTACTAAAATGCTCTAATTGAGCTGTTAGAATGTCAGAAACAAGCTTTCTGAGCAGAAAAATGCATTTTGTGACAAAGTGATTCAGTGGATGATGAGAATGTCAGTTTTGACAAAGAACACTGTTCATTACTGAAAAGCTCTACCGGTAATTGAGCTGTTAGAATGTCAGAAACAAGCTTTCTGAGCTGAAAACTGCATTTTGTGACAAAGTGCTTCAGTGGATGATGAGAATGTCAGTTGTGACAAAGAACACTGTTCATTACTAAAATGCTCTAATTGAGCTGTTAGAATGTCAGAAACAAGCTTTCTGAGCAGAAAAATGCATTTTGTGACAAAGTGATTCAGTGGATGATGAGAATGTCAGTTTTGACAAAGAACACTGTTCATTACTGAAATGCTCTAATTAAGCTGTTAGAATGTCAGAAACAAGCTTTCTGATCAGAAAAATGCATTTGGTGACAAAGTGATTCAGTGGATGATGAGAATGTCAGTTTTGACAAAGAACACTGTTCATTACTGAAATGCTCTAATTGAGCTGTTAGAATGTCAGAAACAAGCTTTCTGAGCTGAAAACTGCATTTTGTGACAAACTGCATTAGTGGATGATGAGAATGTCAGTTTTGACAAAGAACACTGTTCATTACTGAAATGCTCTAATTGAGCTGTTAGAATGTCAGAAACATGCTTTCTGATCAGAAAAATGCATTTTGTGACAAAGTGATTCAGTGGATGATGAGAATGTCAGTTTTGACAAAGAACACTGTTCATTACTGAAATGCTATCAGTGACCTGTTAGAATGTCAGAAACAAGCTGTCTCAGCAGAAAAATGCATTTTGTGACAAAGTGATTCAGTGGATGATGAGAATGTCAGTTTTGACAAAGAACACTGTTCATTACTGAAATGCTCTAATTGAGCTGTTAGAATGTCAGAAACAAGCTTTCTGATCAGAAAAAAGCATTTTGTGACAAAGTGATTCAGTGGATAATGAGAATGTCAGTTTTGACAAAGAACACTGTTCATTACAAAAAAGCTCTAATTGAGCTGTTAGAATGTCAGAAACAAGCTTTCTGAGCTGAAAACTGCATTTTGTGACAAAGTGCATCAGTGGATGATGAGAATGTCAGTTGTGACAAAGAACACTGTTCATTACTAAAATGCCCTAATTGAGCTGTTAGAATGTCAGAAACAAGCTTTCTGAGCTGAAAACTGCATTTTGTGACAAAGTGCATCAGTGGATGATGAGAATGTCAGTTTTGACAAAGAACACTGTTCATTACTGAAATGCTCTAATTGAGCTGTTAGAATGTCAGAAACAAGCTTTCTGATCAGAAAAATGCATTTGGTGACAAAGTGATTCAGTGGATAATGAGAATGTCAGTTTTGAAAAAGAACACTGTTCATTACTGAAAAGCTCTAATTGAGCTGTTAGAATGTCAGAAACAAGCTTTCTGAGCTGAAAACTGCATTTTGTGAAAAAGTGCATCAGTGGATGATGAGAATGTCAGTTGTGACAAAGAACACTGTTCATTACTAAAATGCTCTAATTGAGCTGTTAGAATGTCAGAAACTAGCTTTCTGAGCAGAAAAATGCATTTTGTGACAAAGTGATTCAGTGGATGATGAGAATGTCAGTTTTGACAAAGAACACTGTTCATTACTGAAATGCTCTAATTGAGCTGTTAGAATGTCAGAAACAAGCTTTCTGATCAGAAAAATGCATTTTGTGACAAAGTGCATCAGTGGATGATGAGAATGTCAGTTTTGACAAAGAACACTTTTCATTACTAAAATGCTCTCATTGAGCTGTTAGAATGTCAGAAACAAGCTTTCTGAGCTGAAAACTGCATTTTGTGACAAAGTGGATCAGTGGATGATGAGAATGTCAGTTTTGACAAAGAACACTGTTCATTACTAAAATGCTCTAATTGAGCTGTTAGAATGTCAGAAACAAGCTTTCTGAGCTGAAAACTGCATTTTGTGACAAAGTGGATCAGTGGATGATGAGAATGTCAGTTTTGACAAAGAACACTGCTCATTACTAAAATGCTCTAATTGAGCTGTTAGAATGTCAGAAACAAGCTTTCTGAGCTGAAAACTGCATTTTGTGACATAGTGATTCAGTGGATGATGAGAATGTCAGTTTTGACAAAGAACACTGTTCATTACTGAAATGCTCTCAGTGAGCTGTTAGAATGTCAGAAACAAGCTTTCTGAGCTGAAAACTGCATTTTGTGACAAAGTGCATCAGTGCATGATGAGAATGTCAGTTGTGACAAAGAACACTGTTCATTACTAAAATGCTCTAATTGAGCTGTTAGAATGTCAGAAACAAGCTTTCTGAGCAGAAAAATGCATTTTGTGACAAAGTGATTCAGTGGATGATGAGAATGTCAGTTTTGACAAAGAACACTGTTCATTACTGAAAAGCTCTACCGGTAATTGAGCTGTTAGAATGTCAGAAACAAGCTTTCTGAGCTGAAAACTGCATTTTGTGACAAAGTGCTTCAGTGGATGATGAGAATGTCAGTTGTGACAAAGAACACTGTTCATTACTAAAATGCTCTAATTGAGCTGTTAGAATGTCAGAAACAAGCTTTCTGAGCAGAAAAATGCATTTTGTGACAAAGTGATTCAGTGGATGATGAGAATGTCAGTTTTGACAAAGAACACTGTTCATTACTGAAATGCTCTAATTAAGCTGTTAGAATGTCAGAAACAAGCTTTCTGATCAGAAAAATGCATTTGGTGACAAAGTGATTCAGTGGATGATGAGAATGTCAGTTTTGACAAAGAACACTGTTCATTACTGAAATGCTCTAATTGAGCTGTTAGAATGTCAGAAACAAGCTTTCTGAGCTGAAAACTGCATTTTGTGACAAACTGCATTAGTGGATGATGAGAATGTCAGTTTTGACAAAGAACACTGTTCATTACTGAAATGCTCTAATTGAGCTGTTAGAATGTCAGAAACATGCTTTCTGATCAGAAAAATGCATTTTGTGACAAAGTGATTCAGTGGATGATGAGAATGTCAGTTTTGACAAAGAACACTGTTCATTACTGAAATGCTATCAGTGACCTGTTAGAATGTCAGAAACAAGCTGTCTCAGCAGAAAAATGCATTTTGTGACAAAGTGATTCAGTGGATGATGAGAATGTCAGTTTTGACAAAGAACACTGTTCATTACTGAAATGCTCTAATTGAGCTGTTAGAATGTCAGAAACAAGCTTTCTGATCAGAAAAAAGCATTTTGTGACAAAGTGATTCAGTGGATAATGAGAATGTCAGTTTTGACAAAGAACACTGTTCATTACAAAAAAGCTCTAATTGAGCTGTTAGAATGTCAGAAACAAGCTTTCTGAGCTGAAAACTGCATTTTGTGACAAAGTGCATCAGTGGATGATGAGAATGTCAGTTGTGACAAAGAACACTGTTCATTACTAAAATGCCCTAATTGAGCTGTTAGAATGTCAGAAACAAGCTTTCTGAGCTGAAAACTGCATTTTGTGACAAAGTGCATCAGTGGATGATGAGAATGTCAGTTTTGACAAAGAACACTGTTCATTACTGAAATGCTCTAATTGAGCTGTTAGAATGTCAGAAACAAGCTTTCTGATCAGAAAAATGCATTTGGTGACAAAGTGATTCAGTGGATAATGAGAATGTCAGTTTTGAAAAAGAACACTGTTCATTACTGAAAAGCTCTAATTGAGCTGTTAGAATGTCAGAAACAAGCTTTCTGAGCTGAAAACTGCATTTTGTGAAAAAGTGCATCAGTGGATGATGAGAATGTCAGTTGTGACAAAGAACACTGTTCATTACTAAAATGCTCTAATTGAGCTGTTAGAATGTCAGAAACTAGCTTTCTGAGCAGAAAAATGCATTTTGTGACAAAGTGATTCAGTGGATGATGAGAATGTCAGTTTTGACAAAGAACACTGTTCATTACTGAAATGCTCTAATTGAGCTGTTAGAATGTCAGAAACAAGCTTTCTGATCAGAAAAATGCATTTGGTGACAAAGTGATTCAGTGGATAATGAGAATGTCAGTTTTGAAAAAGAACACTGTTCATTACTGAAAAGCTCTAATTGAGCTGTTAGAATGTCAGAAACAAGCTTTCTGAGCTGAAAACTGCATTTTGTGAAAAAGTGCATCAGTGGATGATGAGAATGTCAGTTGTGACAAAGAACACTGTTCATTACTAAAATGCTCTAATTGAGCTGTTAGAATGTCAGAAACTAGCTTTCTGAGCAGAAAAATGCATTTTGTGACAAAGTGATTCAGTGGATGATGAGAATGTCAGTTTTGACAAAGAACACTGTTCATTACTGAAATGCTCTAATTGAGCTGTTAGAATGTCAGAAACAAGCTTTCTGATCAGAAAAATGCATTTTGTGACAAAGTGCATCAGTGGATGATGAGAATGTCAGTTTTGACAAAGAACACTTTTCATTACTAAAATGCTCTCATTGAGCTTTTAGAATGTCAGAAACAAGCTTTCTGAGCTGAAAACTGCATTTTGTGACAAAGTGGATCAGTGGATGATGAGAATGTCAGTTTTGACAAAGAACACTGTTCATTTCTGAAATGCTCTTAATGAGCTGTTAGAATGTCAAAAACAAGCTTTCTGAGGCTGAAAACTACATTTTGTGACAAAGTGTATCAGTGGATGATGAGAATGTCAGTTTTGACAAAGAATACTGTTCATTACTAAAATGCTCTAATTGAGCTGTTAGAATGTCAGAAACAAGCTTTCTGAGCTGAAAACTGCATTTTGTGACATAGTGATTCAGTGGATCATGAGAATGTCAGTTTTGACAATGAATACTGTTCATTACTAAAATGCTCTAATTGAGCTGTTAGAATTTCAGAAACAAGCTTTCTGAGCTGAAAACTACATTTTGTGACAAAGTGTATCAGTGGATGATGAGAATGTCAGTTTTGACAATGTATACTGTTCATTACTAAAATGCTCTAATTGAGCTGTTAGAATGTCAGAAACAAGCTTTCTGAGCTGAAAACTGCATTTTGTGACAAAGTGATTCAGTGGATGATGAGAATGTCAGTTTTTACAATGAATACTGTTCATTACTAAAATGCTCTAATTGAGCTGTTAGAATGTCAGAAACAAGCTTTCTGAGCTGAAAACTACATTTTGTGACAAAGTGCATCAGTGGATGATGAGAATGTCAGTTTTGACAATGAATACTGTTCATTACTAAAATGCTCTAATTGAGCTGTTAGAATGTCAGAAATAAGCTTTCTGAGCTGAAAACTGCATTTTGTGACAAAGTGCATCAGTGGATGATGAGAATGTCAGTTTTGACAAAGAACACTGTGAATTACAAAAAAACTCTAATTGAGCTGTTAGAATGTCAGAAACAAGCTTTCTGAGCAGAAAAAGGCATTTTGTGACATAGTGATTCAGTGGATGATGAGAATGTCAGTTTTGACAATGAATACTGTTCATTACTAAAATGCTCTAATTGAGCTGTTAGAATGTCAGAAACAAGCTTTCTGAGCTGAAAACTGCATTTTGTGACAAAGTGGATCAGTGCATGATGAGAATGTCAGTTGTGACAAAGAACACTGTTCATTACTAAAATGCTCTAATTGAGCTGTTAGAATGTCAGAAACAAGCTTTCTGAGCAGAAAAATGCATTTTGTGACAAAGTGATTCAGTGGATGATGAGAATGTCAGTTTTGACAAAGAACACTGTTCATTACTGAAATGCTCTCAATGAGCTGTTAGAATGTCAGAAACAAGCTTTCTGAGCAGAAAAATGCATTTTGTGACAAAGTGATTCAGTGGATGATGAGAATGTCAGTTTTGACAAAGAACACTGTTCATTACTGAAATGCTCTCAATGAGCTGTTAGAATGTCAGAAACAAGCTTTCTGAGCTGAAAACTGCATTTTGTGACAGAGTGCTTCAGTGGATGATGAGAATGTCAGTTTTGACAAAGAACAATGTTCATTACTGAAATGCTCTAATTGAGCTGTTAGAATGTCAGAAACAAGCTTTCTGAGCTGAAAACTGCATTTTGTGACAAAGTGCATCAGTGGATGATGAGAATGTCAGTTGTGACAAAGAACACTGTTCATTACTAAAATGCTCTAATTGAGCTGTTAGAATGTCAGAAACATAATTTCTGATCAGAAAAATGCAATTTGTGACAAAGTGATTCAGTGGATGATGAGAATGTCAGTTTTGACAAAGAACACTGTTCATTACTGAAATGCTCTCAGTGACCTGTTAGAATGTCAGAAACAAGTTGCCTGAGCAGAAAAATGCATTTTGTGACAAAGTGATTCAGTGGATGATGAGAATGTCAAGTTTTGACAAAGAACACTGTTCATTACTGAAATGCTCTAATTGAGCTGTTAGAATGTCAGAAATAAGCTTTCTGATCAGAAAAAAGCATTTTGTGACAAAGTGATTCAGTGGATAATGAGAATGTCAGTTTTGATAAAGAACACTGTTCATTACAAAAAAGCTCTAATTGAGCTGTTAGAATGTCAGAAACAAGCTTTCTGAGCTGAAAACTGCATTTTGTGACAAAGTGCATCAGTGCATGATGAGAATGTCAGTTGTGACAAAGAACACTGTTCATTACTAAAATGCTCTAATTGAGCTGTTAGAATGTCAGAAACAAGCTTTCTGAGCAGAAAAATGCATTTTGTGACAAAGTGATTCAGTGGATGATGAGAATGTCAGTTTTGACAAAGAACACTGTTCATTACTGAAATGCTCTAATTGAGCTGTTAGAATGTCAGAAACAAGCTTTCTGAGCAGAAAAATGCATTTTGTGACAAAGTGATTCAGTGGATGATGAGAATGTCAGTTTTGACAAAGAACACTGTTCATTACTGAAATGCTCTAATTGAGCTGTTAGAATGTCAGAAACAAGCTTTCTGAGCTGAAAACTGCATTTTGTGACAAAGTGCATCAGTGCATGATGAGAATGTCAGTTGTGACAAAGAACACTGTTCATTACTAAAATGCTCTAATTGAGCTGTTAGAATGTCAGAAACAAGCTTTCTGAGCAGAAAAATGCATTTTGTGACAAAGTGATTCAGTGGATGATGAGAATGTCAGTTTTGACAAAGAACACTGTTCATTACTGAAAAGCTCTAATTGAGCTGTTAGAATGTCAGAAACAAGCTTTCTGAGCTGAAAACTGCATTTTGTGACAAAGTGCTTCAGTGGATGATGAGAATGTCAGTTGTGACAAAGAACACTGTTCATTACTAAAATGCTCTAATTGAGCTGTTAGAATGTCAGAAACAAGCTTTCTGAGCAGAAAAATGCATTTTGTGACAAAGTGATTCAGTGGATGATGAGAATGTCAGTTTTGACAAAGAACACTGTTCATTACTGAAATGCTCTAATTAAGCTGTTAGAATGTCAGAAACAAGCTTTCTGATCAGAAAAATGCATTTGGTGACAAAGTGATTCAGTGGATCATGAGAATGTCAGTTTTGACAAAGAACACTGTTCATTACTGAAATGCTCTAATTGAGCTGTTAGAATGTCAGAAACAAGCTTTCTGAGCTGAAAACTGCATTTTGTGACAAACTGCATTAGTGGATGATGAGAATGTCAGTTTTGACAAAGAACACTGTTCATTACTGAAATGCTCTAATTGAGCTGTTAGAATGTCAGAAACATGCTTTCTGATCAGAAAAATGCATTTTGTGACAAAGTGATTCAGTGGATGATGAGGATGTCAGTTTTGACAAAGAACACTGTTCATTACTGAAATGCTATCAGTGACCTGTTAGAATGTCAGAAACAAGCTGTCTGAGCAGAAAAATGCATTTTGTGACAAAGTGATTCAGTGGATGATGAGAATGTCAGTTTTGACAAAGAACACTGTTCATTACTGAAATGCTCTAATTGAGCTGTTAGAATGTCAGAAACAAGCTTTCTGATCAGAAAAAAGCATTTTGTGACAAAGTGATTCAGTGGATAATGAGAATGTCAGTTTTGACAAAGAACACTGTTCATTACAAAAAAGCTCTAATTGAGCTGTTAGAATGTCAGAAACAAGCTTTCTGAGCTGAAAACTGCATTTTGTGACAAAGTGCATCAGTGCATGATGAGAATGTCAGTTGTGACAAAGAACACTGTTCATTACTAAAATGCTCTAATTGAGCTGTTAGAATGTCAGAAACAAGCTTTCTGAGCAGAAAAATGCATTTTGTGACAAAGTGATTCAGTGGATGATGAGAATGTCAGTTTTGACAAAGAACACTGTTCATTACTGAAAAGCTCTAATTGAGCTGTTAGAATGTCAGAAACAAGCTTTCTGAGCTGAAAACTGCATTTTGTGACAAAGTGCATCAGTGGATGATGAGAATGTCAGTTGTGACAAAGAACACTGTTCATTACTAAAATGCCCTAATTGAGCTGTTAGAATGTCAGAAACAAGCTTTCTGAGCAGAAAAATGCATTTTGTGACAAAGTGATTCAGTGGATGATGAGAATGTCAGTTTTGACAAAGAACACTGTTCATTACTGAAATGCTCTAATTGAGCTGTTAGAATGTCAGAAACAAGCTTTCTGATCAGAAAAATGCATTTGGTGACAAAGTGATTCAGTGGATGATGAGAATGTCAGTTTTGACAAAGAACACTGTTCATTACTGAAATGCTCTAATTGAGCTGTTAGAATGTCAGAAACAAGCTTTCTGAGCTGAAAACTGCATTTTGTGACAAAGTGCATCAGTGGATGATGAGAATGTCAGTTTTGACAAAGAACACTTTTCATTACTAAAATGCTCTCATTGAGCTGTTAGAATGTCAGAAACAAGCTTTCTGAGCAGAAAAATGCATTTTGTGACAAAGTGATTCAGTGGATGATGAGAATGTCAGTTTTGACAAAGAACACTGTTCATTACTAAAATGCTCTAATTGAGCTGTTAGAATGTCAGAAACAAGCTTTCTGATCAGAAAAATGCATTTGGTGACAAAGTGATTCAGTGGATGATGAGAATGTCAGTTTTGACAAAGAACACTGTTCATTACTGAAATGCTCTAATTGAGCTGTTAGAATGTCAGAAACAAGCTTTCTGAGCTGAAAACTGCATTTTGTGACAAAGTGCATCAGTGGATGATGAGAATGTCAGTTTTGACAAAGAACACTTTTCATTACTAAAATGCTCTCATTGAGCTGTTAGAATGTCAGAAACAAGCTTTCTGAGCAGAAAAATGCATTTTGTGACAAAGTGATTCAGTGGATGATGAGAATGTCAGTTTTGACAAAGAACACTGTTCATTACTGAAATGCTCTAATTGAGCTGTTAGAATGTCAGAAACATAATTTCTGATCAGAAAAATGCAATTTGTGACAAAGTGATTCAGTGGATGATGAGAATGTCAGTTTTGACAAAGAACACTTTTCATTACTGAAATGCTCTCAGTGACCTGTTAGAATGTCAGAAACAAGCTGTCTGAGCAGAAAAATGCATTTTGTGACAAAGTGATTCAGTGGATGATGAGAATGTCAGTTTTGACAAAGAACTCTAATTGAGCTGTTAGAATGTCAGAAACAAGCTTTCTGATCAGAAAAATGCATTTTGTGACAAAATGATTCAGTGGATGATGAGAATGTCAGTTTTGACAAAGAACACTGTTCATTACAAAAAAGCTCTAATTGAGCTGTTACAATGTCACAAACAAGCTTTCTGAGCTGAAAACTGCATTTTGTGACAAAGTGCATCAGTGCATGATGAGAATGTCAGTTGTGACAAAGAACACTGTTCATTACTAAAATGCTCTAATTGAGCTGTTAGAATGTCAGAAACAAGCTTTCTGAGCAGAAAAATGCATTTTGTGACAAAGTGATTCAGTGGATGATGAGAATGTCAGTTTTGACAAAGAACACTGTTCATTACTGAAAAGCTCTAATTGAGCTGTTAGAATGTCAGAAACAAGCTTTCTGAGCTGAAAACTGCAATTTGTGACAAAGTGCATCAGTGCATGATGAGAATGTCAGTTGTGACAAAGAACACTGTTCATTACTAAAATGCTCTAATTGAGCTGTTAGAATGTCAGAAACAAGCTTTCTGAGCAGAAAAATGCATTTTGTGACAAAGTGATTCAGTGGATGATGAGAATGTCAGTTTTGACAAAGAACACTGTTCATTACTGAAATGCTCTCAATGAGCTGTTAGAATGTCAGAAACAAGCTTTCTGAGCAGAAAAATGCATTTTGTGACAAAGTGCATCAGTGCATGATGAGAATGTCAGTTGTGACAAAGAACACTGTTCATTACTAAAATGCTCTAATTGAGCTGTTAGAATGTCAGAAACAAGCTTTATGAGCAGAAAAATGCATTTTGTGACAAAGTGATTCAGTGGATGATGAGAATGTCAGTTTTGACAAAGAACACTGTTCATTACTGAAATGCTCTCAATGAGCTGTTAGAATGTCAGAAACAAGCTTTCTGAGAAGAAAAATGCATTTTGTGACAAAGTGATTCAGTGGATGATGAGAATGTCAGTTTTGACAAAGAACACTGTTCATTACTGAAATGCTCTAATTAAAATGTTAGAATGTCAGAAACAAGCTTTCTGATCAGAAAAATGCATTTGGTGACAAAGTGATTCAGTGGATGATGAGAATGTCAGTTTTGACAAAGAACACTGTTCATTACTGAAATGCTCTAATTGAGCTGTTAGAATGTCAGAAACAAGCTTTCTGAGCTGAAAACTGCATTTTGTGACAAACTGCATTAGTGGATGATGAGAATGTCAGTTTTGACAAAGAACACTGTTCATTACTGAAATGCTCTAATTGAGCTGTTAGAATGTCAGAAACATGCTTTCTGATCAGAAAAATGCATTTTGTGACAAAGTGATTCAGTGGATGATGAGAATGTCAGTTTTGACAAAGAACACTGTTCATTACTGAAATGCTATCAGTGACCTGTTAGAATGTCAGAAACAAGCTGTCTGAGCAGAAAAATGCATTTTGTGACAAAGTGATTCAGTGGATGATGAGAATGTCAGTTTTGACAAAGAACACTGTTCATTACTGAAATGCTCTAATTGAGCTGTTAGAATGTCAGAAACAAGCTTTCTGATCAGAAAAAAGCATTTTGTGACAATGTGATTCAGTGGATAATGAGAATGTCAGTTGTGACAAAGAACACTGTTCATTACTAAAATGCCCTAATTGAGCTGTTAGAATGTCAGAAACAAGCTTTCTGAGCAGAAAAATGCATTTTGTGACAAAGTGCATCAGTGCATGATGAGAATGTCAGTTGTGACAAAGAACACTGTTCATTACTAAAATGCTCTAATTGAGCTGTTAGAATGTCAGAAACAAGCTTTCTGATCAGAAAAATGCATTTGGTGACAAAGTGATTCAGTGGATGATGAGAATGTCAGTTTTGACAAAGAACACTGTTCATTACTGAAATGCTCTAATTGAGCTGTTAGAATGTCAGAAACAAGCTTTCTGAGCTGAAAACTGCAATTTGTGACAAAGTGCATCAGTGCATGATGAGAATGTCAGTTGTGACAAAGAACACTGTTCATTACTAAAATGCTCTAATTGAGCTGTTAGAATGTCAGAAACAAGCTTTCTGAGCAGAAAAATGCATTTTGTGACAAAGTGATTCAGTGGATGATGAGAATGTCAGTTTTGACAAAGAACACTGTTCATTACTGAAATGCTCTCAATGAGCTGTTAGAATGTCAGAAACAAGCTTTCTGAGCAGAAAAATGCATTTTGTGACAAAGTGCATCAGTGCATGATGAGAATGTCAGTTGTGACAAAGAACACTGTTCATTACTAAAATGCTCTAATTGAGCTGTTAGAATGTCAGAAACAAGCTTTATGAGCAGAAAAATGCATTTTGTGACAAAGTGATTCAGTGGATGATGAGAATGTCAGTTTTGACAAAGAACACTGTTCATTACTGAAATGCTCTCAATGAGCTGTTAGAATGTCAGAAACAAGCTTTCTGAGAAGAAAAATGCATTTTGTGACAAAGTGATTCAGTGGATGATGAGAATGTCAGTTTTGACAAAGAACACTGTTCATTACTGAAATGCTCTAATTAAAATGTTAGAATGTCAGAAACAAGCTTTCTGATAAGAGAAAATGCATTTGGTGACAAAGTGATTCAGTGGATGATGAGAATGTCAGTTTTGACAAAGAACACTGTTCATTACTGAAATGCTCTAATTGAGCTGTTAGAATGTCAGAAACAAGCTTTCTGAGCTGAAAACTGCATTTTGTGACAAACTGCATTAGTGGATGATGAGAATGTCAGTTTTGACAAAGAACACTGTTCATTACTGAAATGCTCTAATTGAGCTGTTAGAATGTCAGAAACATGCTTTCTGATCAGAAAAATGCATTTTGTGACAAAGTGATTCCGTGGATGATGAGAATGTCAGTTTTGACAAAGAACACTGTTCATTACTGAAATGCTATCAGTGACCTGTTAGAATGTCAGAAACAAGCTGTCTGAGCAGAAAAATGCATTTTGTGACAAAGTGATTCAGTGGATGATGAGAATGTCAGTTTTGACAAAGAACACTGTTCATTACTGAAATGCTCTAATTGAGCTGTTAGAATGTCAGAAACAAGCTTTCTGATCAGAAAAAAGCATTTTGTGACAAAGTGATTCAGTGGATAATGAGAATGTCAGTTGTGACAAAGAACACTGTTCATTACTAAAATGCCCTAATTGAGCTGTTAGAATGTCAGAAACAAGCTTTCTGAGCAGAAAAATGCATTTTGTGACAAAGTGCATCAGTGCATGATGAGAATGTCAGTTGTGACAAAGAACACTGTTCATTACTAAAATGCTCTAATTGAGCTGTTAGAATGTCAGAAACAAGCTTTCTGAGCAGAAAAATGCATTTTGTGACAAAGTGATTCAGTGGATGATGAGAATGTCAGTTTTGACAAAGAACACTGTTCATTACTGAAAAGCTCTAATTGAGCTGTTAGAATGTCAGAAACAAGCTTTCTGAGCTGAAAACTGCATTTTGTGACAAAGTGCATCAGTGGATGATGAGAATGTCAGTTGTGACAAAGAACACTGTTCATTACTAAAATGCCCTAATTGTTTCTGACATTCTAACAGCTGTTAGAATGTCAGAAACAAGCTTTCTGAGCAGAAAAATGCATTTTGTGACAAAGTGATTCAGTGGATGATGAGAATGTCAGTTTTGACAAAGAACACTGTTCATTACTGAAATGCTCTAATTGAGCTGTTAGAATGTCAGAAACAAGCTTTCTGATCAGAAAAATGCATTTGGTGACAAAGTGATTCAGTGGATGATGAGAATGTCAGTTTTGACAAAGAACACTGTTCATTACTGAAATGCTCTAATTGAGCTGTTAGAATGTCAGAAACAAGCTTTCTGATCAGAAAAATGCATTTTGTGACAAAATGATTCAGTGGATGATGAGAATGTCAGTTTTGACAAAGAACACTGTTCATTACAAAAAAGCTCTAATTGAGCTGTTACAATGTCACAAACAAGCTTTCTGAGCTGAAAACTGCATTTTGTGACAAAGTGCATCAGTGCATGATGAGAATGTCAGTTGTGACAAAGAACACTGTTCATTACTAAAATGCTCTAATTGAGCTGTTAGAATGTCAGAAACAAGCTTTCTGAGCAGAAAAATGCATTTTGTGACAAAGTGATTCAGTGGATGATGAGAATGTCAGTTTTGACAAAGAACACTGTTCATTACTGAAATGCTCTCAATGAGCTGTTAGAATGTCAGAAACAAGCTTTCTGAGCAGAAAAATGCATTTTGTGACAAAGTGATTCAGTGGATGATGAGAATGTCAGTTTTGACAAAGAACACTGTTCATTACTGAAATGCTCTCAATGAGCTGTTAGAATGTCAGAAACAAGCTTTCTGAGCTGAAAACTGCATTTTGTGACAGAGTGCTTCAGTGGATGATGAGAATGTCAGTTTTGACAAAGAACAATGTTCATTACTAAAATGCTCTAATTGAGCTGTTAGAATGTCAGAAACAAGCTTTCTGAGCAGAAAAATGCATTTTGTGACAAAGTGATTCAGTGGATGATGAGAATGTCAGTTTTGACAAAGAACACTGTTCATTACTGAAATGCTATCAGTGACCTGTTAGAATGTCAGAAACAAGCTGTCTGAGCAGAAAAATGCATTTTGTGACAAAGTGATTCAGTGGATGATGAGAATGTCAAGTTTTGACAAAGAACACTGTTCATTACTGAAATGCTCTAATTGAGCTGTTAGAATGTCAGAAATAAGCTTTCTGATCAGAAAAAAGCATTTTGTGACAAAGTGATTCAGTGGATAATGAGAATGTCAGTTTTGACAAAGAACACTGTTCATTACAAAAAAGCTCTAATTGAGCTGTTAGAATGTCAGAAACAAGCTTTCTGAGCTGAAAACTGCATTTTGTGACAAAGTGCATCAGTGCATGATGAGAATGTCAGTTGTGAAAGAAGAACACTGTTCATTACTAAAATGCTCTAATTGAGCTGTTAGAATGTCAGAAACAAGCTTTCTGAGCAGAAAAATGCATTTTGTGACAAAGTGATTCAGTGGATGATGAGAATGTCAGTTTTGACAAAGAACACTGTTCATTACTGAAATGCTCTAATTGAGCTGTTAGAATGTCAGAAACAAGCTTTCTGAGCAGAAAAATGCATTTTGTGACAAAGTGATTCAGTGGATGATGAGAATGTCAGTTTTGACAAAGAACACTGTTCATTACTGAAATGCTCTAATTGAGCTGTTAGAATGTCAGAAACAAGCTTTCTGAGCTGAAAACTGCATTTTGTGACAAAGTGCATCAGTGGATGATGAGAATGTCAGTTGTGACAAAGAACACTGTTCATTACTAAAATGCCCTAATTGTTTCTGACATTCTAACAGCTGTTAGAATGTCAGAAACAAGCTTTCTGAGCAGAAAAATGCATTTTGTGACAAAGTGATTCAGTGGATGATGAGAATGTCAGTTTTGACAAAGAACACTGTTCATTACTGAAATGCTCTAATTGAGCTGTTAGAATGTCAGAAACAAGCTTTCTGATCAGAAAAATGCATTTGGTGACAAAGTGATTCAGTGGATGATGAGAATGTCAGTTTTGACAAAGAACACTGTTCATTACTGAAATGCTCTAATTGAGCTGTTAGAATGTCAGAAACAAGCTTTCTGATCAGAAAAATGCATTTTGTGACAAAATGATTCAGTGGATGATGAGAATGTCAGTTTTGACAAAGAACACTGTTCATTACAAAAAAGCTCTAATTGAGCTGTTACAATGTCACAAACAAGCTTTCTGAGCTGAAAACTGCATTTTGTGACAAAGTGCATCAGTGCATGATGAGAATGTCAGTTGTGACAAAGAACACTGTTCATTACTAAAATGCTCTAATTGAGCTGTTAGAATGTCAGAAACAAGCTTTCTGAGCAGAAAAATGCATTTTGTGACAAAGTGATTCAGTGGATGATGAGAATGTCAGTTTTGACAAAGAACACTGTTCATTACTGAAATGCTCTCAATGAGCTGTTAGAATGTCAGAAACAAGCTTTCTGAGCAGAAAAATGCATTTTGTGACAAAGTGATTCAGTGGATGATGAGAATGTCAGTTTTGACAAAGAACACTGTTCATTACTGAAATGCTCTCAATGAGCTGTTAGAATGTCAGAAACAAGCTTTCTGAGCTGAAAACTGCATTTTGTGACAGAGTGCTTCAGTGGATGATGAGAATGTCAGTTTTGACAAAGAACAATGTTCATTACTAAAATGCTCTAATTGAGCTGTTAGAATGTCAGAAACAAGCTTTCTGAGCAGAAAAATGCATTTTGTGACAAAGTGATTCAGTGGATGATGAGAATGTCAGTTTTGACAAAGAACACTGTTCATTTCTGAAATGCTATCAGTGACCTGTTAGAATGTCAGAAACAAGCTGTCTGAGCAGAAAAATGCATTTTGTGACAAAGTGATTCAGTGGATGATGAGAATGTCAAGTTTTGACAAAGAACACTGTTCATTACTGAAATGCTCTAATTGAGCTGTTAGAATGTCAGAAATAAGCTTTCTGATCAGAAAAAAGCATTTTGTGACAAAGTGATTCAGTGGATAATGAGAATGTCAGTTTTGACAAAGAACACTGTTCATTACAAAAAAGCTCTAATTGAGCTGTTAGAATGTCAGAAACAAGCTTTCTGAGCTGAAAACTGCATTTTGTGACAAAGTGCATCAGTGCATGATGAGAATGTCAGTTGTGACAAAGAACACTGTTCATTACTAAAATGCTCTAATTGAGCTGTTAGAATGTCAGAAACAAGCTTTCTGAGCAGAAAAATGCATTTTGTGACAAAGTGATTCAGTGGATGATGAGAATGTCAGTTTTGACAAAGAACACTGTTCATTACTGAAATGCTCTAATTGAGCTGTTAGAATGTCAGAAACAAGCTTTCTGAGCAGAAAAATGCATTTTGTGACAAAGTGATTCAGTGGATGATGAGAATGTCAGTTTTGACAAAGAACACTGTTCATTACTGAAATGCTCTAATTGAGCTGTTAGAATGTCAGAAACAAGCTTTCTGAGCTGAAAACTGCATTTTGTGACAAAGTGCATCAGTGCATGATGAGAATGTCAGTTGTGACAAAGAACACTGTTCATTACTAAAATGCTCTAATTGAGCTGTTAGAATGTCAGAAACAAGCTTTCTGAGCAGAAAAATGCATTTTGTGACAAAGTGATTCAGTGGATGATGAGAATGTCAGTTTTGACAAAGAACACTGTTCATTACTGAAAAGCTCTAATTGAGCTGTTAGAATGTCAGAAACAAGCTTTCTGAGCTGAAAACTGCATTTTGTGACAAAGTGCTTCAGTGGATGATGAGAATGTCAGTTGTGACAAAGAACACTGTTCATTACTAAAATGCTCTAATTGAGCTGTTAGAATGTCAGAAACAAGCTTTCTGAGCAGAAAAATGCATTTTGTGACAAAGTGATTCAGTGGATGATGAGAATGTCAGTTTTGACAAAGAACACTGTTCATTACTGAAATGCTCTAATTAAGCTGTTAGAATGTCAGAAACAAGCTTTCTGATCAGAAAAATGCATTTGGTGACAAAGTGATTCAGTGGATGATGAGAATGTCAGTTTTGACAAAGAACACTGTTCATTACTGAAATGCTCTAATTGAGCTGTTAGAATGTCAGAAACAAGCTTTTTGAGCTGAAAACTGCATTTTGTGACAAACTGCATTAGTGGATGATGAGAATGTCAGTTTTGACAAAGAACACTGTTCATTACTGAAATGCTCTAATTGAGCTGTTAGAATGTCAGAAACATGCTTTCTGATCAGAAAAATGCATTTTGTGACAAAGTGATTCAGTGGATGATGAGAATGTCAGTTTTGACAAAGAACACTGTTCATTACTGAAATGCTATCAGTGACCTGTTAGAATGTCAGAAACAAGCTGTTTGAGCAGAAAAATGCATTTTGTGACAAAGTGATTCAGTGGATGATGAGAATGTCAGTTTTGACAAAGAACACTGTTCATTACTGAAATGCTCTAATTGAGCTGTTAGAATGTCAGAAACAAGCTTTCTGATCAGAAAAAAGCATTTTGTGACAAAGTGATTCAGTGGATAATGAGAATGTCAGTTTTGACAAAGAACACTGTTCATTACAAAAAAGCTCTAATTGAGCTGTTAGAATGTCAGAAACAAGCTTTCTGAGCTGACAACTGCATTTTGTGACAAAGTGCATCAGTGGATGATGAGAATGTCAGTTGTGACAAAGAACACTGTTCATTACTAAAATGCCCTAATTGAGCTGTTAGAATGTCAGAAACAAGCTTTCTGAGCTGAAAACTGCATTTTGTGACAAAGTGCATCAGTGGATGATGAGAATGTCAGTTTTGACAAAGAACACTGTTCATTACTGAAATGCTCTAATTGAGCTGTTAGAATGTCAGAAACAAGCTTTCTGATCAGAAAAAAGCATTTTGTGACAAAGTGATTCAGTGGATAATGAGAATGTCAGTTTTGACAAAGAACACTGTTCATTACAAAAAAGCTCTAATTGAGCTGTTAGAATGTCAGAAACAAGCTTTCTGAGCTGAAAACTGCATTTTGTGACAAAGTGCATCAGTGGATGATGAGAATGTCAGTTGTGACAAAGAACACTGTTCATTACTAAAATGCCCTAATTGAGCTGTTAGAATGTCAGAAACAAGCTTTCTGAGCTGAAAACTGCATTTTGTGACAAAGTGCATCAGTGGATGATGAGAATGTCAGTTTTGACAAAGAACACTGTTCATTACTGAAATGCTCTAATTGAGCTGTTAGAATGTCAGAAACAAGCTTTCTGATCAGAAAAATGCATTTGGTGACAAAGTGATTCAGTGGATAATGAGAATGTCAGTTTTGAAAAAGAACACTGTTCATTACTGAAAAGCTCTAATTGAGCTGTTAGAATGTCAGAAACAAGCTTTCTGAGCTGAAAACTGCATTTTGTGAAAAAGTGCATCAGTGGATGATGAGAATGTCAGTTGTGACAAAGAACACTGTTCATTACTAAAATGCTCTAATTGAGCTGTTAGAATGTCAGAAACTAGCTTTCTGAGCAGAAAAATGCATTTTGTGACAAAGTGATTCAGTGGATGATGAGAATGTCAGTTTTCAAAGAACACTGTTCATTACTGAAATGCTCTAATTGAGCTGTTAGAATGTCAGAAACAAGCTTTCTGATCAGAAAAATGCATTTTGTGACAAAGTGCATCAGTGGATGATGAGAATGTCAGTTTTGACAAAGAACACTTTTCATTACTAAAATGCTCTCATTGAGCTGTTAGAATGTCAGAAACAAGCTTTCTGAGCTGAAAACTGCATTTTGTGACAAAGTGGATCAGTGGATGATGAGAATGTCAGTTTTGACAAAGAACACTGTTCATTACTAAAATGCTCTAATTGA
This sequence comes from Barbatula barbatula, assembly GCF_947034865.1. Classification (NCBI taxonomy): domain Eukaryota; kingdom Metazoa; phylum Chordata; class Actinopteri; order Cypriniformes; family Nemacheilidae; genus Barbatula; species Barbatula barbatula. The sequence goes on along the minus strand of NC_136778.1, from coordinate 17,265,032 downwards.
GCTGTTAGAATGTCAGAAACAAGCTTTCTGAGCTGAAAACTAAATTTTGTGACAAAGTGGATCAGTGGATGATGAGAATGTCAGTTTTGACAATGAATACTGTTCATTACTAAAATAATCTAATTGAGCTATTAGAATGTCAGAAACAAGCTTTCTGAGCTGAAAACTGCATTTTGTGACAAAGTGCATCAGTGGATGATGAGAATGTCAGTTTTTGACAAAGAACACTGTTCATTACTAAAATGCTCTAATTGAGCTGTTAGAATGTCAGAAACAAGCTTTCTGAGCTGAAAACTACATTTTGTGACAAAGTGTATCAGTGGATGATGAGAATGTCAGTTTTGACAATGAATACTGTTCATTACTAAAATGCTCTAATTGAGCTGTTAGAATGTCAGAAACAAGCTTTCTGAGCTGAAAACTGCATTTTGTGACATAGTGATTCAGTGGATGATGAGAATGTCAGTTTTGACAATGAATACTGTTCATTACTAAAATGCTCTAATTGAGCTGTTAGAATGTCAGAAACAAGCTTTCTGAGCTGAAAACTACATTTTGTGACGAAGTGTATCAGTGGATGATGAGAATGTCAGTTTTGACAATGAATACTGTTCATTACTAAAATGCTCTAATTGAGCTGTTAGAATGTCAAAAACAAGCTTTCTGAGCTGAAAACTGCATTTTGTGACATAGTGATTCAGTGGATCATGAGAATGTCAGTTTTGACAATGAATACTGTTCATTACTAAAATGCTCTAATTGAGCTGTTAGAATTTCAGAAACAAGCTTTCTGAGCTGAAAACTACATTTTGTGACAAAGTGTATCAGTGGATGATGAGAATGTCAGTTTTGACAATGTATACTGTTCATTACTAAAATGCTCTAATTGAGCTGTTAGAATGTCAGAAACAAGCTTTCTGAGCTGAAAACTGCATTTTGTGACAAAGTGATTCAGTGGATGATGAGAATGTCAGTTTTTACAATGAATACTGTTCATTACTGAAATGCTCTAATTGAGCTGTTAGAATGTCAGAAACAAGCTTTCTGAGCTGAAAACTACATTTTGTGACAAAGTGCATCAGTGGATGATGAGAATGTCAGTTTTGACAATGAATACTGTTCATTACTAAAATGCTCTAATTGAGCTGTTAGAATGTCAGAAATAAGCTTTCTGAGCTGAAAACTGCATTTTGTGACAAAGTGCATCAGTGGATGATGAGAATGTCAGTTTTGACAAAGAACACTGTGAATTACAAAAAAGCTCTAATTGAGCTGTTAGAATGTCAGAAACAAGCTTTCTGAGCAGAAAAATGCATTTTGTGACATAGTGATTCAGTGGATGATGCTAATGTCAGTTTTGACAAAGAACACTGTTCATTACTGAAATGCTCTAATTGAGCTGTTATAATGTCAGAAACAAGCTTTCTGAGCTGAAATCTGCATTTTGTGACAAAGTGCATCAGTGGATGATGAGAATGTGAGTTTTTGACAAAGAACACTGTTCATTACTGAAATGCTCTAATTGAGCTGTTATAATGTCAGAAACAAGCTTTCTGAGCTGAAATCTGCATTTTGTGACAAAGTTCATCAGTGGATGATGAGAATGTCAGTTTTGACAAAGAACACTGTTCATTACAAAAAAGCTCTAATTGAGCTGTTAGAATGTCAGAAACAAGCTTTCTGAGCAGAAAAAGGCATTTTGTGACATAGTGATTCAGTGGATGATGAGAATGTCAGTTTTGACAATGAACACTGTTCATAACAAAAAAGCTCTAATTGAGCTGTAAGAATGTCAGAAACAAGCTTTCTGAGCAGAAAAATGCATTTTGTGACAAAGTGATTCAGTGGATGATGAGAATGTCAGTTTTGACAAAGAACACTGTTCATTTCTGAAATGCTCTTAATGAGCTGTTAGAATGTCAAAAACAAGCTTTCTGAGCAGAAAAATGCATTTTGTGACAAAGTGATTCAGTGGATGATGAGAATGTCAGTTTTGACAAAGAACACTGTTCATTACTGAAATGCTCTAATTGAGCTGTTAGAATGTCAGAAACAAGCTTTCTGAGCTGAAAACTGCATTTTGTGACAAAGTGCATCAGTGCATGATGAGAATGTCAGTTGTGACAAAGAACACTGTTCATTACTAAAATGCTCTAATTGAGCTGTTAGAATGTCAGAAACAAGCTTTCTGAGCAGAAAAATGCATTTTGTGACAAAGTGATTCAGTGGATGATGAGAATGTCAGTTTTGACAAAGAACACTGTTCATTACTGAAAAGCTCTAATTGAGCTGTTAGAATGTCAGAAACAAGCTTTCTGAGCTGAAAACTGCATTTTGTGACAAAGTGCTTCAGTGGATGATGAGAATGTCAGTTGTGACAAAGAACACTGTTCATTACTAAAATGCTCTAATTGAGCTGTTAGAATGTCAGAAACAAGCTTTCTGAGCAGAAAAATGCATTTTGTGACAAAGTGATTCAGTGGATGATGAGAATGTCAGTTTTGACAAAGAACACTGTTCATTACTGAAATGCTCTAATTAAGCTGTTAGAATGTCAGAAACAAGCTTTCTGATCAGAAAAATGCATTTGGTGACAAAGTGATTCAGTGGATGATGAGAATGTCAGTTTTGACAAAGAACACTGTTCATTACTGAAATGCTCTAATTGAGCTGTTAGAATGTCAGAAACAAGCTTTTTGAGCTGAAAACTGCATTTTGTGACAAACTGCATTAGTGGATGATGAGAATGTCAGTTTTGACAAAGAACACTGTTCATTACTGAAATGCTCTAATTGAGCTGTTAGAATGTCAGAAACATGCTTTCTGATCAGAAAAATGCATTTTGTGACAAAGTGATTCAGTGGATGATGAGAATGTCAGTTTTGACAAAGAACACTGTTCATTACTGAAATGCTATCAGTGACCTGTTAGAATGTCAGAAACAAGCTGTTTGAGCAGAAAAATGCATTTTGTGACAAAGTGATTCAGTGGATGATGAGAATGTCAGTTTTGACAAAGAACACTGTTCATTACTGAAATGCTCTAATTGAGCTGTTAGAATGTCAGAAACAAGCTTTCTGATCAGAAAAAAGCATTTTGTGACAAAGTGATTCAGTGGATAATGAGAATGTCAGTTTTGACAAAGAACACTGTTCATTACAAAAAAGCTCTAATTGAGCTGTTAGAATGTCAGAAACAAGCTTTCTGAGCTGAAAACTGCATTTTGTGACAAAGTGCATCAGTGGATGATGAGAATGTCAGTTGTGACAAAGAACACTGTTCATTACTAAAATGCCCTAATTGAGCTGTTAGAATGTCAGAAACAAGCTTTCTGAGCTGAAAACTGCATTTTGTGACAAAGTGCATCAGTGGATGATGAGAATGTCAGTTTTGACAAAGAACACTGTTCATTACTGAAATGCTCTAATTGAGCTGTTAGAATGTCAGAAACAAGCTTTCTGATCAGAAAAAAGCATTTTGTGACAAAGTGATTCAGTGGATAATGAGAATGTCAGTTTTGACAAAGAACACTGTTCATTACAAAAAAGCTCTAATTGAGCTGTTAGAATGTCAGAAACAAGCTTTCTGAGCTGAAAACTGCATTTTGTGACAAAGTGCATCAGTGGATGATGAGAATGTCAGTTGTGACAAAGAACACTGTTCATTACTAAAATGCCCTAATTGAGCTGTTAGAATGTCAGAAACAAGCTTTCTGAGCTGAAAACTGCATTTTGTGACAAAGTGCATCAGTGGATGATGAGAATGTCAGTTTTGACAAAGAACACTGTTCATTACTGAAATGCTCTAATTGAGCTGTTAGAATGTCAGAAACAAGCTTTCTGATCAGAAAAATGCATTTGGTGACAAAGTGATTCAGTGGATAATGAGAATGTCAGTTTTGAAAAAGAACACTGTTCATTACTGAAAAGCTCTAATTGAGCTGTTAGAATGTCAGAAACAAGCTTTCTGAGCTGAAAACTGCATTTTGTGAAAAAGTGCATCAGTGGATGATGAGAATGTCAGTTGTGACAAAGAACACTGTTCATTACTAAAATGCTCTAATTGAGCTGTTAGAATGTCAGAAACTAGCTTTCTGAGCAGAAAAATGCATTTTGTGACAAAGTGATTCAGTGGATGATGAGAATGTCAGTTTTCAAAGAACACTGTTCATTACTGAAATGCTCTAATTGAGCTGTTAGAATGTCAGAAACAAGCTTTCTGATCAGAAAAATGCATTTTGTGACAAAGTGCATCAGTGGATGATGAGAATGTCAGTTTTGACAAAGAACACTTTTCATTACTAAAATGCTCTCATTGAGCTGTTAGAATGTCAGAAACAAGCTTTCTGAGCTGAAAACTGCATTTTGTGACAAAGTGGATCAGTGGATGATGAGAATGTCAGTTTTGACAAAGAACACTGTTCATTACTAAAATGCTCTAATTGAGCTGTTAGAATGTCAGAAACAAGCTTTCTGAGCTGAAAACTAAATTTTGTGACAAAGTGGATCAGTGGATGATGAGAATGTCAGTTTTGACAATGAATACTGTTCATTACTAAAATAATCTAATTGAGCTATTAGAATGTCAGAAACAAGCTTTCTGAGCTGAAAACTGCATTTTGTGACAAAGTGCATCAGTGGATGATGAGAATGTCAGTTTTTGACAAAGAACACTGTTCATTACTAAAATGCTCTAATTGAGCTGTTAGAATGTCAGAAACAAGCTTTCTGAGCTGAAAACTACATTTTGTGACAAAGTGTATCAGTGGATGATGAGAATGTCAGTTTTGACAATGAATACTGTTCATTACTAAAATGCTCTAATTGAGCTGTTAGAATGTCAGAAACAAGCTTTCTGAGCTGAAAACTGCATTTTGTGACATAGTGATTCAGTGGATGATGAGAATGTCAGTTTTGACAATGAATACTGTTCATTACTAAAATGCTCTAATTGAGCTGTTAGAATGTCAGAAACAAGCTTTCTGAGCTGAAAACTACATTTTGTGACGAAGTGTATCAGTGGATGATGAGAATGTCAGTTTTGACAATGAATACTGTTCATTACTAAAATGCTCTAATTGAGCTGTTAGAATGTCAAAAACAAGCTTTCTGAGCTGAAAACTGCATTTTGTGACATAGTGATTCAGTGGATCATGAGAATGTCAGTTTTGACAATGAATACTGTTCATTACTAAAATGCTCTAATTGAGCTGTTAGAATTTCAGAAACAAGCTTTCTGAGCTGAAAACTACATTTTGTGACAAAGTGTATCAGTGGATGATGAGAATGTCAGTTTTGACAATGTATACTGTTCATTACTAAAATGCTCTAATTGAGCTGTTAGAATGTCAGAAACAAGCTTTCTGAGCTGAAAACTGCATTTTGTGACAAAGTGATTCAGTGGATGATGAGAATGTCAGTTTTTACAATGAATACTGTTCATTACTGAAATGCTCTAATTGAGCTGTTAGAATGTCAGAAACAAGCTTTCTGAGCTGAAAACTACATTTTGTGACAAAGTGCATCAGTGGATGATGAGAATGTCAGTTTTGACAATGAATACTGTTCATTACTAAAATGCTCTAATTGAGCTGTTAGAATGTCAGAAATAAGCTTTCTGAGCTGAAAACTGCATTTTGTGACAAAGTGCATCAGTGGATGATGAGAATGTCAGTTTTGACAAAGAACACTGTGAATTACAAAAAAGCTCTAATTGAGCTGTTAGAATGTCAGAAACAAGCTTTCTGAGCAGAAAAATGCATTTTGTGACATAGTGATTCAGTGGATGATGCTAATGTCAGTTTTGACAAAGAACACTGTTCATTACTGAAATGCTCTAATTGAGCTGTTATAATGTCAGAAACAAGCTTTCTGAGCTGAAATCTGCATTTTGTGACAAAGTGCATCAGTGGATGATGAGAATGTGAGTTTTTGACAAAGAACACTGTTCATTACTGAAATGCTCTAATTGAGCTGTTATAATGTCAGAAACAAGCTTTCTGAGCTGAAATCTGCATTTTGTGACAAAGTTCATCAGTGGATGATGAGAATGTCAGTTTTGACAAAGAACACTGTTCATTACAAAAAAGCTCTAATTGAGCTGTTAGAATGTCAGAAACAAGCTTTCTGAGCAGAAAAAGGCATTTTGTGACATAGTGATTCAGTGGATGATGAGAATGTCAGTTTTGACAATGAACACTGTTCATAACAAAAAAGCTCTAATTGAGCTGTAAGAATGTCAGAAACAAGCTTTCTGAGCAGAAAAATGCATTTTGTGACAAAGTGATTCAGTGGATGATGAGAATGTCAGTTTTGACAAAGAACACTGTTCATTTCTGAAATGCTCTTAATGAGCTGTTAGAATGTCAAAAACAAGCTTTCTGAGGCTGAAAACTACATTTTGTGACAAAGTGTATCAGTGGATGATGAGAATGTCAGTTTTGACAAAGAATACTGTTCATTACTAAAATGCTCTAATTGAGCTGTTAGAATGTCAGAAACAAGCTTTCTGAGCTGAAAAATACATTTTGTGACAAAGTGCATCAGTGGATGATGAGAATGTCAGTTTTTGACAAAGAACACTGTTCATTACTGAAATGCTCTAATTGAGCTGTTAGAATGTCAGAAACAAGCTTACTGAGCTGAAAACTGCATTTTGTGACAAAGTGCATCAGTGGATGATGAGAATGTCAGTTTTGACAAAGAACACTGTTCATTACTGAAATGCTCTAATTGAGCTGTTAGAATGTCAGAAACAAGCTTTCTGAGCTGAAATCTGCATTTTGTGACAAAGTTCATCAGTGGATGATGAGAATGTCAGTTTTGACAAAGAACACTGTTCATTACTGAAATGCTCTAATTGAGGTGTTAGAATGTCAGAAACAAGCTTTCTGAGCTGAAAACTGCATTTTGTGACAAAGTGCATCAGCGGATGATGAGAATGTCAGTTTTGACAAAGAACACTGTTCAATACTGAAATGCTCTAATTGAGCTGTTAGAATGTCAGAAACAAGCTTTCTGAGAAGAAAAATGCATTTTGTGACATAGTGATTCAGTGGATGATGAGAATGTCTGTTTTGACAAAGAACACTGTTCATTACTGAAATGCTCTAATTGAGGTGTTAGAATGTCAGAAACAAGCTTTCTGAGCTGAAAACTGCATTTTGTGACAAAGTACATCAGTGGATGATGAGAATGTCAGTTTTGACAAAGAACACTGTTCATTACAAAAAAGCTCTAATTGAGCTGTTAGAATGTCAGAAACAAGCTTTCTGAGCAGAAAAATGCATTTTGTGACATAGTTATTCAGTCGATGATGCTAATGTCAGTTTTGACAAAGAACACTGTTCATTACTGAAATGCTCTAATTGAGCTGTTAGAATGTCAGAAACAAGCTTTCTGAGCTGAAAACTGCATTTTGTGACAAAGTGCATCAGTGGATGATGAGAATGTCAGTTTTGACAAAGAACACTGTTCATTACTGAAATGCTCTAATTGAGCTGTTAGAATGTCAGAAACAAGCTTTCTGAGCAGAAAAATGCATTTTGTGACAAAGTGCATCAGTGGATGATGAGAATGTCAGTTTTGACAAAGAACACTTTTCAATACTGAAATGCTCTAATTGAGCTGTTAGAATGTCAGAAACAAGCTTTCTGAGCTGAAAACTGCATTTTGTGACAAAGTGCATCAGTGGATGATGAGAATGTCAGTTTTGACAAAGAACACTGTTCATTACAAAAAAGCTCTAATTGAGCTGTTAGAATGTCAGAAACAATCTTTCTGAGCAGAAAAATGCATTTTGTGACATAGTTATTCAGTCGATGATGCTAATGTCAGTTTTGACAAAGAACACTGTTCATTACTGAAATGCTCTAATTGAGCTGTTAGAATGTCAGAAACAAGCTTTCTGAGCTGAAATCTGCATTTTGTGACAAAGTTCATCAGTGGATGATGAGAATGTCAGTTTTGACAAAGAACACTGTTCATTACTGAAATGCTCTAATTGAGGTGTTAGAATGTCAGAAACAAGCTTTCTGAGCTGAAAACTGCATTTTGTGACAAAGTGCATCAGCGGATGATGAGAATGTCAGTTTTGACAAAGAACACTGTTCAATACTGAAATGCTCTAATTGAGCTGTTAGAATGTCAGAAACAAGCTTTCTGAGCAGAAAAATGCATTTTGTGACATAGTGATTCAGTGGATGATGAGAATGTCTGTTTTGACAAAGAACACTCTTCATTACTGAAATGCTCTAATTGAGGTGTTAGAATGTCAGAAACAAGCTTTCTGAGCTGAAAACTGCATTTTGTGACAAAGTGCATCAGTGGATGATGAGAATGTCAGTTTTGACAAAGAACACTGTTCATTACTAAAATGCTCTAATTGAGCTGTTAGAATGTCAGAAACAAGCTTTCTGAGCAGAAAAATCCATTTTGTGACAAAGTGATTCAGTGGATGATGCTAATGTCAGTTTTGACAAAGAACACTGTTCATTACTGAAATGCTCTAATTGAGCTGTTAGAATGTCAGAAACAAGCTTTCTGAGCTGAAATCTAAATTTTGTGACAAAGTTCATCAGTGGATGATGAGAATGTCAGTTTTGACAAAGAACACTGTTCATTACTGAAATGCACTAATTGAGGTGTTAGAATGTCAGAAACGAGCTTTCTGAGCTGAAAACTGCATTTTGTGACAAAGTGCATCAGCGGATGATGAGAATGTCAGTTTTGACAAAGAACACTGTTCAATACTGAAATGCTCTAATTGAGCTGTTAGAATGTCAGAAACAAGCTTTCTGAGCAGAAAAATGCATTTTGTGACAAAGTGATTCAGTGGATGATGAGAATGTCAGTTTTGACAAAGAACACTGTTCATTACTGAAAAGCTCTAATTGAGCTGTTAGAATGTCAGAAACAAGCTTTCTGAGCTGAAAACTGCATTTTGTGACAAAGTGCTTCAGTGGATGATGAGAATGTCAGTTGTGACAAAGAACACTGTTCATTACTAAAATGCTCTAATTGAGCTGTTAGAATGTCAGAAACAAGCTTTCTGAGCAGAAAAATGCATTTTGTGACAAAGTGATTCAGTGGATGATGAGAATGTCAGTTTTGACAAAGAACACTGTTCATTACTGAAATGCTCTAATTAAGCTGTTAGAATGTCAAAACAAGCTTTCTGAGCAGAAAAATGCATTTTGTGACAAAGTGATTCAGTGGATGATGAGAATGTCAGTTTTGACAAAGAACACTGTTCATTACTGAAATGCTCTCAATGAGCTGTTAGAATGTCAGAAACAAGCTTTCTGAGCAGAAAAATGCATTTTGTGACAAAGTGCATCAGTGCATGATGAGAATGTCAGTTGTGACAAAGAACACTGTTCATTACTAAAATGCTCTAATTGAGCTGTTAGAATGTCAGAAACAAGCTTTATGAGCAGAAAAATGCATTTTGTGACAAAGTGATTCAGTGGATGATGAGAATGTCAGTTTTGACAAAGAACACTGTTCATTACTGAAATGCTCTCAATGAGCTGTTAGAATGTCAGAAACAAGCTTTCTGAGAAGAAAAATGCATTTTGTGACAAAGTGATTCAGTGGATGATGAGAATGTCAGTTTTGACAAAGAACACTGTTCATTACTGAAATGCTCTAATTAAAATGTTAGAATGTCAGAAACAAGCTTTCTGATAAGAGAAAATGCATTTGGTGACAAAGTGATTCAGTGGATGATGAGAATGTCAGTTTTGACAAAGAACACTGTTCATTACTGAAATGCTCTAATTGAGCTGTTAGAATGTCAGAAACAAGCTTTCTGAGCTGAAAACTGCATTTTGTGACAAACTGCATTAGTGGATGATGAGAATGTCAGTTTTGACAAAGAACACTGTTCATTACTGAAATGCTCTAATTGAGCTGTTAGAATGTCAGAAACATGCTTTCTGATCAGAAAAATGCATTTTGTGACAAAGTGATTCCGTGGATGATGAGAATGTCAGTTTTGACAAAGAACACTGTTCATTACTGAAATGCTATCAGTGACCTGTTAGAATGTCAGAAACAAGCTGTCTGAGCAGAAAAATGCATTTTGTGACAAAGTGATTCAGTGGATGATGAGAATGTCAGTTTTGACAAAGAACACTGTTCATTACTGAAATGCTCTAATTGAGCTGTTAGAATGTCAGAAACAAGCTTTCTGATCAGAAAAAAGCATTTTGTGACAAAGTGATTCAGTGGATAATGAGAATGTCAGTTGTGACAAAGAACACTGTTCATTACTAAAATGCCCTAATTGAGCTGTTAGAATGTCAGAAACAAGCTTTCTGAGCTGAAAACTGCATTTTGTGACAAAGTGCATCAGTGGATGATGAGAATGTCAGTTGTGACAAAGAACACTGTTCATTACTAAAATGCCCTAATTGTTTCTGACATTCTAACAGCTGTTAGAATGTCAGAAACAAGCTTTCTGAGCAGAAAAATGCATTTTGTGACAAAGTGATTCAGTGGATGATGAGAATGTCAGTTTTGACAAAGAACACTGTTCATTACTGAAATGCTCTAATTGAGCTGTTAGAATGTCAGAAACAAGCTTTCTGATCAGAAAAATGCATTTGGTGACAAAGTGATTCAGTGGATGATGAGAATGTCAGTTTTGACAAAGAACACTGTTCATTACTGAAATGCTCTAATTGAGCTGTTAGAATGTCAGAAACAAGCTTTCTGATCAGAAAAATGCATTTTGTGACAAAATGATTCAGTGGATGATGAGAATGTCAGTTTTGACAAAGAACACTGTTCATTACAAAAAAGCTCTAATTGAGCTGTTACAATGTCACAAACAAGCTTTCTGAGCTGAAAACTGCATTTTGTGACAAAGTGCATCAGTGCATGATGAGAATGTCAGTTGTGACAAAGAACACTGTTCATTACTAAAATGCTCTAATTGAGCTGTTAGAATGTCAGAAACAAGCTTTCTGAGCAGAAAAATGCATTTTGTGACAAAGTGATTCAGTGGATGATGAGAATGTCAGTTTTGACAAAGAACACTGTTCATTACTGAAATGCTCTCAATGAGCTGTTAGAATGTCAGAAACAAGCTTTCTGAGCAGAAAAATGCATTTTGTGACAAAGTGATTCAGTGGATGATGAGAATGTCAGTTTTGACAAAGAACACTGTTCATTACTGAAATGCTCTCAATGAGCTGTTAGAATGTCAGAAACAAGCTTTCTGAGCTGAAAACTGCATTTTGTGACAGAGTGCTTCAGTGGATGATGAGAATGTCAGTTTTGACAAAGAACAATGTTCATTACTAAAATGCTCTAATTGAGCTGTTAGAATGTCAGAAACAAGCTTTCTGAGCAGAAAAATGCATTTTGTGACAAAGTGATTCAGTGGATGATGAGAATGTCAGTTTTGACAAAGAACACTGTTCATTACTGAAATGCTATCAGTGACCTGTTAGAATGTCAGAAACAAGCTGTCTGAGCAGAAAAATGCATTTTGTGACAAAGTGATTCAGTGGATGATGAGAATGTCAAGTTTTGACAAAGAACACTGTTCATTACTGAAATGCTCTAATTGAGCTGTTAGAATGTCAGAAATAAGCTTTCTGATCAGAAAAAAGCATTTTGTGACAAAGTGATTCAGTGGATAATGAGAATGTCAGTTTTGACAAAGAACACTGTTCATTACAAAAAAGCTCTAATTGAGCTGTTAGAATGTCAGAAACAAGCTTTCTGAGCTGAAAACTGCATTTTGTGACAAAGTGCATCAGTGCATGATGAGAATGTCAGTTGTGAAAGAAGAACACTGTTCATTACTAAAATGCTCTAATTGAGCTGTTAGAATGTCAGAAACAAGCTTTCTGAGCAGAAAAATGCATTTTGTGACAAAGTGATTCAGTGGATGATGAGAATGTCAGTTTTGACAAAGAACACTGTTCATTACTGAAATGCTCTAATTGAGCTGTTAGAATGTCAGAAACAAGCTTTCTGAGCAGAAAAATGCATTTTGTGACAAAGTGATTCAGTGGATGATGAGAATGTCAGTTTTGACAAAGAACACTGTTCATTACTGAAATGCTCTAATTGAGCTGTTAGAATGTCAGAAACAAGCTTTCTGAGCTGAAAACTGCATTTTGTGACAAAGTGCATCAGTGGATGATGAGAATGTCAGTTGTGACAAAGAACACTGTTCATTACTAAAATGCCCTAATTGTTTCTGACATTCTAACAGCTGTTAGAATGTCAGAAACAAGCTTTCTGAGCAGAAAAATGCATTTTGTGACAAAGTGATTCAGTGGATGATGAGAATGTCAGTTTTGACAAAGAACACTGTTCATTACTGAAATGCTCTAATTGAGCTGTTAGAATGTCAGAAACAAGCTTTCTGATCAGAAAAATGCATTTGGTGACAAAGTGATTCAGTGGATGATGAGAATGTCAGTTTTGACAAAGAACACTGTTCATTACTGAAATGCTCTAATTGAGCTGTTAGAATGTCAGAAACAAGCTTTCTGATCAGAAAAATGCATTTTGTGACAAAATGATTCAGTGGATGATGAGAATGTCAGTTTTGACAAAGAACACTGTTCATTACAAAAAAGCTCTAATTGAGCTGTTACAATGTCACAAACAAGCTTTCTGAGCTGAAAACTGCATTTTGTGACAAAGTGCATCAGTGCATGATGAGAATGTCAGTTGTGACAAAGAACACTGTTCATTACTAAAATGCTCTAATTGAGCTGTTAGAATGTCAGAAACAAGCTTTCTGAGCAGAAAAATGCATTTTGTGACAAAGTGATTCAGTGGATGATGAGAATGTCAGTTTTGACAAAGAACACTGTTCATTACTGAAATGCTCTCAATGAGCTGTTAGAATGTCAGAAACAAGCTTTCTGAGCAGAAAAATGCATTTTGTGACAAAGTGATTCAGTGGATGATGAGAATGTCAGTTTTGACAAAGAACACTGTTCATTACTGAAATGCTCTCAATGAGCTGTTAGAATGTCAGAAACAAGCTTTCTGAGCTGAAAACTGCATTTTGTGACAGAGTGCTTCAGTGGATGATGAGAATGTCAGTTTTGACAAAGAACAATGTTCATTACTAAAATGCTCTAATTGAGCTGTTAGAATGTCAGAAACAAGCTTTCTGAGCAGAAAAATGCATTTTGTGACAAAGTGATTCAGTGGATGATGAGAATGTCAGTTTTGACAAAGAACACTGTTCATTTCTGAAATGCTATCAGTGACCTGTTAGAATGTCAGAAACAAGCTGTCTGAGCAGAAAAATGCATTTTGTGACAAAGTGATTCAGTGGATGATGAGAATGTCAAGTTTTGACAAAGAACACTGTTCATTACTGAAATGCTCTAATTGAGCTGTTAGAATGTCAGAAATAAGCTTTCTGATCAGAAAAAAGCATTTTGTGACAAAGTGATTCAGTGGATAATGAGAATGTCAGTTGTGACAAAGAACACTGTTCATTACTAAAATGCTCTAATTGAGCTGTTAGAATGTCAGAAACAAGCTTTCTGAGCAGAAAAATGCATTTTGTGACAAAGTGATTCAGTGGATGATGAGAATGTCAGTTTTGACAAAGAACACTGTTCATTACTGAAATGCTCTAATTAAGCTGTTAGAATGTCAGAAACAAGCTTTCTGATCAGAAAAATGCATTTGGTGACAAAGTGATTCAGTGGATGATGAGAATGTCAGTTTTGACAAAGAACACTGTTCATTACTGAAATGCTCTAATTGAGCTGTTAGAATGTCAGAAACAAGCTTTCTGAGCTGAAAACTGCATTTTGTGACAAACTGCATTAGTGGATGATGAGAATGTCAGTTTTGACAAAGAACACTGTTCATTACTGAAATGCTCTAATTGAGCTGTTAGAATGTCAGAAACATGCTTTCTGATCAGAAAAATGCATTTTGTGACAAAGTGATTCAGTGGATGATGAGAATGTCAGTTTTGACAAAGAACACTGTTCATTACTGAAATGCTATCAGTGACCTGTTAGAATGTCAGAAACAAGCTGTCTCAGCAGAAAAATGCATTTTGTGACAAAGTGATTCAGTGGATGATGAGAATGTCAGTTTTGACAAAGAACACTGTTCATTACTGAAATGCTCTAATTGAGCTGTTAGAATGTCAGAAACAAGCTTTCTGATCAGAAAAAAGCATTTTGTGACAAAGTGATTCAGTGGATAATGAGAATGTCAGTTTTGACAAAGAACACTGTTCATTACAAAAAAGCTCTAATTGAGCTGTTAGAATGTCAGAAACAAGCTTTCTGAGCTGAAAACTGCATTTTGTGACAAAGTGCATCAGTGGATGATGAGAATGTCAGTTGTGACAAAGAACACTGTTCATTACTAAAATGCCCTAATTGAGCTGTTAGAATGTCAGAAACAAGCTTTCTGAGCTGAAAACTGCATTTTGTGACAAAGTGCATCAGTGGATGATGAGAATGTCAGTTTTGACAAAGAACACTGTTCATTACTGAAATGCTCTAATTGAGCTGTTAGAATGTCAGAAACAAGCTTTCTGATCAGAAAAATGCATTTGGTGACAAAGTGATTCAGTGGATAATGAGAATGTCAGTTTTGAAAAAGAACACTGTTCATTACTGAAAAGCTCTAATTGAGCTGTTAGAATGTCAGAAACAAGCTTTCTGAGCTGAAAACTGCATTTTGTGAAAAAGTGCATCAGTGGATGATGAGAATGTCAGTTGTGACAAAGAACACTGTTCATTACTAAAATGCTCTAATTGAGCTGTTAGAATGTCAGAAACTAGCTTTCTGAGCAGAAAAATGCATTTTGTGACAAAGTGATTCAGTGGATGATGAGAATGTCAGTTTTGACAAAGAACACTGTTCATTACTGAAATGCTCTAATTGAGCTGTTAGAATGTCAGAAACAAGCTTTCTGATCAGAAAAATGCATTTTGTGACAAAGTGCATCAGTGGATGATGAGAATGTCAGTTTTGACAAAGAACACTTTTCATTACTAAAATGCTCTCATTGAGCTGTTAGAATGTCAGAAACAAGCTTTCTGAGCTGAAAACTGCATTTTGTGACAAAGTGGATCAGTGGATGATGAGAATGTCAGTTTTGACAAAGAAAACTGTTCATTACTAAAATGCTCTAATTGAGCTGTTAGAATGTCAGAAACAAGCTTTCTGAGCTGAAAACTGCATTTTGTGACAAAGTGGATCAGTGGATGATGAGAATGTCAGTTTTGACAAAGAACACTGCTCATTACTAAAATGCTCTAATTGAGCTGTTAGAATGTCAGAAATAAGCTTTCTGATCAGAAAAAAGCATTTTGTGACAAAGTGATTCAGTGGATAATGAGAATGTCAGTTTTGACAAAGAACACTGTTCATTACAAAAAAGCTCTAATTGAGCTGTTAGAATGTCAGAAACAAGCTTTCTGAGCTGAAAACTGCATTTTGTGACAAAGTGCATCAGTGCATGATGAGAATGTCAGTTGTGACAAAGAACACTGTTCATTACTAAAATGCTCTAATTGAGCTGTTAGAATGTCAGAAACAAGCTTTCTGAGCAGAAAAATGCATTTTGTGACAAAGTGATTCAGTGGATGATGAGAATGTCAGTTTTGACAAAGAACACTGTTCATTACTGAAATGCTCTAATTGAGCTGTTAGAATGTCAGAAACAAGCTTTCTGAGCTGAAAACTGCATTTTGTGACAAAGTGCATCAGTGCATGATGAGAATGTCAGTTGTGACAAAGAACACTGTTCATTACTAAAATGCTCTAATTGAGCTGTTAGAATGTCAGAAACAAGCTTTCTGAGCAGAAAAATGCATTTTGTGACAAAGTGATTCAGTGGATGATGAGAATGTCAGTTTTGACAAAGAACACTGTTCATTACTGAAAAGCTCTACCGGTAATTGAGCTGTTAGAATGTCAGAAACAAGCTTTCTGAGCTGAAAACTGCATTTTGTGACAAAGTGCTTCAGTGGATGATGAGAATGTCAGTTGTGACAAAGAACACTGTTCATTACTAAAATGCTCTAATTGAGCTGTTAGAATGTCAGAAACAAGCTTTCTGAGCAGAAAAATGCATTTTGTGACAAAGTGATTCAGTGGATGATGAGAATGTCAGTTTTGACAAAGAACACTGTTCATTACTGAAATGCTCTAATTAAGCTGTTAGAATGTCAGAAACAAGCTTTCTGATCAGAAAAATGCATTTGGTGACAAAGTGATTCAGTGGATGATGAGAATGTCAGTTTTGACAAAGAACACTGTTCATTACTGAAATGCTCTAATTGAGCTGTTAGAATGTCAGAAACAAGCTTTCTGAGCTGAAAACTGCATTTTGTGACAAACTGCATTAGTGGATGATGAGAATGTCAGTTTTGACAAAGAACACTGTTCATTACTGAAATGCTCTAATTGAGCTGTTAGAATGTCAGAAACATGCTTTCTGATCAGAAAAATGCATTTTGTGACAAAGTGATTCAGTGGATGATGAGAATGTCAGTTTTGACAAAGAACACTGTTCATTACTGAAATGCTATCAGTGACCTGTTAGAATGTCAGAAACAAGCTGTCTCAGCAGAAAAATGCATTTTGTGACAAAGTGATTCAGTGGATGATGAGAATGTCAGTTTTGACAAAGAACACTGTTCATTACTGAAATGCTCTAATTGAGCTGTTAGAATGTCAGAAACAAGCTTTCTGATCAGAAAAAAGCATTTTGTGACAAAGTGATTCAGTGGATAATGAGAATGTCAGTTTTGACAAAGAACACTGTTCATTACAAAAAAGCTCTAATTGAGCTGTTAGAATGTCAGAAACAAGCTTTCTGAGCTGAAAACTGCATTTTGTGACAAAGTGCATCAGTGGATGATGAGAATGTCAGTTGTGACAAAGAACACTGTTCATTACTAAAATGCCCTAATTGAGCTGTTAGAATGTCAGAAACAAGCTTTCTGAGCTGAAAACTGCATTTTGTGACAAAGTGCATCAGTGGATGATGAGAATGTCAGTTTTGACAAAGAACACTGTTCATTACTGAAATGCTCTAATTGAGCTGTTAGAATGTCAGAAACAAGCTTTCTGATCAGAAAAATGCATTTGGTGACAAAGTGATTCAGTGGATAATGAGAATGTCAGTTTTGAAAAAGAACACTGTTCATTACTGAAAAGCTCTAATTGAGCTGTTAGAATGTCAGAAACAAGCTTTCTGAGCTGAAAACTGCATTTTGTGAAAAAGTGCATCAGTGGATGATGAGAATGTCAGTTGTGACAAAGAACACTGTTCATTACTAAAATGCTCTAATTGAGCTGTTAGAATGTCAGAAACTAGCTTTCTGAGCAGAAAAATGCATTTTGTGACAAAGTGATTCAGTGGATGATGAGAATGTCAGTTTTGACAAAGAACACTGTTCATTACTGAAATGCTCTAATTGAGCTGTTAGAATGTCAGAAACAAGCTTTCTGATCAGAAAAATGCATTTTGTGACAAAGTGCATCAGTGGATGATGAGAATGTCAGTTTTGACAAAGAACACTTTTCATTACTAAAATGCTCTCATTGAGCTGTTAGAATGTCAGAAACAAGCTTTCTGAGCTGAAAACTGCATTTTGTGACAAAGTGGATCAGTGGATGATGAGAATGTCAGTTTTGACAAAGAACACTGTTCATTACTAAAATGCTCTAATTGAGCTGTTAGAATGTCAGAAACAAGCTTTCTGAGCTGAAAACTGCATTTTGTGACAAAGTGGATCAGTGGATGATGAGAATGTCAGTTTTGACAAAGAACACTGCTCATTACTAAAATGCTCTAATTGAGCTGTTAGAATGTCAGAAACAAGCTTTCTGAGCTGAAAACTGCATTTTGTGACATAGTGATTCAGTGGATGATGAGAATGTCAGTTTTGACAAAGAACACTGTTCATTACTGAAATGCTCTCAGTGAGCTGTTAGAATGTCAGAAACAAGCTTTCTGAGCTGAAAACTGCATTTTGTGACAAAGTGCATCAGTGCATGATGAGAATGTCAGTTGTGACAAAGAACACTGTTCATTACTAAAATGCTCTAATTGAGCTGTTAGAATGTCAGAAACAAGCTTTCTGAGCAGAAAAATGCATTTTGTGACAAAGTGATTCAGTGGATGATGAGAATGTCAGTTTTGACAAAGAACACTGTTCATTACTGAAAAGCTCTACCGGTAATTGAGCTGTTAGAATGTCAGAAACAAGCTTTCTGAGCTGAAAACTGCATTTTGTGACAAAGTGCTTCAGTGGATGATGAGAATGTCAGTTGTGACAAAGAACACTGTTCATTACTAAAATGCTCTAATTGAGCTGTTAGAATGTCAGAAACAAGCTTTCTGAGCAGAAAAATGCATTTTGTGACAAAGTGATTCAGTGGATGATGAGAATGTCAGTTTTGACAAAGAACACTGTTCATTACTGAAATGCTCTAATTAAGCTGTTAGAATGTCAGAAACAAGCTTTCTGATCAGAAAAATGCATTTGGTGACAAAGTGATTCAGTGGATGATGAGAATGTCAGTTTTGACAAAGAACACTGTTCATTACTGAAATGCTCTAATTGAGCTGTTAGAATGTCAGAAACAAGCTTTCTGAGCTGAAAACTGCATTTTGTGACAAACTGCATTAGTGGATGATGAGAATGTCAGTTTTGACAAAGAACACTGTTCATTACTGAAATGCTCTAATTGAGCTGTTAGAATGTCAGAAACATGCTTTCTGATCAGAAAAATGCATTTTGTGACAAAGTGATTCAGTGGATGATGAGAATGTCAGTTTTGACAAAGAACACTGTTCATTACTGAAATGCTATCAGTGACCTGTTAGAATGTCAGAAACAAGCTGTCTCAGCAGAAAAATGCATTTTGTGACAAAGTGATTCAGTGGATGATGAGAATGTCAGTTTTGACAAAGAACACTGTTCATTACTGAAATGCTCTAATTGAGCTGTTAGAATGTCAGAAACAAGCTTTCTGATCAGAAAAAAGCATTTTGTGACAAAGTGATTCAGTGGATAATGAGAATGTCAGTTTTGACAAAGAACACTGTTCATTACAAAAAAGCTCTAATTGAGCTGTTAGAATGTCAGAAACAAGCTTTCTGAGCTGAAAACTGCATTTTGTGACAAAGTGCATCAGTGGATGATGAGAATGTCAGTTGTGACAAAGAACACTGTTCATTACTAAAATGCCCTAATTGAGCTGTTAGAATGTCAGAAACAAGCTTTCTGAGCTGAAAACTGCATTTTGTGACAAAGTGCATCAGTGGATGATGAGAATGTCAGTTTTGACAAAGAACACTGTTCATTACTGAAATGCTCTAATTGAGCTGTTAGAATGTCAGAAACAAGCTTTCTGATCAGAAAAATGCATTTGGTGACAAAGTGATTCAGTGGATAATGAGAATGTCAGTTTTGAAAAAGAACACTGTTCATTACTGAAAAGCTCTAATTGAGCTGTTAGAATGTCAGAAACAAGCTTTCTGAGCTGAAAACTGCATTTTGTGAAAAAGTGCATCAGTGGATGATGAGAATGTCAGTTGTGACAAAGAACACTGTTCATTACTAAAATGCTCTAATTGAGCTGTTAGAATGTCAGAAACTAGCTTTCTGAGCAGAAAAATGCATTTTGTGACAAAGTGATTCAGTGGATGATGAGAATGTCAGTTTTGACAAAGAACACTGTTCATTACTGAAATGCTCTAATTGAGCTGTTAGAATGTCAGAAACAAGCTTTCTGATCAGAAAAATGCATTTTGTGACAAAGTGCATCAGTGGATGATGAGAATGTCAGTTTTGACAAAGAACACTTTTCATTACTAAAATGCTCTCATTGAGCTTTTAGAATGTCAGAAACAAGCTTTCTGAGCTGAAAACTGCATTTTGTGACAAAGTGGATCAGTGGATGATGAGAATGTCAGTTTTGACAAAGAACACTGTTCATTTCTGAAATGCTCTTAATGAGCTGTTAGAATGTCAAAAACAAGCTTTCTGAGGCTGAAAACTACATTTTGTGACAAAGTGTATCAGTGGATGATGAGAATGTCAGTTTTGACAAAGAATACTGTTCATTACTAAAATGCTCTAATTGAGCTGTTAGAATGTCAGAAACAAGCTTTCTGAGCTGAAAACTGCATTTTGTGACATAGTGATTCAGTGGATCATGAGAATGTCAGTTTTGACAATGAATACTGTTCATTACTAAAATGCTCTAATTGAGCTGTTAGAATTTCAGAAACAAGCTTTCTGAGCTGAAAACTACATTTTGTGACAAAGTGTATCAGTGGATGATGAGAATGTCAGTTTTGACAATGTATACTGTTCATTACTAAAATGCTCTAATTGAGCTGTTAGAATGTCAGAAACAAGCTTTCTGAGCTGAAAACTGCATTTTGTGACAAAGTGATTCAGTGGATGATGAGAATGTCAGTTTTTACAATGAATACTGTTCATTACTAAAATGCTCTAATTGAGCTGTTAGAATGTCAGAAACAAGCTTTCTGAGCTGAAAACTACATTTTGTGACAAAGTGCATCAGTGGATGATGAGAATGTCAGTTTTGACAATGAATACTGTTCATTACTAAAATGCTCTAATTGAGCTGTTAGAATGTCAGAAATAAGCTTTCTGAGCTGAAAACTGCATTTTGTGACAAAGTGCATCAGTGGATGATGAGAATGTCAGTTTTGACAAAGAACACTGTGAATTACAAAAAAACTCTAATTGAGCTGTTAGAATGTCAGAAACAAGCTTTCTGAGCAGAAAAAGGCATTTTGTGACATAGTGATTCAGTGGATGATGAGAATGTCAGTTTTGACAATGAATACTGTTCATTACTAAAATGCTCTAATTGAGCTGTTAGAATGTCAGAAACAAGCTTTCTGAGCTGAAAACTGCATTTTGTGACAAAGTGGATCAGTGCATGATGAGAATGTCAGTTGTGACAAAGAACACTGTTCATTACTAAAATGCTCTAATTGAGCTGTTAGAATGTCAGAAACAAGCTTTCTGAGCAGAAAAATGCATTTTGTGACAAAGTGATTCAGTGGATGATGAGAATGTCAGTTTTGACAAAGAACACTGTTCATTACTGAAATGCTCTCAATGAGCTGTTAGAATGTCAGAAACAAGCTTTCTGAGCAGAAAAATGCATTTTGTGACAAAGTGATTCAGTGGATGATGAGAATGTCAGTTTTGACAAAGAACACTGTTCATTACTGAAATGCTCTCAATGAGCTGTTAGAATGTCAGAAACAAGCTTTCTGAGCTGAAAACTGCATTTTGTGACAGAGTGCTTCAGTGGATGATGAGAATGTCAGTTTTGACAAAGAACAATGTTCATTACTGAAATGCTCTAATTGAGCTGTTAGAATGTCAGAAACAAGCTTTCTGAGCTGAAAACTGCATTTTGTGACAAAGTGCATCAGTGGATGATGAGAATGTCAGTTGTGACAAAGAACACTGTTCATTACTAAAATGCTCTAATTGAGCTGTTAGAATGTCAGAAACATAATTTCTGATCAGAAAAATGCAATTTGTGACAAAGTGATTCAGTGGATGATGAGAATGTCAGTTTTGACAAAGAACACTGTTCATTACTGAAATGCTCTCAGTGACCTGTTAGAATGTCAGAAACAAGTTGCCTGAGCAGAAAAATGCATTTTGTGACAAAGTGATTCAGTGGATGATGAGAATGTCAAGTTTTGACAAAGAACACTGTTCATTACTGAAATGCTCTAATTGAGCTGTTAGAATGTCAGAAATAAGCTTTCTGATCAGAAAAAAGCATTTTGTGACAAAGTGATTCAGTGGATAATGAGAATGTCAGTTTTGATAAAGAACACTGTTCATTACAAAAAAGCTCTAATTGAGCTGTTAGAATGTCAGAAACAAGCTTTCTGAGCTGAAAACTGCATTTTGTGACAAAGTGCATCAGTGCATGATGAGAATGTCAGTTGTGACAAAGAACACTGTTCATTACTAAAATGCTCTAATTGAGCTGTTAGAATGTCAGAAACAAGCTTTCTGAGCAGAAAAATGCATTTTGTGACAAAGTGATTCAGTGGATGATGAGAATGTCAGTTTTGACAAAGAACACTGTTCATTACTGAAATGCTCTAATTGAGCTGTTAGAATGTCAGAAACAAGCTTTCTGAGCAGAAAAATGCATTTTGTGACAAAGTGATTCAGTGGATGATGAGAATGTCAGTTTTGACAAAGAACACTGTTCATTACTGAAATGCTCTAATTGAGCTGTTAGAATGTCAGAAACAAGCTTTCTGAGCTGAAAACTGCATTTTGTGACAAAGTGCATCAGTGCATGATGAGAATGTCAGTTGTGACAAAGAACACTGTTCATTACTAAAATGCTCTAATTGAGCTGTTAGAATGTCAGAAACAAGCTTTCTGAGCAGAAAAATGCATTTTGTGACAAAGTGATTCAGTGGATGATGAGAATGTCAGTTTTGACAAAGAACACTGTTCATTACTGAAAAGCTCTAATTGAGCTGTTAGAATGTCAGAAACAAGCTTTCTGAGCTGAAAACTGCATTTTGTGACAAAGTGCTTCAGTGGATGATGAGAATGTCAGTTGTGACAAAGAACACTGTTCATTACTAAAATGCTCTAATTGAGCTGTTAGAATGTCAGAAACAAGCTTTCTGAGCAGAAAAATGCATTTTGTGACAAAGTGATTCAGTGGATGATGAGAATGTCAGTTTTGACAAAGAACACTGTTCATTACTGAAATGCTCTAATTAAGCTGTTAGAATGTCAGAAACAAGCTTTCTGATCAGAAAAATGCATTTGGTGACAAAGTGATTCAGTGGATCATGAGAATGTCAGTTTTGACAAAGAACACTGTTCATTACTGAAATGCTCTAATTGAGCTGTTAGAATGTCAGAAACAAGCTTTCTGAGCTGAAAACTGCATTTTGTGACAAACTGCATTAGTGGATGATGAGAATGTCAGTTTTGACAAAGAACACTGTTCATTACTGAAATGCTCTAATTGAGCTGTTAGAATGTCAGAAACATGCTTTCTGATCAGAAAAATGCATTTTGTGACAAAGTGATTCAGTGGATGATGAGGATGTCAGTTTTGACAAAGAACACTGTTCATTACTGAAATGCTATCAGTGACCTGTTAGAATGTCAGAAACAAGCTGTCTGAGCAGAAAAATGCATTTTGTGACAAAGTGATTCAGTGGATGATGAGAATGTCAGTTTTGACAAAGAACACTGTTCATTACTGAAATGCTCTAATTGAGCTGTTAGAATGTCAGAAACAAGCTTTCTGATCAGAAAAAAGCATTTTGTGACAAAGTGATTCAGTGCATGATGAGAATGTCAGTTGTGACAAAGAACACTGTTCATTACTAAAATGCTCTAATTGAGCTGTTAGAATGTCAGAAACAAGCTTTCTGAGCAGAAAAATGCATTTTGTGACAAAGTGATTCAGTGGATGATGAGAATGTCAGTTTTGACAAAGAACACTGTTCATTACTGAAAAGCTCTAATTGAGCTGTTAGAATGTCAGAAACAAGCTTTCTGAGCTGAAAACTGCATTTTGTGACAAAGTGCATCAGTGGATGATGAGAATGTCAGTTGTGACAAAGAACACTGTTCATTACTAAAATGCCCTAATTGAGCTGTTAGAATGTCAGAAACAAGCTTTCTGAGCAGAAAAATGCATTTTGTGACAAAGTGATTCAGTGGATGATGAGAATGTCAGTTTTGACAAAGAACACTGTTCATTACTGAAATGCTCTAATTGAGCTGTTAGAATGTCAGAAACAAGCTTTCTGATCAGAAAAATGCATTTGGTGACAAAGTGATTCAGTGGATGATGAGAATGTCAGTTTTGACAAAGAACACTGTTCATTACTGAAATGCTCTAATTGAGCTGTTAGAATGTCAGAAACAAGCTTTCTGAGCTGAAAACTGCATTTTGTGACAAAGTGCATCAGTGGATGATGAGAATGTCAGTTTTGACAAAGAACACTTTTCATTACTAAAATGCTCTCATTGAGCTGTTAGAATGTCAGAAACAAGCTTTCTGAGCAGAAAAATGCATTTTGTGACAAAGTGATTCAGTGGATGATGAGAATGTCAGTTTTGACAAAGAACACTGTTCATTACTAAAATGCTCTAATTGAGCTGTTAGAATGTCAGAAACAAGCTTTCTGATCAGAAAAATGCATTTGGTGACAAAGTGATTCAGTGGATGATGAGAATGTCAGTTTTGACAAAGAACACTGTTCATTACTGAAATGCTCTAATTGAGCTGTTAGAATGTCAGAAACAAGCTTTCTGAGCTGAAAACTGCATTTTGTGACAAAGTGCATCAGTGGATGATGAGAATGTCAGTTTTGACAAAGAACACTTTTCATTACTAAAATGCTCTCATTGAGCTGTTAGAATGTCAGAAACAAGCTTTCTGAGCAGAAAAATGCATTTTGTGACAAAGTGATTCAGTGGATGATGAGAATGTCAGTTTTGACAAAGAACACTGTTCATTACTGAAATGCTCTAATTGAGCTGTTAGAATGTCAGAAACATAATTTCTGATCAGAAAAATGCAATTTGTGACAAAGTGATTCAGTGGATGATGAGAATGTCAGTTTTGACAAAGAACACTTTTCATTACTGAAATGCTCTCAGTGACCTGTTAGAATGTCAGAAACAAGCTGTCTGAGCAGAAAAATGCATTTTGTGACAAAGTGATTCAGTGGATGATGAGAATGTCAGTTTTGACAAAGAACTCTAATTGAGCTGTTAGAATGTCAGAAACAAGCTTTCTGATCAGAAAAATGCATTTTGTGACAAAATGATTCAGTGGATGATGAGAATGTCAGTTTTGACAAAGAACACTGTTCATTACAAAAAAGCTCTAATTGAGCTGTTACAATGTCACAAACAAGCTTTCTGAGCTGAAAACTGCATTTTGTGACAAAGTGCATCAGTGCATGATGAGAATGTCAGTTGTGACAAAGAACACTGTTCATTACTAAAATGCTCTAATTGAGCTGTTAGAATGTCAGAAACAAGCTTTCTGAGCAGAAAAATGCATTTTGTGACAAAGTGATTCAGTGGATGATGAGAATGTCAGTTTTGACAAAGAACACTGTTCATTACTGAAAAGCTCTAATTGAGCTGTTAGAATGTCAGAAACAAACTTTCTGAGCTGAAAACTGCAATTTGTGACAAAGTGCATCAGTGCATGATGAGAATGTCAGTTGTGACAAAGAACACTGTTCATTACTAAAATGCTCTAATTGAGCTGTTAGAATGTCAGAAACAAGCTTTCTGAGCAGAAAAATGCATTTTGTGACAAAGTGATTCAGTGGATGATGAGAATGTCAGTTTTGACAAAGAACACTGTTCATTACTGAAATGCTCTCAATGAGCTGTTAGAATGTCAGAAACAAGCTTTCTGAGCAGAAAAATGCATTTTGTGACAAAGTGCATCAGTGCATGATGAGAATGTCAGTTGTGACAAAGAACACTGTTCATTACTAAAATGCTCTAATTGAGCTGTTAGAATGTCAGAAACAAGCTTTATGAGCAGAAAAATGCATTTTGTGACAAAGTGATTCAGTGGATGATGAGAATGTCAGTTTTGACAAAGAACACTGTTCATTACTGAAATGCTCTCAATGAGCTGTTAGAATGTCAGAAACAAGCTTTCTGAGAAGAAAAATGCATTTTGTGACAAAGTGATTCAGTGGATGATGAGAATGTCAGTTTTGACAAAGAACACTGTTCATTACTGAAATGCTCTAATTAAAATGTTAGAATGTCAGAAACAAGCTTTCTGATCAGAAAAATGCATTTGGTGACAAAGTGATTCAGTGGATGATGAGAATGTCAGTTTTGACAAAGAACACTGTTCATTACTGAAATGCTCTAATTGAGCTGTTAGAATGTCAGAAACAAGCTTTCTGAGCTGAAAACTGCATTTTGTGACAAACTGCATTAGTGGATGATGAGAATGTCAGTTTTGACAAAGAACACTGTTCATTACTGAAATGCTCTAATTGAGCTGTTAGAATGTCAGAAACATGCTTTCTGATCAGAAAAATGCATTTTGTGACAAAGTGATTCAGTGGATGATGAGAATGTCAGTTTTGACAAAGAACACTGTTCATTACTGAAATGCTATCAGTGACCTGTTAGAATGTCAGAAACAAGCTGTCTGAGCAGAAAAATGCATTTTGTGACAAAGTGATTCAGTGGATGATGAGAATGTCAGTTTTGACAAAGAACACTGTTCATTACTGAAATGCTCTAATTGAGCTGTTAGAATGTCAGAAACAAGCTTTCTGATCAGAAAAAAGCATTTTGTGACAATGTGATTCAGTGGATAATGAGAATGTCAGTTGTGACAAAGAACACTGTTCATTACTAAAATGCCCTAATTGAGCTGTTAGAATGTCAGAAACAAGCTTTCTGAGCAGAAAAATGCATTTTGTGACAAAGTGCATCAGTGCATGATGAGAATGTCAGTTGTGACAAAGAACACTGTTCATTACTAAAATGCTCTAATTGAGCTGTTAGAATGTCAGAAACAAGCTTTCTGATCAGAAAAATGCATTTGGTGACAAAGTGATTCAGTGGATGATGAGAATGTCAGTTTTGACAAAGAACACTGTTCATTACTGAAATGCTCTAATTGAGCTGTTAGAATGTCAGAAACAAGCTTTCTGAGCT
Source organism: Barbatula barbatula (assembly GCF_947034865.1). Classification (NCBI taxonomy): domain Eukaryota; kingdom Metazoa; phylum Chordata; class Actinopteri; order Cypriniformes; family Nemacheilidae; genus Barbatula; species Barbatula barbatula. Next base: position 17,238,295 of record NC_136778.1, on the reverse strand, counting down.
GAAAACTGCAATTTGTGACAAAGTGCATCAGTGCATGATGAGAATGTCAGTTGTGACAAAGAACACTGTTCATTACTAAAATGCTCTAATTGAGCTGTTAGAATGTCAGAAACAAGCTTTCTGAGCAGAAAAATGCATTTTGTGACAAAGTGATTCAGTGGATGATGAGAATGTCAGTTTTGACAAAGAACACTGTTCATTACTGAAATGCTCTCAATGAGCTGTTAGAATGTCAGAAACAAGCTTTCTGAGCAGAAAAATGCATTTTGTGACAAAGTGCATCAGTGCATGATGAGAATGTCAGTTGTGACAAAGAACACTGTTCATTACTAAAATGCTCTAATTGAGCTGTTAGAATGTCAGAAACAAGCTTTATGAGCAGAAAAATGCATTTTGTGACAAAGTGATTCAGTGGATGATGAGAATGTCAGTTTTGACAAAGAACACTGTTCATTACTGAAATGCTCTCAATGAGCTGTTAGAATGTCAGAAACAAGCTTTCTGAGAAGAAAAATGCATTTTGTGACAAAGTGATTCAGTGGATGATGAGAATGTCAGTTTTGACAAAGAACACTGTTCATTACTGAAATGCTCTAATTAAAATGTTAGAATGTCAGAAACAAGCTTTCTGATAAGAGAAAATGCATTTGGTGACAAAGTGATTCAGTGGATGATGAGAATGTCAGTTTTGACAAAGAACACTGTTCATTACTGAAATGCTCTAATTGAGCTGTTAGAATGTCAGAAACAAGCTTTCTGAGCTGAAAACTGCATTTTGTGACAAACTGCATTAGTGGATGATGAGAATGTCAGTTTTGACAAAGAACACTGTTCATTACTGAAATGCTCTAATTGAGCTGTTAGAATGTCAGAAACATGCTTTCTGATCAGAAAAATGCATTTTGTGACAAAGTGATTCCGTGGATGATGAGAATGTCAGTTTTGACAAAGAACACTGTTCATTACTGAAATGCTATCAGTGACCTGTTAGAATGTCAGAAACAAGCTGTCTGAGCAGAAAAATGCATTTTGTGACAAAGTGATTCAGTGGATGATGAGAATGTCAGTTTTGACAAAGAACACTGTTCATTACTGAAATGCTCTAATTGAGCTGTTAGAATGTCAGAAACAAGCTTTCTGATCAGAAAAAAGCATTTTGTGACAAAGTGATTCAGTGGATAATGAGAATGTCAGTTGTGACAAAGAACACTGTTCATTACTAAAATGCCCTAATTGAGCTGTTAGAATGTCAGAAACAAGCTTTCTGAGCTGAAAACTGCATTTTGTGACAAAGTGCATCAGTGGATGATGAGAATGTCAGTTGTGACAAAGAACACTGTTCATTACTAAAATGCCCTAATTGTTTCTGACATTCTAACAGCTGTTAGAATGTCAGAAACAAGCTTTCTGAGCAGAAAAATGCATTTTGTGACAAAGTGATTCAGTGGATGATGAGAATGTCAGTTTTGACAAAGAACACTGTTCATTACTGAAATGCTCTAATTGAGCTGTTAGAATGTCAGAAACAAGCTTTCTGATCAGAAAAATGCATTTGGTGACAAAGTGATTCAGTGGATGATGAGAATGTCAGTTTTGACAAAGAACACTGTTCATTACTGAAATGCTCTAATTGAGCTGTTAGAATGTCAGAAACAAGCTTTCTGATCAGAAAAATGCATTTTGTGACAAAATGATTCAGTGGATGATGAGAATGTCAGTTTTGACAAAGAACACTGTTCATTACAAAAAAGCTCTAATTGAGCTGTTACAATGTCACAAACAAGCTTTCTGAGCTGAAAACTGCATTTTGTGACAAAGTGCATCAGTGCATGATGAGAATGTCAGTTGTGACAAAGAACACTGTTCATTACTAAAATGCTCTAATTGAGCTGTTAGAATGTCAGAAACAAGCTTTCTGAGCAGAAAAATGCATTTTGTGACAAAGTGATTCAGTGGATGATGAGAATGTCAGTTTTGACAAAGAACACTGTTCATTACTGAAATGCTCTCAATGAGCTGTTAGAATGTCAGAAACAAGCTTTCTGAGCAGAAAAATGCATTTTGTGACAAAGTGATTCAGTGGATGATGAGAATGTCAGTTTTGACAAAGAACACTGTTCATTACTGAAATGCTCTCAATGAGCTGTTAGAATGTCAGAAACAAGCTTTCTGAGCTGAAAACTGCATTTTGTGACAGAGTGCTTCAGTGGATGATGAGAATGTCAGTTTTGACAAAGAACAATGTTCATTACTAAAATGCTCTAATTGAGCTGTTAGAATGTCAGAAACAAGCTTTCTGAGCAGAAAAATGCATTTTGTGACAAAGTGATTCAGTGGATGATGAGAATGTCAGTTTTGACAAAGAACACTGTTCATTACTGAAATGCTATCAGTGACCTGTTAGAATGTCAGAAACAAGCTGTCTGAGCAGAAAAATGCATTTTGTGACAAAGTGATTCAGTGGATGATGAGAATGTCAAGTTTTGACAAAGAACACTGTTCATTACTGAAATGCTCTAATTGAGCTGTTAGAATGTCAGAAATAAGCTTTCTGATCAGAAAAAAGCATTTTGTGACAAAGTGATTCAGTGGATAATGAGAATGTCAGTTTTGACAAAGAACACTGTTCATTACAAAAAAGCTCTAATTGAGCTGTTAGAATGTCAGAAACAAGCTTTCTGAGCTGAAAACTGCATTTTGTGACAAAGTGCATCAGTGCATGATGAGAATGTCAGTTGTGAAAGAAGAACACTGTTCATTACTAAAATGCTCTAATTGAGCTGTTAGAATGTCAGAAACAAGCTTTCTGAGCAGAAAAATGCATTTTGTGACAAAGTGATTCAGTGGATGATGAGAATGTCAGTTTTGACAAAGAACACTGTTCATTACTGAAATGCTCTAATTGAGCTGTTAGAATGTCAGAAACAAGCTTTCTGAGCAGAAAAATGCATTTTGTGACAAAGTGATTCAGTGGATGATGAGAATGTCAGTTTTGACAAAGAACACTGTTCATTACTGAAATGCTCTAATTGAGCTGTTAGAATGTCAGAAACAAGCTTTCTGAGCTGAAAACTGCATTTTGTGACAAAGTGCATCAGTGGATGATGAGAATGTCAGTTGTGACAAAGAACACTGTTCATTACTAAAATGCCCTAATTGTTTCTGACATTCTAACAGCTGTTAGAATGTCAGAAACAAGCTTTCTGAGCAGAAAAATGCATTTTGTGACAAAGTGATTCAGTGGATGATGAGAATGTCAGTTTTGACAAAGAACACTGTTCATTACTGAAATGCTCTAATTGAGCTGTTAGAATGTCAGAAACAAGCTTTCTGATCAGAAAAATGCATTTGGTGACAAAGTGATTCAGTGGATGATGAGAATGTCAGTTTTGACAAAGAACACTGTTCATTACTGAAATGCTCTAATTGAGCTGTTAGAATGTCAGAAACAAGCTTTCTGATCAGAAAAATGCATTTTGTGACAAAATGATTCAGTGGATGATGAGAATGTCAGTTTTGACAAAGAACACTGTTCATTACAAAAAAGCTCTAATTGAGCTGTTACAATGTCACAAACAAGCTTTCTGAGCTGAAAACTGCATTTTGTGACAAAGTGCATCAGTGCATGATGAGAATGTCAGTTGTGACAAAGAACACTGTTCATTACTAAAATGCTCTAATTGAGCTGTTAGAATGTCAGAAACAAGCTTTCTGAGCAGAAAAATGCATTTTGTGACAAAGTGATTCAGTGGATGATGAGAATGTCAGTTTTGACAAAGAACACTGTTCATTACTGAAATGCTCTCAATGAGCTGTTAGAATGTCAGAAACAAGCTTTCTGAGCAGAAAAATGCATTTTGTGACAAAGTGATTCAGTGGATGATGAGAATGTCAGTTTTGACAAAGAACACTGTTCATTACTGAAATGCTCTCAATGAGCTGTTAGAATGTCAGAAACAAGCTTTCTGAGCTGAAAACTGCATTTTGTGACAGAGTGCTTCAGTGGATGATGAGAATGTCAGTTTTGACAAAGAACAATGTTCATTACTAAAATGCTCTAATTGAGCTGTTAGAATGTCAGAAACAAGCTTTCTGAGCAGAAAAATGCATTTTGTGACAAAGTGATTCAGTGGATGATGAGAATGTCAGTTTTGACAAAGAACACTGTTCATTTCTGAAATGCTATCAGTGACCTGTTAGAATGTCAGAAACAAGCTGTCTGAGCAGAAAAATGCATTTTGTGACAAAGTGATTCAGTGGATGATGAGAATGTCAAGTTTTGACAAAGAACACTGTTCATTACTGAAATGCTCTAATTGAGCTGTTAGAATGTCAGAAATAAGCTTTCTGATCAGAAAAAAGCATTTTGTGACAAAGTGATTCAGTGGATAATGAGAATGTCAGTTTTGACAAAGAACACTGTTCATTACAAAAAAGCTCTAATTGAGCTGTTAGAATGTCAGAAACAAGCTTTCTGAGCTGAAAACTGCATTTTGTGACAAAGTGCATCAGTGCATGATGAGAATGTCAGTTGTGACAAAGAACACTGTTCATTACTAAAATGCTCTAATTGAGCTGTTAGAATGTCAGAAACAAGCTTTCTGAGCAGAAAAATGCATTTTGTGACAAAGTGATTCAGTGGATGATGAGAATGTCAGTTTTGACAAAGAACACTGTTCATTACTGAAATGCTCTAATTGAGCTGTTAGAATGTCAGAAACAAGCTTTCTGAGCAGAAAAATGCATTTTGTGACAAAGTGATTCAGTGGATGATGAGAATGTCAGTTTTGACAAAGAACACTGTTCATTACTGAAATGCTCTAATTGAGCTGTTAGAATGTCAGAAACAAGCTTTCTGAGCTGAAAACTGCATTTTGTGACAAAGTGCATCAGTGCATGATGAGAATGTCAGTTGTGACAAAGAACACTGTTCATTACTAAAATGCTCTAATTGAGCTGTTAGAATGTCAGAAACAAGCTTTCTGAGCAGAAAAATGCATTTTGTGACAAAGTGATTCAGTGGATGATGAGAATGTCAGTTTTGACAAAGAACACTGTTCATTACTGAAAAGCTCTAATTGAGCTGTTAGAATGTCAGAAACAAGCTTTCTGAGCTGAAAACTGCATTTTGTGACAAAGTGCTTCAGTGGATGATGAGAATGTCAGTTGTGACAAAGAACACTGTTCATTACTAAAATGCTCTAATTGAGCTGTTAGAATGTCAGAAACAAGCTTTCTGAGCAGAAAAATGCATTTTGTGACAAAGTGATTCAGTGGATGATGAGAATGTCAGTTTTGACAAAGAACACTGTTCATTACTGAAATGCTCTAATTAAGCTGTTAGAATGTCAGAAACAAGCTTTCTGATCAGAAAAATGCATTTGGTGACAAAGTGATTCAGTGGATGATGAGAATGTCAGTTTTGACAAAGAACACTGTTCATTACTGAAATGCTCTAATTGAGCTGTTAGAATGTCAGAAACAAGCTTTTTGAGCTGAAAACTGCATTTTGTGACAAACTGCATTAGTGGATGATGAGAATGTCAGTTTTGACAAAGAACACTGTTCATTACTGAAATGCTCTAATTGAGCTGTTAGAATGTCAGAAACATGCTTTCTGATCAGAAAAATGCATTTTGTGACAAAGTGATTCAGTGGATGATGAGAATGTCAGTTTTGACAAAGAACACTGTTCATTACTGAAATGCTATCAGTGACCTGTTAGAATGTCAGAAACAAGCTGTTTGAGCAGAAAAATGCATTTTGTGACAAAGTGATTCAGTGGATGATGAGAATGTCAGTTTTGACAAAGAACACTGTTCATTACTGAAATGCTCTAATTGAGCTGTTAGAATGTCAGAAACAAGCTTTCTGATCAGAAAAAAGCATTTTGTGACAAAGTGATTCAGTGGATAATGAGAATGTCAGTTTTGACAAAGAACACTGTTCATTACAAAAAAGCTCTAATTGAGCTGTTAGAATGTCAGAAACAAGCTTTCTGAGCTGAAAACTGCATTTTGTGACAAAGTGCATCAGTGGATGATGAGAATGTCAGTTGTGACAAAGAACACTGTTCATTACTAAAATGCCCTAATTGAGCTGTTAGAATGTCAGAAACAAGCTTTCTGAGCTGAAAACTGCATTTTGTGACAAAGTGCATCAGTGGATGATGAGAATGTCAGTTTTGACAAAGAACACTGTTCATTACTGAAATGCTCTAATTGAGCTGTTAGAATGTCAGAAACAAGCTTTCTGATCAGAAAAATGCATTTGGTGACAAAGTGATTCAGTGGATAATGAGAATGTCAGTTTTGAAAAAGAACACTGTTCATTACTGAAAAGCTCTAATTGAGCTGTTAGAATGTCAGAAACAAGCTTTCTGAGCTGAAAACTGCATTTTGTGAAAAAGTGCATCAGTGGATGATGAGAATGTCAGTTGTGACAAAGAACACTGTTCATTACTAAAATGCTCTAATTGAGCTGTTAGAATGTCAGAAACTAGCTTTCTGAGCAGAAAAATGCATTTTGTGACAAAGTGATTCAGTGGATGATGAGAATGTCAGTTTTCAAAGAACACTGTTCATTACTGAAATGCTCTAATTGAGCTGTTAGAATGTCAGAAACAAGCTTTCTGATCAGAAAAATGCATTTTGTGACAAAGTGCATCAGTGGATGATGAGAATGTCAGTTTTGACAAAGAACACTTTTCATTACTAAAATGCTCTCATTGAGCTGTTAGAATGTCAGAAACAAGCTTTCTGAGCTGAAAACTGCATTTTGTGACAAAGTGGATCAGTGGATGATGAGAATGTCAGTTTTGACAAAGAACACTGTTCATTACTAAAATGCTCTAATTGAGCTGTTAGAATGTCAGAAACAAGCTTTCTGAGCTGAAAACTAAATTTTGTGACAAAGTGGATCAGTGGATGATGAGAATGTCAGTTTTGACAATGAATACTGTTCATTACTAAAATAATCTAATTGAGCTATTAGAATGTCAGAAACAAGCTTTCTGAGCTGAAAACTGCATTTTGTGACAAAGTGCATCAGTGGATGATGAGAATGTCAGTTTTTGACAAAGAACACTGTTCATTACTAAAATGCTCTAATTGAGCTGTTAGAATGTCAGAAACAAGCTTTCTGAGCTGAAAACTACATTTTGTGACAAAGTGTATCAGTGGATGATGAGAATGTCAGTTTTGACAATGAATACTGTTCATTACTAAAATGCTCTAATTGAGCTGTTAGAATGTCAGAAACAAGCTTTCTGAGCTGAAAACTGCATTTTGTGACATAGTGATTCAGTGGATGATGAGAATGTCAGTTTTGACAATGAATACTGTTCATTACTAAAATGCTCTAATTGAGCTGTTAGAATGTCAGAAACAAGCTTTCTGAGCTGAAAACTACATTTTGTGACGAAGTGTATCAGTGGATGATGAGAATGTCAGTTTTGACAATGAATACTGTTCATTACTAAAATGCTCTAATTGAGCTGTTAGAATGTCAAAAACAAGCTTTCTGAGCTGAAAACTGCATTTTGTGACATAGTGATTCAGTGGATCATGAGAATGTCAGTTTTGACAATGAATACTGTTCATTACTAAAATGCTCTAATTGAGCTGTTAGAATTTCAGAAACAAGCTTTCTGAGCTGAAAACTACATTTTGTGACAAAGTGTATCAGTGGATGATGAGAATGTCAGTTTTGACAATGTATACTGTTCATTACTAAAATGCTCTAATTGAGCTGTTAGAATGTCAGAAACAAGCTTTCTGAGCTGAAAACTGCATTTTGTGACAAAGTGATTCAGTGGATGATGAGAATGTCAGTTTTTACAATGAATACTGTTCATTACTGAAATGCTCTAATTGAGCTGTTAGAATGTCAGAAACAAGCTTTCTGAGCTGAAAACTACATTTTGTGACAAAGTGCATCAGTGGATGATGAGAATGTCAGTTTTGACAATGAATACTGTTCATTACTAAAATGCTCTAATTGAGCTGTTAGAATGTCAGAAATAAGCTTTCTGAGCTGAAAACTGCATTTTGTGACAAAGTGCATCAGTGGATGATGAGAATGTCAGTTTTGACAAAGAACACTGTGAATTACAAAAAAGCTCTAATTGAGCTGTTAGAATGTCAGAAACAAGCTTTCTGAGCAGAAAAATGCATTTTGTGACATAGTGATTCAGTGGATGATGCTAATGTCAGTTTTGACAAAGAACACTGTTCATTACTGAAATGCTCTAATTGAGCTGTTATAATGTCAGAAACAAGCTTTCTGAGCTGAAATCTGCATTTTGTGACAAAGTGCATCAGTGGATGATGAGAATGTGAGTTTTTGACAAAGAACACTGTTCATTACTGAAATGCTCTAATTGAGCTGTTATAATGTCAGAAACAAGCTTTCTGAGCTGAAATCTGCATTTTGTGACAAAGTTCATCAGTGGATGATGAGAATGTCAGTTTTGACAAAGAACACTGTTCATTACAAAAAAGCTCTAATTGAGCTGTTAGAATGTCAGAAACAAGCTTTCTGAGCAGAAAAAGGCATTTTGTGACATAGTGATTCAGTGGATGATGAGAATGTCAGTTTTGACAATGAACACTGTTCATAACAAAAAAGCTCTAATTGAGCTGTAAGAATGTCAGAAACAAGCTTTCTGAGCAGAAAAATGCATTTTGTGACAAAGTGATTCAGTGGATGATGAGAATGTCAGTTTTGACAAAGAACACTGTTCATTTCTGAAATGCTCTTAATGAGCTGTTAGAATGTCAAAAACAAGCTTTCTGAGGCTGAAAACTACATTTTGTGACAAAGTGTATCAGTGGATGATGAGAATGTCAGTTTTGACAAAGAATACTGTTCATTACTAAAATGCTCTAATTGAGCTGTTAGAATGTCAGAAACAAGCTTTCTGAGCTGAAAAATACATTTTGTGACAAAGTGCATCAGTGGATGATGAGAATGTCAGTTTTTGACAAAGAACACTGTTCATTACTGAAATGCTCTAATTGAGCTGTTAGAATGTCAGAAACAAGCTTACTGAGCTGAAAACTGCATTTTGTGACAAAGTGCATCAGTGGATGATGAGAATGTCAGTTTTGACAAAGAACACTGTTCATTACTGAAATGCTCTAATTGAGCTGTTAGAATGTCAGAAACAAGCTTTCTGAGCTGAAATCTGCATTTTGTGACAAAGTTCATCAGTGGATGATGAGAATGTCAGTTTTGACAAAGAACACTGTTCATTACTGAAATGCTCTAATTGAGGTGTTAGAATGTCAGAAACAAGCTTTCTGAGCTGAAAACTGCATTTTGTGACAAAGTGCATCAGCGGATGATGAGAATGTCAGTTTTGACAAAGAACACTGTTCAATACTGAAATGCTCTAATTGAGCTGTTAGAATGTCAGAAACAAGCTTTCTGAGAAGAAAAATGCATTTTGTGACATAGTGATTCAGTGGATGATGAGAATGTCTGTTTTGACAAAGAACACTGTTCATTACTGAAATGCTCTAATTGAGGTGTTAGAATGTCAGAAACAAGCTTTCTGAGCTGAAAACTGCATTTTGTGACAAAGTACATCAGTGGATGATGAGAATGTCAGTTTTGACAAAGAACACTGTTCATTACAAAAAAGCTCTAATTGAGCTGTTAGAATGTCAGAAACAAGCTTTCTGAGCAGAAAAATGCATTTTGTGACATAGTTATTCAGTCGATGATGCTAATGTCAGTTTTGACAAAGAACACTGTTCATTACTGAAATGCTCTAATTGAGCTGTTAGAATGTCAGAAACAAGCTTTCTGAGCTGAAAACTGCATTTTGTGACAAAGTGCATCAGTGGATGATGAGAATGTCAGTTTTGACAAAGAACACTGTTCATTACTGAAATGCTCTAATTGAGCTGTTAGAATGTCAGAAACAAGCTTTCTGAGCAGAAAAATGCATTTTGTGACAAAGTGCATCAGTGGATGATGAGAATGTCAGTTTTGACAAAGAACACTTTTCAATACTGAAATGCTCTAATTGAGCTGTTAGAATGTCAGAAACAAGCTTTCTGAGCTGAAAACTGCATTTTGTGACAAAGTGCATCAGTGGATGATGAGAATGTCAGTTTTGACAAAGAACACTGTTCATTACAAAAAAGCTCTAATTGAGCTGTTAGAATGTCAGAAACAATCTTTCTGAGCAGAAAAATGCATTTTGTGACATAGTTATTCAGTCGATGATGCTAATGTCAGTTTTGACAAAGAACACTGTTCATTACTGAAATGCTCTAATTGAGCTGTTAGAATGTCAGAAACAAGCTTTCTGAGCTGAAATCTGCATTTTGTGACAAAGTTCATCAGTGGATGATGAGAATGTCAGTTTTGACAAAGAACACTGTTCATTACTGAAATGCTCTAATTGAGGTGTTAGAATGTCAGAAACAAGCTTTCTGAGCTGAAAACTGCATTTTGTGACAAAGTGCATCAGCGGATGATGAGAATGTCAGTTTTGACAAAGAACACTGTTCAATACTGAAATGCTCTAATTGAGCTGTTAGAATGTCAGAAACAAGCTTTCTGAGCAGAAAAATGCATTTTGTGACATAGTGATTCAGTGGATGATGAGAATGTCTGTTTTGACAAAGAACACTCTTCATTACTGAAATGCTCTAATTGAGGTGTTAGAATGTCAGAAACAAGCTTTCTGAGCTGAAAACTGCATTTTGTGACAAAGTGCATCAGTGGATGATGAGAATGTCAGTTTTGACAAAGAACACTGTTCATTACTAAAATGCTCTAATTGAGCTGTTAGAATGTCAGAAACAAGCTTTCTGAGCAGAAAAATCCATTTTGTGACAAAGTGATTCAGTGGATGATGCTAATGTCAGTTTTGACAAAGAACACTGTTCATTACTGAAATGCTCTAATTGAGCTGTTAGAATGTCAGAAACAAGCTTTCTGAGCTGAAATCTAAATTTTGTGACAAAGTTCATCAGTGGATGATGAGAATGTCAGTTTTGACAAAGAACACTGTTCATTACTGAAATGCACTAATTGAGGTGTTAGAATGTCAGAAACGAGCTTTCTGAGCTGAAAACTGCATTTTGTGACAAAGTGCATCAGCGGATGATGAGAATGTCAGTTTTGACAAAGAACACTGTTCAATACTGAAATGCTCTAATTGAGCTGTTAGAATGTCAGAAACAAGCTTTCTGAGCAGAAAAATGCATTTTGTGACAAAGTGATTCAGTGGATGATGAGAATGTCAGTTTTGACAAAGAACACTGTTCATTACTGAAAAGCTCTAATTGAGCTGTTAGAATGTCAGAAACAAGCTTTCTGAGCTGAAAACTGCATTTTGTGACAAAGTGCTTCAGTGGATGATGAGAATGTCAGTTGTGACAAAGAACACTGTTCATTACTAAAATGCTCTAATTGAGCTGTTAGAATGTCAGAAACAAGCTTTCTGAGCAGAAAAATGCATTTTGTGACAAAGTGATTCAGTGGATGATGAGAATGTCAGTTTTGACAAAGAACACTGTTCATTACTGAAATGCTCTAATTAAGCTGTTAGAATGTCAGAAACAAGCTTTCTGATCAGAAAAATGCATTTGGTGACAAAGTGATTCAGTGGATGATGAGAATGTCAGTTTTGACAAAGAACACTGTTCATTACTGAAATGCTATAATTGAGCTGTTAGAATGTCAGAAACAAGCTTTCTGAGCTGAAAACTGCATTTTGTGACAAACCGCATTAGTGGATGATGAGAATGTCAGTTTTGACAAAGAACACTGTTCATTACTGAAATGCTCTAATTGAGCTGTTAGAATGTCAGAAACATGCTTTCTGATCAGAAAAATGCATTTTGTGACAAAGTGATTCAGTGGATGATGAGAATGTCAGTTTTGACAAAGAACACTGTTCATTACTGAAATGCTATCAGTGACCTGTTAGAATGTCAGAAACAAGCTGTCTGAGCAGAAAAATGCATTTTGTGACAAAGTGATTCAGTGGATGATGAAAATGTCAGTTTTGACAAAGAACACTGTTCATTACTGAAATGCTCTAATTGAGCTGTTAGAATGTCAGAAACAAGCTTTCTGATCAGAAAACTGCATTTTGTGACAAACTGCATTAGTGGATGATGAGAATGTCAGTTTTGACAAAGAACACTGTTCATTACTGAAATGCTCTAATTGAGCTGTTAGAATGTCAGAAACATGCTTTCTGATCAGAAAAATGCATTTTGTGACAAAGTGATTCAGTGGATGATGAGAATGTCAGTTTTGACAAAGAACACTGTTCATTACTGAAATGCTCTAATTGAGCTGTTAGAATGTCAGAAACAAGCTTTCTGAGCTGAAAACTGCATTTTGTGACAAACTGCATTAGTGGATGATGAGAATGTCAGTTTTGACAAAGAACAGTGTTCATTACTGAAATGCTCTAATTGAGCTGTTAGAATGTCAGAAACATGCTTTCTGATCAGAAAAATGCATTTTGTGACAAAGTGATTCAGTGGATGATGAGAATGTCAGTTTTGACAAAGAACACTGTTCATTACTGAAATGCTATCAGTGACCTGTTAGAATGTCAGAAACAAGCTGTCTGAGCAGAAAAATGCATTTTGTGACAAAGTGCATCAGTGCATGATGAGAATGTCAGTTGTGACAAAGAACACTGTTCATTACTAAAATGCTCTAATTGAGCTGTTAGAATGTCAGAAACAAGCTTTCTGAGCAGAAAAATGCATTTTGTGACAAAGTGATTCAGTGGATGATGAGAATGTCAGTTGTGACAAAGAACACTGTTCATTACTAAAATGCCCTAATTGTTTCTGACATTCTAACAGCTGTTAGAATGTCAGAAACAAGCTTTCTGAGCAGAAAAATGCATTTTGTGACAAAGTGATTCAGTGGATGATGAGAATGTCAGTTTTGACAAAGAACACTGTTCATTACTGAAATGCTCTAATTGAGCTGTTAGAATGTCAGAAACAAGCTTTCTGATCAGAAAAATGCATTTGGTGACAAAGTGATTCAGTGGATGATGAGAATGTCAGTTTTGACAAAGAACACTGTTCATTACTGAAATGCTCTAATTGAGCTGTTAGAATGTCAGAAACAAGCTTTCTGATCAGAAAAATGCATTTTGTGACAAAATGATTCAGTGGATGATGAGAATGTCAGTTTTGACAAAGAACACTGTTCATTACAAAAAAGCTCTAATTGAGCTGTTACAATGTCACAAACAAGCTTTCTGAGCTGAAAACTGCATTTTGTGACAAAGTGCATCAGTGCATGATGAGAATGTCAGTTGTGACAAAGAACACTGTTCATTACTAAAATGCTCTAATTGAGCTGTTAGAATGTCAGAAACAAGCTTTCTGAGCAGAAAAATGCATTTTGTGACAAAGTGATTCAGTGGATGATGAGAATGTCAGTTTTGACAAAGAACACTGTTCATTACTGAAATGCTCTCAATGAGCTGTTAGAATGTCAGAAACAAGCTTTCTGAGCAGAAAAATGCATTTTGTGACAAAGTGATTCAGTGGATGATGAGAATGTCAGTTTTGACAAAGAACACTGTTCATTACTGAAATGCTCTCAATGAGCTGTTAGAATGTCAGAAACAAGCTTTCTGAGCTGAAAACTGCATTTTGTGACAGAGTGCTTCAGTGGATGATGAGAATGTCAGTTTTGACAAAGAACAATGTTCATTACTAAAATGCTCTAATTGAGCTGTTAGAATGTCAGAAACAAGCTTTCTGAGCAGAAAAATGCATTTTGTGACAAAGTGATTCAGTGGATGATGAGAATGTCAGTTTTGACAAAGAACACTGTTCATTACTGAAATGCTATCAGTGACCTGTTAGAATGTCAGAAACAAGCTGTCTGAGCAGAAAAATGCATTTTGTGACAAAGTGATTCAGTGGATGATGAGAATGTCAAGTTTTGACAAAGAACACTGTTCATTACTGAAATGCTCTAATTGAGCTGTTAGAATGTCAGAAATAAGCTTTCTGATCAGAAAAAAGCATTTTGTGACAAAGTGATTCAGTGGATAATGAGAATGTCAGTTTTGACAAAGAACACTGTTCATTACAAAAAAGCTCTAATTGAGCTGTTAGAATGTCAGAAACAAGCTTTCTGAGCTGAAAACTGCATTTTGTGACAAAGTGCATCAGTGCATGATGAGAATGTCAGTTGTGAAAGAAGAACACTGTTCATTACTAAAATGCTCTAATTGAGCTGTTAGAATGTCAGAAACAAGCTTTCTGAGCAGAAAAATGCATTTTGTGACAAAGTGATTCAGTGGATGATGAGAATGTCAGTTTTGACAAAGAACACTGTTCATTACTGAAATGCTCTAATTGAGCTGTTAGAATGTCAGAAACAAGCTTTCTGAGCAGAAAAATGCATTTTGTGACAAAGTGATTCAGTGGATGATGAGAATGTCAGTTTTGACAAAGAACACTGTTCATTACTGAAATGCTCTAATTGAGCTGTTAGAATGTCAGAAACAAGCTTTCTGAGCTGAAAACTGCATTTTGTGACAAAGTGCATCAGTGGATGATGAGAATGTCAGTTGTGACAAAGAACACTGTTCATTACTAAAATGCCCTAATTGTTTCTGACATTCTAACAGCTGTTAGAATGTCAGAAACAAGCTTTCTGAGCAGAAAAATGCATTTTGTGACAAAGTGATTCAGTGGATGATGAGAATGTCAGTTTTGACAAAGAACACTGTTCATTACTGAAATGCTCTAATTGAGCTGTTAGAATGTCAGAAACAAGCTTTCTGATCAGAAAAATGCATTTGGTGACAAAGTGATTCAGTGGATGATGAGAATGTCAGTTTTGACAAAGAACACTGTTCATTACTGAAATGCTCTAATTGAGCTGTTAGAATGTCAGAAACAAGCTTTCTGATCAGAAAAATGCATTTTGTGACAAAATGATTCAGTGGATGATGAGAATGTCAGTTTTGACAAAGAACACTGTTCATTACAAAAAAGCTCTAATTGAGCTGTTAGAATGTCACAAACAAGCTTTCTGAGCTGAAAACTGCATTTTGTGACAAAGTGCATCAGTGCATGATGAGAATGTCAGTTGTGACAAAGAACACTGTTCATTACTAAAATGCTCTAATTGAGCTGTTAGAATGTCAGAAACAAGCTTTCTGAGCAGAAAAATGCATTTTGTGACAAAGTGATTCAGTGGATGATGAGAATGTCAGTTTTGACAAAGAACACTGTTCATTACTGAAATGCTCTCAATGAGCTGTTAGAATGTCAGAAACAAGCTTTCTGAGCAGAAAAATGCATTTTGTGACAAAGTGATTCAGTGGATGATGAGAATGTCAGTTTTGACAAAGAACACTGTTCATTACTGAAATGCTCTCAATGAGCTGTTAGAATGTCAGAAACAAGCTGTCTGAGCAGAAAAATGCATTTTGTGACAAAGTGATTCAGTGGATGATGAGAATGTCAAGTTTTGACAAAGAACACTGTTCATTACTGAAATGCTCTAATTGAGCTGTTAGAATGTCAGAAATAAGCTTTCTGATCAGAAAAAAGCATTTTGTGACAAAGTGATTCAGTGGATAATGAGAATGTCAGTTTTGACAAAGAACACTGTTCATTACAAAAAAGCTCTAATTGAGCTGTTAGAATGTCAGAAACAAGCTTTCTGAGCTGAAAACTGCATTTTGTGACAAAGTGCATCAGTGCATGATGAGAATGTCAGTTGTGACAAAGAACACTGTTCATTACTAAAATGCTCTAATTGAGCTGTTAGAATGTCAGAAACAAGCTTTCTGAGCAGAAAAATGCATTTTGTGACAAAGTGATTCAGTGGATGATGAGAATGTCAGTTTTGACAAAGAACACTGTTCATTACTGAAATGCTCTAATTGAGCTGTTAGAATGTCAGAAACAAGCTTTCTGAGCAGAAAAATGCATTTTGTGACAAAGTGATTCAGTGGATGATGAGAATGTCAGTTTTGACAAAGAACACTGTTCATTACTGAAATGCTCTAATTGAGCTGTTAGAATGTCAGAAACAAGCTTTCTGAGCTGAAAACTGCATTTTGTGACAAAGTGCATCAGTGCATGATGAGAATGTCAGTTGTGACAAAGAACACTGTTCATTACTAAAATGCTCTAATTGAGCTGTTAGAATGTCAGAAACAAGCTTTCTGAGCAGAAAAATGCATTTTGTGACAAAGTGATTCAGTGGATGATGAGAATGTCAGTTTTGACAAAGAACACTGTTCATTACTGAAAAGCTCTAATTGAGCTGTTAGAATGTCAGAAACAAGCTTTCTGAGCTGAAAACTGCATTTTGTGACAAAGTGCTTCAGTGGATGATGAGAATGTCAGTTGTGACAAAGAACACTGTTCATTACTAAAATGCTCTAATTGAGCTGTTAGAATGTCAGAAACAAGCTTTCTGAGCAGAAAAATGCATTTTGTGACAAAGTGATTCAGTGGATGATGAGAATGTCAGTTTTGACAAAGAACACTGTTCATTACTGAAATGCTCTAATTAAGCTGTTAGAATGTCAGAAACAAGCTTTCTGATCAGAAAAATGCATTTGGTGACAAAGTGATTCAGTGGATGATGAGAATGTCAGTTTTGACAAAGAACACTGTTCATTACTGAAATGCTCTAATTGAGCTGTTAGAATGTCAGAAACAAGCTTTTTGAGCTGAAAACTGCATTTTGTGACAAACTGCATTAGTGGATGATGAGAATGTCAGTTTTGACAAAGAACACTGTTCATTACTGAAATGCTCTAATTGAGCTGTTAGAATGTCAGAAACATGCTTTCTGATCAGAAAAATGCATTTTGTGACAAAGTGATTCAGTGGATGATGAGAATGTCAGTTTTGACAAAGAACACTGTTCATTACTGAAATGCTATCAGTGACCTGTTAGAATGTCAGAAACAAGCTGGTTGAGCAGAAAAATGCATTTTGTGACAAAGTGATTCAGTGGATGATGAGAATGTCAGTTTTGACAAAGAACACTGTTCATTACTGAAATGCTCTAATTGAGCTGTTAGAATGTCAGAAACAAGCTTTCTGATCAGAAAAAAGCATTTTGTGACAAAGTGATTCAGTGGATAATGAGAATGTCAGTTTTGACAAAGAACACTGTTCATTACAAAAAAGCTCTAATTGAGCTGTTAGAATGTCAGAAACAAGCTTTCTGAGCTGAAAACTGCATTTTGTGACAAAGTGCATCAGTGGATGATGAGAATGTCAGTTGTGACAAAGAACACTGTTCATTACTAAAATGCCCTAATTGAGCTGTTAGAATGTCAGAAACAAGCTTTCTGAGCTGAAAACTGCATTTTGTGACAAAGTGCATCAGTGGATGATGAGAATGTCAGTTTTGACAAAGAACACTGTTCATTACTGAAATGCTCTAATTGAGCTGTTAGAATGTCAGAAACAAGCTTTCTGATCAGAAAAAAGCATTTTGTGACAAAGTGATTCAGTGGATAATGAGAATGTCAGTTTTGACAAAGAACACTGTTCATTACAAAAAAGCTCTAATTGAGCTGTTAGAATGTCAGAAACAAGCTTTCTGAGCTGAAAACTGCATTTTGTGACAAAGTGCATCAGTGGATGATGAGAATGTCAGTTGTGACAAAGAACACTGTTCATTACTAAAATGCCCTAATTGAGCTGTTAGAATGTCAGAAACAAGCTTTCTGAGCTGAAAACTGCATTTTGTGACAAAGTGCATCAGTGGATGATGAGAATGTCAGTTTTGACAAAGAACACTGTTCATTACTGAAATGCTCTAATTGAGCTGTTAGAATGTCAGAAACAAGCTTTCTGATCAGAAAAATGCATTTGGTGACAAAGTGATTCAGTGGATAATGAGAATGTCAGTTTTGAAAAAGAACACTGTTCATTACTGAAAAGCTCTAATTGAGCTGTTAGAATGTCAGAAACAAGCTTTCTGAGCTGAAAACTGCATTTTGTGAAAAAGTGCATCAGTGGATGATGAGAATGTCAGTTGTGACAAAGAACACTGTTCATTACTAAAATGCTCTAATTGAGCTGTTAGAATGTCAGAAACTAGCTTTCTGAGCAGAAAAATGCATTTTGTGACAAAGTGATTCAGTGGATGATGAGAATGTCAGTTTTCAAAGAACACTGTTCATTACTGAAATGCTCTAATTGAGCTGTTAGAATGTCAGAAACAAGCTTTCTGATCAGAAAAATGCATTTTGTGACAAAGTGCATCAGTGGATGATGAGAATGTCAGTTTTGACAAAGAACACTTTTCATTACTAAAATGCTCTCATTGAGCTGTTAGAATGTCAGAAACAAGCTTTCTGAGCTGAAAACTGCATTTTGTGACAAAGTGGATCAGTGGATGATGAGAATGTCAGTTTTGACAAAGAACACTGTTCATTACTAAAATGCTCTAATTGAGCTGTTAGAATGTCAGAAACAAGCTTTCTGAGCTGAAAACTAAATTTTGTGACAAAGTGGATCAGTGGATGATGAGAATGTCAGTTTTGACAATGAATACTGTTCATTACTAAAATAATCTAATTGAGCTATTAGAATGTCAGAAACAAGCTTTCTGAGCTGAAAACTGCATTTTGTGACAAAGTGCATCAGTGGATGATGAGAATGTCAGTTTTTGACAAAGAACACTGTTCATTACTAAAATGCTCTAATTGAGCTGTTAGAATGTCAGAAACAAGCTTTCTGAGCTGAAAACTACATTTTGTGACAAAGTGTATCAGTGGATGATGAGAATGTCAGTTTTGACAATGAATACTGTTCATTACTAAAATGCTCTAATTGAGCTGTTAGAATGTCAGAAACAAGCTTTCTGAGCTGAAAACTGCATTTTGTGACATAGTGATTCAGTGGATGATGAGAATGTCAGTTTTGACAATGAATACTGTTCATTACTAAAATGCTCTAATTGAGCTGTTAGAATGTCAGAAACAAGCTTTCTGAGCTGAAAACTACATTTTGTGACGAAGTGTATCAGTGGATGATGAGAATGTCAGTTTTGACAATGAATACTGTTCATTACTAAAATGCTCTAATTGAGCTGTTAGAATGTCAAAAACAAGCTTTCTGAGCTGAAAACTGCATTTTGTGACATAGTGATTCAGTGGATCATGAGAATGTCAGTTTTGACAATGAATACTGTTCATTACTAAAATGCTCTAATTGAGCTGTTAGAATTTCAGAAACAAGCTTTCTGAGCTGAAAACTACATTTTGTGACAAAGTGTATCAGTGGATGATGAGAATGTCAGTTTTGACAATGTATACTGTTCATTACTAAAATGCTCTAATTGAGCTGTTAGAATGTCAGAAACAAGCTTTCTGAGCTGAAAACTGCATTTTGTGACAAAGTGATTCAGTGGATGATGAGAATGTCAGTTTTTACAATGAATACTGTTCATTACTGAAATGCTCTAATTGAGCTGTTAGAATGTCAGAAACAAGCTTTCTGAGCTGAAAACTACATTTTGTGACAAAGTGCATCAGTGGATGATGAGAATGTCAGTTTTGACAATGAATACTGTTCATTACTAAAATGCTCTAATTGAGCTGTTAGAATGTCAGAAATAAGCTTTCTGAGCTGAAAACTGCATTTTGTGACAAAGTGCATCAGTGGATGATGAGAATGTCAGTTTTGACAAAGAACACTGTGAATTACAAAAAAGCTCTAATTGAGCTGTTAGAATGTCAGAAACAAGCTTTCTGAGCAGAAAAATGCATTTTGTGACATAGTGATTCAGTGGATGATGCTAATGTCAGTTTTGACAAAGAACACTGTTCATTACTGAAATGCTCTAATTGAGCTGTTATAATGTCAGAAACAAGCTTTCTGAGCTGAAATCTGCATTTTGTGACAAAGTGCATCAGTGGATGATGAGAATGTGAGTTTTTGACAAAGAACACTGTTCATTACTGAAATGCTCTAATTGAGCTGTTATAATGTCAGAAACAAGCTTTCTGAGCTGAAATCTGCATTTTGTGACAAAGTTCATCAGTGGATGATGAGAATGTCAGTTTTGACAAAGAACACTGTTCATTACAAAAAAGCTCTAATTGAGCTGTTAGAATGTCAGAAACAAGCTTTCTGAGCAGAAAAAGGCATTTTGTGACATAGTGATTCAGTGGATGATGAGAATGTCAGTTTTGACAATGAACACTGTTCATAACAAAAAAGCTCTAATTGAGCTGTAAGAATGTCAGAAACAAGCTTTCTGAGCAGAAAAATGCATTTTGTGACAAAGTGATTCAGTGGATGATGAGAATGTCAGTTTTGACAAAGAACACTGTTCATTTCTGAAATGCTCTTAATGAGCTGTTAGAATGTCAAAAACAAGCTTTCTGAGGCTGAAAACTACATTTTGTGACAAAGTGTATCAGTGGATGATGAGAATGTCAGTTTTGACAAAGAATACTGTTCATTACTAAAATGCTCTAATTGAGCTGTTAGAATGTCAGAAACAAGCTTTCTGAGCTGAAAAATACATTTTGTGACAAAGTGCATCAGTGGATGATGAGAATGTCAGTTTTTGACAAAGAACACTGTTCATTACTGAAATGCTCTAATTGAGCTGTTAGAATGTCAGAAACAAGCTTACTGAGCTGAAAACTGCATTTTGTGACAAAGTGCATCAGTGGATGATGAGAATGTCAGTTTTGACAAAGAACACTGTTCATTACTGAAATGCTCTAATTGAGCTGTTAGAATGTCAGAAACAAGCTTTCTGAGCTGAAATCTGCATTTTGTGACAAAGTTCATCAGTGGATGATGAGAATGTCAGTTTTGACAAAGAACACTGTTCATTACTGAAATGCTCTAATTGAGGTGTTAGAATGTCAGAAACAAGCTTTCTGAGCTGAAAACTGCATTTTGTGACAAAGTGCATCAGCGGATGATGAGAATGTCAGTTTTGACAAAGAACACTGTTCAATACTGAAATGCTCTAATTGAGCTGTTAGAATGTCAGAAACAAGCTTTCTGAGAAGAAAAATGCATTTTGTGACATAGTGATTCAGTGGATGATGAGAATGTCTGTTTTGACAAAGAACACTGTTCATTACTGAAATGCTCTAATTGAGGTGTTAGAATGTCAGAAACAAGCTTTCTGAGCTGAAAACTGCATTTTGTGACAAAGTACATCAGTGGATGATGAGAATGTCAGTTTTGACAAAGAACACTGTTCATTACAAAAAAGCTCTAATTGAGCTGTTAGAATGTCAGAAACAAGCTTTCTGAGCAGAAAAATGCATTTTGTGACATAGTTATTCAGTCGATGATGCTAATGTCAGTTTTGACAAAGAACACTGTTCATTACTGAAATGCTCTAATTGAGCTGTTAGAATGTCAGAAACAAGCTTTCTGAGCTGAAAACTGCATTTTGTGACAAAGTGCATCAGTGGATGATGAGAATGTCAGTTTTGACAAAGAACACTGTTCATTACTGAAATGCTCTAATTGAGCTGTTAGAATGTCAGAAACAAGCTTTCTGAGCAGAAAAATGCATTTTGTGACAAAGTGCATCAGTGGATGATGAGAATGTCAGTTTTGACAAAGAACACTTTTCAATACTGAAATGCTCTAATTGAGCTGTTAGAATGTCAGAAACAAGCTTTCTGAGCTGAAAACTGCATTTTGTGACAAAGTGCATCAGTGGATGATGAGAATGTCAGTTTTGACAAAGAACACTGTTCATTACAAAAAAGCTCTAATTGAGCTGTTAGAATGTCAGAAACAATCTTTCTGAGCAGAAAAATGCATTTTGTGACATAGTTATTCAGTCGATGATGCTAATGTCAGTTTTGACAAAGAACACTGTTCATTACTGAAATGCTCTAATTGAGCTGTTAGAATGTCAGAAACAAGCTTTCTGAGCTGAAATCTGCATTTTGTGACAAAGTTCATCAGTGGATGATGAGAATGTCAGTTTTGACAAAGAACACTGTTCATTACTGAAATGCTCTAATTGAGGTGTTAGAATGTCAGAAACAAGCTTTCTGAGCTGAAAACTGCATTTTGTGACAAAGTGCATCAGCGGATGATGAGAATGTCAGTTTTGACAAAGAACACTGTTCAATACTGAAATGCTCTAATTGAGCTGTTAGAATGTCAGAAACAAGCTTTCTGAGCAGAAAAATGCATTTTGTGACATAGTGATTCAGTGGATGATGAGAATGTCTGTTTTGACAAAGAACACTCTTCATTACTGAAATGCTCTAATTGAGGTGTTAGAATGTCAGAAACAAGCTTTCTGAGCTGAAAACTGCATTTTGTGACAAAGTGCATCAGTGGATGATGAGAATGTCAGTTTTGACAAAGAACACTGTTCATTACTAAAATGCTCTAATTGAGCTGTTAGAATGTCAGAAACAAGCTTTCTGAGCAGAAAAATCCATTTTGTGACAAAGTGATTCAGTGGATGATGCTAATGTCAGTTTTGACAAAGAACACTGTTCATTACTGAAATGCTCTAATTGAGCTGTTAGAATGTCAGAAACAAGCTTTCTGAGCTGAAATCTAAATTTTGTGACAAAGTTCATCAGTGGATGATGAGAATGTCAGTTTTGACAAAGAACACTGTTCATTACTGAAATGCACTAATTGAGGTGTTAGAATGTCAGAAACGAGCTTTCTGAGCTGAAAACTGCATTTTGTGACAAAGTGCATCAGCGGATGATGAGAATGTCAGTTTTGACAAAGAACACTGTTCAATACTGAAATGCTCTAATTGAGCTGTTAGAATGTCAGAAACAAGCTTTCTGAGCAGAAAAATGCATTTTGTGACAAAGTGATTCAGTGGATGATGAGAATGTCAGTTTTGACAAAGAACACTGTTCATTACTGAAAAGCTCTAATTGAGCTGTTAGAATGTCAGAAACAAGCTTTCTGAGCTGAAAACTGCATTTTGTGACAAAGTGCTTCAGTGGATGATGAGAATGTCAGTTGTGACAAAGAACACTGT
Source organism: Barbatula barbatula (assembly GCF_947034865.1). Taxonomy (NCBI): domain Eukaryota; kingdom Metazoa; phylum Chordata; class Actinopteri; order Cypriniformes; family Nemacheilidae; genus Barbatula; species Barbatula barbatula. The sequence goes on along the minus strand of NC_136778.1, from coordinate 17,215,291 downwards.
TCATTACTAAAATGCTCTAATTGAGCTGTTAGAATGTCAGAAACAAGCTTTCTGAGCAGAAAAATGCATTTTGTGACAAAGTGATTCAGTGGATGATGAGAATGTCAGTTTTGACAAAGAACACTGTTCATTACTGAAATGCTCTAATTAAGCTGTTAGAATGTCAGAAACAAGCTTTCTGATCAGAAAAATGCATTTGGTGACAAAGTGATTCAGTGGATGATGAGAATGTCAGTTTTGACAAAGAACACTGTTCATTACTGAAATGCTATAATTGAGCTGTTAGAATGTCAGAAACAAGCTTTCTGAGCTGAAAACTGCATTTTGTGACAAACCGCATTAGTGGATGATGAGAATGTCAGTTTTGACAAAGAACACTGTTCATTACTGAAATGCTCTAATTGAGCTGTTAGAATGTCAGAAACATGCTTTCTGATCAGAAAAATGCATTTTGTGACAAAGTGATTCAGTGGATGATGAGAATGTCAGTTTTGACAAAGAACACTGTTCATTACTGAAATGCTATCAGTGACCTGTTAGAATGTCAGAAACAAGCTGTCTGAGCAGAAAAATGCATTTTGTGACAAAGTGATTCAGTGGATGATGAAAATGTCAGTTTTGACAAAGAACACTGTTCATTACTGAAATGCTCTAATTGAGCTGTTAGAATGTCAGAAACAAGCTTTCTGATCAGAAAACTGCATTTTGTGACAAACTGCATTAGTGGATGATGAGAATGTCAGTTTTGACAAAGAACACTGTTCATTACTGAAATGCTCTAATTGAGCTGTTAGAATGTCAGAAACATGCTTTCTGATCAGAAAAATGCATTTTGTGACAAAGTGATTCAGTGGATGATGAGAATGTCAGTTTTGACAAAGAACACTGTTCATTACTGAAATGCTCTAATTGAGCTGTTAGAATGTCAGAAACAAGCTTTCTGAGCTGAAAACTGCATTTTGTGACAAACTGCATTAGTGGATGATGAGAATGTCAGTTTTGACAAAGAACAGTGTTCATTACTGAAATGCTCTAATTGAGCTGTTAGAATGTCAGAAACATGCTTTCTGATCAGAAAAATGCATTTTGTGACAAAGTGATTCAGTGGATGATGAGAATGTCAGTTTTGACAAAGAACACTGTTCATTACTGAAATGCTATCAGTGACCTGTTAGAATGTCAGAAACAAGCTGTCTGAGCAGAAAAATGCATTTTGTGACAAAGTGATTCAGTGGATGATGAGAATGTCAGTTTTGACAAAGAACACTGTTCATTACTGAAATGCTCTAATTGAGCTGTTAGAATGTCAGAAACAAGCTTTCTGATCAGAAAAAAGCATTTTGTGACAAAGTGATTCAGTGGATAATGAGAATGTCAGTTTTGACAAAGAACACTGTTCATTACAAAAAAGCTCTAATTGAGCTGTTAGAATGTCAGAAACAAGCTTTCTGAGCTGAAAACTGCATTTTGTGACAAAGTGCATCAGTGCATGATGAGAATGTCAGTTGTGAAAGAAGAACACTGTTCATTACTAAAATGCTCTAATTGAGCTGTTAGAATGTCAGAAACAAGCTTTCTGAGCTGAAAACTGCATTTTGTGACAAAGTGCATCAGTGGATGATGAGAATGTCAGTTGTGACAAAGAACACTGTTCATTACTAAAATGCCCTAATTGAGCTGTTAGAATGTCAGAAACAAGCTTTCTGAGCAGAAAAATGCATTTTGTGACAAAGTGATTCAGTGGATGATGAGAATGTCAGTTTTGACAAAGAACACTGTTCATTACTGAAATGCTCTAATTGAGCTGTTAGAATGTCAGAAACAAGCTTTCTGAGCTGAAAACTGCATTTTGTGACAAAGTGCATCAGTGGATGATGAGAATGTCAGTTTTGACAAAGAACACTTTTCATTACTAAAATGCTCTCATTGAGCTGTTAGAATGTCAGAAACAAGCTTTCTGAGCAGAAAAATGCATTTTGTGACAAAGTGATTCAGTGGATGATGAGAATGTCAGTTTTGACAAAGAACACTGTTCATTACTGAAATGCTCTAATTGAGCTGTTAGAATGTCAGAAACATAATTTCTGATCAGAAAAATGCAATTTGTGACAAAGTGATTCAGTGGATGATGAGAATGTCAGTTTTGACAAAGAACACTGTTCATTACTGAAATGCTCTCAGTGACCTGTTAGAATGTCAGAAACAAGCTGTCTGAGCAGAAAAATGCATTTTGTGACAAATTGATTCAGTGGATGATGACAATGTCAGTTTTGACAAAGAACACTGTTCATTACTGAAAAGCTCTAATTGAGCTGTTAGAATGTCAGAAACAAGCTTTCTGAGCTGAAAACTGCATTTTGTGACAAAGTGCATCAGTGGATGATGAGAATGTCAGTTGTGACAAAGAACACTGTTCATTACTAAAATGCCCTAATTGAGCTGTTAGAATGTCAGAAACAAGCTTTCTGAGCAGAAAAATGCATTTTGTGACAAAGTGATTCAGTGGATGATGAGAATGTCAGTTTTGACAAAGAACACTGTTCATTACTGAAATGCTCTAATTGAGCTGTTAGAATGTCAGAAACAAGCTTTCTGATCAGAAAAATGCATTTGGTGACAAAGTGATTCAGTGGATGATGAGAATGTCAGTTTTGACAAAGAACACTGTTCATTACTGAAATGCTCTAATTGAGCTGTTAGAATGTCAGAAACAAGCTTTCTGAGCTGAAAACTGCATTTTGTGACAAAGTGCATCAGTGGATGATGAGAATGTCAGTTTTGACAAAGAACACTTTTCATTACTAAAATGCTCTCATTGAGCTGTTAGAATGTCAGAAACAAGCTTTCTGAGCAGAAAAATGCATTTTGTGACAAAGTGATTCAGTGGATGATGAGAATGTCAGTTTTGACAAAGAACACTGTTCATTACTGAAATGCTCTAATTGAGCTGTTAGAATGTCAGAAACAAGCTTTCTGAGCTGAAAACTGCATTTTGTGACAGAGTGCTTCAGTGGATGATGAGAATGTCAGTTTTGACAAAGAACAATGTTCATTACTGAAATGCTCTAATTGAGCTGTTAGAATGTCAGAAACAAGCTTTCTGAGCTGAAAACTGCATTTTGTGACAAAGTGCATCAGTGGATGATGAGAATGTCAGTTGTGACAAAGAACACTGTTCATTACTAAAATGCTCTAATTGAGCTGTTAGAATGTCAGAAACATAATTTCTGATCAGAAAAATGCAATTTGTGACAAAGTGATTCAGTGGATGATGAGAATGTCAGTTTTGACAAAGAACACTGTTCATTACTGAAATGCTCTCAGTGACCTGTTGGAATGTCAGAAACAAGCTGTCTGAGCAGAAAAATGCATTTTGTGACAAAGTGATTCAGTGGATGATGAGAATGTCAAGTTTTGACAAAGAACACTGTTCATTACTGAAATGCTCTAATTGAGCTGTTAGAATGTCAGAAATAAGCTTTCTGATCAGAAAAAAGCATTTTGTGACAAAGTGATTCAGTGGATAATGAGAATGTCAGTTTTGACAAAGAACACTGTTCATTACAAAAAAGCTCTATTTGAGCTGTTAGAATGTCAGAAACAAGCTTTCTGAGCTGAAAACTGCATTTTGTGACAAAGTGCATCAGTGCATGATGAGAATGTCAGTTGTGACAAAGAACACTGTTCATTACTAAAATGCTCTAATTGAGCTGTTAGAATGTCAGAAACAAGCTTTCTGAGCAGAAAAATGCATTTTGTGACAAAGTGATTCAGTGGATGATGAGAATGTCAGTTTTGACAAAGAACACTGTTCATTACTGAAATGCTCTAATTGAGCTGTTAGAATGTCAGAAACAAGCTTTCTGAGCAGAAAAATGCATTTTGTGACAAAGTGATTCAGTGGATGATGAGAATGTCAGTTTTGACAAAGAACACTGTTCATTACTGAAATGCTCTAATTGAGCTGTTAGAATGTCAGAAACAAGCTTTCTGAGCTGAAAACTGCATTTTGTGACAAAGTGCATCAGTGCATGATGAGAATGTCAGTTGTGACAAAGAACACTGTTCATTACTAAAATGCTCTAATTGAGCTGTTAGAATGTCAGAAACAAGCTTTCTGAGCAGAAAAATGCATTTTGTGACAAAGTGATTCAGTGGATGATGAGAATGTCAGTTTTGACAAAGAACACTGTTCATTACTGAAAAGCTCTAATTGAGCTGTTAGAATGTCAGAAACAAGCTTTCTGAGCTGAAAACTGCATTTTGTGACAAAGTGCTTCAGTGGATGATGAGAATGTCAGTTGTGACAAAGAACACTGTTCATTACTAAAATGCTCTAATTGAGCTGTTAGAATGTCAGAAACAAGCTTTCTGAGCAGAAAAATGCATTTTGTGACAAAGTGATTCAGTGGATGATGAGAATGTCAGTTTTGACAAAGAACACTGTTCATTACTGAAATGCTCTAATTAAGCTGTTAGAATGTCAGAAACAAGCTTTCTGATCAGAAAAATGCATTTGGTGACAAAGTGATTCAGTGGATGATGAGAATGTCAGTTTTGACAAAGAACACTGTTCATTACTGAAATGCTATAATTGAGCTGTTAGAATGTCAGAAACAAGCTTTCTGAGCTGAAAACTGCATTTTGTGACAAACCGCATTAGTGGATGATGAGAATGTCAGTTTTGACAAAGAACACTGTTCATTACTGAAATGCTCTAATTGAGCTGTTAGAATGTCAGAAACATGCTTTCTGATCAGAAAAATGCATTTTGTGACAAAGTGATTCAGTGGATGATGAGAATGTCAGTTTTGACAAAGAACACTGTTCATTACTGAAATGCTATCAGTGACCTGTTAGAATGTCAGAAACAAGCTGTCTGAGCAGAAAAATGCATTTTGTGACAAAGTGATTCAGTGGATGATGAAAATGTCAGTTTTGACAAAGAACACTGTTCATTACTGAAATGCTCTAATTGAGCTGTTAGAATGTCAAAAACAAGCTTTCTGATCAGAAAAATGCATTTTGTGACAAAGTGATTCAGTGGATGATGAGAATGTCAGTTTTGACAAAGAACACTGTTCATTACTGAAATGCTCTAATTGAGCTGTTAGAATGTCAGAAACAAGCTTTCTGAGCTGAAAACTGCATTTTGTGACAAACTGCATTAGTGGATGATGAGAATGTCAGTTTTGACAAAGAACAGTGTTCATTACTGAAATGCTCTAATTGAGCTGTTAGAATGTCAGAAACATGCTTTCTGATCAGAAAAATGCATTTTGTGACAAAGTGATTCAGTGGATGATGAGAATGTCAGTTTTGACAAAGAACACTGTTCATTACTGAAATGCTATCAGTGACCTGTTAGAATGTCAGAAACAAGCTGTCTGAGCAGAAAAATGCATTTTGTGACAAAGTGATTCAGTGGATGATGAGAATGTCAGTTTTGACAAAGAACACTGTTCATTACTGAAATGCTCTAATTGAGCTGTTAGAATGTCAGAAACAAGCTTTCTGATCAGAAAAAAGCATTTTGTGACAAAGTGATTCAGTGGATAATGAGAATGTCAGTTTTGACAAAGAACACTGTTCATTACAAAAAAGCTCTAATTGAGCTGTTAGAATGTCAGAAACAAGCTTTCTGAGCTGAAAACTGCATTTTGTGACAAAGTGCATCAGTGCATGATGAGAATGTCAGTTGTGAAAGAAGAACACTGTTCATTACTAAAATGCTCTAATTGAGCTGTTAGAATGTCAGAAACAAGCTTTCTGAGCAGAAAAATGCATTTTGTGACAAAGTGATTCAGTGGATGATGAGAATGTCAGTTTTGACAAAGAACACTGTTCATTACTGAAAAGCTCTAATTGAGCTGTTAGAATGTCAGAAACAAGCTTTCTGAGCTGAAAACTGCATTTTGTGACAAAGTGCATCAGTGGATGATGAGAATGTCAGTTGTGACAAAGAACACTGTTCATTACTAAAATGCCCTAATTGAGCTGTTAGAATGTCAGAAACAAGCTTTCTGAGCAGAAAAATGCATTTTGTGACAAAGTGATTCAGTGGATGATGAGAATGTCAGTTTTGACAAAGAACACTGTTCATTACTGAAATGCTCTAATTGAGTTGTTAGAATGTCAGAAACAAGCTTTCTGATCAGAAAAATGCATTTGGTGACAAAGTGATTCAGTGGATGATGAGAATGTCAGTTTTGACAAAGAACACTGTTCATTACTGAAATGCTCTAATTGAGCTGTTAGAATGTCAGAAACAAGCTTTCTGAGCTGAAAACTGCATTTTGTGACAAAGTGCATCAGTGGATGATGAGAATGTCAGTTTTGACAAAGAACACTTTTCATTACTAAAATGCTCTCATTGAGCTGTTAGAATGTCAGAAACAAGCTTTCTGAGCAGAAAAATGCATTTTGTGACAAAGTGATTCAGTGGATGATGAGAATGTCAGTTTTGACAAAGAACACTGTTCATTACTGAAATGCTCTAATTGAGCTGTTAGAATGTCAGAAACATAATTTCTGATCAGAAAAATGCAATTTGTGACAAAGTGATTCAGTGGATGATGAGAATGTCAGTTTTGACAAAGAACACTGTTCATTACTGAAATGCTCTCAGTGACCTGTTAGAATGTCAGAAACAAGCTGTCTGAGCAGAAAAATGCATTTTGTGACAAATTGATTCAGTGGATGATGAGAATGTCAGTTTTGACAAAGAACACTGTTCATTACTGAAAAGCTCTAATTGAGCTGTTAGAATGTCAGAAACAAGCTTTCTGAGCTGAAAACTGCATTTTGTGACAAAGTGCATCAGTGGATGATGAGAATGTCAGTTGTGACAAAGAACACTGTTCATTACTAAAATGCCCTAATTGAGCTGTTAGAATGTCAGAAACAAGCTTTCTGAGCAGAAAAATGCATTTTGTGACAAAGTGATTCAGTGGATGATGAGAATGTCAGTTTTGACAAAGAACACTGTTCATTACTGAAATGCTCTAATTGAGCTGTTAGAATGTCAGAAACAAGCTTTCTGATCAGAAAAATGCATTTGGTGACAAAGTGATTCAGTGGATGATGAGAATGTCAGTTTTGACAAAGAACACTGTTCATTACTGAAATGCTCTAATTGAGCTGTTAGAATGTCAGAAACAAGCTTTCTGAGCTGAAAACTGCATTTTGTGACAAAGTGCATCAGTGGATGATGAGAATGTCAGTTTTGACAAAGAACACTTTTCATTACTAAAATGCTCTCATTGAGCTGTTAGAATGTCAGAAACAAGCTTTCTGAGCAGAAAAATGCATTTTGTGACAAAGTGATTCAGTGGATGATGAGAATGTCAGTTTTGACAAAGAACACTGTTCATTACTGAAAAGCTCTAATTGAGCTGTTAGAATGTCAGAAACAAGCTTTCTGAGCTGAAAACTGCATTTTGTGACAGAGTGCTTCAGTGGATGATGAGAATGTCAGTTTTGACAAAGAACAATGTTCATTACTGAAATGCTCTAATTGAGCTGTTAGAATGTCAGAAACAAGCTTTCTGAGCTGAAAACTGCATTTTGTGACAAAGTGCATCAGTGGATGATGAGAATGTCAGTTGTGACAAAGAACACTGTTCATTACTAAAATGCTCTAATTGAGCTGTTAGAATGTCAGAAACATAATTTCTGATCAGAAAAATGCAATTTGTGACAAAGTGATTCAGTGGATGATGAGAATGTCAGTTTTGACAAAGAACACTGTTCATTACAAAAAAGCTCTAATTGAGCTGTTAGAATGTCAGAAACAAGCTTTCTGAGCTGAAAACTGCATTTTGTGACAAAGTGCATCAGTGCATGATGAGAATGTCAGTTGTGACAAAGAACACTGTTCATTACTAAAATGCTCTAATTGAGCTGTTAGAATGTCAGAAACAAGCTTTCTGAGCAGAAAAATGCATTTTGTGACAAAGTGATTCAGTGGATGATGAGAATGTCAGTTTTGACAAAGAACACTGTTCATTACTGAAATGCTCTAATTGAGCTGTTAGAATGTCAGAAACAAGCTTTCTGAGCAGAAAAATGCATTTTGTGACAAAGTGATTCAGTGGATGATGAGAATGTCAGTTTTGACAAAGAACACTGTTCATTACTGAAATGCTCTACTTGAGCTGTTAGAATGTCAGAAACAAGCTTTCTGAGCTGAAAACTGCATTTTGTGACAAAGTGCATCAGTGCATGATGAGAATGTCAGTTGTGACAAAGAACACTGTTCATTACTAAAATGCTCTAATTGAGCTGTTAGAATGTCAGAAACAAGCTTTCTGAGCAGAAAAATGCATTTTGTGACAAAGTGATTCAGTGGATGATGAGAATGTCAGTTTTGACAAAGAACACTGTTCATTACTGAAAAGCTCTAATTGAGCTGTTAGAATGTCAGAAACAAGCTTTCTGAGCTGAAAACTGCATTTTGTGACAAAGTGCTTCAGTGGATGATGAGAATGTCAGTTGTGACAAAGAACACTGTTCATTACTAAAATGCTCTAATTGAGCTGTTAGAATGTCAGAAACAAGCTTTCTGAGCAGAAAAATGCATTTTGTGACAAAGTGATTCAGTGGATGATGAGAATGTCAGTTTTGACAAAGAACACTGTTCATTACTGAAATGCTCTAATTAAGCTGTTAGAATGTCAGAAACAAGCTTTCTGATCAGAAAAATGCATTTGGTGACAAAGTGATTCAGTGGATGATGAGAATGTCAGTTTTGACAAAGAACACTGTTCATTACTGAAATGCTATAATTGAGCTGTTAGAATGTCAGAAACAAGCTTTCTGAGCTGAAAACTGCATTTTGTGACAAACTGCATTAGTGGATGATGAGAATGTCAGTTTTGACAAAGAACACTGTTCATTACTGAAATGCTCTAATTGAGCTGTTAGAATGTCAGAAACATGCTTTCTGATCAGAAAAATGCATTTTGTGACAAAGTGATTCAGTGGATGATGAGAATGTCAGTTTTGACAAAGAACACTGTTCATTACTGAAATGCTATCAGTGACCTGTTAGAATGTCAGAAACAAGCTGTCTGAGCAGAAAATGCATTTTGTGACAAAGTGATTCAGTGGATGATGAAAATGTCAGTTTTGACAAAGAACACTGTTCATTACTGAAATGCTCTAATTGAGCTGTTAGAATGTCAGAAACAAGCTTTCTGATCAGAAAAAAGCATTTTGTGACAAAGTGATTCAGTGGATAATGAGAATGTCAGTTTTGACAAAGAACACTGTTCATTACAAAAAAGCTCTAATTGAGCTGTTAGAATGTCAGAAACAAGCTTTCTGAGCTGAAAACTGCATTTTGTGACAAAGTGCATCAGTGCATGATGAGAATGTCAGTTGTGACAAAGAACACTGTTCATTACTAAAATGCTCTAATTGAGCTGTTAGAATGTCAGAAACAAGCTTTCTGAGCAGAAAAATGCATTTTGTGACAAAGTGATTCAGTGGATGATGAGAATGTCAGTTTTGACAAAGAACACTGTTCATTACTGAAAAGCTCTAATTGAGCTGTTAGAATGTCAGAAACAAGCTTTCTGAGCTGAAAACTGCATTTTGTGACAAAGTGCATCAGTGGATGATGAGAATGTCAGTTGTGACAAAGAACACTGTTCATTACTAAAATGCCCTAATTGAGCTGTTAGAATGTCAGAAACAAGCTTTCTGAGCAGAAAAATGCATTTTGTGACAAAGTGATTCAGTGGATGATGAGAATGTCAGTTTTGACAAAGAACACTGTTCATTACTGAAATGCTCTAATTGAGCTGTTAGAATGTCAGAAACAAGCTTTCTGATCAGAAAAATGCATTTGGTGACAAAGTGATTCAGTGGATGATGAGAATGTCAGTTTTGACAAAGAACTCTAATTGAGCTGTTAGAATGTCAGAAACAAGCTTTCTGATCAGAAAAATGCATTTTGTGACAAAATGATTCAGTGGATGATGAGAATGTCAGTTTTGACAAAGAACACTGTTCATTACAAAAAAGCTCTAATTGAGCTGTTACAATGTCACAAACAAGCTTTCTGAGCTGAAAACTGCATTTTGTGACAAAGTGCATCAGTGCATGATGAGAATGTCAGTTTTGACAAAGAACACTGTTCATTACTGAAATGCTCTCAATGAGCTGTTAGAATGTCAGAAACAAGCTTTCTGAGCAGAAAAATGCATTTTGTGACAAAGTGATTCAGTGGATGATGAGAATGTCAGTTTTGACAAAGAACACTGTTCATTACTGAAATGCTCTCAATGAGCTGTTAGAATGTAAGAAACATAATTTCTGATCAGAAAAATGCAATTTGTGACAAAGTGATTCAGTGGATGATGAGAATGTCAGTTTTGACAAAGAACACTGTTCATTACTGAAACGCTCTCAATGAGCTGTTAGAATGTCAGAAACAAGCTTTCTGAGCTGAAAACTGCATTTTGTGACAGAGTGCATCAGTGGATGATGAGAATGTCAGTTTTGACAAAGAACACTGTTCATTACTGAAATGCTCTAATCGAGCTGTTAGAATGTCAGAATCAAGCTTTCTGATCAGAAAAATGCATTTGGTGACAAAGTGATTCAGTGGATGATGAGAATGTCAGTTTTGACAAAGAACACTGTTCATTACTGAAAAGCTCTAATTGAGCTGTTAGAATGTCAGAAACAAGCTTTCTGAGCTGAAAACTGCATTTTGTGACAAAGTGCATCAGTGGATGATGAGAATGTCAGTTGTGACAAAGAACACTGTTCATTACTAAAATGCTCTAATTGAGCTGTTAGAATGTCAGAAACAAGCTTTCTGAGCAGAAAAATGCATTTTGTGACAAAGTGATTCAGTGGATGATGAGAATGTCAGTTTTGACAAAGAACACTGTTCATTACTGAAATGCTCTAATTGAGCTGTTAGAATGTCAGAAACATAATTTCTGCTCAGAAAAATGCAATTTGTGACAAAGTGCATCAGTGCATGATGAGAATGTCAGTTGTGACAAAGAACACTGTTCATTACTAAAATGCTCTAATTGAGCTGTTAGAATGTCAGAAACAAGCTTTCTGAGCAGAAAAATGCATTTTGTGACAAAGTGATTCAGTGGATGATGAGAATGTCAGTTTTGACAAAGAACACTGTTCATTACTGAAATGCTCTCAATGAGCTGTTAGAATGTCAGAAACAAGCTTTCTGAGCAGAAAAATGCATTTTGTGACAAAGTGCATCAGTGCATGATGAGAATGTCAGTTGTGACAAAGAACACTGTTCATTACTAAAATGCTCTAATTGAGCTGTTAGAATGTCAGAAACAAGCTTTCTGAGCAGAAAAATGCATTTTGTGACAAAGTGATTCAGTGGATGATGAGAATGTCAGTTTTGACAAAGAACACTGTTCATTACTGAAATGCTCTCAATGAGCTGTTAGAATGTCAGAAACAAGCTTTCTGAGAAGAAAAATGTATTTTGTGACAAAGTGATTCAGTGGATGATGAGAATGTCAGTTTTGACAAAGAACACTGTTCATTACTGAAATGCTCTAATTAAAATGTTAGAATGTCAGAAACAAGCTTTCTGATCAGAAAAATGCATTTGGTGACAAAGTGATTCAGTGGATGATGAGAATGTCAGTTTTGACAAAGAACACTGTTCATTACTGAAATGCTCTAATTGAGCTGTTAGAATGTCAGAAACAAGCTTTCTGAGCTGAAAACTGCATTTTGTGACAAACTGCATTAGTGGATGATGAGAATGTCAGTTTTGACAAAGAACACTGTTCATTACTGAAATGCTCTCAATGAGCTGTTAGAATGTCAGAAACAAGCTTTCTGAGCAGAAAAATGCATTTTGTGACAAAGTGATTCAGTGGATGATGAGAATGTCAGTTTTGACAAAGAACACTGTTCATTACTGAAATGCTCTCAATGAGCTGTTAGAATGTAAGAAACATAATTTCTGATCAGAAAAATGCAATTTGTGACAAAGTGATTCAGTGGATGATGAGAATGTCAGTTTTGACAAAGAACACTGTTCATTACTGAAACGCTCTCAATGAGCTGTTAGAATGTCAGAAACAAGCTTTCTGAGCTGAAAACTGCATTTTGTGACAGAGTGCATCAGTGGATGATGAGAATGTCAGTTTTGACAAAGAACACTGTTCATTACTGAAATGCTCTAATTGAGCTGTTAGAATGTCAGAATCAAGCATTCTGATCAGAAAACTGCATTTGGTGACAAAGTGATTCAGTGGATGATGAGAATGTCAGTTTTGACAAAGAACACTGTTCATTACTGAAAAGCTCTAATTGAGCTGTTAGAATGTCAGAAACAAGCTTTCTGAGCTGAAAACTGCATTTTGTGACAAAGTGCATCAGTGGATGATGAGAATGTCAGTTGTGACAAAGAACACTGTTCATTACTAAAATGCTCTAATTGAGCTGTTAGAATGTCAGAAACAAGCTTTCTGAGCAGAAAAATGCATTTTGTGACAAAGTGATTCAGTGGATGATGAGAATGTCAGTTTTGACAAAGAACACTGTTCATTACTGAAATGCTCTAATTGAGCTGTTAGAATGTCAGAAACATAATTTCTGCTCAGAAAAATGCAATTTGTGACAAAGTGCATCAGTGCATGATGAGAATGTCAGTTGTGACAAAGAACACTGTTCATTACTAAAATGCTCTAATTGAGCTGTTAGAATGTCAGAAACAAGCTTTCTGAGCAGAAAAATGCATTTTGTGACAAAGTGATTCAGTGGATGATGAGAATGTCAGTTTTGACAAAGAACACTGTTCATTACTGAAATGCTCTCAATGAGCTGTTAGAATGTCAGAAACAAGCTTTCTGAGCAGAAAAATGCATTTTGTGACAAAGTGCATCAGTGCATGATGAGAATGTCAGTTGTGACAAAGAACACTGTTCATTACTAAAATGCTCTAATTGAGCTGTTAGAATGTCAGAAACAAGCTTTCTGAGCAGAAAAATGCATTTTGTGACAAAGTGATTCAGTGGATGATGAGAATGTCAGTTTTGACAAAGAACACTGTTCATTACTGAAATGCTCTCAATGAGCTGTTAGAATGTCAGAAACAAGCTTTCTGAGAAGAAAAATGCATTTTGTGACAAAGTGATTCAGTGGATGATGAGAATGTCAGTTTTGACAAAGAACACTGTTCATTACTGAAATGCTCTAATTAAAATGTTAGAATGTCAGAAACAAGCTTTCTGATCAGAAAAATGCATTTGGTGACAAAGTGATTCAGTGGATGATGAGAATGTCAGTTTTGACAAAGAACACTGTTCATTACTGAAATGCTCTAATTGAGCTGTTAGAATGTCAGAAACAAGCTTTCTGAGCTGAAAACTGCATTTTGTGACAAACTGCATTAGTGGATGATGAGAATGTCAGTTTTGACAAAGAACACTGTTCATTACTGAAATGCTCTAATTGAGCTGTTAGAATGTCAGAAACATGCTTTCTGATCAGAAAAATGCATTTTGTGACAAAGTGATTCAGTGGATGATGAGAATGTCAGTTTTGACAAAGAACACTGTTCATTACTGAAATGCTATCAGTGACCTGTTAGAATGTCAGAAACAAGCTGTCTGAGCAGAAAAATGCATTTTGTGACAAAGTGATTCAGTGGATGATGAGAATGTCAGTTTTGACAAAGAACACTGTTCATTACTGAAATGCTCTAATTGAGCTGTTAGAATGTCAGAAACAAGCTTTCTGATCAGAAAAAAGCATTTTGTGACAAAGTGATTCAGTGGATAATGAGAATGTCAGTTTTGACAAAGAACACTGTTCATTACAAAAAAGCTCTAATTGAGCTGTTAGAATGTCAGAAACAAGCTTTCTGAGCTGAAAACTGCATTTTGTGACAAAGTGCATCAGTGCATGATGAGAATGTCAGTTGTGACAAAGAACACTGTTCATTACTAAAATGCTCTAATTGAGCTGTTAGAATGTCAGAAACAAGCTTTCTGAGCAGAAAAATGCATTTTGTGACAAAGTGATTCAGTGGATGATGAGAATGTCAGTTTTGACAAAGAACACTGTTCATTACTGAAAAGCTCTAATTGAGCTGTTAGAATGTCAGAAACAAGCTTTCTGAGCTGAAAACTGCATTTTGTGACAAAGTGATTCAGTGGATGATGAGAATGTCAGTTTTGACAAATAACACTGTTCATTACTAAAATGCCCTAATTGAGCTGTTAGAATGTCAGAAACAAGCTTTCTGAGCAGAAAAATGCATTTTGTGACAAAGTGATTCAGTGGATGATGAGAATGTCAGTTTTGACAAAGAACACTGTTCATTACTGAAATGATCTAATTGAGCTGTTAGAATGTCAGAAACAAGCTTTCTGATCAGAAAAATGCATTTGGTGACAAAGTGATTCAGTGGATGATGAGAATGTCAGTTTTGACAAAGAACACTGTTCATTACTGAAATGCTCTAATTGAGCTGTTAGAATGTCAGAAACAAGCTTTCTGAGCTGAAAACTGCATTTTGTGACAAAGTGCATCAGTGGATGATGAGAATGTCAGTTTTGACAAAGAACACTTTTCATTACTAAAATGCTCTCATTGAGCTGTTAGAATGTCAGAAACAAGCTTTCTGAGCAGAAAAATGCATTTTGTGACAAAGTGATTCAGTGGATGATGAGAATGTCAGTTTTGACAAAGAACACTGTTCATTACTGAAATGCTCTAATTGAGCTGTTAGAATGTCAGAAACATAATTTCTGATCAGAAAAATGCAATTTGTGACAAAGTGATTCAGTGGATGATGAGAATGTCAGTTTTGACAAAGAACACTGTTCATTACTGAAATGCTCTCAGTGACCTGTTAGAATGTCAGAAACAAGCTGTCTGAGCAGAAAAATGCATTTTGTGACAAAGTGATTCAGTGGATGATGAGAATGTCAGTTTTGACAAAGAACACTGTTCATTACTGAAATGCTCTAATTGAGCTGTTAGAATGTCAGAAACAAGCTTTCTGATCAGAAAAATGCATTTTGTGACAAAATGATTCAGTGGATGATGAGAATGTCAGTTTTGACAAAGAACACTGTTCATTACAAAAAAGCTCTAATTGAGCTGTTACAATGTCACAAACAAGCTTTCTGAGCTGAAAACTGCATTTTGTGACAAAGTGCATCAGTGCATGATGAGAATGTCAGTTGTGACAAAGAACACTGTTCATTACTAAAATGCTCTAATTGAGCTGTTAGAATGTCAGAAACAAGCTTTCTGAGCAGAAAAATGCATTTTGTGACAAAGTGATTCAGTGGATGATGAGAATGTCAGTTTTGACAAAGAACACTGTTCATTACTGAAATGCTCTCAATGAGCTGTTAGAATGTCAGAAACAAGCTTTCTGAGCAGAAAAATGCATTTTGTGACAAAGTGATTCAGTGGATGATGAGAATGTCAGTTTTGACAAAGAACACTGTTCATTACTGAAATGCTCTCAATGAGCTGTTAGAATGTCAGAAACAAGCTTTCTGAGCAGAAAAATGCATTTTGTGACAAAGTGATTCAGTGGATGATGAGAATGTCAGTTTTGACAAAGAACACTGTTCATTACTGAAAAGCTCTAATTGAGCTGTTAGAATGTCAGAA
Source organism: Barbatula barbatula (assembly GCF_947034865.1). Taxonomy (NCBI): domain Eukaryota; kingdom Metazoa; phylum Chordata; class Actinopteri; order Cypriniformes; family Nemacheilidae; genus Barbatula; species Barbatula barbatula. Next base: position 17,199,646 of record NC_136778.1, on the reverse strand, counting down.
ACAAGCTTTCTGAGCTGAAAACTGCATTTTGTGACAAAGTGCTTCAGTGGATGATGAGAATGTCAGTTGTGACAAAGAACACTGTTCATTACTAAAATGCTCTAATTGAGCTGTTAGAATGTCAGAAACAAGCTTTCTGAGCAGAAAAATGCATTTTGTGACAAAGTGATTCAGTGGATGATGAGAATGTCAGTTTTGACAAAGAACACTGTTCATTACTGAAATGCTCTAATTAAGCTGTTAGAATGTCAGAAACAAGCTTTCTGATCAGAAAAATGCATTTGGTGACAAAGTGATTCAGTGGATGATGAGAGTGTCAGTTTTGACAAAGAACACTGTTCATTACTGAAATGCTCTAATTGAGCTGTTAGAATGTCAGAAACAAGCTTTCTGAGCTGAAAACTGCATTTTGTGACAAACTGCATTAGTGGATGATGAGAATGTCAGTTTTGACAAAGAACACTGTTCATTACTGAAATGCTCTAATTGAGCTGTTAGAATGTCAGAAACATGCTTTCTGATCAGAAAAATGCATTTTGTGACAAAGTGATTCAGTGGATGATGAGAATGTCAGTTTTGACAAAGAACACTGTTCATTACTGAAATGCTATCAGTGACCTGTTAGAATGTCAGAAACAAGCTGTCTGAGCAGAAAAATGCATTTTGTGACAAAGTGATTCAGTGGATGATGAGAATGTCAGTTTTGACAAAGAACACTGTTCATTACTGAAATGCTCTCAATGAGCTGTTAGAATGTCAGAAACAAGCTTTCTGAGAAGAAAAATGCATTTTGTGACAAAGTGATTCAGTGGATGATGAGAATGTCAGTTTTGACAAAGAACACTGTTCATTACTGAAATGCTCTAATTAAAATGTTAGAATGTCAGAAACAAGCTTTCTGATCAGAAAAATGCATTTGGTGACAAAGTGATTCAGTGGATGATGAGAATGTCAGTTTTGACAAAGAACACTGTTCATTACTGAAATGCTCTAATTGAGCTGTTAGAATGTCAGAAACAAGCTTTCTGAGCTGAAAACTGCATTTTGTGACAAACTGCATTAGTGGATGATGAGAATGTCAGTTTTGACAAAGAACACTGTTCATTACTGAAATGCTCTCAATGAGCTGTTAGAATGTCAGAAACAAGCTTTCTGAGCAGAAAAATGCATTTTGTGACAAAGTGATTCAGTGGATGATGAGAATGTCAGTTTTGACAAAGAACACTGTTCATTACTGAAATGCTATCAGTGACCTGTTAGAATGTCAGAAACAAGCTGTCTGAGCAGAAAAATGCATTTTGTGACAAAGTGATTCAGTGGATGATGAGAATGTCAAGTTTTGACAAAGAACACTGTTCATTACTGAAATGCTCTAATTGAGCTGTTAGAATGTCAGAAATAAGCTTTCTGATCAGAAAAAAGCATTTTGTGACAAAGTGATTCAGTGGATAATGAGAATGTCAGTTTTGACAAAGAACACTGTTCATTACAAAAAAGCTCTAATTGAGCTGTTAGAATGTCAGAAACAAGCTTTCTGAGCTGAAAACTGCATTTTGTGACAAAGTGCATCAGTGCATGATGAGAATGTCAGTTGTGACAAAGAACACTGTTCATTACTAAAATGCTCTAATTGAGCTGTTAGAATGTCAGAAACAAGCTTTCTGAGCAGAAAAATGCATTTTGTGACAAAGTGATTCAGTGGATGATGAGAATGTCAGTTTTGTCAAAGAACACTGTTCATTACTGAAAAGCTCTAATTGAGCTGTTAGAATGTCAGAAACAAGCTTTCTGAGCTGAAAACTGCATTTTGTGACAAAGTGCTTCAGTGGATGATGAGAATGTCAGTTGTGACAAAGAACACTGTTCATTACTAAAATGCTCTAATTGAGCTGTTAGAATGTCAGAAACAAGCTTTCTGAGCAGAAAAATGCATTTTGTGACAAAGTGATTCAGTGGATGATGAGAATTTCAGTTTTGACAAAGAACACTGTTCATTACTGAAATGCTCTAATTAAGCTGTTAGAATGTCAGAAACAAGCTTTCTGATCAGAAAAATGCATTTGGTGACAAAGTGATTCAGTGGATGATGAGAATGTCAGTTTTGACAAAGAACACTGTTCATTACTGAAATGCTCTAATTGAGCTGTTAGAATGTCAGAAACAAGCTTTCTGATCAGAAAAAAGCATTTTGTGACAAAGTGATTCAGTGGATAATGAGAATGTCAGTTTTGACAAAGAACACTGTTCATTACAAAAAAGCTCTAATTGAGCTGTTAGAATGTCAGAAACAAGCTTTCTGAGCTGAAAACTGCATTTTGTGACAAAGTGCATCAGTGGATGATGAGAATGTCAGTTGTGACAAAGAACACTGTTCATTACTAAAATGCCCTAATTGAGCTGTTAGAATGTCAGAAACAAGCTTTCTGAGCTGAAAACTGCATTTTGTGACAAAGTGCATCAGTGGATGATGAGAATGTCAGTTTTGACAAAGAACACTGTTCATTACTGAAATGCTCTAATTGAGCTGTTAGAATGTCAGAAACAAGCTTTCTGATCAGAAAAATGCATTTGGTGACAAAGTGATTCAGTGGATAATGAGAATGTCAGTTTTGAAAAAGAACACTGTTCATTACTGAAAAGCTCTAATTGAGCTGTTAGAATGTCAGAAACAAGCTTTCTGAGCTGAAAACTGCATTTTGTGAAAAAGTGCATCAGTGGATGATGAGAATGTCAGTTGTGACAAAGAACACTGTTCATTACTAAAATGCTCTAATTGAGCTGTTAGAATGTCAGAAACTAGCTTTCTGAGCAGAAAAATGCATTTTGTGACAAAGTGATTCAGTGGATGATGAGAATGTCAGTTTTGACAAAGAACACTGTTCATTACTGAAATGCTCTAATTGAGCTGTTAGAATGTCAGAAACAAGCTTTCTGATCAGAAAAATGCATTTTGTGACAAAGTGCATCAGTGGATGATGAGAATGTCAGTTTTGACAAAGAACACTTTTCATTACTAAAATGCTCTCATTGAGCTGTTAGAATGTCAGAAACAAGCTTTCTGAGCTGAAAACTGCATTTTGTGACAAAGTGGATCAGTGGATGATGAGAATGTCAGTTTTGACAAAGAACACTGTTCATTACTAAAATGCTCTAATTGAGCTGTTAGAATGTCAGAAACAAGCTTTCTGAGCTGAAAACTGCATTTTGTGACAAAGTGGATCAGTGGATGATGAGAATGTCAGTTTTGACAAAGAACACTGCTCATTACTAAAATGCTCTAATTGAGCTGTTAGAATGTCAGAAACAAGCTTTCTGAGCTGAAAACTGCATTTTGTGACATAGTGATTCAGTGGATGATGAGAATGTCAGTTTTGACAAAGAACACTGTTCATTACTGAAATGCTCTCAGTGAGCTGTTAGAATGTCAGAAACAAGCTTTCTGAGCTGAAAACTAAATTTTGTGACAAAGTGTATCAGTGGATGATGAGAATGTCAGTTTTGACAATGAATACTGTTCATTACTAAAATAATCTAATTGAGCTATTAGAATGTCAGAAACAAGCTTTCTGAGCTGAAAACTGCATTTTGTGACAAAGTGCATCAGTGGATGATGAGAATGTCAGTTTTTGACAAAGAACACTGTTCATTACTAAAATGCTCTAATTGAGCTGTTAGAATGTCAGAAACAAGTTTTCTGAGCTGAAAACTACATTTTGTGACAAAGTGTATCAGTGGATGATGAGAATGTCAGTTTTGACAATGAATACTGTTCATTACTAAAATGCTCTAATTGAGCTGTTAGAATGTCAGAAACAAGCTTTCTGAGCTGAAAACTGCATTTTGTGACATAGTGATTCAGTGGATGATGAGAATGTCAGTTTTGACAATGAATACTGTTCATTACTAAAATGCTCTAATTGAGCTGTTAGAATGTCAGAAACAAGCTTTCTGAGCTGAAAACTACATTTTGTGACGAAGTGTATCAGTGGATGATGAGAATGTCAGTTTTGACAATGAATACTGTTCATTACTAAAATGCTCTAATTGAGCTGTTAGAATGTCAGAAACAAGCTTTCTGAGCTGAAAACTGCATTTTGTGACATAGTGATTCAGTGGATCATGAGAATGTCAGTTTTGACAATGAATACTGTTCATTACTAAAATGCTCTAATTGAGCTGTTAGAATTTCAGAAACAAGCTTTCTGAGCTGAAAACTACATTTTGTGACAAAGTGTATCAGTGGATGATGAGAATGTCAGTTTTGACAATGTATACTGTTCATTACTAAAATGCTCTAATTGAGCTGTTAGAATGTCAGAAACAAGCTTTCTGAGCTGAAAACTGCATTTTGTGACAAAGTGATTCAGTGGATGATGAGAATGTCAGTTTTTACAATGAATACTGTTCATTACTAAAATGCTCTAATTGAGCTGTTAGAATGTCAGAAACAAGCTTTCTGAGCTGAAAACTACATTTTGTGACAAAGTGCATCAGTGGATGATGAGAATGTCAGTTTTGACAATGAATACTGTTCATTACTAAAATGCTCTAATTGAGCTGTTAGAATGTCAGAAATAAGCTTTCTGAGCTGAAAACTGCATTTTGTGACAAAGTGCATCAGTGGATGATGAGAATGTCAGTTTTGACAAAGAACACTGTGAATTACAAAAAAGCTCTAATTGAGCTGTTAGAATGTCAGAAACAAGCTTTCTGAGCAGAAAAAGGCATTTTGTGACATAGTGATTCAGTGGATGATGAGAATGTCAGTTTTGAAAATGAATACTGTTCATTACTAAAATGCTCTCAATGAGCTGTTAGAATGTCAGAAACAAGCTTTCTGATCAGAAAAAAGCATTTTGTGACAAAGTGATTCAGTGGATAATGAGAATGTCAGTTTTGACAAAGAACACTGTTCATTACAAAAAAGCTCTAATTGTGCTGTTAAAATGTCAGAAACAAGCTTTCTGAGCTGAAAACTGCATTTTGTGACAAAGTGCATCAGTGCATGATGAGAATGTCAGTTGTGACAAAGAACACTGTTCATTACTAAAATGCTCTAATTGAGCTGTTAGAATGTCAGAAACAAGCTTTCTGAGCAGAAAAATGCATTTTGTGACAAAGTGATTCAGTGGATGATGAGAATGTCAGTTTTGACAAAGAACACTGTTCATTACTGAAATGCCCTAATTGAGCTGTTAGAATGTCAGAAACAAGCTTTCTGAGCAGAAAAATGCATTTTGTGACAAAGTGATTCAGTGGATGATGAGAATGTCAGTTTTGACAAAGAACACTGTTCATTACTGAAATGCTCTAATTGAGCTGTTAGAATGTCAGAAACAAGCTTTCTGATCAGAAAAATGCATTTGGTGACAAAGTGATTCAGTGGATGATGAGAATGTCAGTTTTGACAAAGAACACTGTTCATTACTGAAATGCTCTAATTGAGCTGTTAGAATGTCAGAAACAAGCTTTCTGAGCTGAAAACTGCATTTTGTGACAAAGTGCATCAGTGGATGATGAGAATGTCAGTTTTGACAAAGAACACTTTTCATTACTAAAATAATCTCATTGAGCTGTTAGAATGTCAGAAACAAGCTTTCTGAGCAGAAAAATGCATTTTGTGACAAAGTGATTCAGTGGATGATGAGAATGTCAGTTTTTACAATGAATACTGTTCATTACTAAAATGCTCTAATTGAGCTGTTAGAATGTCAGAAACAAGCTTTCTGAGCTGAAAACTACATTTTGTGACAAAGTGCATCAGTGGATGATGAGAATGTCAGTTTTGACAATGAATACTGTTCATTACTAAAATGCTCTAATTGAGCTGTTAGAATGTCAGAAATAAGCTTTCTGAGCTGAAAACTGCATTTTGTGACAAAGTGCATCAGTGGATGATGAGAATGTCAGTTTTGACAAAGAACACTGTGAATTACAAAAAAGCTCTAATTGAGCTGTTAGAATGTCAGAAACAAGCTTTCTGAGCAGAAAAAGGCATTTTGTGACATAGTGATTCAGTGGATGATGAGAATGTCAGTTTTGACAATGAATACTGTTCATTACTAAAATGCTCTCAATGAGCTGTTAGAATGTCAGAAACAAGCTTTCTGATCAGAAAAAAGCATTTTGTGACAAAGTGATTCAGTGGATAATGAGAATGTCAGTTTTGACAAAGAACACTGTTCATTACAAAAAAGCTCTAATTGTGCTGTTAAAATGTCAGAAACAAGCTTTCTGAGCTGAAAACTGCATTTTGTGACAAAGTGCATCAGTGCATGATGAGAATGTCAGTTGTGACAAAGAACACTGTTCATTACTAAAATGCTCTAATTGAGCTGTTAGAATGTCAGAAACAAGCTTTCTGAGCAGAAAAATGCATTTTGTGACAAAGTGATTCAGTGGATGATGAGAATGTCAGTTTTGACAAAGAACACTGTTCATTACTGAAAAGCTCTAATTGAGCTGTTAGAATGTCAGAAACAAGCTTTCTGAGCTGAAAACTGCATTTTGTGACAAAGTGATTCAGTGGATGATGAGAATGTCAGTTTTGACAAATAACACTGTTCATTACTAAAATGCCCTAATTGAGCTGTTAGAATGTCAGAAACAAGCTTTCTGAGCAGAAAAATGCATTTTGTGACAAAGTGATTCAGTGGATGATGAGAATGTCAGTTTTGACAAAGAACACTGTTCATTACTGAAATGCTCTCAGTGACCTGTTAGAATGTCAGAAACAAGCTGTCTGAGCAGAAAAATGCATTTTGTGACAAAGTGATTCAGTGGATGATGAGAATGTCAGTTTTGACAAAGAACACTGTTCATTACTGAAATGCTCTAATTGAGCTGTTAGAATGTCAGAAACAAGCTTTCTGATCAGAAAAATGCATTTGGTGACAAAGTGATTCAGTGGATGATGAGAATGTCAGTTTTGACAAAGAACACTGTTCATTACTGAAATGCTCTAATTGAGCTGTTAGAATGTCAGAAACAAGCTTTCTGAGCTGAAAACTGCATTTTGTGACAAAGTGCATCAGTGGATGATGAGAATGTCAGTTTTGACAAAGAACACTTTTCATTACTAAAATGCTCTCATTGAGCTGTTAGAATGTCAGAAACAAGCTTTCTGAGCAGAAAAATGCATTTTGTGACAAAGTGATTCAGTGGATGATGAGAATGTCAGTTTTGACAAAGAACACTGTTCATTACTGAAATGCTCTAATTGAGCTGTTAGAATGTCAGAAACATAATTTCTGATCAGAAAAATGCAATTTGTGACAAAGTGCATCAGTGGATGATGAGAATGTCAGTTGTGACAAAGAACACTGTTCATTACTGAAATGCTCTAATTGAGCTGTTAGAATGTCAGAAACAAGCTGTCTGAGCAGAAAAATGCATTTTGTGACAAAGTGATTCAGTGGATGATGAGAATGTCAGTTTTGACAAAGAACACTGTTCATTACTGAAATGCTCTCAATGAGCTGTTAGAATGTCAGAAACAAGCTTTCTGAGCTGAAAACTGCATTTTGTGACAGAGTGCTTCAGTGGATGATGAGAATGTCAGTTTTGACAAAGAACAATGTTCATTACTAAAAATGCTCTAATTGAGCTGTTAGAATGTCAGAAACAAGCTTTCTGAGCAGAAAAATGCATTTTGTGACAAAGTGATTCAGTGGATGATGAGAATGTCAGTTTTGACAAAGAACACTGTTCATTACTGAAATGCTATCAGTGACCTGTTAGAATGTCAGAAACAAGCTGTCTGAGCAGAAAAATGCATTTTGTGACAAAGTGATTCAGTGGATGATGAGAATGTCAAGTTTTGACAAAGAACACTGTTCATTACTGAAATGCTCTAATTGAGCTGTTAGAATGTCAGAAACAAGCTGTCTGAGCAGAAAAATGCATTTTGTGACAAAGTGATTCAGTGGATGATGAGAATGTCAGTTTTGACAAAGAACACTGTTCATTACTGAAATGCTCTCAATGAGCTGTTAGAATGTCAGAAACAAGCTTTCTGAGCTGAAAACTGCATTTTGTGACAGAGTGCTTCCGTGGATGATGAGAATGTCAGTTTTGACAAAGAACAATGTTCATTACTAAAATGCTCTAATTGAGCTGTTAGAATGTCAGAAACAAGCTTTCTGAGCAGAAAAATGCATTTTGTGACAAAGTGATTCAGTGGATGATGAGAATGTCAGTTTTGACAAAGAACACTGTTCATTACTGAAATGCTATCAGTGACCTGTTAGAATGTCAGAAACAAGCTGTCTGAGCAGAAAAATGCATTTTGTGACAAAGTGATTCAGTGGATGATGAGAATGTCAAGTTTTGACAAAGAACACTGTTCATTACTGAAATGCTCTAATTGAGCTGTTAGAATGTCAGAAATAAGCTTTCTGATCAGAAAAAAGCATTTTGTGACAAAGTGATTCAGTGGATAATGAGAATGTCAGTTTTGACAAAGAACACTGTTCATTACAAAAAAGCTCTAATTGAGCTGTTAGAATGTCAGAAACAAGCTTTCTGAGCTGAAAACTGCATTTTGTGACAAAGTGCATCAGTGCATGATGAGAATGTCAGTTGTGACAAAGAACACTGTTCATTACTAAAATGCTCTAATTGAGCTGTTAGAATGTCAGAAACAAGCTTTCTGAGCAGAAAAATGCATTTTGTGACAAAGTGATTCAGTGGATGATGAGAATGTCAGTTTTGACAAAGAACACTGTTCATTACTGAAATGCTCTAATTGAGCTGTTAGAATGTCAGAAACCAGCTTTCTGAGCTGAAAACTGCATTTTGTGACAAAGTGCATCAGTGCATGATGAGAATGTCAGTTGTGACAAAGAACACTGTTCATTACTAAAATGCTCTAATTGAGCTGTTAGAATGTCAGAAACAAGCTTTCTGAGCAGAAAAATGCATTTTGTGACAAAGTGATTCAGTGGATGATGAGAATGTCAGTTTTGACAAAGAACACTGTTCATTACTGAAAAGCTCTACCGGTAATTGAGCTGTTAGAATGTCAGAAACAAGCTTTCTGAGCTGAAAACTGCATTTTGTGACAAAGTGCTTCAGTGGATGATGAGAATGTCAGTTGTGACAAAGAACACTGTTCATTACTAAAATGCTCTAATTGAGCTGTTAGAATGTCAGAAACAAGCTTTCTGATCAGAAAAATGCATTTTGTGACAAAGTGATTCAGTGGATGATGAGAATGTCAGTTTTGACAAAGAACACTGTTCATTACTGAAATGCTATCAGTGACCTGTTAGAATGTCAGAAACAAGCTGTCTCAGCAGAAAAATGCATTTTGTGACAAAGTGATTCAGTGGATGATGAGAATGTCAGTTTTGACAAAGAACACTGTTCATTACTGAAATGCTCTAATTGAGCTGTTAGAATGTCAGAAACAAGCTTTCTGATCAGAAAAAAGCATTTTGTGACAAAGTGATTCAGTGGATAATGAGAATGTCAGTTTTGACAAAGAACACTGTTCATTACAAAAAAGCTCTAATTGAGCTGTTAGAATGTCAGAAACAAGCTTTCTGAGCTGAAAACTGCATTTTGTGACAAAGTGCATCAGTGGATGATGAGAATGTCAGTTGTGACAAAGAACACTGTTCATTACTAAAATGCCCTAATTGAGCTGTTAGAATGTCAGAAACAAGCTTTCTGAGCTGAAAACTGCATTTTGTGACAAAGTGCATCAGTGGATGATGAGAATGTCAGTTTTGACAAAGAACACTGTTCATTACTGAAATGCTCTAATTGAGCTGTTAGAATGTCAGAAACAAGCTTTCTGATCAGAAAAATGCATTTGGTGACAAAGTGATTCAGTGGATAATGAGAATGTCAGTTTTGAAAAAGAACACTGTTCATTACTGAAAAGCTCTAATTGAGCTGTTAGAATGTCAGAAACAAGCTTTCTGAGCTGAAAACTGCATTTTGTGAAAAAGTGCATCAGTGGATGATGAGAATGTCAGTTGTGACAAAGAACACTGTTCATTACTAAAATGCTCTAATTGAGCTGTTAGAATGTCAGAAACAAGCTTTCTGATCAGAAAAAAGCATTTTGTGACAAAGTGATTCAGTGGATAATGAGAATGTCAGTTTTGACAAAGAACACTGTTCATTACAAAAAAGCTCTAATTGAGCTGTTAGAATGTCAGAAACAAGCTTTCTGAGCTGAAAACTGCATTTTGTGACAAAGTGCATCAGTGGATGATGAGAATGTCAGTTGTGACAAAGAACACTGTTCATTACTAAAATGCCCTAATTGAGCTGTTAGAATGTCAGAAACAAGCTTTCTGAGCTGAAAACTGCATTTTGTGACAAAGTGCATCAGTGGATGATGAGAATGTCAGTTTTGACAAAGAACACTGTTCATTACTGAAATGCTCTAATTGAGCTGTTAGAATGTCAGAAACAAGCTTTCTGATCAGAAAAATGCATTTGGTGACAAAGTGATTCAGTGGATAATGAGAATGTCAGTTTTGAAAAAGAACACTGTTCATTACTGAAAAGCTCTAATTGAGCTGTTAGAATGTCAGAAACAAGCTTTCTGAGCTGAAAACTGCATTTTGTGAAAAAGTGCATCAGTGGATGATGAGAATGTCAGTTGTGACAAAGAACACTGTTCATTACTAAAATGCTCTAATTGAGCTGTTAGAATGTCAGAAACTAGCTTTCTGAGCAGAAAAATGCATTTTGTGACAAAGTGATTCAGTGGATGATGAGAATGTCAGTTTTGACAAAGAACACTGTTCATTACTGAAATGCTCTAATTGAGCTGTTAGAATGTCAGAAACAAGCTTTCTGATCAGAAAAATGCATTTTGTGACAAAGTGCATCAGTGGATGATGAGAATGTCAGTTTTGACAAAGAACACTTTTCATTACTAAAATGCTCTCATTGAGCTGTTAGAATGTCAGAAACAAGCTTTCTGAGCTGAAAACTGCATTTTGTGACAAAGTGGATCAGTGGATGATGAGAATGTCAGTTTTGACAAAGAACACTGTTCATTACTAAAATGCTCTAATTGAGCTGTTAGAATGTCAGAAACAAGCTTTCTGAGCTGAAAACTGCATTTTGTGACAAAGTGGATCAGTGGATGATGAGAATGTCAGTTTTGACAAAGAACACTGCTCATTACTAAAATGCTCTAATTGAGCTGTTAGAATGTCAGAAACAAGCTTTCTGAGCTGAAAACTGCATTTTGTGACATAGTGATTCAGTGGATGATGAGAATGTCAGTTTTGACAAAGAACACTGTTCATTACTGAAATGCTCTCAGTGAGCTGTTAGAATGTCAGAAACAAGCTTTCTGAGCTGAAAACTAAATTTTGTGACAAAGTGTATCAGTGGATGATGAGAATGTCAGTTTTGACAATGAATACTGTTCATTACTAAAATAATCTAATTGAGCTATTAGAATGTCAGAAACAAGCTTTCTGAGCTGAAAACTGCATTTTGTGACAAAGTGCATCAGTGGATGATGAGAATGTCAGTTTTTGACAAAGAACACTGTTCATTACTAAAATGCTCTAATTGAGCTGTTAGAATGTCAGAAACAAGTTTTCTGAGCTGAAAACTACATTTTGTGACAAAGTGTATCAGTGGATGATGAGAATGTCAGTTTTGACAATGAATACTGTTCATTACTAAAATGCTCTAATTGAGCTGTTAGAATGTCAGAAACAAGCTTTCTGAGCTGAAAACTGCATTTTGTGACATAGTGATTCAGTGGATGATGAGAATGTCAGTTTTGACAATGAATACTGTTCATTACTAAAATGCTCTAATTGAGCTGTTAGAATGTCAGAAACAAGCTTTCTGAGCTGAAAACTACATTTTGTGACGAAGTGTATCAGTGGATGATGAGAATGTCAGTTTTGACAATGAATACTGTTCATTACTAAAATGCTCTAATTGAGCTGTTAGAATGTCAGAAACAAGCTTTCTGAGCTGAAAACTGCATTTTGTGACATAGTGATTCAGTGGATCATGAGAATGTCAGTTTTGACAATGAATACTGTTCATTACTAAAATGCTCTAATTGAGCTGTTAGAATTTCAGAAACAAGCTTTCTGAGCTGAAAACTACATTTTGTGACAAAGTGTATCAGTGGATGATCGGAATGTCAGTTTTGACAATGTATACTGTTCATTACTAAAATGCTCTAATTGAGCTGTTAGAATGTCAGAAACAAGCTTTCTGAGCTGAAAACTGCATTTTGTGACAAAGTGATTCAGTGGATGATGAGAATGTCAGTTTTTACAATGAATACTGTTCATTACTAAAATGCTCTAATTGAGCTGTTAGAATGTCAGAAACAAGCTTTCTGAGCTGAAAACTACATTTTGTGACAAAGTGCATCAGTGGATGATGAGAATGTCAGTTTTGACAATGAATACTGTTCATTACTAAAATGCTCTAATTGAGCTGTTAGAATGTCAGAAATAAGCTTTCTGAGCTGAAAACTGCATTTTGTGACAAAGTGCATCAGTGGATGATGAGAATGTCAGTTTTGACAAAGAACACTGTGAATTACAAAAAAACTCTAATTGAGCTGTTAGAATGTCAGAAACAAGCTTTCTGAGCTGAAAACTACATTTTGTGACAAAGTGTATCAGTGGATGATGAGAATGTCAGTTTTGACAATGAATACTGTTCATTACTAAAATGCTCTAATTGAGCTGTTAGAATGTCAGAAACAAGCTTTCTGAGCTGAAAACTGCATTTTGTGACAAAGTGTATCAGTGGATGATGAGAATGTCAGTTTTGACAATGAATACTGTTCATTACTAAAATGCTCTAATTGAGCTGTTAGAATGTCAGAAACAAGCTTTCTGAGCTGAAAACTGCATTTTGTGACATAGTGATTCAGTGGATGATGAGAATGTCAGTTTTGACAATGAATACTGTTCATTACTAAAATGCTCTAATTGAGCTGTTAGAATGTCAGAAACAAGCTTTCTGAGCTGAAAACTACATTTTGTGACGAAGTGTATCAGTGGATGATGAGAATGTCAGTTTTGACAATGAATACTGTTCATTACTAAAATGCTCTAATTGAGCTGTTAGAATGTCAGAAACAAGCTTTCTGAGCTGAAAACTGCATTTTGTGACATAGTGATTCAGTGGATCATGAGAATGTCAGTTTTGACAATGAATACTGTTCATTACTAAAATGCTCTAATTGAGCTGTTAGAATTTCAGAAACAAGCTTTCTGAGCTGAAAACTACATTTTGTGACAAAGTGTATCAGTGGATGATCGGAATGTCAGTTTTGACAATGTATACTGTTCATTACTAAAATGCTCTAATTGAGCTGTTAGAATGTCAGAAACAAGCTTTCTGAGCTGAAAACTGCATTTTGTGACATAGTGATTCAGTGGATGATGAGAATGTCAGTTTTGACAATGAATACTGTTCATTACTAAAATGCTCTAATTGAGCTGTTAGAATGTCAGAAACAAGCTTTCTGAGCTGAAAACTACATTTTGTGACGAAGTGTATCAGTGGATGATGAGAATGTCAGTTTTGACAATGAATACTGTTCATTACTAAAATGCTCTAATTGAGCTGTTAGAATGTCAGAAACAAGCTTTCTGAGCTGAAAACTGCATTTTGTGACATAGTGATTCAGTGGATCATGAGAATGTCAGTTTTGACAATGAATACTGTTCATTACTAAAATGCTCTAATTGAGCTGTTAGAATTTCAGAAACAAGCTTTCTGAGCTGAAAACTACATTTTGTGACAAAGTGTATCAGTGGATGATCGGAATGTCAGTTTTGACAATGTATACTGTTCATTACTAAAATGCTCTAATTGAGCTGTTAGAATGTCAGAAACAAGCTTTCTGAGCTGAAAACTGCATTTTGTGACAAAGTGATTCAGTGGATGATGAGAATGTCAGTTTTTACAATGAATACTGTTCATTACTAAAATGCTCTAATTGAGCTGTTAGAATGTCAGAAACAAGCTTTCTGAGCTGAAAACTACATTTTGTGACAAAGTGCATCAGTGGATGATGAGAATGTCAGTTTTGACAATGAATACTGTTCATTACTAAAATGCTCTAATTGAGCTGTTTGAATGTCAGAAATAAGCTTTCTGAGCTGAAAACTGCATTTTGTGACAAAGTGCATCAGTGGATGATGAGAATGTCAGTTTTGACAAAGAACACTGTGAATTACAAAAAAACTCTAATTGAGCTGTTAGAATGTCAGAAACAAGCTTTCTGAGCAGAAAAAGGCATTTTGTGACATAGTGATTCAGTGGATGATGAGAATGTCAGTTTTGACAATGAATACTGTTCATTACTAAAATGCTCTAATTGAGCTGTTAGAATGTCAGAAACAAGCTTTCTGAGCTGAAAACTGCATTTTGTGACAAAGTGGATCAGTGCATGATGAGAATGTCAGTTGTGACAAAGAACACTGTTCATTACTAAAATGCTCTAATTGAGCTGTTAGAATGTCAGAAACAAGCTTTCTGAGCAGAAAAATGCATTTTGTGACAAAGTGATTCAGTGGATGATGAGAATGTCAGTTTTGACAAAGAACACTGTTCATTACTGAAATGCTCTCAATGAGCTGTTAGAATTTTAGAAACAAGCTTTCTGAGCAGAAAAATGCATTTTGTGACAAAGTGATTCAGTGGATGATGAGAATGTCAGTTTTGACAAAGAACACTGTTCATTACTGAAATGCTCTCAATGAGCTGTTAGAATGTCAGAAACAAGCTTTCTGAGCTGAAAACTGCATTTTGTGACAGAGTGCTTCAGTGGATGATGAGAATGTCAGTTTTGACAAAGAACAATGTTCATTACTGAAATGCTCTAATTGAGCTGTTAGAATGTCAGAAACAAGCTTTCTGAGCTGAAAACTGCATTTTGTGACAAAGTGCATCAGTGGATGATGAGAATGTCAGTTGTGACAAAGAACACTGTTCATTACTAAAATGCTCTAATTGAGCTGTTAGAATGTCAGAAACATAATTTCTGATCAGAAAAATGCAATTTGTGACAAAGTGATTCAGTGGATGATGAGAATGTCAGTTTTGACAAAGAACACTGTTCATTACTGAAATGCTCTCAGTGACCTGTTAGAATGTCAGAAACAAGTTGCCTGAGCAGAAAAATGCATTTTGTGACAAAGTGATTCAGTGGATGATGAGAATGTCAAGTTTTGACAAAGAACACTGTTCATTACTGAAATGCTCTAATTGAGCTGTTAGAATGTCAGAAATAAGCTTTCTGATCAGAAAAAAGCATTTTGTGACAAAGTGATTCAGTGGATAATGAGAATGTCAGTTTTGATAAAGAACACTGTTCATTACAAAAAAGCTCTAATTGAGCTGTTAGAATGTCAGAAACAAGCTTTCTGAGCTGAAAACTGCATTTTGTGACAAAGTGCATCAGTGCATGATGAGAATGTCAGTTGTGACAAAGAACACTGTTCATTACTAAAATGCTCTAATTGAGCTGTTAGAATGTCAGAAACAAGCTTTCTGAGCAGAAAAATGCATTTTGTGACAAAGTGATTCAGTGGATGATGAGAATGTCAGTTTTGACAAAGAACACTGTTCATTACTGAAATGCTCTAATTGAGCTGTTAGAATGTCAGAAACAAGCTTTCTGAGCAGAAAAATGCATTTTGTGACAAAGTGATTCAGTGGATGATGAGAATGTCAGTTTTGACAAAGAACACTGTTCATTACTGAAATGCTCTAATTGAGCTGTTAGAATGTCAGAAACAAGCTTTCTGAGCTGAAAACTGCATTTTGTGACAAAGTGCATCAGTGCATGATGAGAATGTCAGTTGTGACAAAGAACACTGTTCATTACTAAAATGCTCTAATTGAGCTGTTAGAATGTCAGAAACAAGCTTTCTGAGCAGAAAAATGCATTTTGTGACAAAGTGATTCAGTGGATGATGAGAATGTCAGTTTTGACAAAGAACACTGTTCATTACTGAAAAGCTCTAATTGAGCTGTTAGAATGTCAGAAACAAGCTTTCTGAGCTGAAAACTGCATTTTGTGACAAAGTGCTTCAGTGGATGATGAGAATGTCAGTTGTGACAAAGAACACTGTTCATTACTAAAATGCTCTAATTGAGCTGTTAGAATGTCAGAAACAAGCTTTCTGAGCAGAAAAATGCATTTTGTGACAAAGTGATTCAGTGGATGATGAGAATGTCAGTTTTGACAAAGAACACTGTTCATTACTGAAATGCTCTAATTAAGCTGTTAGAATGTCAGAAACAAGCTTTCTGATCAGAAAAATGCATTTGGTGACAAAGTGATTCAGTGGATCATGAGAATGTCAGTTTTGACAAAGAACACTGTTCATTACTGAAATGCTCTAATTGAGCTGTTAGAATGTCAGAAACAAGCTTTCTGAGCTGAAAACTGCATTTTGTGACAAACTGCATTAGTGGATGATGAGAATGTCAGTTTTGACAAAGAACACTGTTCATTACTGAAATGCTCTAATTGAGCTGTTAGAATGTCAGAAACATGCTTTCTGATCAGAAAAATGCATTTTGTGACAAAGTGATTCAGTGGATGATGAGAATGTCAGTTTTGATAAAGAACACTGTTCATTACTGAAATGCTATCAGTGACCTGTTAGAATGTCAGAAACAAGCTGTCTGAGCAGAAAAATGCATTTTGTGACAAAGTGATTCAGTGGATGATGAGAATGTCAGTTTTGACAAAGAACACTGTTCATTACTGAAATGCTCTAATTGAGCTGTTAGAATGTCAGAAACAAGCTTTCTGATCAGAAAAAAGCATTTTGTGACAAAGTGATTCAGTGGATAATGAGAATGTCAGTTTTGACAAAGAACACTGTTCATTACAAAAAAGCTCTAATTGAGCTGTTAGAATGTCAGAAACAAGCTTTCTGAGCTGAAAACTGCATTTTGTGACAAAGTGCATCAGTGCATGATGAGAATGTCAGTTTTGACAAAGAACACTGTTCATTACTAAAATGCTCTAATTGAGCTGTTAGAATGTCAGAAACAAGCTTTCTGAGCTGAAAACTGCATTTTGTGACAAAGTGCATGAGTGGATGATGAGAATGTCAGTTTTGACAAAGAACACTGTTCATAATTAAAATGCTCTAATTGAGCTGTTAGAATGTCAGAAACAAGCTTTCTGAGCTGAAAACTGCATTTTGTGATAAAGTGCATCAGTGGATGATGAGAATGTCAGTTTTGCCATGAACACTGTTCATTACTAAAATGCTCTAATTGAGCTGTTAGAATGTCAGAAACAAGCTTTCTGAGCTGAAAACTGCATTTTGTGACAAAGTGCATGAGTGGATGATGAGAATGTCAGTTTGACAAAGAACACTGTTCATTATTAAAATGCTCTAATTGAGCTGTTAGAATGTCAGAAACAAGCTTTCTGAGCTGAAAACTGCATTTTGTGACAAAGTGCATCAGTGGATGGTGAGAATGTCAGTTTGACAAAGAACACTGTTCATTACTAAAATGCTCTAATTGAGCTGTTAGAATGTCAGAAACAAGCTTGCTGAGCTGAAAACTGAATTTTGTGACAAAGTGCATCAGTGGATGATGAGAATGTCAGTTTGACAAAGAACACTGTTCATTACTAAAATGCTCTAATTGAGCTGTTAGAATGTCAGAAACAAGCTTGCTGAGCTGAGAACTGCATTTTGTGTAAAGTGCATCAGTGGATGTTGAGAAAGTCAGTTTCGACAAAGAACACTGTTCATTATTAAAATGCTATAATTGAGCTGTTAGAATGTTAGAAACAAGCTTTCTGAGCTGAGAACTACATTTTGTGAAAAGTGCATCAGTGGATGTTGAGAAAGTCAGTTTCGACAAAGAACACTGTTCATTATTAAAATGCTATAATTGAGCTATTAGAATGTCAGAAACAAGCTTTCTGAGCTGAAAACTGCATTTTGTGACAAAGTGCATCAGTGGATGTTGAGAAAGTCAGTTTTGACAAAGAACACTGTTCATTACTGAAATGCTCTAATTGAGCTGTTAGAATGTCAGAAACAAGCTTTCTGAGCTGAAAACTGCATTTTGTGACAAAGTGCTTTAGTGGATGATGAGAATGTCAGTTTTGACAAAGAACACTGTTCATTACTAAAATGCTCTAATTGAGCTGTTAGAATGTCAGAAACAAGCTTGTTGAGCTGAAAACTGCATTTGGTGAAAAGTGCATCAGTGGATGTTGAGAAAGTCAGTTTTTACAAAGAACACTGTTCATTATTAAAATGCTATAATTGAGCTGTTAGAATGTCAGAAACAAGCTTTCTGAGCTGAGAACTGCATTTTGTGACAAAGTGCATCAGTGGATGATGAGAATGTCAGTTTTGACAAAAAACACTGTTCATTATTAAAATGCTATAATTGAGCTGTTAGAATGTCAGAAACAAGCTTTCTGAGCTGAAAACTGCATTTTGTGAAAAGTGCATCAGTGGATGATGAGAATGTCAGTTTTGACAAAGAACACTGTTCATTACTAAAATGCTCTAATTGAGCTGTTAGAATGTCAGAAACAAGCTTTTTGAGCTGAAAACTGCATTTTGTGACAAAGTGCATCAGTGGATGATGAGAATGTCAGTTTTGACAAAGAACACTGTTCATTACTAAAATGCTCTAATTGAGCTGTTAGAATGTCAGAAACAAGCTTTCTGAGCTGAAAACTGCATTTTGTGACAAAGTGCATCAGTGGATGATGAGAATGTCAGTTTTGACAAAGAAAACTGTTCATTACTAAAATGCTCTAATTGAGCTGTTAGAATGTCAGAAACAAGCTTTCTGAGCTGAAAACTGCATTTTGTGAAAAGTGCATCAGTGGATGTTGAGAAAGAAGTTTTGACAAAGAACACTGTTCATTATTAAAATGCTCTAATTGAGCTGTTAGAATGTCAGAAACAAGCTTTCTGAGCTGAGAACTGCATTTTGTGACAAAGTGCATCAGTGGATGTTGAGAAAGTCAGTTTTGACAAAGAACACTGTTCATTATTAAAATGCTATAATTGAGCTGTTAGAATGTCAGAAACAAGCTTTCTGAGCTGAAAACTGCATTTTGTGAAAAGTGCGTCAGTGGATGTTGAGAAAGTCAGTTTTGACAAAGAACACTGTTCATTACTAAAATCCTCTAATTGAGCTGTTAGAATGTCAGAAACAAGCTTTCGGAGCTGAAAACTGCATTTTGTGACAAAGTGCATGAGTGGATGATGAGAATGTCAGTTTTGACAAAGAACACTGTTCATTATGAAAATGCTCTAATTGAGCTGTTAGAATGTCAGAAACAAGCTTTCTGAGCTGAAAACTGCATTTTGTGACAAAGTGCATCAGTGGATGATGAGAATGTCAGTTTTGACAAAGAACACTGTTCATTACTAAAATGCTCTTATTGGGCTGTTAGAATGTCAGAAACAAGCTTTCTGATCTGAGAACTGCATTTTGTGACAAAGTGCATCAGTGGATGATGAGAATGTCAGTTTTGACAAAGAACACTGTTCATTACTGAAATGCTCTAATTGAGCTGTTGGAATGTCAGAAACAAGCTTTCTGAGCTGAGAACTGCATTTTGTGACAAAGTGCATCAGTGGATGATGAGAATGTCAGTTTTGACAAAGAACACTGTTTATTACTAAAATGCTCTAATTGAGCTGTTAGAATGTCAGAAACAAGCTCGCTGAGCTGAAAACTTCATTTTGTGACACAGTTCATCAGTGGATGATGAGAATGTCAGTTTTGACAAAGAACACTGTTCATTACTAAAATGCTCTAATTGAGCTGTTAGAATGTCAGAAACAAGCTTTCTGAGCTGAAAACTGCCTTTTTGTGACAAAGTGCATCAGTGGATGATGAGAATGTCAGTTTTGACAAAGAACACTGTTCATTACTAAAATGCTCTAATTGAGCTGTTAGAATGTCAGAAACAAGCTTTCTGAGCTGAAAACTGCATTTTGTGACAAAGTGCATCAGTGGATGATGAGAATGTCAGTTTTGACAAAGAAAACTGTTCATTACTAAAATGCTCTAATTGAGCTGTTAGAATGTCAGAAACAAGCTTTCTGAGCTGAAAACTGCATTTTGTGAAAAGTGCATCAGTGGATGTTGAGAAAGAAGTTTTGACAAAGAACACTGTTCATTATTAAAATGCTCTAATTGAGCTGTTAGAATGTCAGAAACAAGCTTTCTGAGCTGAGAACTGCATTTTGTGACAAAGTGCATCAGTGGATGTTGAGAAAGTCAGTTTTGACAAAGAACACTGTTCATTATTAAAATGCTATAATTGAGCTGTTAGAATGTCAGAAACAAGCTTTCTGAGCAGAAAAATGCATTTTGTGACAAAGTGATTCAGTGGATGATGAGAATGTCAGTTTTGACAAAGAACACTGTTCATTACTGAAAAGCTCTAATTGAGCTGTTAGAATGTCAGAAACAAGCTTTCTGAGCTGAAAACTGCATTTTGTGACAAAGTGCATCAGTGGATGATGAGAATGTCAGTTGTGACAAAGAACACTGTTCATTACTAAAATGCCCTAATTGAGCTGTTAGAATGTCAGAAACAAGCTTTCTGAGCAGAAAAATGCATTTTGTGACAAAGTGATTCAGTGGATGATGAGAATGTCAGTTTTGACAAAGAACACTGTTCATTACTGAAATGCTCTAATTGAGCTGTTAGAATGTCAGAAACAAGCTTTCTGATCAGAAAAATGCATTTGGTGACAAAGTGATTCAGTGGATGATGAGAATGTCAGTTTTGACAAAGAACACTGTTCATTACTGAAATGCTCTAATTGAGCTGTTAGAATGTCAGAAACAAGCTTTCTGAGCTGAAAACTGCATTTTGTGACAAAGTGCATCAGTGGATGATGAGAATGTCAGTTTTGACAAAGAACACTTTTCATTACTAAAATGCTCTCATTGAGCTGTTAGAATGTCAGAAACAAGCTTTCTGAGCAGAAAAATGCATTTTGTGACAAAGTGATTCAGTGGATGATGAGAATGTCAGTTTTGACAAAGAACACTGTTCATTACTGAAATGCTCTAATTGAGCTGTTAGAATGTCAGAAACAAGCTTTCTGATCAGAAAAATGCATTTGGTGACAAAGTGATTCAGTGGATGATGAGAATGTCAGTTTTGACAAAGAACACTGTTCATTACTGAAATGCTCTAATTGAGCTGTTAGAATGTCAGAAACAAGCTTTCTGAGCTGAAAACTGCATTTTGTGACAAAGTGCATCAGTGGATGATGAGAATGTCAGTTTTGACAAAGAACACTTTTCATTACTAAAATGCTCTCATTGAGCTGTTAGAATGTCAGAAACAAGCTTTCTGAGCAGAAAAATGCATTTTGTGACAAAGTGATTCAGTGGATGATGAGAATGTCAGTTTTGACAAAGAACACTGTTCATTACTGAAATGCTCTAATTGAGCTGTTAGAATGTCAGAAACATAATTTCTGATCAGAAAAATGCAATTTGTGACAAAGTGATTCAGTGGATGATGAGAATGTCAGTTTTGACAAAGAACACTTTTCATTACTGAAATGCTCTCAGTGACCTGTTAGAATGTCAGAAACAAGCTGTCTGAGCAGAAAAATGCATTTTGTGACAAAGTGATTCAGTGGATGATGAGAATGTCAGTTTTGACAAAGAACTCTAATTGAGCTGTTAGAATGTCAGAAACAAGCTTTCTGATCAGAAAAATGCATTTTGTGACAAAATGATTCAGTGGATGATGAGAATGTCAGTTTTGACAAAGAACACTGTTCATTACAAAAAAGCTCTAATTGAGCTGTTACAATGTCACAAACAAGCTTTCTGAGCTGAAAACTGCATTTTGTGACAAAGTGCATCAGTGCATGATGAGAATGTCAGTTGTGACAAAGAACACTGTTCATTACTAAAATGCTCTAATTGAGCTGTTAGAATGTCAGAAACAAGCTTTCTGAGCAGAAAAATGCATTTTGTGACAAAGTGATTCAGTGGATGATGAGAATGTCAGTTTTGACAAAGAACACTGTTCATTACTGAAAAGCTCTAATTGAGCTGTTAGAATGTCAGAAACAAGCTTTCTGAGCTGAAAACTGCAATTTGTGACAAAGTGCATCAGTGCATGATGAGAATGTCAGTTGTGACAAAGAACACTGTTCATTACTAAAATGCTCTAATTGAGCTGTTAGAATGTCAGAAACAAGCTTTCTGAGCAGAAAAATGCATTTTGTGACAAAGTGATTCAGTGGATGATGAGAATGTCAGTTTTGACAAAGAACACTGTTCATTACTGAAATGCTCTCAATGAGCTGTTAGAATGTCAGAAACAAGCTTTCTGAGCAGAAAAATGCATTTTGTGACAAAGTGCATCAGTGCATGATGAGAATGTCAGTTGTGACAAAGAACACTGTTCATTACTAAAATGCTCTAATTAAAATGTTAGAATGTCAGAAACAAGCTTTATGAGCAGAAAAATGCATTTTGTGACAAAGTGATTCAGTGGATGATGAGAATGTCAGTTTTGACAAAGAACACTGTTCATTACTGAAATGCTCTCAATGAGCTGTTAGAATGTCAGAAACAAGCTTTCTGAGAAGAAAAATGCATTTTGTGACAAAGTGATTCAGTGGATGATGAGAATGTCAGTTTTGACAAAGAACACTGTTCATTACTGAAATGCTCTAATTAAAATGTTAGAATGTCAGAAACAAGCTTTCTGATCAGAAAAATGCATTTGGTGACAAAGTGATTCAGTGGATGATGAGAATGTCAGTTTTGACAAAGAACACTGTTCATTACTGAAATGCTCTAATTGAGCTGTTAGAATGTCAGAAACAAGCTTTCTGAGCTGAAAACTGCATTTTGTGACAAACTGCATTAGTGGATGATGAGAATGTCAGTTTTGACAAAGAACACTGTTCATTACTGAAATGCTCTAATTGAGCTGTTAGAATGTCAGAAACATGCTTTCTGATCAGAAAAATGCATTTTGTGACAAAGTGATTCAGTGGATGATGAGAATGTCAGTTTTGACAAAGAACACTGTTCATTACTGAAATGCTATCAGTGACCTGTTAGAATGTCAGAAACAAGCTGTCTGAGCAGAAAAATGCATTTTGTGACAAAGTGATTCAGTGGATGATGAGAATGTCAGTTTTGACAAAGAACACTGTTCATTACTGAAATGCTCTAATTGAGCTGTTAGAATGTCAGAAACAAGCTTTCTGATCAGAAAAAAGCATTTTGTGACAAAGTGATTCAGTGGATAATGAGAATGTCAGTTGTGACAAAGAACACTGTTCATTACTAAAATGCCCTAATTGAGCTGTTAGAATGTCAGAAACAAGCTTTCTGAGCAGAAAAATGCATTTTGTGACAAAGTGCATCAGTGCATGATGAGAATGTCAGTTGTGACAAAGAACACTGTTCATTACTAAAATGCTCTAATTGAGCTGTTAGAATGTCAGAAACAAGCTTTCTGAGCAGAAAAATGCATTTTGTGACAAAGTGATTCAGTGGATGATGAGAATGTCAGTTTTGACAAAGAACACTGTTCATTACTGAAAAGCTCTAATTGAGCTGTTAGAATGTCAGAAACAAGCTTTCTGAGCTGAAAACTGCAATTTGTGACAAAGTGCATCAGTGCATGATGAGAATGTCAGTTGTGACAAAGAACACTGTTCATTACTAAAATGCTCTAATTGAGCTGTTAGAATGTCAGAAACAAGCTTTCTGAGCAGAAAAATGCATTTTGTGACAAAGTGATTCAGTGGATGATGAGAATGTCAGTTTTGACAAAGAACACTGTTCATTACTGAAATGCTCTCAATGAGCTGTTAGAATGTCAGAAACAAGCTTTCTGAGCAGAAAAATGCATTTTGTGACAAAGTGCATCAGTGCATGATGAGAATGTCAGTTGTGACAAAGAACACTGTTCATTACTAAAATGCTCTAATTGAGCTGTTAGAATGTCAGAAACAAGCTTTCTGAGCAGAAAAATGCATTTTGTGACAAAGTGATTCAGTGGATGATGAGAATGTCAGTTTTGACAAAGAACACTGTTCATTACTGAAATGCTCTCAATGAGCTGTTAGAATGTCAGAAACAAGCTTTCTGAGAAGAAAAATGCATTTTGTGACAAAGTGATTCAGTGGATGATGAGAATGTCAGTTTTGACAAAGAACACTGTTCATTACTGAAATGCTCTAATTAAAATGTTAGAATGTCAGAAACAAGCTTTCTGATCAGAAAAATGCATTTGGTGACAAAGTGATTCAGTGGATGATGAGAATGTCAGTTTTGACAAAGAACACTGTTCATTACTGAAATGCTCTAATTGAGCTGTTAGAATGTCAGAAACAAGCTTTCTGAGCTGAAAACTGCATTTTGTGACAAACTGCATTAGTGGATGATGAGAATGTCAGTTTTGACAAAGAACACTGTTCATTACTGAAATGCTCTAATTGAGCTGTAAGAATGTCAGAAACATGCTTTCTGATCAGAAAAATGCATTTTGTGACAAAGTGATTCAGTGGATGATGAGAATGTCAGTTTTGACAAAGAACACTGTTCATTACTGAAATGCTCTAATTGAGCTGTTAGAATGTCAGAAACAAGCTTTCTGAGCAGAAAAATGCATTTTGTGACAAAGTGATTCAGTGGATGATGAGAATGTCAGTTTTGACAAAGAACACTGTTCATTACTGAAATGCTCTAATTGAGCTGTTAGAATGTCAGAAACAAGCTTTCTGATCAGAAAAATGCATTTGGTGACAAAGTGATTCAGTGGATGATGAGAATGTCAGTTTTGACAAAGAACACTGTTCATTACTGAAATGCTCTAATTGAGCTGTTAGAATGTCAGAAACAAGCTTTCTGATCAGAAAAATGCATTTTGTGACAAAATGATTCAGTGGATGATGAGAATGTCAGTTTTGACAAAGAACACTGTTCATTACAAAAAAGCTCTAATTGAGCTGTTACAATGTCACAAACAAGCTTTCTGAGCTGAAAACTGCATTTTGTGACAAAGTGCATCAGTGCATGATGAGAATGTCAGTTGTGACAAAGAACACTGTTCATTACTAAAATGCTCTAATTGAGCTGTTAGAATGTCAGAAACAAGCTTTCTGAGCAGAAAAATGCATTTTGTGACAAAGTGATTCAGTGGATGATGAGAATGTCAGTTTTGACAAAGAACACTGTTCATTACTGAAATGCTCTCAATGAGCTGTTAGAATGTCAGAAACAAGCTTTCTGAGCAGAAAAATGCATTTTGTGACAAAGTGCATCAGTGCATGATGAGAATGTCAGTTGTGACAAAGAACACTGTTCATTACTAAAATGCTCTAATTGAGCTGTTAGAATGTCAGAAACAAGCTTTATGAGCAGAAAAATGCATTTTGTGACAAAGTGATTCAGTGGATGATGAGAATGTCAGTTTTGACAAAGAACACTGTTCATTACTGAAATGCTCTCAATGAGCTGTTAGAATGTCAGAAACAAGCTTTCTGAGAAGAAAAATGCATTTTGTGACAAAGTGATTCAGTGGATGATGAGAATGTCAGTTTTGACAAAGAACACTGTTCATTACTGAAATGCTCTAATTAAAATGTTAGAATGTCAGAAACAAGCTTTCTGATCAGAAAAATGCATTTGGTGACAAAGTGATTCAGTGGATGATGAGAATGTCAGTTTTGACAAAGAACACTGTTCATTACTGAAATGCTCTAATTGAGCTGTTAGAATGTCAGAAACAAGCTTTCTGAGCTGAAAACTGCATTTTGTGACAAACTGCATTAGTGGATGATGAGAATGTCAGTTTTGACAAAGAACACTGTTCATTACTGAAATGCTCTAATTGAGCTGTTAGAATGTCAGAAACATGCTTTCTGATCAGAAAAATGCATTTTGTGACAAAGTGATTCAGTGGATGATGAGAATGTCAGTTTTGACAAAGAACACTGTTCATTACTGAAATGCTATCAGTGACCTGTTAGAATGTAAGAAACAAGCTGTCTGAGCAGAAAAATGCATTTTGTGACAAAGTGATTCAGTGGATGATGAGAATGTCAGTTTTGACAAAGAACACTGTTCATTACTGAAATGCTCTAATTGAGCTGTTAGAATGTCAGAAACAAGCTTTCTGATCAGAAAAAAGCATTTTGTGACAAAGTGATTCAGTGGATAATGAGAATGTCAGTTGTGACAAAGAACACTGTTCATTACTAAAATGCCCTAATTGAGCTGTTAGAATGTCAGAAACAAGCTTTCTGAGCAGAAAAATGCATTTTGTGACAAAGTGCATCAGTGCATGATGAGAATGTCAGTTGTGACAAAGAACACTGTTCATTACTAAAATGCTCTAATTGAGCTGTTAGAATGTCAGAAACAAGCTTTCTGAGCAGAAAAATGCATTTTGTGACAAAGTGATTCAGTGGATGATGAGAATGTCAGTTTTGACAAAGAACACTGTTCATTACTGAAAAGCTCTAATTGAGCTGTTAGAATGTCAGAAACAAGCTTTCTGAGCTGAAAACTGCAATTTGTGACAAAGTGCATCAGTGCATGATGAGAATGTCAGTTGTGACAAAGAACACTGTTCATTACTAAAATGCTCTAATTGAGCTGTTAGAATGTCAGAAACAAGCTTTCTGAGCAGAAAAATGCATTTTGTGACAAAGTGATTCAGTGGATGATGAGAATGTCAGTTTTGACAAAGAACACTGTTCATTACTGAAATGCTCTCAATGAGCTGTTAGAATGTCAGAAACAAGCTTTCTGAGCAGAAAAATGCATTTTGTGACAAAGTGCATCAGTGCATGATGAGAATGTCAGTTGTGACAAAGAACACTGTTCATTACTAAAATGCTCTAATTGAGCTGTTAGAATGTCAGAAACAAGCTTTATGAGCAGAAAAATGCATTTTGTGACAAAGTGATTCAGTGGATGATGAGAATGTCAGTTTTGACAAAGAACACTGTTCATTACTGAAATGCTCTCAATGAGCTGTTAGAATGTCAGAAACAAGCTTTCTGAGAAGAAAAATGCATTTTGTGACAAAGTGATTCAGTGGATGATGAGAATGTCAGTTTTGACAAAGAACACTGTTCATTACTGAAATGCTCTAATTAAAATGTTAGAATGTCAGAAACAAGCTTTCTGATCAGAAAAATGCATTTGGTGACAAAGTGATTCAGTGGATGATGAGAATGTCAGTTTTGACAAAGAACACTGTTCATTACTGAAATGCTCTAATTGAGCTGTTAGAATGTCAGAAACAAGCTTTCTGAGCTGAAAACTGCATTTTGTGACAAACTGCATTAGTGGATGATGAGAATGTCAGTTTTGACAAAGAACACTGTTCATTACTGAAATGCTCTAATTGAGCTGTTAGAATGTCAGAAACATGCTTTCTGATCAGAAAAATGCATTTTGTGACAAAGTGATTCAGTGGATGATGAGAATGTCAGTTTTGACAAAGAACACTGTTCATTACTGAAATGCTATCAGTGACCTGTTAGAATGTCAGAAACAAGCTGTCTGAGCAGAAAAATGCATTTTGTGACAAAGTGATTCAGTGGATGATGAGAATGTCAGTTTTGACAAAGAACACTGTTCATTACTGAAATGCTCTAATTGAGCTGTTAGAATGTCAGAAACAAGCTTTCTGATCAGAAAAAAGCATTTTGTGACAAAGTGATTCAGTGGATAATGAGAATGTCAGTTGTGACAAAGAACACTGTTCATTACTAAAATGCCCTAATTGAGCTGTTAGAATGTCAGAAACAAGCTTTCTGAGCAGAAAAATGCATTTTGTGACAAAGTGCATCAGTGCATGATGAGAATGTCAGTTGTGACAAAGAACACTGTTCATTACTAAAATGCTCTAATTGAGCTGTTAGAATGTCAGAAACAAGCTTTCTGAGCAGAAAAATGCATTTTGTGACAAAGTGATTCAGTGGATGATGAGAATGTCAGTTTTGACAAAGAACACTGTTCATTACTGAAAAGCTCTAATTGAGCTGTTAGAATGTCAGAAACAAGCTTTCTGAGCTGAAAACTGCATTTTGTGACAAAGTGCATCAGTGGATGATGAGAATGTCAGTTGTGACAAAGAACACTGTTCATTACTAAAATGCCCTAATTGTTTCTGACATTCTAACAGCTGTTAGAATGTCAGAAACAAGCTTTCTGAGCAGAAAAATGCATTTTGTGACAAAGTGATTCAGTGGATGATGAGAATGTCAGTTTTGACAAAGAACACTGTTCATTACTGAAATGCTCTAATTGAGCTGTTAGAATGTCAGAAACAAGCTTTCTGATCAGAAAAATGCATTTGGTGACAAAGTGATTCAGTGGATGATGAGAATGTCAGTTTTGACAAAGAACACTGTTCATTACTGAAATGCTCTAATTGAGCTGTTAGAATGTCAGAAACAAGCTTTCTGATCAGAAAAATGCATTTTGTGACAAAATGATTCAGTGGATGATGAGAATGTCAGTTTTGACAAAGAACACTGTTCATTACAAAAAAGCTCTAATTGAGCTGTTACAATGTCACAAACAAGCTTTCTGAGCTGAAAACTGCATTTTGTGACAAAGTGCATCAGTGCATGATGAGAATGTCAGTTGTGACAAAGAACACTGTTCATTACTAAAATGCTCTAATTGAGCTGTTAGAATGTCAGAAACAAGCTTTCTGAGCAGAAAAATGCATTTTGTGACAAAGTGATTCAGTGGATGATGAGAATGTCAGTTTTGACAAAGAACACTGTTCATTACTGAAATGCTCTCAATGAGCTGTTAGAATGTCAGAAACAAGCTTTCTGAGCAGAAAAATGCATTTTGTGACAAAGTGATTCAGTGGATGATGAGAATGTCAGTTTTGACAAAGAACACTGTTCATTACTGAAATGCTCTCAATGAGCTGTTAGAATGTCAGAAACAAGCTTTCTGAGCTGAAAACTGCATTTTGTGACAGAGTGCTTCAGTGGATGATGAGAATGTCAGTTTTGACAAAGAACAATGTTCATTACTAAAATGCTCTAATTGAGCTGTTAGAATGTCAGAAACAAGCTTTCTGAGCAGAAAAATGCATTTTGTGACAAAGTGATTCAGTGGATGATGAGAATGTCAGTTTTGACAAAGAACACTGTTCATTACTGAAATGCTATCAGTGACCTGTTAGAATGTCAGAAACAAGCTGTCTGAGCAGAAAAATGCATTTGGTGACAAAGTGATTCAGTGGATGATGAGAATGTCAGTTTTGACAAAGAACACTGTTCATTACTGAAATGCTCTAATTGAGCTGTTAGAATGTCAGAAACAAGCTTTCTGAGCTGAAAACTGCATTTTGTGACAAAGTGCATCAGTGGATGATGAGAATGTCAGTTGTGACAAAGAACACTGTTCATTACTAAAATGCCCTAATTGTTTCTGACATTCTAACAGCTGTTAGAATGTCAGAAACAAGCTTTCTGAGCAGAAAAATGCATTTTGTGACAAAGTGATTCAGTGGATGATGAGAATGTCAGTTTTGACAAAGAACACTGTTCATTACTGAAATGCTCTAATTGAGCTGTTAGAATGTCAGAAACAAGCTTTCTGATCAGAAAAATGCATTTTGTGACAAAATGATTCAGTGGATGATGAGAATGTCAGTTTTGACAAAGAACACTGTTCATTACAAAAAAGCTCTAATTGAGCTGTTACAATGTCACAAACAAGCTTTCTGAGCTGAAAACTGCATTTTGTGACAAAGTGCATCAGTGCATGATGAGAATGTCAGTTGTGACAAAGAACACTGTTCATTACTAAAATGCTCTAATTGAGCTGTTAGAATGTCAGAAACAAGCTTTCTGAGCAGAAAAATGCATTTTGTGACAAAGTGATTCAGTGGATGATGAGAATGTCAGTTTTGACAAAGAACACTGTTCATTACTGAAATGCTCTCAATGAGCTGTTAGAATGTCAGAAACAAGCTTTCTGAGCAGAAAAATGCATTTTGTGACAAAGTGATTCAGTGGATGATGAGAATGTCAGTTTTGACAAAGAACACTGTTCATTACTGAAATGCTCTCAATGAGCTGTTAGAATGTCAGAAACAAGCTTTCTGAGCTGAAAACTGCATTTCGTGACAGAGTGCTTCAGTGGATGATGAGAATGTCAGTTTTGACAAAGAACAATGTTCATTACTAAAATGCTCTAATTGAGCTGTTAGAATGTCAGAAACAAGCTTTCTGAGCAGAAAAATGCATTTTGTGACAAAGTGATTCAGTGGATGATGAGAATGTCAGTTTTGACAAAGAACACTGTTCATTACTGAAATGCTATCAGTGACCTGTTAGAATGTCAGAAACAAGCTGTCTGAGCAGAAAAATGCATTTTGTGACAAAGTGATTCAGTGGATGATGAGAATGTCAAGTTTTGACAAAGAACACTGTTCATTACTGAAATGCTCTAATTGAGCTGTTAGAATGTCAGAAATAAGCTTTCTGATCAGAAAAAAGCATTTTGTGACAAAGTGATTCAGTGGATAATGAGAATGTCAGTTTTGACAAAGAACACTGTTCATTACAAAAAAGCTCTAATTGAGCTGTTAGAATGTCAGAAACAAGCTTTCTGTGCTGAAAACTGCATTTTGTGACAAAGTGCATCAGTGCATGATGAGAATGTCAGTTGTGACAAAGAACACTGTTCATTACTAAAATGCTCTAATTGAGCTGTTAGAATGTCAGAAACAAGCTTTCTGAGCAAAAAAATGCATTTTGTGACAAAGTGATTCAGTGGATGATGAGAATGTCAGTTTTGACAAAGAACACTGTTCATTACTGAAATGCTCTAATTGAGCTGTTAGAATGTCAGAAACAAGCTTTCTGAGCAGAAAAATGCATTTTGTGACAAAGTGATTCAGTGGATGATGAGAATGTCAGTTTTGACAAAGAACACTGTTCATTACTGAAATGCTCTAATTGAGCTGTTAGAATGTCAGAAACAAGCTTTCTGAGCTGAAAACTGCATTTTGTGACAAAGTGCATCAGTGCATGATGAGAATGTCAGTTGTGACAAAGAACACTGTTCATTACTAAAATGCTCTAATTGAGCTGTTAGAATGTCAGAAACAAGCTTTCTGAGCAGAAAAATGCATTTTGTGACAAAGTGATTCAGTGGATGATGAGAATGTCAGTTTTGACAAAGAACACTGTTCATTACTGAAAAGCTCTAATTGAGCTGTTAGAATGTCAGAAACAAGCTTTCTGAGCTGAAAACTGCATTTTGTGACAAAGTGCTTCAGTGGATGATGAGAATGTCAGTTGTGACAAAGAACACTGTTCATTACTAAAATGCTCTAATTGAGCTGTTAGAATGTCAGAAACAAGCTTTCTGAGCAGAAAAATGCATTTTGTGACAAAGTGATTCAGTGGATGATGAGAATGTCAGTTTTGACAAAGAACACTGTTCATTACTGAAATGCTCTAATTAAGCTGTTAGAATGTCAGAAACAAGCTTTCTGATCAGAAAAATGCATTTGGTGACAAAGTGATTCAGTGGATGATGAGAATGTCAGTTTTGACAAAGAACACTGTTCATTACTGAAATGCTCTAATTGAGCTGTTAGAATGTCAGAAACAAGCTTTCTGAGCTGAAAACTGCATTTTGTGACAAACTGCATTAGTGGATGATGAGAATGTCAGTTTTGACAAAGAACACTGTTCATTACTGAAATGCTCTAATTGAGCTGTTAGAATGTCAGAAACATGCTTTCTGATCAGAAAAATGCATTTTGTGACAAAGTGATTCAGTGGATGATGAGAATGTCAGTTTTGACAAAGAACACTGTTCATTACTGAAATGCTATCAGTGACCTGTTAGAATGTCAGAAACAAGCTGTTTGAGCAGAAAAATGCATTTTGTGACAAAGTGATTCAGTGGATGATGAGAATGTCAGTTTTGACAAAGAACACTGTTCATTACTAAAATGCTCTAATTGAGCTGTTAGAATGTCAGAAACAAGCTTTCTGATCAGAAAAAAGCATTTTGTGACAAAGTGATTCAGTGGATAATGAGAATGTGAGTTTTGACAAAGAACACTGTTCATTACAAAAAAGCTCTAATTGAGCTGTTAGAATGTCAGAAACAAGCTTTCTGAGCTGAAAACTGCATTTTGTGACAAAGTGCATCAGTGGATGATGAGAATGTCAGTTGTGACAAAGAACACTGTTCATTACTAAAATGCCCTAATTGAGCTGTTAGAATGTCAGAAACAAGCTTTCTGAGCTGAAAACTGCATTTTGTGACAAAGTGCATCAGTGGATGATGAGAATGTCAGTTTTGACAAAGAACACTGTTCATTACTGAAATGCTCTAATTGAGCTGTTAGAATGTCAGAAACAAGCTTTCTGATCAGAAAAATGCATTTGGTGACAAAGTGATTCAGTGGATAATGAGAATGTCAGTTTTGAAAAAGAACACTGTTCATTACTGAAAAGCTCTAATTGAGCTGTTAGAATGTCAGAAACAAGCTTTCTGAGCTGAAAACTGCATTTTGTGAAAAAGTGCATCAGTGGATGATGAGAATGTCAGTTGTGACAAAGAACACTGTTCATTACTAAAATGCTCTAATTGAGCTGTTAGAATGTCAGAAACTAGCTTTCTGAGCAGAAAAATGCATTTTGTGACAAAGTGATTCAGTGGATGATGAGAATGTCAGTTTTCAAAGAACACTGTTCATTACTGAAATGCTCGAATTGAGCTGTTAGAATGTCAGAAACAAGCTTTCTGATCAGAAAAATGCATTTTGTGACAAAGTGCATCAGTGGATGATGAGAATGTCAGTTTTGACAAAGAACACTTTTCATTACTAAAATGCTCTCATTGAGCTGTTAGAATGTCAGAAACAAGCTTTCTGAGCTGAAAACTGCATTTTGTGACAAAGTGGATCAGTGGATGATGAGAATGTCAGTTTTGACAAAGAACACTGTTCATTACTAAAATGCTCTAATTGAGCTGTTAGAATGTCAGAAACAAGCTTTCTGAGCTGAAAACTGCATTTTGTGACAAAGTGGATCAGTGGATGATGAGAATGTCAGTTTTGACAAAGAACACTGCTCATTACTAAAATGCTCTAATTGAGCTGTTAGAATGTCAGAAACAAGCTTTCTGAGCTGAAAACTGCATTTTGTGACATAGTGATTCAGTGGATGATGAGAATGTCAGTTTTGACAAAGAACACTGTTCATTACTGAAATGCTCTCAGTGAGCTGTTAGAATGTCAGAAACAAGCTTTCTGAGCTGAAAACTAAATTTTGTGACAAAGTGTATCAGTGGATGATGAGAATGTCAGTTTTGACAATGAATACTGTTCATTACTAAAATAATCTAATTGAGCTATTAGAATGTCAGAAACAAGCTTTCTGAGCTGAAAACTGCATTTTGTGACAAAGTGCATCAGTGGATGATGAGAATGTCAGTTTTTGACAAAGAACACTGTTCATTACTAAAATGCTCTAATTGAGCTGTTAGAATGTCAGAAACAAGCTTTCTGAGCTGAAAACTACATTTTGTGACAAAGTGTATCAGTGGATGATGAGAATGTCAGTTTTGACAATGAATACTGTTCATTACTAAAATGCTCTAATTGAGCTGTTAGAATGTCAGAAACAAGCTTTCTGAGCTGAAAACTGCATTTTGTGACATAGTGATTCAGTGGATGATGAGAATGTCAGTTTTGACAATGAATACTGTTCATTACTAAAATGCTCTAATTGAGCTGTTAGAATGTCAGAAACAAGCTTTCTGAGCTGAAAACTACATTTTGTGACGAAGTGTATCAGTGGATGATGAGAATGTCAGTTTTGACAATGAATACTGTTCATTACTAAAATGCTCTAATTGAGCTGTTAGAATGTCAAAAACAAGCTTTCTGAGCTGAAAACTGCATTTTGTGACATAGTGATTCAGTGGATCATGAGAATGTCAGTTTTGACAATGAATACTGTTCATTACTAAAATGCTCTAATTGAGCTGTTAGAATTTCAGAAACAAGCTTTCTGAGCTGAAAACTACATTTTGTGACAAAGTGTATCAGTGGATGATGAGAATGTCAGTTTTGACAATGTATACTGTTCATTACTAAAATGCTCTAATTGAGCTGTTAGAATGTCAGAAACAAGCTTTCTGAGCTGAAAACTGCATTTTGTGACAAAGTGATTCAGTGGATGATGAGAATGTCAGTTTTTACAATGAATACTGTTCATTACTGAAATGCTCTAATTGAGCTGTTAGAATGTCAGAAACAAGCTTTCTGAGCTGAAAACTACATTTTGTGACAAAGTGCATCAGTGGATGATGAGAATGTCAGTTTTGACAATGAATACTGTTCATTACTAAAATGCTCTAATTGAGCTGTTAGAATGTCAGAAATAAGCTTTCTGAGCTGAAAACTGCATTTTGTGACAAAGTGCATCAGTGGATGATGAGAATGTCAGTTTTGACAAAGAACACTGTGAATTACAAAAAAGCTCTAATTGAGCTGTTAGAATGTCAGAAACAAGCTTTCTGAGCAGAAAAATGCATTTTGTGACATAGTGATTCAGTGGATGATGCTAATGTCAGTTTTGACAAAGAACACTGTTCATTACTGAAATGCTCTAATTGAGCTGTTATAATG
This sequence comes from Barbatula barbatula, assembly GCF_947034865.1. Classification (NCBI taxonomy): domain Eukaryota; kingdom Metazoa; phylum Chordata; class Actinopteri; order Cypriniformes; family Nemacheilidae; genus Barbatula; species Barbatula barbatula. The sequence continues at coordinate 17,164,968 of NC_136778.1, read as the reverse complement.
TCAGAAACAAGCTTTCTGAGCTGAAATCTGCATTTTGTGACAAAGTGCATCAGTGGATGATGAGAATGTGAGTTTTTGACAAAGAACACTGTTCATTACTGAAATGCTCTAATTGAGCTGTTATAATGTCAGAAACAAGCTTTCTGAGCTGAAATCTGCATTTTGTGACAAAGTTCATCAGTGGATGATGAGAATGTCAGTTTTGACAAAGAACACTGTTCATTACAAAAAAGCTCTAATTGAGCTGTTAGAATGTCAGAAACAAGCTTTCTGAGCAGAAAAAGGCATTTTGTGACATAGTGATTCAGTGGATGATGAGAATGTCAGTTTTGACAATGAACACTGTTCATAACAAAAAAGCTCTAATTGAGCTGTAAGAATGTCAGAAACAAGCTTTCTGAGCAGAAAAATGCATTTTGTGACAAAGTGATTCAGTGGATGATGAGAATGTCAGTTTTGACAAAGAACACTGTTCATTTCTGAAATGCTCTTAATGAGCTGTTAGAATGTCAAAAACAAGCTTTCTGAGGCTGAAAACTACATTTTGTGACAAAGTGTATCAGTGGATGATGAGAATGTCAGTTTTGACAAAGAATACTGTTCATTACTAAAATGCTCTAATTGAGCTGTTAGAATGTCAGAAACAAGCTTTCTGAGCTGAAAAATACATTTTGTGAAAAAGTGCATCAGTGGATGATGAGAATGTCAGTTTTTGACAAAGAACACTGTTCATTACTGAAATGCTCTAATTGAGCTGTTAGAATGTCAGAAACAAGCTTACTGAGCTGAAAACTGCATTTTGTGACAAAGTGCATCAGTGGATGATGAGAATGTCAGTTTTGACAAAGAACACTGTTCATTACTGAAATGCTCTAATTGAGCTGTTAGAATGTCAGAAACAAGCTTTCTGAGCTGAAATCTGCATTTTGTGACAAAGTTCATCAGTGGATGATGAGAATGTCAGTTTTGACAAAGAACACTGTTCATTACTGAAATGCTCTAATTGAGGTGTTAGAATGTCAGAAACAAGCTTTCTGAGCTGAAAACTGCATTTTGTGACAAAGTGCATCAGCGGATGATGAGAATGTCAGTTTTGACAAAGAACACTGTTCAATACTGAAATGCTCTAATTGAGCTGTTAGAATGTCAGAAACAAGCTTTCTGAGAAGAAAAATGCATTTTGTGACATAGTGATTCAGTGGATGATGAGAATGTCTGTTTTGACAAAGAACACTGTTCATTACTGAAATGCTCTAATTGAGGTGTTAGAATGTCAGAAACAAGCTTTCTGAGCTGAAAACTGCATTTTGTGACAAAGTACATCAGTGGATGATGAGAATGTCAGTTTTGACAAAGAACACTGTTCATTACAAAAAAGCTCTAATTGAGCTGTTAGAATGTCAGAAACAAGCTTTCTGAGCAGAAAAATGCATTTTGTGACATAGTTATTCAGTCGATGATGCTAATGTCAGTTTTGACAAAGAACACTGTTCATTACTGAAATGCTCTAATTGAGCTGTTAGAATGTCAGAAACAAGCTTTCTGAGCTGAAAACTGCATTTTGTGACAAAGTGCATCAGTGGATGATGAGAATGTCAGTTTTGACAAAGAACACTGTTCATTACTGAAATGCTCTAATTGAGCTGTTAGAATGTCAGAAACAAGCTTTCTGAGCAGAAAAATGCATTTTGTGACAAAGTGCATCAGTGGATGATGAGAATGTCAGTTTTGACAAAGAACACTTTTCAATACTGAAATGCTCTAATTGAGCTGTTAGAATGTCAGAAACAAGCTTTCTGAGCTGAAAACTGCATTTTGTGACAAAGTGCATCAGTGGATGATGAGAATGTCAGTTTTGACAAAGAACACTGTTCATTACAAAAAAGCTCTAATTGAGCTGTTAGAATGTCAGAAACAATCTTTCTGAGCAGAAAAATGCATTTTGTGACAGAGTTATTCAGTCGATGATGCTAATGTCAGTTTTGACAAAGAACACTGTTCATTACTGAAATGCTCTAATTGAGCTGTTAGAATGTCAGAAACAAGCTTTCTGAGCTGAAATCTGCATTTTGTGACAAAGTTCATCAGTGGATGATGAGAATGTCAGTTTTGACAAAGAACACTGTTCATTACTGAAATGCTCTAATTGAGGTGTTAGAATGTCAGAAACAAGCTTTCTGAGCTGAAAACTGCATTTTGTGACAAAGTGCATCAGCGGATGATGAGAATGTCAGTTTTGACAAAGAACACTGTTCAATACTGAAATGCTCTAATTGAGCTGTTAGAATGTCAGAAACAAGCGTTCTGAGCAGAAAAATGCATTTTGTGACATAGTGATTCAGTGGATGATGAGAATGTCTGTTTTGACAAAGAACACTCTTCATTACTGAAATGCTCTAATTGAGGTGTTAGAATGTCAGAAACAAGCTTTCTGAGCTGAAAACTGCATTTTGTGACAAAGTGCATCAGTGGATGATGAGAATGTCAGTTTTGACAAAGAACACTGTTCATTACTAAAATGCTCTAATTGAGCTGTTAGAATGTCAGAAACAAGCTTTCTGAGCAGAAAAATCCATTTTGTGACAAAGTGATTCAGTGGATGATGCTAATGTCAGTTTTGACAAAGAACACTGTTCATTACTGAAATGCTCTAATTGAGCTGTTAGAATGTCAGAAACAAGCTTTCTGAGCTGAAATCTAAATTTTGTGACAAAGTTCATCAGTGGATGATGAGAATGTCAGTTTTGACAAAGAACACTGTTCATTACTGAAATGCACTAATTGAGGTGTTAGAATGTCAGAAACGAGCTTTCTGAGCTGAAAACTGCATTTTGTGACAAAGTGCATCAGCGGATGATGAGAATGTCAGTTTTGACAAAGAACACTGTTCAATACTGAAATGATCTAATTGAGCTGTTAGAATGTCAGAAACAAGCTTTCTGAGCAGAAAAATGCATTTTGTGACATAGTGATTCAGTGGATGATGAGAATGTCTGTTTTGACAAAGAACACTGTTCATTTCTGAAATGCTCTTAATGAGCTGTTAGAATGTCAAAAACAAGCTTTCTGAGGCTGAAAACTACATTTTGTGACAAAGTGTATCAGTGGATGATGAGAATGTCAGTTTTGACAATGAATACTGTTCATTACTAAAATAATCTAATTGAGCTATTAGAATGTCAGAAACAAGCTTTCTGAGCTGAAAACTGCATTTTGTGACAAAGTGCATCAGTGGATGATGAGAATGTCAGTTTTTGACAAAGAACACTGTTCATTACTAAAATGCTCTAATTGAGCTGTTAGAATGTCAGAAACAAGCTTTCTGAGCTGAAAACTACATTTTGTGACAAAGTGTATCAGTGGATGATGAGAATGTCAGTTTTGACAATGAATACTGTTCATTACTAAAATGCTCTAATTGAGCTGTTAGAATGTCAGAAACAAGCTTTCTGAGCTGAAAACTGCATTTTGTGACATAGTGATTCAGTGGATGATGAGAATGTCAGTTTTGACAATGAATACTGTTCATTACTAAAATGCTCTAATTGAGCTGTTAGAATGTCAGAAACAAGCTTTCTGAGCTGAAAACTACATTTTGTGACGAAGTGTATCAGTGGATGATGAGAATGTCAGTTTTGACAATGAATACTGTTCATTACTAAAATGCTCTAATTGAGCTGTTAGAATGTCAAAAACAAGCTTTCTGAGCTGAAAACTGCATTTTGTGACATAGTGATTCAGTGGATCATGAGAATGTCAGTTTTGACAATGAATACTGTTCATTACTAAAATGCTCTAATTGAGCTGTTAGAATTTCAGAAACAAGCTTTCTGAGCTGAAAACTACATTTTGTGACAAAGTGTATCAGTGGATGATGAGAATGTCAGTTTTGACAATGTATACTGTTCATTACTAAAATGCTCTAATTGAGCTGTTAGAATGTCAGAAACAAGCTTTCTGAGCTGAAAACTGCATTTTGTGACAAAGTGATTCAGTGGATGATGAGAATGTCAGTTTTGACAATGAATACTGTTCATTACTAAAATGCTCTAATTGAGCTGTTAGAATGTCAGAAATAAGCTTTCTGAGCTGAAAACTGCATTTTGTGACAAAGTGCATCAGTGGATGATGAGAATGTCAGTTTTGACAAAGAACACTGTGAATTACAAAAAAGCTCTAATTGAGCTGTTAGAATGTCAGAAACAAGCTTTCTGAGCAGAAAAATGCATTTTGTGACATAGTGATTCAGTGGATGATGCTAATGTCAGTTTTGACAAAGAACACTGTTCATTACTGAAATGCTCTAATTGAGCTGTTATAATGTCAGAAACAAGCTTTCTGAGCTGAAATCTGCATTTTGTGACAAAGTGCATCAGTGGATGATGAGAATGTGAGTTTTTGACAAAGAACACTGTTCATTACTGAAATGCTCTAATTGAGCTGTTATAATGTCAGAAACAAGCTTTCTGAGCTGAAATCTGCATTTTGTGACAAAGTTCATCAGTGGATGATGAGAATGTCAGTTTTGACAAAGAACACTGTTCATTACAAAAAAGCTCTAATTGAGCTGTTAGAATGTCAGAAACAAGCTTTCTGAGCAGAAAAAGGCATTTTGTGACATAGTGATTCAGTGGATGATGAGAATGTCAGTTTTGACAATGAACACTGTTCATAACAAAAAAGCTCTAATTGAGCTGTAAGAATGTCAGAAACAAGCTTTCTGAGCAGAAAAATGATTTTGTGACAAAGTGATTCAGTGGATGATGAGAATGTCAGTTTTGACAAAGAACACTGTTCATTTCTGAAATGCTCTTAATGAGCTGTTAGAATGTCAAAAACAAGCTTTCTGAGGCTGAAAACTACATTTTGTGACAAAGTGTATCAGTGGATGATGAGAATGTCAGTTTTGACAAAGAATACTGTTCATTACTAAAATGCTCTAATTGAGCTGTTAGAATGTCAGAAACAAGCTTTCTGAGCTGAAAAATACATTTTGTGACAAAGTGCATCAGTGGATGATGAGAATGTCAGTTTTTGACAAAGAACACTGTTCATTACTGAAATGCTCTAATTGAGCTGTTAGAATGTCAGAAACAAGCTTACTGAGCTGAAAACTGCATTTTGTGACAAAGTGCATCAGTGGATGATGAGAATGTCAGTTTTGACAAAGAACACTGTTCATTACTGAAATGCTCTAATTGAGCTGTTAGAATGTCAGAAACAAGCTTTCTGAGCTGAAATCTGCATTTTGTGACAAAGTTCATCAGTGGATGATGAGAATGTCAGTTTTGACAAAGAACACTGTTCATTACTGAAATGCTCTAATTGAGGTGTTAGAATGTCAGAAACAAGCTTTCTGAGCTGAAAACTGCATTTTGTGACAAAGTGCATCAGCGGATGATGAGAATGTCAGTTTTGACAAAGAACACTGTTCAATACTGAAATGCTCTAATTGAGCTGTTAGAATGTCAGAAACAAGCTTTCTGAGAAGAAAAATGCATTTTGTGACATAGTGATTCAGTGGATGATGAGAATGTCTGTTTTGACAAAGAACACTGTTCATTACTGAAATGCTCTAATTGAGGTGTTAGAATGTCAGAAACAAGCTTTCTGAGCTGAAAACTGCATTTTGTGACAAAGTACATCAGTGGATGATGAGAATGTCAGTTTTGACAAAGAACACTGTTCATTACAAAAAAGCTCTAATTGAGCTGCTAGAATGTCAGAAACAAGCTTTCTGAGCAGAAAAATGCATTTTGTGACATAGTTATTCAGTCGATGATGCTAATGTCAGTTTTGACAAAGAACACTGTTCATTACTGAAATGCTCTAATTGAGCTGTTAGAATGTCAGAAACAAGCTTTCTGAGCTGAAAACTGCATTTTGTGACAAAGTGCATCAGTGGATGATGAGAATGTCAGTTTTGACAAAGAACACTGTTCATTACTGAAATGCTCTAATTGAGCTGTTAGAATGTCAGAAACAAGCTTTCTGAGCAGAAAAATGCATTTTGTGACAAAGTGCATCAGTGGATGATGAGAATGTCAGTTTTGACAAAGAACACTTTTCAATACTGAAATGCTCTAATTGAGCTGTTAGAATGTCAGAAACAAGCTTTCTGAGCTGAAAACTGCATTTTGTGACAAAGTGCATCAGTGGATGATGAGAATGTCAGTTTTGACAAAGAACACTGTTCATTACAAAAAAGCTCTAATTGAGCTGTTAGAATGTCAGAAACAATCTTTCTGAGCAGAAAAATGCATTTTGTGACATAGTTATTCAGTCGATGATGCTAATGTCAGTTTTGACAAAGAACACTGTTCATTACTGAAATGCTCTAATTGAGCTGTTAGAATGTCAGAAACAAGCTTTCTGAGCTGAAATCTGCATTTTGTGACAAAGTTCATCAGTGGATGATGAGAATGTCAGTTTTGACAAAGAACACTGTTCATTACTGAAATGCTCTAATTGAGGTGTTAGAATGTCAGAAACAAGCTTTCTGAGCTGAAAACTGCATTTTGTGACAAAGTGCATCAGCGGATGATGAGAATGTCAGTTTTGACAAAGAACACTGTTCAATACTGAAATGCTCTAATTGAGCTGTTAGAATGTCAGAAACAAGCTTTCTGAGCAGAAAAATGCATTTTGTGACATAGTGATTCAGTGGATGATGAGAATGTCTGTTTTGACAAAGAACACTCTTCATTACTGAAATGCTCTAATTGAGGTGTTAGAATGTCAGAAACAAGCTTTCTGAGCTGAAAACTGCATTTTGTGACAAAGTGCATCAGTGGATGATGAGAATGTCAGTTTTGACAAAGAACACTGTTCATTACTAAAATGCTCTAATTGAGCTGTTAGAATGTCAGAAACAAGCTTTCTGAGCTGAAAAATGCATTTTGTGACAAAGTGCATGAGTGGACGATGAGAATGTCAGTTTTTGACAAAGAACACTGTTCATTACTGAAATGCTCTAATTGAGCTGTTAGAATGTCAGAAACAAGCTTACTGAGCTGAAAACTGCATTTTGTGACAAAGTGCATCAGTGGATGATGAGAATGTGAGTTTTTGACAAAGAACACTGTTCATTACTGAAATGCTCTAATTGAGGTGTTAGAATGTCAGAAACAAGCTTTCTGAGCTGAAAACTGCATTTTGTGACAAGTGCATCAGCGGATGATGAGAATGTCAGTTTTGACAAAGAACACTGTTCAATACTGAAATGCTCTAATTGAGCTGTTAGAATGTCAGAAACAAGCTTTCTGAGCAGAAAAATGCATTTTGTGACATAGTGATTCAGTGGATGATGAGAATGTCTGTTTTGACAAAGAACACTGTTCATTACTGAAATGCTCTAATTGAGGTGTTAGAATGTCAGAAACAAGCTTTCTGAGCTGAAAACTGCATTTTGTGACAAAGTGCATCAGTGGATGATGAGAATGTCAGTTTTGACAAAGAACACTGTTCATTACTAAAATGCTCTAATTGAGCTGTTAGAATGTCAGAAACAAGCTTTCTGAGCAGAAAAATCCATTTTGTGACAAAGTGATTCAGTGGATGATGCTAATTTCAGTTTTGACAAAGAACACTGTTCATTACTGAAATTCTCTAATTGAGCTGTTAGAATGTCAGAAACAAGCTTTCTGAGCAGAAAAATCCATTTTGTGACAAAGTGATTCAGTGGATGATGCTAATGTCAGTTTTGACAAAGAACACTGTTCATTACTGAAATTCTCTAATTGAGCTGTTAGAATGTCAGAAACAAGCTTTCTGAGCAGAAAAATCCATTTTGTGACAAAGTGATTCAGTGGATGATGCTAATGTCAGTTTTGACAAAGAACACTGTTCATTACTGAAATGCTCTAATTGAGCTGCTAGAATGTCAGAAACAAGCTTTCTGAGCTGAAAACTGCATTTTGTGACAAAGTGCATCAGTGGATGATGAGAATTTCAGTTTTGACAAAGAACACTGTTCATTTCTGAAATGCTCTCAATGAGCTGTTAGAATGTCAGAAATAAGCTTTCTGAGCTGAAAACTGCATTTTGTGACAAAGTGCATCAGTGGATGATGAGAATGTCAGTTTTGACAAAGCACACTGTTCATTTCTGAAATGCTCTCAATGAGCTGTTAGAATGTCAGAAATAAGCTTTCTGAGCTGAAAACTGCATTTTGTGACAAAGTGCATCAGTTGATGGTGAGAATGTCAGTTTTGACAAAGAAGTGCATTACAAAAAGTGCATTACAAAAAAGCTCTAATTGAGCTGTTAGAATGTCAGAAACAAGCTTTCTGAGCAGAAAAATGCATTTTGTGACATAGTGATTCAGTGGATGATGAGAATGTCAGTTTTGACAAAGAACACTGTTCATTACTGAAATGCTCTCAATGAGCTGTTAGAATGTCAGAAACAAGCTTTCTGAGCTGAAAACTACATTTTGTGACAAAGTGTATCAGTGGATGATGAGAATGTCAGTTTTGACAATGAATACTGTTCATTACTAAAACGCTCTAATTGAGCTGTTAGATTGTCAGAAACAAGCTTTCTGAGCTGAAAACTGCATTTTGTGACAAAGTGGATCAGTGCATGATGAGAATGTCAGTTTTGACAAAGAACACTGTTCATTACTGAAATGATCTAATTGAGCTATTAGAATGTCAGAAACAAGCTTTCTTAGCTGAAAACTGCATTTTGTGACATAGTGATTCAGTGGATGATGAGAATGTCAGTTTTGACAAAGAACACTGTTCATTACTGAAATGCTCTCAGTGAGCTGTTAGAATGTCAGAAACAAGCTTACTGAGCTGAAAACTACATTTTGTGACAAAGTGTATCAGTGGATGATGAGAATGTCAGTTTTGACAATAAATACTGCTCATTACTAAAATGCTCTAATTGAGCTGTTAGAATGTCAGAAACAAGCTTTCTGAGCTGAAAACTGCATTTTGTGACAAAGTGCATCAGTGGATGATGAGAATGTCAGTTTTGACAAAGAACACTGTTCATTACTGAAATGCTTTCAATGAGCTGTTAGAATGTCAGAACCAAGCTTTCTGAGCTGAAAACTGGATTTGTGACAACGTGCATCAGTGGATGATGAGAATGTCAGTTTTGACAAAAGAACACTGTGCATTACAAAAAAGCTCTAATTGAGCTGTTAGAATGTCAGAAACAAGCTTTCTGAACAGAAAAAGGCATTTTGTGACATAGTGATTCAGTGGATGATGAGAATGTCAGTTTTGACAATGAACACTGTTCATAACAAAAAAGCTCTAATTGAGCTGTTAGAATGTCAGAAACAAGCTTTCTTTTTTTTTTTTTTTTTTTTTTTTTGACTTATATTTTATTAACAGTTTTATATTTTGTTTACAAACATGCCCAAGAACCTCCCAAGATGACAGTTATACGTACATTTCAAGATATAATAGGTATGTACAAGTAAATAAAGAGAAAATAATACATAACCATAAAATAAAGATAAATGAAGAATGGGAAACTAAACAAAAATAAATCAGAATACAAATACACATTGGAAAGCAGAAAATCAAAATCATTAATTTAGCTTTTATTGTTTTTCTGATAGATTGTCAATGAGATCCCTCCAAAACTGTATCGTCTTCCCAGAGGCACCAAGAATCCTTGCAGTAGTACCTTCCAGACGAGCAATGTCCAAAAGATACGATCTCCATGTCCACATAACCGGTATGGAAGGCTCAAACCATAATTTTAGGATTAATTTTTTAGCTGCAGTAAGGGCAGTGGACAGAATCCTCCTTTGATTAAGAGACAGTGACAACGAAGAATCATCAAGCAGCAGGAAAAGTAATGGTTCTCTCTGGATCTCAATGTCCATCAAGACAGATAGTTCGGTCTGCACCAGTGACCAAAACATTGTAACACAAGGACAATACCAAAACATATGCATATAGGTGCCCATATTAGAACCCTCACATAGGTGGCAAAAAGGATTTAGCTTTCTTTTCATTTTCCACAATAGCCATGGAGTCGTATAAGCCTTATGAATGAGTTTAAAATGAATCATTTGGTGAGCTGGATTTTTAGAGCAGGCAAAACAGTTTTTCCAAACATTGTCCCAATCAATTGTTACATTGAGTTCCCTTTCCCAGAAGTTCTCAATCGGCATTTTTATATATTGGTGTACCACCATCTGTTCATTAATCCTACTTACACTTCCTTTAGAGCCCATACTGGAATCTATCCAATTTATCATGGGATGAGGACCCAATTTAGCCGACCAAGGCACCCCATAGGCTTTCAATACCGATCTTAACCTTAGATATAATGAAAAGGAGGACCTTGGAATAGAAAACTCATCTTGTAGGATCTGAAAGGGCTTAAGCCCATCATCATTGTATATATCTATAAGGGTGAATATGCCGGATTCTGTCCAAGGTGTAAAAATAAAAACATTTTTTGCCATAGAAAGATTAGTATTATGCCAAATAGGTGTGGATTTGCAATATTTAGCTGAAGCTCCCATAGTCTTTTCTGCTGCTTTCCAAATTTTGATAGATTGCCTAATAATTGGGCCAAATTGTGATAACATTGTTTTAGATAATCCTGTAAAGGGTAAATCCTGTAGACGCAATGGATAAATAATATTATTTTCTATTGCCCGCCAAGGTATAAGTGATTCAGTATCCATCCATGTCCTGAGTGGTCTCATTTGGTATGCTAAATAATAGGATTGGAAATCTGGTAACGATAGTCCACCATGTAATTTAAATCTGTGCATAAATTTCAATCGAATTCTAGGACGTTTATTATTCCATATGAATTTTGTCACTATCGAATTAAGTACTTTAAAATAGTCAGTAGGTGGCGCCAGAGGCAAGGTTGAAAATAAAAAGCCTAGTCTTGGGAGTATATTCATTTTGATTGTAGCAATACGGCCATGAACAGCTAAACAGAGAGGGGCCCAGCATTGAAGATCCTTTTTTATGTTATCCAGAAGGGATTGATAATTCCATTTAGCAATGCGAGGTAATGATGGAAAGATTTTAATTCCAAGATAAGTAAACTGGTCAGCAATTGGTATTAAGGTATCAAGAGACTGAATCTCTGATTTAGCTGTTGTGTTAAGGGGCATAAAGACAGACTTATTCCAATTAATTTTATAGCCGGATAATTTGCCGAAAGTATTGAATAGCTGTAGGCACTCCTTAATTGACTCTTTAATATTTGACATATACAACAAACTATCATCTGCATAGAGTGAAATTTTATGAGAGGTGTTCACACAGGTAATAGGAGATATTAACGCACATTGTCTGATTGCTTGAGCCAAAGGCTCTAATGATAAATTAAAAAGCAGTGGTGATAATGGGCAACCTTGTCGAGTACCTCTACCAAGATAAAACGGAGCGGAGATATGAAAACCGGTGAGTACTTTAGCTGAACATTCCGAATAGATGGTTTTAACGGCTCGTTGAAAGAAAGGGCCAAAACCGTAATGCTCCAGAACTGACCATAAGAAATTCCACTCAATTCGATCGAAAGCTTTCTCTGCATCCAGAGAGAGGATTGCAGAGGAAGTCGGGTAATTATCCGTTTGTTCAATGACATGAAGCAGTCTACGTATGTTATCTGCTGCGAATCTCCCCAACATAAAACCGGTTTGATCACCCCCAATCAAATCTCCAACGCAGCTGTTTAATCTTAGAGCTAGCACTTTTGCCATCAATTTCGAGTCGGTGGATAGAAGACTTATTGGTCTGTAACTGGAACATTCTAGTGGGTCCTTCTCCTTCTTCAGTATTAAAGTTATTAAAGCCGTGGTTTGGTCCCTATGCAAAGCTCCCTTCTCCAAAGCAAAATTGAATGAATCCAGAATCAAGGGTGCAACTAAATCCCAAATTGTTTTCAATAGTTCTGGGGGAATTCCATCTAATCCCGGAGCCTTATTATTGTTTAAAGAATCTAGAGCGGATTTTAATTCCTCAATTGTCAGAGGGCTGTCTAGTATTTCCCGCTGAGTGTCATTTAGTTGTGGGAGAGTTACTTGTTTAAGGAACAAATTAATATGTGCTGGTGTGGTTCTGGATTCTGAAGTATATAGCTGTTGGTAATATTGTTCAAATACACTGTTCACCTTTTCAGGTTGGGTGTATACCGAGCCTTCTTGTCTAATAGCTGATATATTGGCCTTAGCTTCGTTCCCTTTCAACCTCCAGGCCAACAATTTTGATGAACGTTCTCCGTGGAAATAATAAGATTGTTTAGTACGGTGTATGATGAATTCAGCTCTATGAGAATAAATAGATTGTAATTCCGCTTTGTAAACTTTTATTTCCTTAGCTCTAGACTCACAAAACTTTTCCTTTAATTCCTTCTCTATTATATCAATCTGTTCTTCCAGTTCTGATTTGCGGTTCTCTCTACATTTTTTGATATAGGCAGAAAAGCTTATACATTTACCCCTTATAAAACATTTAGTGGTTTCCCACAGTATTTGAGGATCTGAGGCTGAATCTCTATTTATTTGTAGGAAATTCACCAAGGAGTTACGTAGATCAGTCACAAATGCATCGTTTTGTAGCAGTGAAGTGTTAAATCTCCATCGATTATTTGTGGCTCTCCGTGAAATTGGGGTTAGTGATGTCATCAAAGGAGAATGATCTGATATGACAATAGGGAGAATATTAACTTTCGCTATATGAGGGGTAAGAGATGGGGATGTAAGGAGATAATCGATTCTAGAATAACTTTTGTGACGTGCTGAGAAAAATGTATAATCTTTGGTGCCATCATTTTGTAGCCGCCAGGCATCATTTAAATTAGCCTGAAGCAAAAAGTCTTTAAAACATTGAGAAATGGGTGCATCGTATTTAGAAAAATGGGATCTATCCAATTGAGTATCCAGCACAGTATTAAAGTCCCCTCCAATCACTAATTGACATTCTTCCAAACTCATTACCAGACATAATAATTCCTGAAAAAATGAGGTGTCCCACTCTGTAGGTGCGTATACGGACATAAAGGCATATTTAACATTATTTAGGGTCCCAACTGCATAAGTAATTCGGCCTGCTGAGTCTCCTCCCGAATTTAAAATTTTGAAAGTGGCATTGCGCCTGGAAATGATCAGTACCCCTTTAGTTTTATTAGCAGCAGAAGAAGAGGAAATCAGTTTAAAATATTTATTTTGAAAGCGATGTACATCTACTGCTTTTAAATGAGATTCTTGTATTAAAGCGATAGTTATATTTTTGCATCTAAGATAATCTAAACATTTAGTTCGTTTAATAGGGCTATTTAAACCGTTAACGTTCCAAGACATAATGTTTATAGCCATATGCTTTTTAAAAGATTGATTCCAAATCTAAACTGAGAAGGGACGGGAAGACCATAGTATAATCCCCCGGAACAATAAGTGTAGAAATTATAGAAGTTAACATACCTATAATCTAACAAAGTATTGATGCACGTAGAAATAAGTAACTGAAATATACATAACTTACTTGGGCATTCTTGGGCAAAGAACATGATAACAACAACAACAACAACAAGAAAAAAAACAAAAGTAAAATGGGCAGCCAGCAAAGAGTTAGAACAAACTCTTCTATCCACCCTCATAGTCCTTATTCTGGGGTACAAGACCACCGTTGCAGCCCGGTTCGTTCTTCCATGCCCGACCCGAACTGGATACGGATGTAAGAGAATCAAATATTCCCGGGGATCTCCATAGGGTTTGCAGGGACGTCCTCGTCCGACTCAGATTCCGGGATTAAGATCGCTGTGGTTTTCAGGGGAACACTTTCAGCGGAATCCAGTTCGGTGATGAATTTCTCGATCTCCTCTGGCGTCTGGAAAATGGAGGACTTTCCTCCGTGAATGACTTTAACCATCGCAGGGTAGAGGAGGAAGGATGAAATCCCTTTTTGGATTAGTTTCTTTCTCGCCGAAGTCATGTCTCTTCTTTTAGTCGCGGTGTGTGTACTGTAGTCCGGGAAAAAAAGCAGCGGTGTTCCTTGATGGAGAATTTGACCAGCCCGACGAGCTCCGTTAAGAATCGCATTTCGATCTGTATAGCGTAGCATCTTGAAGATGATTGTGCGATGGGATGATGTTTTGTGTGTTCCGTTGTAGATACGATGAGCTCTCTCAATCTCAAATTCCTTACCAGCAAGAGAAGGGATCCATTTTGGGAGGTGGTTTTGGATGAATCGTATAGGGTCATCTCCTTCCGTGCCTTCTTTTAATCCCACCAAGCGGACGTTTGACTGACGATTTTTGTCCTCCAGTCTTGCCAACTTCTCTTGTAGAGCACCGACCGCCATCGTAGCCTCACTCGTCTCTTTTTTCGCGTGACGGAGAGCGGTTTGCATATTGTCAAATTTGTTTTTTATTCGACGGACGTCCTCTTCCAAAGTACCGAGTCTGTCAATAATGGGCGCGAGTTCTTCCTTAAGCAACTCTCTGATAAGCCCGAATTGTGTCTTCAACTCCTCGACGACAATGGCGCGGATATCTTCCCCCTGCGCGTCCTGTAGATCCTTAATTCGCTTTTTTACCGGAGAAAACTCCGATGTTTGACGTTTTGACATGTTTTATAACTTCCCCTTCGATGATACGATTAAAATTCGATCAAATGTTGTTAATATCCCTGGGAAATTGTTAAATAACGGATGTCGAGTCGGAGAGCAGTCGAACTACACAGCCATACCTTCAGTGGGTCACGTGACCTTCAGAAACAAGCTTTCTGAGCAGAAAAATTCATTTTGTGACATAGTGATTCAGTGGATGATGCTAATGTCAGTTTTGACAAAGAACACTGTTCATTACTGAAATGCTCTAATTGAGCTTTTAGAATCTCAGAAACAAGCTTTCTGAGCTGAAATCTGCATTTTGTGACAAAGTTCATCAGTGGATGATGAGAATGTCAGTTTTGACAAAGAACACTGTTCATTACTGAAATGATCTAATTGAGCTATTAGAATGTCAGAAACAAGCTTTCTGAGCTGAAAACTGCATTTTGTGACATAGTGATTCAGTGGATGATGAGAATGTCAGTTTTGACAAAGAACACTGTTCATTACTGAAATGCTCTCAGTGAGCTGTTAGAATGTCAGAAACAAGCTTACTGAGCTGAAAACTACATTTTGTGACAAAGTGTATCAGTGGATGATGAGAATGTCAGTTTTGACAATAAATACTGCTCATTACTAAAATGCTCTAATTGAGCTGTTAGAATGTCAGAAACAAGCTTTCTGAGCTGAAAACTGCATTTTGTGACAAAGTGCATCAGTGGATGATGAGAATGTCAGTTTTGACAAAGAACACTGTTCATTACTGAAATGCTTTCAATGAGCTGTTAGAATGTCAGAACCAAGCTTTCTGAGCTGAAAACTGCATTTTGTGACAACGTGCATCAGTGGATGATGAGAATGTCAGTTTTGACAAAAGAACACTGTGCATTACAAAAAAGCTCTAATTGAGCTGTTAGAATGTCAGAAACAAGCTTTCTGAGCAGAAAAAGGCATTTTGTGACATAGTGATTCAGTGGATGATGAGAATGTCAGTTTTGACAATGAACACTGATCATAACAAAAAAGCTCTAATTGAGCTGTTAGAATGTCAGAAACAAGCTTTCTGAGCAGAAAAATTCATTTTGTGACATAGTGATTCAGTGGATGATGCTAATGTCAGTTTTTGACAAAGAACACTGTTCATTACTGAAATGGTCTAATTGAGCTGTTAGAATGTCAGAAACAAGCTTTCTGAGCTGAAAACTGCATTTTGTGACAAAGTGCATAAGTGGATGATGAGAATGTCAGTTTTCACAAAGAACACTGTTCATTACTGAAATGCTCTAATTGAGCTGTTAGAATGTCAGAAACAAGCTTTCTGAGCTGAAAACTGCATTTTGTGACAAAGTGCATCAGTGGATGATGAGAATGTCAGTTTTGACAAAGAACACTGTGCATTACAAAAAAGCTCTAATTGAGCTGTTAGAATGTCAGAAACAAGCTTTCTGAGCAGAAAAAGGCATTTTGTGACATAGTGATTCAGTGGATGATGAGAATGTCAGTTTTGACAATGAACACTGTTCATAACAAAAAAGCTCTAATTGAGCTGTTAGAATGTCAGAAACAAGCTTTCTGAGCAGAAAAATGCATTTTGTGACATAGTGATTCAGTGGATGATGCTAATATCAGTTTTGACAAAGAACACTGTTCATTACTGAAATGCTCTAATTGAGCTGTTAGAATGTCAGAAACAAGCTTTCTGAGCTGAAATCTGCATTTTGTGACAAAGTTCATCAGTGGATGATGAGAATGTCAGTTTTGACAAAGAACATTGTTCATTACTAAAATGCTCTAATTGAGCTGTTAGAATGTCAGAAACAAGCTTTCTGAGCAGAAATCTGCATTTTGTGACAAAGTGATTCAGTGGATGATGAGAATGTCAGTTTTGACAAAGAACACTGTTCATTTCTGAAATGCTCTCAATGAGCTGTTAGAATGTCAAAAACAAGCTTTCTGAGGCTGAAAACTACATTTTGTGACAAAGTGTATCAGTGGATGATGAGAATGTCAGTTTTGACAAAGAACACTGTTCATTACTGAAATGCTCTAATTGAGCTGTTAGAATCTCAGAAACAAGCTTTCTGAGCTGAAAACTGCATTTTGTGACAAAGTTCATCAGTGGATGATGAGAATGTCAGTTTTGACAAAGAACATTGTTCATTACTAAAATGCATTGAGCTGTTAGAATGTCAGAAACAAGCTTTCTGAGCAGAAATATGCATTTTGTGACATAGTGATTCAGTGGATGATGAGAATGTCAGTTTTGACAAAGAACACTTTTCATTTCTGAAATGCTCTCAATGAGCTGTTAGAATGTCAAAAACAAGCTTTCTGAGCTGAAAACTACATTTTGTGACAAAGTGTATCAGTGGATGATGAGAATGTCAGTTTTGACAAAGAATACTGTTCATTACTAAAATGCTCTAATTGAGCTGTTAGAATGTCAGAAACAAGCTTTCTGAGCTGAAAACTGCATTTTGTGACAAAGTGCATCAGTGGATGATGAGAATGTCAGTTTTTGACAAAGAACACTGTTCATTACTGAAATGCTCTAATTGAGCTGTTAGAATGTCAGAAACAAGCTTACTGAGCTGAAAACTGCATTTTGTGAGAAAGTTCATCAGTGGATGATGAGAATGTTAGTTTTGACAAAGAACACTGTTCAATACTGAAATGCTCTAATTGAGCTGTTAGAATGTCAGAAACAAGCTTTCTGAGCAGAAAAATGCATTTTGTGACATAGTGATTCAGTGGATGATGAGAATGTCTGTTTTGACAAAGAACACTGTTCATTACTGAAATGCTCTAATTGAGGTGTTAGAATGTCAGAAACAAGCTTTCTGAGCTGAAAACTGCATTTTGTGACAAAGTGCATCAGTGGATGATGAGAATGTCAGTTTTGACAAAGAACACTGTTCAATACTGAAAAGCTCTAATTGAGCTGTTAGAATGTCAGAAACAAGCTTTCTGAGCTGAAAACTGCATTTTGTGACAAAGTGCATCAGTGGATGATGAGAATGTCAGTTTTGACAAAGAACACTGTTCAATACTGAAAAGCTCTAATTGAGCTGTTAGAATGTCAGAAACAAGCTTTCTGAGCTGAAAACTGCATTTTGTGACAAAGTGCATCAGTGGATGATGAGCATGTCAGTTTTTACAAAGAACACTGTTCATTTCTGAAATGCTCTCAATGAGCTGTTAGAATGTCAGAAACAAGCTTTCTGAGCAGAAAAATGCATTTTGTGACATAGTGATTCAGTGGATGATGCTAATGTCAGTTTTGACAAAGAACACTGTTCATTACTGAAATGCTCTAATTGAGCTGTTAGAATCTCAGAAACAAGCTTTCTGAGCTGAAATCTGCATTTTGTGACAAAGTTCATCAGTGGATGATGAGAATGTCAGTTTTGACAAAGAACACTGTTCTTTACTAAAATGCTCTAACAGAGCTGTTAGAATGTCAGAAACAAGCTTTATGAGCTGAAAACTTTATTTTGTGACAAAGTGATTCAGTGGATGATGAGAATGTCAGTTTTGACAAAGAACACTGTTCATTACTGAAATGCTCTCAGTGAGCTGTTAGAATGTCAGAAACAAGCTTACTGAGCTGAAAACTACATTTTGTGACAAAGTGTATCAGTGGATGATGAGAATGTCAGTTTTGACAATAAATACTGCTCATTACTAAAATGCTCTAATTGAGCTGTTAGAATGTCAGAAACAAGCTTTCTGAGCTGAAAACTGCATTTTGTGACAAAGTGCATCAGTGGATGATGAGAATGTCAGTTTTGACAAAGAACACTGTTCATTACTGAAATGCTTTCAATGAGCTGTTAGAATGTCAGAACCAAGCTTTCTGAGCTGAAAACTGGATTTGTGACAACGTGCATCAGTGGATGATGAGAATGTCAGTTTTGACAAAAGAACACTGTGCATTACAAAAAAGCTCTAATTGAGCTGTTAGAATGTCAGAAACAAGCTTTCTGAACAGAAAAAGGCATTTTGTGACATAGTGATTCAGTGGATGATGAGAATGTCAGTTTTGACAATGAACACTGTTCATAACAAAAAAGCTCTAATTGAGCTGTTAGAATGTCAGAAACAAGCTTTCTGAGCAGAAAAACTCATTTTGTGACATAGTGATTCAGTGGATGATGCTAATGTCAGTTTTGACAAAGAACACTGTTCATTACTGAAATGCTCTAATTGAGCTTTTAGAATCTCAGAAACAAGCTTTCTGAGCTGAAATCTGCATTTTGTGACAAAGTTCATCAGTGGATGATGAGAATGTCAGTTTTGACAAAGAACACTGTTCATTACTGAAATGATCTAATTGAGCTATTAGAATGTCAGAAACAAGCTTTCTGAGCTGAAAACTGCATTTTGTGACATAGTGATTCAGTGGATGATGAGAATGTCAGTTTTGACAAAGAACACTGTTCATTACTGAAATGCTCTCAGTGAGCTGTTAGAATGTCAGAAACAAGCTTACTGAGCTGAAAACTACATTTTGTGACAAAGTGTATCAGTGGATGATGAGAATGTCAGTTTTGACAATAAATACTGCTCATTACTAAAATGCTCTAATTGAGCTGTTAGAATGTCAGAAACAAGCTTTCTGAGCTGAAAACTGCATTTTGTGACAAAGTGCATCAGTGGATGATGAGAATGTCAGTTTTGACAAAGAACACTGTTCATTACTGAAATGCTTTCAATGAGCTGTTAGAATGTCAGAACCAAGCTTTCTGAGCTGAAAACTGCATTTTGTGACAACGTGCATCAGTGGATGATGAGAATGTCAGTTTTGACAAAAGAACACTGTGCATTACAAAAAAGCTCTAATTGAGCTGTTAGAATGTCAGAAACAAGCTTTCTGAGCAGAAAAAGGCATTTTGTGACATAGTGATTCAGTGGATGATGAGAATGTCAGTTTTGACAATGAACACTGTTCATAACAAAAAAGCTCTAATTGAGCTGTTAGAATGTCAGAAACAAGCTTTCTGAGCAGAAAAATTCATTTTGTGACATAGTGATTCAGTGGATGATGCTAATGTCAGTTTTGACAAAGAACACTGTTCATTACTGAAATGCTCTAATTGAGCTTTTAGAATCTCAGAAACAAGCTTTCTGAGCTGAAATCTGCATTTTGTGACAAAGTGCATCAGTGGATGATGAGAATGTCAGTTTTTGACAAAGAACACTGTTCATTACTGAAATGCTCTAATTGAGCTGTTAGAATGTCAGAAACAAGCTTTCTGAGCTGAAATCTGCATTTTGTGACAAAGTTCATCAGTGGATGATGAGAATGTCAGTTTTGACAAAGAACACTGTTCATTACTAAAATGCTCTAATTGAGCTGTTAGAATGTCAGAAACAAGCTTTCTGAGCTAAAAACTGCATTTTGTGACAAAGTGCATCAGTGGATGATGAGAAAGTCAGTTTTGACAAAGAACACTGTTCATTACTTAAATGCTCTAATTGAGGTGTTAGAATGTCAGAAACAAGCTTTCTGAGCTGAAAACTGCATTTTGTGACAAAGTGCATCAGTGGATGATGAGAATGTCAGTTTTGACAAAGAACACTGTTCATTACAAAAAAGCTCTAATTGAGCTGTTAGAATGTCAGAAACAAGCTTTCTGAGAAGAAAAATGCATTTTGTGACATAGTGATTCAGTGGATGATGAGAATGTCAGTTTTGACAAAGAACACTGTTCATTACTGAAATGCTCTCAATGAGCTGTTAGAATGTCAGAAACAAGCTTTCTGAGCTGAAAACTGCATTTTGTGACAAAGTGCATCAGTGGATGATGAGAATGTCAGTTTTTGACAAAGAACACTGTTCATTACTGAAATGGTCTAATTGAGCTGTTAGAATGTCAGAAACAAGCTTTCTGAGCTGAAAACTGCATTTTGTGACAAAGTGCATAAGTGGATGATGAGAATGTCAGTTTTCACAAAGAACACTGTTCATTACTGAAATGCTCTAATTGAGCTGTTAGAATGTCAGAAACAAGCTTTCTGAGCTGAAAACTGCATTTTGTGACAAAGTGCATCAGTGGATGATGAGAATGTCAGTTTTGACAAAGAACACTGTGCATTACAAAAAAGCTCTAATTGAGCTGTTAGAATGTCAGAAACAAGCTTTCTGAGCAGAAAAAGGCATTTTGTGACATAGTGATTCAGTGGATGATGAGAATGTCAGTTTTGACAATGAACACTGTTCATAACAAAAAAGCTCTAATTGAGCTGTTAGAATGTCAGAAACAAGCTTTCTGAGCAGAAAAATGCATTTTGTGACATAGTGATTCAGTGGATGATGCTAATATCAGTTTTGACAAAGAACACTGTTCATTACTGAAATGCTCTAATTGAGCTGTTAGAATGTCAGAAACAAGCTTTCTGAGCTGAAATCTGCATTTTGTGACAAAGTTCATCAGTGGATGATGAGAATGTCAGTTTTGACAAAGAACATTGTTCATTACTAAAATGCTCTAATTGAGCTGTTAGAATGTCAGAAACAAGCTTTCTGAGCAGAAATCTGCATTTTGTGACAAAGTGATTCAGTGGATGATGAGAATGTCAGTTTTGACAAAGAACACTGTTCATTTCTGAAATGCTCTCAATGAGCTGTTAGAATGTCAAAAACAAGCTTTCTGAGGCTGAAAACTACATTTTGTGACAAAGTGTATCAGTGGATGATGAGAATGTCAGTTTTGACAAAGAACACTGTTCATTACTGAAATGCTCTAATTGAGCTGTTAGAATCTCAGAAACAAGCTTTCTGAGCTGAAAACTGCATTTTGTGACAAAGTTCATCAGTGGATGATGAGAATGTCAGTTTTGACAAAGAACATTGTTCATTACTAAAATGCATTGAGCTGTTAGAATGTCAGAAACAAGCTTTCTGAGCAGAAATATGCATTTTGTGACATAGTGATTCAGTGGATGATGAGAATGTCAGTTTTGACAAAGAACACTTTTCATTTCTGAAATGCTCTCAATGAGCTGTTAGAATGTCAAAAACAAGCTTTCTGAGCTGAAAACTACATTTTGTGACAAAGTGTATCAGTGGATGATGAGAATGTCAGTTTTGACAAAGAATACTGTTCATTACTAAAATGCTCTAATTGAGCTGTTAGAATGTCAGAAACAAGCTTTCTGAGCTGAAAACTGCATTTTGTGACAAAGTGCATCAGTGGATGATGAGAATGTCAGTTTTTGACAAAGAACACTGTTCATTACTGAAATGCTCTAATTGAGCTGTTAGAATGTCAGAAACAAGCTTACTGAGCTGAAAACTGCATTTTGTGAGAAAGTTCATCAGTGGATGATGAGAATGTTAGTTTTGACAAAGAACACTGTTCAATACTGAAATGCTCTAATTGAGCTGTTAGAATGTCAGAAACAAGCTTTCTGAGCAGAAAAATGCATTTTGTGACATAGTGATTCAGTGGATGATGAGAATGTCTGTTTTGACAAAGAACACTGTTCATTACTGAAATGCTCTAATTGAGGTGTTAGAATGTCAGAAACAAGCTTTCTGAGCTGAAAACTGCATTTTGTGACAAAGTGCATCAGTGGATGATGAGAATGTCAGTTTTGACAAAGAACACTGTTCAATACTGAAAAGCTCTAATTGAGCTGTTAGAATGTCAGAAACAAGCTTTCTGAGCTGAAAACTGCATTTTGTGACAAAGTGCATCAGTGGATGATGAGAATGTCAGTTTTGACAAAGAACACTGTTCAATACTGAAAAGCTCTAATTGAGCTGTTAGAATGTCAGAAACAAGCTTTCTGAGCTGAAAACTGCATTTTGTGACAAAGTGCATCAGTGGATGATGAGCATGTCAGTTTTTACAAAGAACACTGTTCATTTCTGAAATGCTCTCAATGAGCTGTTAGAATGTCAGAAACAAGCTTTCTGAGCAGAAAAATGCATTTTGTGACATAGTGATTCAGTGGATGATGCTAATGTCAGTTTTGACAAAGAACACTGTTCATTACTGAAATGCTCTAATTGAGCTGTTAGAATCTCAGAAACAAGCTTTCTGAGCTGAAATCTGCATTTTGTGACAAAGTTCATCAGTGGATGATGAGAATGTCAGTTTTGACAAAGAACACTGTTCTTTACTAAAATGCTCTAACAGAGCTGTTAGAATGTCAGAAACAAGCTTTATGAGCTGAAAACTTTATTTTGTGACAAAGTGCATCAGTGGATGATGAGAATGTCAGTTTTGACAAAGAACACTGTTCATTACAAAAAAGCTCTAATTGAGCTGTTAGAATGTCAGAAACAAGCTTTCTGAGCAGAAAAATGCATTTTGTGACATAGTGATTCAGTGGATGATGAGAATGTCAGTTTTGACAAAGAACACTGTTCATTACTGAAATGCTCTCAATGAGCTGTTAGAATGTCAGAAACAAGCTTTCTGAGCTGAAATCTGCATTTTGTAACAAAGTTCATCAGTGGATGCTGAGAATGTCAGTTTTGACGAAGAACACTGTTCATTACTGAAATGCTCTAATTGAGGTGTTAGAATGTCAGAAACAAGCTTTCTGAGCTGAAAACTGCATTTTGTGACAAAGTGCATCAGTGGATGATGAGAATGTCAGTTTTGACAAAGAACACTGTTCAATACTGAAAAGCTCTAATTGAGCTGTTAGAATGTCAGAAACAAGCTTTCTGAGCTGAAAACTACATTTTGTGACAAAGTGTATCAGTGGATGATGAGAATGTCAGTTTTGACAAAGAATACTGTTCATTACTAAAATGCTCTAATTGAGCTGTTAGAATGTCAGAAACAAGCTTTCTGAGCTGAAAACTGCATTTTGTGACAAAGTGCATCAGAGGATGATGAGAATGTCAGTTTTTGACAAAGAACACTGTTCATTACTGAAATGCTCTAACTGAGCTGTTAGAATGTCAGAAACAAGCTTTCTGAGCAGAAATCTGCATTTTGTGACAAAGTGATTCAGTGGATGATGAGAATGTCAGTTTTGACAAAGAACACTTTTCATTTCTGAAATGCTCTCAATGAGCTGTTAGAATGTCAAAAACAAGCTTTCTGAGCTGAAAACTACATTTTGTGACAAAGTGTATCAGTGGATGATGAGAATGTCAGTTTTGACAAAGAATACTGTTCATTACTAAAATGCTCTAATTGAGCTGTTAGAATGTCAGAAACAAGCTTTCTGAGCTGAAAACTGCATTTTGTGACAAAGTGCATCAGTGGATGATGAGAATGTCAGTTTTGACAAAGAATACTGTTCATTACTAAAATGCTCTAATTGAGCTGTTAGAATGTCAGAAACAAGCTTTCTGAGCTGAAAACTGCATTTTGTGACAAAGTGCATCAGTGGATGATGAGAATGTCAGTTTTTGACAAAGAACACTGTTTATTACTGAAATGCTCTAACAGAGCTGTTAGAATGTCAGAAACAAGCTTTCTGAGCTGAAAACTGCATTTTGTGACAAAGTGCATCAGTGGATGATGAGAATGTCAGTTTTGACAAAGAACACTGTTCATTACAAAAAAGCTCTAATTGAGCTGTTAGAATGTCAGAAACAAGCTTTCTGAGCAGAAAAATGCATTTTGTGACATAGTGATTCAGTGGATGATGAGAATGTCAGTTTTGACAAAGAACACTGTTCATTACTGAAATGCTCTCAATGAGCTGTTAGAATGGCAGAAACAAGCTTTCTGAGCTGAAAACTACATTTTGTGACAAAGTGTATCAGTGGATGATGAGAATGTCAGTTTTGACAATGAATACTGTTCATTACTAAATTGCTCTAATTGAGCTGTTAGAATGTCAGAAACAAGCTTTCTGAGCTGAAAACTGCATTTTGTGACAAAGTGCATAAGTGGATGATGAGAATGTCAGTTTTGACAAAGAACACTGTTCATTACAAAAAAGCTCTAATTGAGCTGTTAGAATGTCAGAAACAAGCTTTCTGAGCAGAAAAATGCATTTTGTGACATAGTTATTCAGTCGATGATGCTAATGTCAGTTTTGACAAAGAACACTGTTCATTACTGAAATGCTCTAATTGAGCTGTTAGAATGTCAGAAACAAGCTTTCTGAGCTGAAATCTGCATTTTGTGACAAAGTTCATCAGTGGATGATGAGAATGTCAGTTTTGACAAAGTACACTGTTCATTACTGAAATGCTCTTATTGAGGTGTTAGAATGTCAGAAACAAGCTTTCTGAGCTGAAAACTGCATTTTGTGACAAAGTGCATCAGTGGATGATGAGAATGTCAGTTTTGACAAAGAACACTGGTCATTTCTGAAATGCTCTCAATGAGCTGTTAGAATGTCAGAAATAAGCTTTCTGAGCTGAAAACTGCATTTTGTTACAGAGTGCATCAGTGGATAGTGAGAATGTCAGTTTTGACAAAGAACACTGTTCAATACTGAAATGCTCTAATTGAGCTGTTAGAATGTCAGAAACAAGCTTTCTGAGCTGAAAACTGCATTTTGTGACAAAGTGCATCAGTGGATGATGAGAATGTCAGTTTTGACAAAGAACACTGTTCATTTCTGAAATGCTCTCCATGAGCTGTTAGAATGTCAGAAATAAGCTTTCTGAGCTGAAAACTGCATTTTGTGACAAAGTGCATCAGTGGATGATGAGAATGTCAGTTTTGACAAAGAACACTGTTCATTACTAAAATGCTCTAATTGAGGTGTTAGAATGTCAGAAACAAGCTTTCTGAGCTGAAAACTGCATTTTGTGACAAAGTGCATCAGTGGATGATGAGAATGTCAGTTTTGACAAAGAATACTGTTCATTACAAAAAAGCTCTAATTGAGCTGTTAGAATGTCAGAAACAAGCTTTCTGAGCAGAAAAATGCATTTTGTGACATAGTGATTCAGTGGATGATGAGAATGTCAGTTTTGACAAAGAACACTGTTCATTACTGAAATGCTCTCAATGAGCTGTTAGAATGGCAGAAACAAGCTTTCTGAGCTGAAAACTACATTTTGTGACAAAGTGTATCAGTGGATGATGAGAATGTCAGTTTTGACAATGAATACTGTTCATTACTAAAATGCTCTAATTGAGCTGTTAGAATGTCAGAAACAAGCTTTCTGAGCTGAAAACTGCATTTTGTGACAAAGTGGATCAGTGGATGATGAGAATGTCAGTGTTGACAAAGAACACTGTTCATTACTAAAATGCTCTAATTGAGCTGTTAGAATGTCAGAAACAAGCTTTCTGAGCTGAAAACTGCATTTTGTGACAAAGTGCATAAGTGGATGATGAGAATGTCAGTTTTGACAAAGAACACTGTTCATTACAAAAAAGCTCTAATTGAGCTGTTAGAATGTCAGAAACAAGCTTTCTGAGCAGAAAAATGCATTTTGTGACATAGTGATTCAGTGGATGATGAGAATGTCAGTTTTGACAAAGAACACTGTTCATTACTGAAATGCTCTCAATGAGCTGTTAGAATGGCAGAAACAAGCTTTCTGAGCTGAAAACTACATTTTGTGACAAAGTGTATCAGTGGATGATGAGAATGTCAGTTTTGACAATGAATACTGTTCATTACTAAAATGCTCTAATTGAGCTGTTAGAATGTCAGAAACAAGCTTTCTGAGCTGAAAACTGCATTTTGTGACAAAGTGGATCAGTGGATGATGAGAATGTCAGTGTTGACAAAGAACACTGTTCATTACTAAAATGCTCTAATTGAGCTGTTAGAATGTCAGAAACAAGCTTTCTGAGCTGAAAACTGCATTTTGTGACAAAGTGCATAAGTGGATGATGAGAATGTCAGTTTTGACAAAGAACACTGTTCATTACAAAAAAGCTCTAATTGAGCTGTTAGAATGTCAGAAACAAGCTTTCTGAGCAGAAAAATGCATTTTGTGACATAGTTATTCAGTCGATGATGCTAATGTCAGTTTTGACAAAGAACACTGTTCATTACTGAAATGCTCTAATTGAGCTGTTAGAATGGCAGAAACAAGCTTTCTGAGCTGAAAACTACATTTTGTGACAAAGTGTATCAGTGGATGATGAGAATGTCAGTTTTGACAATGAATACTGTTCATTACTAAAATGCTCTAATTGAGCTGTTAGAATGTCAGAAACAAGCTTTCTGAGCTGAAAACTGCATTTTGTGACAAAGTGCATCAGTGGATGATGAGAATGTCAGTTTTTGACAAAGAACACTGTTCATTACTAAAATGCTCTAATTGAGCTTTTAGAATGTCAGAAACAAGCTTTCTGAGCAGAAAACTACATTTTGTGACAAAGTGTATCAGTGGATGATGAGAATGTCAGTGTTGACAAAGAACACTGTTCATTACTAAAATGCTCTAATTGAGCTGTTAGAATGTCAGAAACAAGCGTTCTGAGCTGAAAACTGCATTTTGTGACAAAGTGCATAAGTGGATGATGAGAATGTCAGTTTTGACAAAGAACACTGTTCATTACAAAAAAGCTCTAATTGAGCTGTTAGAATGTCAGAAACAAGCTTTCTGAGCAGAAAAATGCATTTTGTGACATAGTGATTCGGTGGATGATGAGAATGTCAGTTTTGACAAAGAACACTGTTCATTACTGAAATGCTCTCAATGAGCTGTTAGAATGGCAGAAACAAGCTTTCTGAGCTGAAAACTACATTTTGTGACAAAGTGTATCAGTGGATGATGAGAATGTCAGTTTTGACAATGAATACTGTTCATTACTAAATTGCTCTAATTGAGCTGTTAGAATGTCAGAAACAAGCTTTCTGAGCTGAAAACTGCATTTTGTGACAAAGTGGATCAGTGGATGATGAGAATGTCAGTGTTGACAAAGAACACTGTTCATTACTAAAATGCTCTAATTGAGCTGTTAGATTGTCAGAAACAAGCTTTCTGAGCTGAAAACTGCATTTTGTGACAAAGTGCATAAGTGGATGATGAGAATGTCAGTTTTGACAAAGAACACTGTTCATTACAAAAAAGCTCTAATTGAGCTGTTAGAATGTCAGAAACAAGCTTTCTGAGCAGAAAAATGCATTTTGTGACATAGTTATTCAGTCGATGATGCTAATGTCAGTTTTGACAAAGAACACTGTTCATTACTGAAATGCTCTAATTGAGCTGTTAGAATGTTAGAAACAAGCTTTCTGAGCTGAAATCTGCATTTTGTGACAAAGTTCATCAGTGGATGATGAGAATGTCAGTTTTGACAAAGTACACTGTTCATTACTGAAATGCTCTTATTGAGGTGTTAGAATGTCAGAAACAAGCTTTCTGAGCTGAAAACTGCATTTTGTGACAAAGTGCATCAGTGGATAGTGAGAATGTCATTTTTCACAAAGAACACTGTTCAATACTGAAATGCTCTAATTGAGCTGTTAGAATGTCAGAAACAAGCTTTCTGAGCTGAAAACTGCATTTTGTGACAAAGTGCATCAGTGGATGATGAGAATGTCAGTTTTGACAAAGAACACTGTTCATTTCTGAAATGCTCTCAATGAGCTGTTAGAATGTCAGAAATAAGCTTTCTGAGCTGAAAACTGCATTTTGTGACAAAGTGCATCAGTGGATGATGAGAATGTCAGTTTTGACAAAGAACACTGTTCATTACTAAAATGCTCTAATTGAGGTGTTAGAATGTCAGAAACAAGCTTTCTGAGCTGAAAACTGCATTTTGTGACAAAGTGCATCAGTGGATGATGAGAATGTCAGTTTTGACAAAGAACACTGTTCATTACTAAAATGCTCTAACAGAGCTGTTAGAATGTCAGAAACAAGCTTTCTGAGCTGAAAACTGCATTTTGTGACAAAGTGCATCAGTGGATGATGAGAATGTCAGTTTTGACAAAGAACACTGTTCATTACAAAAAAGCTCTAATTGAGCTGTTAGAATGTCAGAAACAAGCTTTCTGAGCAGAAAAATGCATTTTGTGACATAGTGATTCAGTGGATGATGAGAATGTCAGTTTTGACAAAGAACACTGTTCATTACTGAAATGCTCTCAATGAGCTGTTAGAATGGCAGAAACAAGCTTTCTGAGCTGAAAACTACATTTTGTGACAAAGTGTATCAGTGGATGATGAGAATGTCAGTTTTGACAATGAATACTGTTCATTACTAAAATGCTCTAATTGAGCTGTTAGAATGTCAGAAACAAGCTTTCTGAGCTGAAAACTGCATTTTGTGACAAAGTGGATCAGTGGATGATGAGAATGTCAGTGTTGACAAAGAACACTGTTCATTACTAAAATGCTCTAATTGAGCTGTTAGAATGTCAGAAACAAGCTTTCTGAGCTGAAAACTGCATTTTGTGACAAAGTGCATAAGTGGATGATGAGAATGTCAGTTTTGACAAAGAACACTGTTCATTACAAAAAAGCTCTAATTGAGCTGTTAGAATGTCAGAAACAAGCTTTCTGAGCAGAAAAATGCATTTTGTGACATAGTGATTCAGTGGATGATGAGAATGTCAGTTTTGACAAAGAACACTGTTCATTACTGAAATGCTCTCAATGAGCTGTTAGAATGGCAGAAACAAGCTTTCTGAGCTGAAAACTACATTTTGTGACAAAGTGTATCAGTGGATGATGAGAATGTCAGTTTTGACAATGAATACTGTTCATTACTAAAATGCTCTAATTGAGCTGTTAGAATGTCAGAAACAAGCTTTCTGAGCTGAAAACTGCATTTTGTGACAAAGTGGATCAGTGGATGATGAGAATGTCAGTGTTGACAAAGAACACTGTTCATTACTAAAATGCTCTAATTGAGCTGTTAGAATGTCAGAAACAAGCTTTCTGAGCTGAAAACTGCATTTTGTGACAAAGTGCATAAGTGGATGATGAGAATGTCAGTTTTGACAAAGAACACTGTTCATTACAAAAAAGCTCTAATTGAGCTGTTAGAATGTCAGAAACAAGCTTTCTGAGCAGAAAAATGCATTTTGTGACATAGTTATTCAGTCGATGATGCTAATGTCAGTTTTGACAAAGAACACTGTTCATTACTGAAATGCTCTAATTGAGCTGTTAGAATGTCAGAAACAAGCTTTCTGAGCTGAAATCTGCATTTTGTGACAAAGTTCATCAGTGGATGATGAGAATGTCAGTTTTGACAAAGTACACTGTTCATTACTGAAATGCTCTTATTGAGGTGTTAGAATGTCAGAAACAAGCTTTCTGAGCTGAAAACTGCATTTTGTGACAAAGTGCATCAGTGGATGATGAGAATGTCAGTTTTGACAAAGAACACTGGTCATTTCTGAAATGCTCTCAATGAGCTGTTAGAATGTCAGAAATAAGCTTTCTGAGCTGAAAACTGCATTCTGTTACAAAGTGCATCAGTGGATGATGAGAATGTCAGTTTTGACAAAGAACACTGTTCAATACTGAAATGCTCTAATTGAGCTGTTAGAATGTCAGAAACAAGCTTTCTGAGCTGAAAACTGCATTTTGTGACAAAGTGCATCAGTGGATGATGAGAATGTCAGTTTTGACAAAGAACACTGTTCATTACAAAATAGCTCTAATTGAGCTGTTAGAATGTCAGAAACAAGCTTTCTGAGCAGAAAAAGGCATTTTGTGACATAGTTATTCAGTCGATGATGCTAATGTCAGTTTTGACAAAGAACACTGTTCATTACTGAAATGCTCTAATTGAGCTGTTAGAATGTCAGAAACAAGCTTTCTGAGCTGAAATCTGCATTTTGTGACAAAGTTCATCAGTGGATGATGAGAATGTCAGTTTTGACAAAGAACACTGTTCATTACTGAAATGCTCTAATTGAGGTGTTAGAATGTCAGAAACAAGCTTTCTGAGCTGAAAACTGCATTTTGTGACAAAGTGCATCAGCGGATGATGAGAATGTCAGTTTTGACAAAGAACACTGTTCAATACTGAAATGCTCTAATTGAGCTGTTAGAATGTCAGAAACAAGCTTTCTGAGCAGAAAAATGCATTTTGTGACATAGTGATTCAGTGGATGATGAGAATGTCTGTTTTGACAAAGAACACTGTTCATTACTGAAATGCTCTAATTGAGGTGTTAGAATGTCAGAAACAAGCTTTCTGAGCTGAAAACTGCATTTTCTGACAAAGTGCATCAGTGGATGATGAGAATGTCAGTTTTGACAAAGAACACTGTTCAATACTGAAATGCTCTAATTGAGCTGTTAGAATGTCAGAAACAAGCTTTCTGAGCTGAAAAACTGCATTTTGTGACAAAGTGCATCAGTGGATGATGAGAATGTCAGTTTTGACAAAGAACACTGTTCATTACTGAAATGCTCTCAATGAGCTGTTAGAATGTCAGAAACAAGCTTTCTGAGCTGAAAACTACATTTTGTGACAAAGTGTATCAGTGGATGATGAGAATGTCAGTTTTGACAATGAATACTGTTCATTACTAAAATGCTCTGATTGAGCTGTTAGATTGTCAGAAACAAGCTTTCTGAGCTGAAAACTGCATTTTGTGACAAAGTGGATCAGTGGATGATGAGAATGTCAGTGTTGACAAAGAACACTGTTCATTACAAAAAAGCTCTAATTGAGCTGTTAGAATGTCAGAAACAAGCTTTCTGAGCTGAAAACTACATTTTGTGACAAAGTGTATCAGTGGATGATGAGAATGTCAGTTTTGACAATGAATACTGTTCATTACTAAAATGCTCTAATTGAGCTGTTAGAATGTCAGAAACAAGCTTTCTGAGCTGAAAACTGCATTTTGTGACAAAGTTCATCAGTGGATGATGAGAATGTCAGTTTTGACAAAGAACATTGTTCATTACTAAAATGCTCTAATTGAGCTGTTAGAATGTCAGAAACAAGCTTTCTGAGCAGAAATCTGCATTTTGTGACAAAGTGATTCAGTGGATGATGAGAATGTCAGTTTTGACAAAGAACACTGTTCATTTCTGAAATGCTCTCAATGAGCTGTTAGAATGTCAAAAACAAGCTTTCTGAGGCTGAAAACTACATTTTGTGACAAAGTGTATCAGTGGATGATGAGAATGTCAGTTTTGACAAAGAACACTGTTCATTACTGAAATGCTCTAATTGAGCTGTTAGAATCTCAGAAACAAGCTTTCTGAGCTGAAAACTGCATTTTGTGACAAAGTTCATCAGTGGATGATGAGAATGTCAGTTTTGACAAAGAACATTGTTCATTACTAAAATGCATTGAGCTGTTAGAATGTCAGAAACAAGCTTTCTGAGCAGAAATATGCATTTTGTGACATAGTGATTCAGTGGATGATGAGAATGTCAGTTTTGACAAAGAACACTTTTCATTTCTGAAATGCTCTCAATGAGCTGTTAGAATGTCAAAAACAAGCTTTCTGAGCTGAAAACTACATTTTGTGACAAAGTGTATCAGTGGATGATGAGAATGTCAGTTTTGACAAAGAATACTGTTCATTACTAAAATGCTCTAATTGAGCTGTTAGAATGTCAGAAACAAGCTTTCTGAGCTGAAAACTGCATTTTGTGACAAAGTGATTCAGTGGATGATGAGAATGTCAGTTTTTGACAAAGAACACTGTTCATTACTGAAATGCTCTAATTGAGCTGTTAGAATGTCAGAAACAAGCTTACTGAGCTGAAAACTGCATTTTGTGAGAAAGTTCATCAGTGGATGATGAGAATGTTAGTTTTGACAAAGAACACTGTTCAATACTGAAATGCTCTAATTGAGCTATTAGAATGTCAGAAACAAGCTTTCTGAGCAGAAAAATGCATTTTGTGACATAGTGATTCAGTGGATGATGAGAATGTCTGTTTTGACAAAGAACACTGTTCATTACTGAAATGCTCTAATTGAGGTGTTAGAATGTCAGAAACAAGCTTTCTGAGCTGAAAACTGCATTTTGTGACAAAGTGCATCAGTGGATGATGAGAATGTCAGTTTTGACAAAGAACACTGTTCAATACTGAAAAGCTCTAATTGAGCTGTTAGAATGTCAGAAACAAGCTTTCTGAGCTGAAAACTGCATTTTGTGACAAAGTGCATCAGTGGATGATGAGAATGTCAGTTTTGACAAAGAACACTGTTCAATACTGAAAAGCTCTAATTGAGCTGTTAGAATGTCAGAAACAAGCTTTCTGAGCTGAAAACTGCATTTTGTGACAAAGTGCATCAGTGGATGATGAGCATGTCAGTTTTTACAAAGAACACTGTTCATTTCTGAAATGCTCTCAATGAGCTGTTAGAATGTCAGAAACAAGCTTTCTGAGCAGAAAAATGCATTTTGTGACATAGTGATTCAGTGGATGATGCTAATGTCAGTTTTGACAAAGAACACTGTTCATTACTGAAATGCTCTAATTGAGCTGTTAGAATCTCAGAAACAAGCTTTCTGAGCTGAAATCTGCATTTTGTGACAAAGTTCATCAGTGGATGATGAGAATGTCAGTTTTGACAAAGAACACTGTTCTTTACTAAAATGCTCTAACAGAGCTGTTAGAATGTCAGAAACAAGCTTTATGAGCTGAAAACTTTATTTTGTGACAAAGTGCATCAGTGGATGATGAGAATGTCAGTTTTGACAAAGAACACTGTTCATTACAAAAAAGCTCTAATTGAGCTGTTAGAATGTCAGAAACAAGCTTTCTGAGCAGAAAAATGCATTTTGTGACATAGTGATTCAGTGGATGATGAGAATGTCAGTTTTGACAAAGAACACTGTTCATTACTGAAATGCTCTCAATGAGCTGTTAGAATGTCAGAAACAAGCTTTCTGAGCTGAAATCTGCATTTTGTAACAAAGTTCATCAGTGGATGCTGAGAATGTCAGTTTTGACGAAGAACACTGTTCATTACTGAAATGCTCTAATTGAGGTGTTAGAATGTCAGAAACAAGCTTTCTGAGCTGAAAACTGCATTTTGTGACAAAGTGCATCAGTGGATGATGAGAATGTCAGTTTTGACAAAGAACACTGTTCAATACTGAAAAGCTCTAATTGAGCTGTTAGAATGTCAGAAACAAGCTTTCTGAGCTGAAAACTACATTTTGTGACAAAGTGTATCAGTGGATGATGAGAATGTCAGTTTTGACAAAGAATACTGTTCATTACTAAAATGCTCTAATTGAGCTGTTAGAATGTCAGAAACAAGCTTTCTGAGCTGAAAACTGCATTTTGTGACAAAGTGCATCAGAGGATGATGAGAATGTCAGTTTTTGACAAAGAACACTGTTCATTACTGAAATGCTCTAATTGAGCTGTTAGAATGTCAGAAACAAGCTTTCTGAGCAGAAATCTGCATTTTGTGACAAAGTGATTCAGTGGATGATGAGAATGTCAGTTTTGACAAAGAACACTTTTCATTTCTGAAATGCTCTCAATGAGCTGTTAGAATGTCAAAAACAAGCTTTCTGAGCTGAAAACTACATTTTGTGACAAAGTGTATCAGTGGATGATGAGAATGTCAGTTTTGACAAAGAATACTGTTCATTACTAAAATGCTCTAATTGAGCTGTTAGAATGTCAGAAACAAGCTTTCTGAGCTGAAAACTGCATTTTGTGACAAAGTGCATCAGTGGATGATGAGAATGTCAGTTTTGACAAAGAATACTGTTCATTACTAAAATGCTCTAATTGAGCTGTTAGAATGTCAGAAACAAGCTTTCTGAGCTGAAAACTGCATTTTGTGACAAAGTGCATCAGTGGATGATGAGAATGTCAGTTTTTGACAAAGAACACTGTTTATTACTGAAATGCTCTAATTGAGCTGTTAGAATGTCAGAAACAAGCTTTCTGAGCAGAAATCTGCATTTTGTGACAAAGTGATTCAGTGGATGATGAGAATGTCAGTTTTGACAAAGAACACTTTTCATTTCTGAAATGCTCTCAATGAGCTGTTAGAATGTCAAAAACAAGCTTTCTGAGCTGAAAACTACATTTTGTGACAAAGTGTATCAGTGGATGATGAGAATGTCAGTTTTGACAAAGAATACTGTTCATTACTAAAATGCTCTAATTGAGCTGTTAGAATGTCAGAAACAAGCTTTCTGAGCTGAAAACTGCATTTTGTGACAAAGTGCATCAGTGGATGATGAGAATGTCAGTTTTTGACAAAGAACACTGTTCATTACTGAAATGCTCTAATTGAGCTGTTAGAATGTCAGAAACAAGCTTACTGAGCTGAAAACTGCATTTTGTGACAAAGTGCATCAGTGGATGATGAGAATGTCAGTTTTGACAAAGAACACTGTTCATTACTAAAATGCTCTAACAGAGCTGTTAGAATGTCAGAAACAAGCTTTCTGAGCTGAAAACTGCATTTTGTGACAAAGTGCATCAGTGGATGATGAGAATGTCAGTTTTGACAAAGAACACTGTTCATTACAAAAAAGCTCTAATTGAGCTGTTAGAATGTCAGAAACAAGCTTTCTGAGCAGAAAAATGCATTTTGTGACATAGTGATTCAGTGGATGATGAGAATGTCAGTTTTGACAAAGAACACTGTTCATTACTGAAATGCTCTCAATGAGCTGTTAGAATGGCAGAAACAAGCTTTCTGAGCTGAAAACTACATTTTGTGACAAAGTGTATCAGTGGATGATGAGAATGTCAGTTTTGACAATGAATACTGTTCATTACTAAATTGCTCTAATTGAGCTGTTAGAATGTCAGAAACAAGCTTTCTGAGCTGAAAACTGCATTTTGTGACAAAGTGCATAAGTGGATGATGAGAATGTCAGTTTTGACAAAGAACACTGTTCATTACAAAAAAGCTCTAATTGAGCTGTTAGAATGTCAGAAACAAGCTTTCTGAGCAGAAAAATGCATTTTGTGACATAGTTATTCAGTCGATGATGCTAATGTCAGTTTTGACAAAGAACACTGTTCATTACTGAAATGCTCTAATTGAGCTGTTAGAATGTCAGAAACAAGCTTTCTGAGCTGAAATCTGCATTTTGTGACAAAGTTCATCAGTGGATGATGAGAATGTCAGTTTTGACAAAGTACACTGTTCATTACTGAAATGCTCTTATTGAGGTGTTAGAATGTCAGAAACAAGCTTTCTGAGCTGAAAACTGCATTTTGTGACAAAGTGCATCAGTGGATGATGAGAATGTCAGTTTTGACAAAGAACACTGGTCATTTCTGAAATGCTCTCAATGAGCTGTTAGAATGTCAGAAATAAGCTTTCTGAGCTGAAAACTGCATTTTGTTACAGAGTGCATCAGTGGATAGTGAGAATGTCAGTTTTGACAAAGAACACTGTTCATTACTAAAATGCTCTAATTGAGCTGTTAGAATGTCAGAAACAAGCTTTCTGAGCTGAAAACTGCATTTTGTGACAAAGTGCATAAGTGGATGATGAGAATGTCAGTTTTGACAAAGAACACTGTTCATTACAAAAAAGCTCTAATTGAGCTGTTAGAATGTCAGAAACAAGCTTTCTGAGCAGAAAAATGCATTTTGTGACATAGTGATTCAGTGGATGATGAGAATGTCAGTTTTGACAAAGAACACTGTTCATTACTGAAATGCTCTCAATGAGCTGTTAGAATGGCAGAAACAAGCTTTCTGAGCTGAAAACTACATTTTGTGACAAAGTGTATCAGTGGATGATGAGAATGTCAGTTTTGACAATGAATACTGTTCATTACTAAAATGCTCTAATTGAGCTGTTAGAATGTCAGAAACAAGCTTTCTGAGCTGAAAACTGCATTTTGTGACAAAGTGGATCAGTGGATGATGAGAATGTCAGTGTTGACAAAGAACACTGTTCATTACTAAAATGCTCTAATTGAGCTGTTAGAATGTCAGAAACAAGCTTTCTGAGCTGAAAACTGCATTTTGTGACAAAGTGCATAAGTGGATGATGAGAATGTCAGTTTTGACAAAGAACACTGTTCATTACAAAAAAGCTCTAATTGAGCTGTTAGAATGTCAGAAACAAGCTTTCTGAGCAGAAAAATGCATTTTGTGACATAGTGATTCAGTGGATGATGAGAATGTCAGTTTTGACAAAGAACACTGTTCATTACTGAAATGCTCTCAATGAGCTGTTAGAATGGCAGAAACAAGCTTTCTGAGCTGAAAACTACATTTTGTGACAAAGTGTATCAGTGGATGATGAGAATGTCAGTTTTGACAATGAATACTGTTCATTACTAAAATGCTCTAATTGAGCTGTTAGAATGTCAGAAACAAGCTTTCTGAGCTGAAAACTGCATTTTGTGACAAAGTGGATCAGTGGATGATGAGAATGTCAGTGTTGACAAAGAACACTGTTCATTACTAAAATGCTCTAATTGAGCTGTTAGAATGTCAGAAACAAGCTTTCTGAGCTGAAAACTGCATTTTGTGACAAAGTGCATAAGTGGATGATGAGAATGTCAGTTTTGACAAAGAACACTGTTCATTACAAAAAAGCTCTAATTGAGCTGTTAGAATGTCAGAAACAAGCTTTCTGAGCAGAAAAATGCATTTTGTGACATAGTTATTCAGTCGATGATGCTAATGTCAGTTTTGACAAAGAACACTGTTCATTACTGAAATGCTCTAATTGAGCTGTTAGAATGGCAGAAACAAGCTTTCTGAGCTGAAAACTGCATTTTGTGACAAAGTGCATCAGTGGATGATGAGAATGTCAGTTTTGACAAAGAACACTGTTCATTACAAAAAAGCTCTAATTGAGCTGTTAGAATGTCAGAAACAAGCTTTCTGAGCAGAAAAATGCATTTTGTGACAAAGTGTATCAGTGGATGATGAGAATGTCAGTTTTGACAATGAATACTGTTCATTACTAAAATGCTCTAATTGAGCTGTTAGAATGTCAGAAACAAGCTTTCTGAGCTGAAAACTGCATTTTGTGACAAAGTGCATCAGTGGATGATGAGAATGTCAGTTTTTGACAAAGAACACTGTTCATTACTAAAATGCTCTAATTGAGCTTTTAGAATGTCAGAAACAAGCTTTCTGAGCAGAAAACTACATTTTGTGACAAAGTGTATCAGTGGATGATGAGAATGTCAGTGTTGACAAAGAACACTGTTCATTACTAAAATGCTCTAATTGAGCTGTTAGAATGTCAGAAACAAGCGTTCTGAGCTGAAAACTGCATTTTGTGACAAAGTGCATAAGTGGATGATGAGAATGTCAGTTTTGACAAAGAACACTGTTCATTACAAAAAAGCTCTAATTGAGCTGTTAGAATGTCAGAAACAAGCTTTCTGAGCAGAAAAATGCATTTTGTGACATAGTGATTCAGTGGATGATGAGAATGTCAGTTTTGACAAAGAACACTGTTCATTACTGAAATGCTCTCAATGAGCTGTTAGAATGGCAGAAACAAGCTTTCTGAGCTGAAAACTACATTTTGTGACAAAGTGTATCAGTGGATGATGAGAATGTCAGTTTTGACAATGAATACTGTTCATTACTAAATTGCTCTAATTGAGCTGTTAGAATGTCAGAAACAAGCTTTCTGAGCTGAAAACTGCATTTTGTGACAAAGTGGATCAGTGGATGATGAGAATGTCAGTGTTGACAAAGAACACTGTTCATTACTAAAATGCTCTAATTGAGCTGTTAGATTGTCAGAAACAAGCTTTCTGAGCTGAAAACTGCATTTTGTGACAAAGTGCATAAGTGGATGATGAGAATGTCAGTTTTGACAAAGAACACTGTTCATTACAAAAAAGCTCTAATTGAGCTGTTAGAAAATCAGAAACAAGCTTTCTGAGCAGAAAAATGCATTTTGTGACATAGTTATTCAGTCGATGATGCTAATGTCAGTTTTGACAAAGAACACTGTTCATTACTGAAATGCTCTAATTGAGCTGTTAGAATGTTAGAAACAAGCTTTCTGAGCTGAAATCTGCATTTTGTGACAAAGTTCATCAGTGGATGATGAGAATGTCAGTTTTGACAAAGTACACTGTTCATTACTGAAATGCTCTTATTGAGGTGTTAGAATGTCAGAAACAAGCTTTCTGAGCTGAAAACTGCATTTTGTGACAAAGTGCATCAGTGGATAGTGAGAATGTCAGTTTTGACAAAGAACACTGTTCAATACTGAAATGCTCTAATTGAGCTGTTAGAATGTCAGAAACAAGCTTTCTGAGCTGAAAACTGCATTTTGTGACAAAGTGCATCAGTGGATGATGAGAATGTCAGTTTTGACAAAGAACACTGTTCATTTCTGAAATGCTCTCAATGAGCTGTTAGAATGTCAGAAATAAGCTTTCTGAGCTGAAAACTGCATTTTGTGACAAAGTGCATCAGTGGATGATGAGAATGTCAGTTTTGACAAAGAACACTGTTCATTACTAAAATGCTCTAATTGAGGTGTTAGAATGTCAGAAACAAGCTTTCTGAGCTGAAAACTGCATTTTGTGACAAAGTGCATCAGTGGATGATGAGAATGTCAGTTTTGACAAAGAACACTGTTCATTACTAAAATGCTCTAACAGAGCTGTTAGAATGTCAGAAACAAGCTTTCTGAGCTGAAAACTGCATTTTGTGACAAATTGCATCAGTGGATGATGAGAATGTCAGTTTTGACAAAGAACACTGTTCATTACAAAAAAGCTCTAATTGAGCTGTTAGAATGTCAGAAACAAGCTTTCTGAGCAGAAAAATGCATTTTGTGACATAGTGATTCAGTGGATGATGAGAATGTCAGTTTTGACAAAGAACACTGTTCATTACTGAAATGCTCTCAATGAGCTGTTAGAATGGCAGAAACAAGCTTTCTGAGCTGAAAACTACATTTTGTGACAAAGTGTATCAGTGGATGATGAGAATGTCAGTTTTGACAATGAATACTGTTCATTACTAAAATGCTCTAATTGAGCTGTTAGAATGTCAGAAACAAGCTTTCTGAGCTGAAAACTGCATTTTGTGACAAAGTGCATAAGTGGATGATGAGAATGTCAGTTTTGACAAAGAACACTGTTCATTACTAAAATGCTCTAATTGAGCTGTTAGAATGTCAGAAACAAGCTTTCTGAGCTGAAAACTGCATTTTGTGACAAAGTGCATAAGTGGATGATGAGAATGTCAGTTTTGACAAAGAACACTGTTCATTACTAAAATGCTCTAATTGAGCTGTTAGAATGTCAGAAACAAGCTTTCTGAGCTGAAAACTGCATTTTGTGACAAAGTGCATAAGTGGATGATGAGAATGTCAGTTTTGACAAAGAACACTGTTCATTACAAAAAAGCTCTAATTGAGCTGTTAGAATGTCAGAAACAAGCTTTCTGAGCAGAAAAATGCATTTTGTGACATAGTGATTCAGTGGATGATGAGAATGTCAGTTTTGACAAAGAACACTGTTCATTACTGAAATGCTCTCAATGAGCTGTTAGAATGGCAGAAACAAGCTTTCTGAGCTGAAAACTACATTTTGTGACAAAGTGTATCAGTGGATGATGAGAATGTCAGTTTTGACAATGAATACTGTTCATTACTAAAATGCTCTAATTGAGCTGTTAGAATGTCAGAAACAAGCTTTCTGAGCTGAAAACTGCATTTTGTGACAAAGTGGATCAGTGGATGATGAGAATGTCAGTGTTGACAAAGAACACTGTTCATTACTAAAATGCTCTAATTGAGCTGTTAGAATGTCAGAAACAAGCTTTCTGAGCTGAAAACTGCATTTTGTGACAAAGTGCATAAGTGGATGATGAGAATGTCAGTTTTGACAAAGAACACTGTTCATTACAAAAAAGCTCTAATTGAGCTGTTAGAATGTCAGAAACAAGCTTTCTGAGCAGAAAAATGCATTTTGTGACATAGTGATTCAGTGGATGATGAGAATGTCAGTTTTGACAAAGAACACTGTTCATTACTGAAATGCTCTCAATGAGCTGTTAGAATGGCAGAAACAAGCTTTCTGAGCTGAAAACTACATTTTGTGACAAAGTGTATCAGTGGATGATGAGAATGTCAGTTTTGACAATGAATACTGTTCATTACTAAAATGCTCTAATTGAGCTGTTAGAATGTCAGAAACAAGCTTTCTGAGCTGAAAACTGCATTTTGTGACAAAGTGGATCAGTGGATGATGAGAATGTCAGTGTTGACAAAGAACACTGTTCATTACTAAAATGCTCTAATTGAGCTGTTAGAATGTCAGAAACAAGCTTTCTGAGCTGAAAACTGCATTTTGTGACAAAGTGCATAAGTGGATGATGAGAATGTCAGTTTTGACAAAGAACACTGTTCATTACAAAAAAGCTCTAATTGAGCTGTTAGAATGTCAGAAACAAGCTTTCTGAGCAGAAAAATGCATTTTGTGACATAGTTATTCAGTCGATGATGCTAATGTCAGTTTTGACAAAGAACACTGTTCATTACTGAAATGCTCTAATTGAGCTGTTAGAATGTCAGAAACAAGCTTTCTGAGCTGAAATCTGCATTTTGTGACAAAGTTCATCAGTGGATGATGAGAATGTCAGTTTTGACAAAGAACACTGTTCATTGCTGAAATGCTCTTATTTGAGGTGTTAGAATGTCAGAAACAAGCTTTCTGAGCTGAAAACTGCATTTTGTGACAAAGTGCATCAGTGGATGATGAGAATGTCAGTTTTGACAAAGAACACTGGTCATTTCTGAAATGCTCTCAATGAGCTGTTAGAATGTCAGAAATAAGCTTTCTGAGCTGAAAACTGCATTCTGTTACAAAGTGCATCAGTGGATGATGAGAATGTCAGTTTTGACAAAGAACACTGTTCAATACTGAAATGCTCTAATTGAGCTGTTAGAATGTCAGAAACAAGCTTTCTGAGCTGAAAACTGCATTTTGTGACAAAGTGCATCAGTGGATGATGAGAATGTCAGTTTTGACAAAGAACACTGTTCATTACAAAAAAGCTCTAATTGAGCTGTTAGAATGTCAGAAACAAGCTTTCTGAGCAGAAAAAGGCATTTTGTGACATAGTTATTCAGTCGATGATGCTAATGTCAGTTTTGACAAAGAACACTGTTCATTACTGAAATGCTCTAATTGAGCTGTTAGAATGTCAGAAACAAGCTTTCTGAGCTGAAATCTGCATTTTGTGACAAAGTTCATCAGTGGATGATGAGAATGTCAGTTTTGACAAAGAACACTGTTCATTACTGAAATGCTCTAATTGAGGTGTTAGAATGTCAGAAACAAGCTTTCTGAGCTGAAAACTGCATTTTGTGACAAAGTGCATCAGCGGATGATGAGAATGTCAGTTTTGACAAAGAACACTGTTCAATACTGAAATGCTCTAATTGAGCTGTTAGAATGTCAGAAACAAGCTTTCTGAGCAGAAAAATGCATTTTGTGACATAGTGATTCAGTGGATGATGAGAATGTCTGTTTTGACAAAGAACACTGTTCATTACTGAAATGCTCTAATTGAGGTGTTAGAATGTCAGAAACAAGCTTTCTGAGCTGAAAACTGCATTTTCTGACAAAGTGCATCAGTGGATGATGAGAATGTCAGTTTTGACAAAGAACACTGTTCAATACTGAAATGCTCTAATTGAGCTGTTAGAATGTCAGAAACAAGCTTTCTGAGCTGAAAAACTGCATTTTGTGACAAAGTGCATCAGTGGATGATGAGAATGTCAGTTTTGACAAAGAACACTGTTCATTACTGAAATGCTCTCAATGAGCTGTTAGAATGTCAGAAACAAGCTTTCTGAGCTGAAAACTACATTTTGTGACAAAGTGTATCAGTGGATGATGAGAATGTCAGTTTTGACAATGAATACTGTTCATTACTAAAATGCTCTGATTGAGCTGTTAGATTGTCAGAAACAAGCTTTCTGAGCTGAAAACTGCATTTTGTGACAAAGTGGATCAGTGGATGATGAGAATGTCAGTGTTGACAAAGAACACTGTTCATTACAAAAAAGCTCTAATTGAGCTGTTAGAATGTCAGAAACAAGCTTTCTGAGCTGAAAACTACATTTTGTGACAAAGTGTATCAGTGGATGATGAGAATGTCAGTTTTGACAATGAATACTGTTCATTACTAAAATGCTCTAATTGAGCTGTTAGAATGTCAGAAACAAGCTTTCTGAGCTGAAAACTGCATTTTGTGACAAAGTGGATCAGTGGATGATGAGAATGTCAGTGTTGACAAAGAACACTGTTCATTACTAAAATGCTCTAATTGAGCTGTTAGAATGTCAGAAACAAGCTTTCTGAGCTGAAAACTGCATTTTGTGACAAAGTTCATCAGTGGATGATGAGAATGTCAGTTTTGACAAAGAACACTGTTCATTGCTGAAATGCTCTTATTTGAGGTGTTAGAATGTCAGAAACAAGCTTTCTGAGCTGAAAACTGCATTTTGTGACAAAGTGCATCAGTGGATGATGAGAATGTCAGTTTTGACAAAGAACACTGGTCATTTCTGAAATGCTCTCAATGAGCTGTTAGAATGTCAGAAATAAGCTTTCTGAGCTGAAAACTGCATTCTGTTACAAAGTGCATCAGTGG
Organism: Barbatula barbatula; assembly: GCF_947034865.1. Taxonomy (NCBI): domain Eukaryota; kingdom Metazoa; phylum Chordata; class Actinopteri; order Cypriniformes; family Nemacheilidae; genus Barbatula; species Barbatula barbatula. Next base: position 17,122,004 of record NC_136778.1, on the reverse strand, counting down.
ATGATGAGAATGTCAGTTTTGACAAAGAACACTGTTCAATACTGAAATGCTCTAATTGAGCTGTTAGAATGTCAGAAACAAGCTTTCTGAGCTGAAAACTGCATTTTGTGACAAAGTGCATCAGTGGATGATGAGAATGTCAGTTTTGACAAAGAACACTGTTCATTACAAAAAAGCTCTAATTGAGCTGTTAGAATGTCAGAAACAAGCTTTCTGAGCAGAAAAAGGCATTTTGTGACATAGTTATTCAGTCGATGATGCTAATGTCAGTTTTGACAAAGAACACTGTTCATTACTGAAATGCTCTAATTGAGCTGTTAGAATGTCAGAAACAAGCTTTCTGAGCTGAAATCTGCATTTTGTGACAAAGTTCATCAGTGGATGATGAGAATGTCAGTTTTGACAAAGAACACTGTTCATTACTGAAATGCTCTAATTGAGGTGTTAGAATGTCAGAAACAAGCTTTCTGAGCTGAAAACTGCATTTTGTGACAAAGTGCATCAGCGGATGATGAGAATGTCAGTTTTGACAAAGAACACTGTTCAATACTGAAATGCTCTAATTGAGCTGTTAGAATGTCAGAAACAAGCTTTCTGAGCAGAAAAATGCATTTTGTGACATAGTGATTCAGTGGATGATGAGAATGTCAGTTTTGACAAAGAACACTGTTCATTACTGAAATGCTCTAATTGAGGTGTTAGAATGTCAGAAACAAGCTTTCTGAGCTGAAAACTGCATTTTCTGACAAAGTGCATCAGTGGATGATGAGAATGTCAGTTTTGACAAAGAACACTGTTCAATACTGAAATGCTCTAATTGAGCTGTTAGAATGTCAGAAACAAGCTTTCTGAGCTGAAAAACTGCATTTTGTGACAAAGTGCATCAGTGGATGATGAGAATGTCAGTTTTGACAAAGAACACTGTTCATTACTGAAATGCTCTCAATGAGCTGTTAGAATGTCAGAAACAAGCTTTCTGAGCTGAAAACTACATTTTGTGACAAAGTGTATCAGTGGATGATGAGAATGTCAGTTTTGACAATGAATACTGTTCATTACTAAAATGCTCTGATTGAGCTGTTAGATTGTCAGAAACAAGCTTTCTGAGCTGAAAACTGCATTTTGTGACAAAGTGGATCAGTGGATGATGAGAATGTCAGTGTTGACAAAGAACACTGTTCATTACAAAAAAGCTCTAATTGAGCTGTTAGAATGTCAGAAACAAGCTTTCTGAGCTGAAAACTACATTTTGTGACAAAGTGTATCAGTGGATGATGAGAATGTCAGTTTTGACAATGAATACTGTTCATTACTAAAATGCTCTAATTGAGCTGTTAGAATGTCAGAAACAAGCTTTCTGAGCTGAAAACTGCATTTTGTGACAAAGTGGATCAGTGGATGATGAGAATGTCAGTGTTGACAAAGAACACTGTTCATTACTAAAATGCTCTAATTGAGCTGTTAGAATGTCAGAAACAAGCTTTCTGAGCTGAAAACTGCATTTTGTGACAAAGTGCATAAGTGGATGATGAGAATGTCAGTTTTGACAAAGAACACTGTTCATTACAAAAAAGCTCTAATTGAGCTGTTAGAATGTCAGAAACAAGCTTTCTGAGCAGAAAAATGCATTTTGTGACATAGTTATTCAGTCGATGATGCTAATGTCAGTTTTGACAAAGAACACTGTTCATTACTGAAATGCTCTAATTGAGCTGTTAGAATGTCAGAAACAAGCTTTCTGAGCTGAAATCTGCATTTTGTGACAAAGTTCATCAGTGGATGATGAGAATGTCAGTTTTGACAAAGTACACTGTTCATTACTGAAATGCTCTTATTGAGGTGTTAGAATGTCAGAAACAAGCTTTCTGAGCTGAAAACTGCATTTTGTGACAAAGTGCATCAGTGGATGATGAGAATGTCAGTTTTGACAAAGAACACTGGTCATTTCTGAAATGCTCTCAATGAGCTGTTAGAATGTCAGAAATAAGCTTTCTGAGCTGAAAACTGCATTCTGTTACAAAGTGCATCAGTGGATGATGAGAATGTCAGTTTTGACAAAGAACACTGTTCAATACTGAAATGCTCTAATTGAGCTGTTAGAATGTCAGAAACAAGCTTTCTGAGCTGAAAACTGCATTTTGTGACAAAGTGCATCAGTGGATGATGAGAATGTCAGTTTTGACAAAGAACACTGTTCATTACAAAAAAGCTCTAATTGAGCTGTTAGAATGTCAGAAACAAGCTTTCTGAGCAGAAAAAGGCATTTTGTGACATAGTTATTCAGTCGATGATGCTAATGTCAGTTTTGACAAAGAACACTGTTCATTACTGAAATGCTCTAATTGAGCTGTTAGAATGTCAGAAACAAGCTTTCTGAGCTGAAATCTGCATTTTGTGACAAAGTTCATCAGTGGATGATGAGAATGTCAGTTTTGACAAAGAACACTGTTCATTACTGAAATGCTCTAATTGAGGTGTTAGAATGTCAGAAACAAGCTTTCTGAGCTGAAAACTGCATTTTGTGACAAAGTGCATCAGCGGATGATGAGAATGTCAGTTTTGACAAAGAACACTGTTCAATACTGAAATGCTCTAATTGAGCTGTTAGAATGTCAGAAACAAGCTTTCTGAGCAGAAAAATGCATTTTGTGACATAGTGATTCAGTGGATGATGAGAATGTCTGTTTTGACAAAGAACACTGTTCATTACTGAAATGCTCTAATTGAGGTGTTAGAATGTCAGAAACAAGCTTTCTGAGCTGAAAACTGCATTTTGTGACAAAGTGCATCAGTGGATGATGAGAATGTCAGTTTTGACAAAGAACACTGTTCAATACTGAAATGCTCTAATTGAGCTGTTAGAATGTCAGAAACAAGCTTTCTGAGCTGAAAAACTGCATTTTGTGACAAAGTGCATCAGTGGATGATGAGAATGTCAGTTTTGACAAAGAACACTGTTCATTACTGAAATGCTCTCAATGAGCTGTTAGAATGTCAGAAACAAGCTTTCTGAGCTGAAAACTACATTTTGTGACAAAGTGTATCAGTGGATGATGAGAATGTCAGTTTTGACAATGAATACTGTTCATTACTAAAATGCTCTGATTGAGCTGTTAGATTGTCAGAAACAAGCTTTCTGAGCTGAAAACTGCATTTTGTGACAAAGTGGATCAGTGGATGATGAGAATGTCAGTGTTGACAAAGAACACTGTTCATTACAAAAAAGCTCTAATTGAGCTGTTAGAATGTCAGAAACAAGCTTTCTGAGCAGAAAAATGCATTTTGTGACATAGTTATTCAGTCGATGATGCTAATGTCAGTTTTGACAAAGAACACTGTTCATTACTGAAATGCTCTAATTGAGCTGTTAGAATGTCAGAAACAAGCTTTCTGAGCTGAAATCTGCATTCTGTGACAAAGTTCATCAGTGGATGATGAGAATGTCAGTTTTGACAAAGAACACTGTTCATTGCTGAAATGCTCTAATTTGAGGTGTTAGAATGTCAGAAACAAGCTTTCTGAGCTAAAAACTGCATTTTGTGACAAAGTGAATCAGTGGATGATGAGAATGTCAGTTTTGACAAAGAACACTGGTCATTTCTGAAATGCTCTCAATGAGCTGTTAGAATGTCAGAAATAAGCTTTCTGAGCTGAAAACTGCATTTTGTGACAAAGTGCATCAGTGGATGATGAGAATGTCAGTTTTGACAAAGAACACTGTTCAATACTGATATGCTCTAATTGAGCTGTTAGAATGTCAGAAACAATCTTTCTGAGCTGAAAACTGCATTTTGTGACAAAGTGCATCAGTGGATGATGAGAATGTCAGTTTTGACAAAGAACACTGTTCATTTCTGAAATGCTCTAACAGAGCTGTTAGAATGTCAGAAACAAGCTTTCTGAGCTGAAAACTGCATTTTGTGACAAAGTGCATCAGTGGATGATGAGAATGTCAGTTTTGACAAAGAACACTGTTCATTACAAAAAAGCTCTAATTGAGCTGTTAGAATGTCAGAAACAAGCTTTCTGAGCAGAAAAATGCATTTTGTGACATAGTGATTCAGTGGATGATGAGAATGTCAGTTTTGACAAAGAACACTGTTCATTACTGAAAAGCTCTCAATGAGCTGTTAGAATGTCAGAAACAAGCTTTCTGAGCTGAAAACTACATTTTGTGACAAAGTGTATCAGTGGATGATGAGAATGTCAGTTTTGACAATGAATACTGTTCATTACTAAAATGCTCTAATTGAGCTGTTAGAATGTCAGAAACAAGCTTTCTGAGCTGAAAACTGCATTTTGTGACAAAGTGGATCAGTGGATGATGAGAATGTCAGTTTTGACAAAGAACACTGTTCATTACTAAAATGCTCTAATTGAGCTGTTAGAATGTCAGAAACAAGCTTTCTGAGCTGAAAACTGCATTTTGTGACAAAGTGCAACAGAGGATTATGAGAAAATCAGTTTTGACTAAGAACACTGTTCATTACTGAAATGCTCCAATTGAATTGTTGTTAGATTGTCAGAAACTCAGTTTTGACAAAGAACACTGTTCATTACTAAAATGCTCTACTTGATCTGTTAGAATGTCAGAAACTCAGTTTTGACAAAGAACACTGTTCATCACTGGAATGCTCTAATTGAACTGTTAGAATGTCAGAAGCAGGCTTTCTGAGCTGAAAACTGCATTTTGTGACAAAGTGCATCAGAGGAGGTTAAGAAACTCAGTTTTGACAAAGAACACTGTTCATTACTAAAATGCTCTAAATGAGCTGTTAGAATGTCAGAAACAAGCTTTCTGAGCTGAAAACTGCATTTTGTGACACAGTGCATCAGTGGATGATGAGAATGTCAGTTTTGACAAAGAACACTGTTCATTACAAAAAAGCTCTAATTGAGCTGTTAGAATGTCAGAAACAAGCTTTCTGAGCAGAAAAATTAATTTTGTGACATAGTGATTCAGTGGATGATGAGAATGTCAGTTTTGACAAAGAACACTGTTCATTACAAAAAAGCTCTAATTGAGCTGTTAGAATGTCAGAAACAAGCTTTCTGAGCAGAAAAAGGCATTTTGTGACATAGTTATTCAGTCGATGATGCTAATGTCAGTTTTGACAAAGAACACTGTTCATTACAAAAAAGCTCTAATTGAGCTGTTAGAATGTCAGAAACAAGCTTTCTGAGCTGAAATCTGCATTTTGTGACAAAGTTCATCAGTGGATGATGAGAATGTCAGTTTTGACAAAGAACACTGTTCAATACTGAAATGCTCTAATTGAGCTGTTAGAATGTCAGAAACAAGCTTTCTGAGCTGAAAAACTGCATTTTGTGACAAAGTGCATCAGTGGATGATGAGAATGTCAGTTTTGACAAAGAACACTGTTCATTTCTGAAATGCTCTCAATGAGCTGTTAGAATGTCAGAAATAAGCTTTCTGAGCTGAAAACTGCATTTTGTGACAAAGTGCATCAGTGGATGATGAGAATGTCAGTTTTGACAAAGAACACTGTTCAATACTGAAATGCTCTAATTGAGCTGTTAGAATGTCAGAAACAAGCTTTCTGAGCTGAAAACTGCATTTTGTGACAAAGTGCATCAGTGGATGATGAGAATGTCAGTTTTGACAAAGAACACTGTTCAATACTGAAATGCTCTAATTGAGCTGTTAGAATGTCAGAAACAAGCTTTCTGAGCTGAAAACTGCATTTTGTGACAAAGTGCATCAGTGGATGATGAGAATGTCAGTTTTGACAAAGAACACTGTTCATTACTAAAATGCTCTAATTGAGGTGTTAGAATGTCAGAAACAAGCTTTCTGAGCTGAAAACTGCATTTTGTGACAAAGTGCATCAGTGGATGATGAGAATGTCAGTTTTGACAAAGAACACTGTTCATTACTAAAATGCTCTAACAGAGCTGTTAGAATGTCAGAAACAAGCTTTCTGAGCTGAAAACTGCATTTTGTGACAAAGTGCATCAGTGGATGATGAGAATGTCAGTTTTGACAAAGAACACTGTTCATTACAAAAAAAGCTCTAATTGAGCTGTTAGAATGTCAGAAACAAGCTTTCTGAGCAGAAAAATGCATTTTGTGACATAGTTATTCAGTCGATGATGCTAATGTCAGTTTTGACAAAGAACACTGTTCATTACTGAAATGCTCTAATTGAGCTGTTAGAATGTCAGAAACAAGCTTTCTGAGCTGAAATCTGCATTTTGTGACAAAGTTCATCAGTGGATGATGAGAATGTCAGTTTTGACAAAGAACACTGTTCATTGCTGAAATGCTCTAATTTGAGGTGTTAGAATGTCAGAAACAAGCTTTCTGAGCTGAAAACTGCATTTTGTGACAAAGTGCATCAGTGGATGATGAGAATGTCAGTTTTGACAAAGAACACTGGTCATTTCTGAAATGCTCTCAATGAGCTGTTAGAATGTCAGAAATAAGCTTTCTGAGCTGAAAACTGCATTTTGTGACAAAGTGCATCAGTGGATGATGAGAATGTCAGTTTTGACAAAGAACACTGTTCAATACTGAAATGCTCTAATTGAGCTGTTAGAATGTCAGAAACAAGCTTTCTGAGCTGAAAACTGCATTTTGTGACAAATTGCATCAGTGGATGATGAGAATGTCAGTTTTGACAAAGAACACTGTTCATTTCTGAAATGCTCTAACAGAGCTGTTAGAATGTCAGAAACAAGCTTTCTGAGCTGAAAACTGCATTTTGTGACAAAGTGCATCAGTGGATGATGAGAATGTCAGTTTTGACAAAGAACACTGTTCATTACAAAAAAGCTCTAATTGAGCTGTTAGAATGTCAGAAACAAGCTTTCTGAGCAGAAAAATGCATTTTGTGACAAAGTGATTCAGTGGATGATGAGAATGTCAGTTTTGACAATGAATACTGTTCATTACTGAAAAGCTCTCAATGAGCTGTTAGAATGTCAGAAACAAGCTTTCTGAGCTGAAAACTACATTTTGTGACAAAGTGTATCAGTGGATGATGAGAATGTCAGTTTTGACAATGAATACTGTTCATTACTAAAATGCTCTAATTGAGCTGTTAGAATGTCAGAAACAAGCTTTCTGAGCTGAAAACTGCATTTTGTGACAAAGTGCAACAGAGGATTATGAGAAAATCAGTTTTGACTAAGAACACTGTTCATTACTGAAATGCTCCAATTGAATTGTTGTTAGATTGTCAGAAACTCAGTTTTGACAAAGAACACTGTTCATTACTAAAATGCTCTACTTGATCTGTTAGAATGTCAGAAACTCAGTTTTGACAAAGAACACTGTTCATCACTGGAATGCTCTAATTGAACTGTTAGAATGTCAGAAGCAGGCTTTCTGAGCTGAAAACTGCATTTTGTGACAAAGTGCATCAGAGGAGGTTAAGAAACTCAGTTTTGACAAAGAACACTGTTCATTACTAAAATGCTCTAAATGAGCTGTTAGAATGTCAGAAACAAGCTTTCTGAGCTGAAAACTGCATTTTGTGACATAGTGCATCAGAGGACGATGAGAAAATCAGTTTTGACAAAGAACACTGTTCATTACTAAAATACTCTAATTGAGCTGTTAGAATGTCAGAAACAAGTTTACTGAGCTGAAAACTGCATTTTGTGACACAGTGCATCAGTGGATGATGAGAATGTCAGTTTTGACAAAGAACACTGTTCATTACAAAAAAGCTCTAATTGAGCTGTTAGAATGTCAGAAACAAGCTTTCTGAGCAGAAAAATGAATTTTGTGACATAGTGATTCAGTGGATGATGAGAATGTCAGTTTTGACAAAGAACACTGTTCATTACAAAAAAGCTCTAATTGAGCTGTTAGAATGTCAGAAACAAGCTTTCTGAGCAGAAAAAGGCATTTTGTGACATAGTTATTCAGTCGATGATGCTAATGTCAGTTTTGACAAAGAACACTGTTCATTACTGAAATGCTCTATTTGAGCTGTTAGAATGTCAGAAACAAGCTTTCTGAGCTGAAATCTGCATTTTGTGACAAAGTTCATCAGTGGATGATGAGAATGTCAGTTTTGACAAAGAACACTGTTCATTACTGAAATGCTCTAATTGAGGTGTTAGAATGTCAGAAACAAGCTTTCTGAGCTGAAAACTGCATTTTGTGACAAAGTGCATCAGCGGATGATGAGAATGTCAGTTTTGACAAAGAACACTGTTCAATACTGAAATGCTCTAATTGAGCTGTTAGAATGTCAGAAACAAGCTTTCTGAGCAGAAAAATGCATTTTGTGACATAGTGATTCAGTGGATGATGAGAATGTCTGTTTTGACAAAGAACACTGTTCATTACTGAAATGCTCTAATTGAGGTGTTAGAATGTCAGAAACAAGCTTTCTGAGCTGAAAACTGCATTTTGTGACAAAGTGCATCAGTGGATGATGAGAATGTCAGTTTTGACAAAGAACACTGTTCAATACTGAAATGCTCTAATTGAGCTGTTAGAATGTCAGAAACAAGCTTTCTGAGCTGAAAAACTGCATTTTGTGACAAAGTGCATCAGTGGATGATGAGAATGTCAGTTTTGACAAAGAACACTGTTCATTTCTGAAATGCTCTCAATGAGCTGTTAGAATGTCAGAAATAAGCTTTCTGAGCTGAAAACTGCATTTTGTGACAAAGTGCATCAGTGGATGATGAGAATGTCAGTTTTGACAAAGAACACTGTTCAATACTGAAATGCTCTAATTGAGCTGTTAGAATGTCAGAAACAAGCTTTCTGAGCTGAAAACTGCATTTTGTGACAAAGTGCATCAGTGGATGATGAGAATGTCAGTTTTGACAAAGAACACTGTTCAATACTGAAATGCTCTAATTGAGCTGTTAGAATGTCAGAAACAAGCTTTCTGAGCTGAAAACTGCATTTTGTGACAAAGTGCATCAGTGGATGATGAGAATGTCAGTTTTGACAAAGAACACTGTTCATTACTAAAATGCTCTAATTGAGGTGTTAGAATGTCAGAAACAAGCTTTCTGAGCTGAAAACTGCATTTTGTGACAAAGTGCATCAGTGGATGATGAGAATGTCAGTTTTGACAAAGAACACTGTTCATTACTAAAATGCTCTAATTGAGGTGTTAGAATGTCAGAAACAAGCTTTCTGAGCTGAAAACTGCATTTTGTGACAAAGTGCATCAGTGGATGATGAGAATGTCAGTTTTGACAAAGAACACTGTTCATTACTAAAATGCTCTAACAGAGCTGTTAGAATGTCAGAAACAAGCTTTCTGAGCTGAAAACTGCATTTTGTGACAAAGTGCATCAGTGGATGATGAGAATGTCAGTTTTGACAAAGAACACTGTTCATTACAAAAAAAGCTCTAATTGAGCTGTTAGAATGTCAGAAACAAGCTTTCTGAGCAGAAAAATGCATTTTGTGACATAGTGATTCAGTGGATGATGAGAATGTCAGTTTTGACAAAGAACACTGTTCATTACTAAAATGCTCTAACAGAGCTGTTAGAATGTCAGAAACAAGCTTTCTGAGCTGAAAACTGCATTTTGTGACAAAGTGCATCAGTGGATGATGAGAATGTCAGTTTTGACAAAGAACACTGTTCATTACAAAAAAGCTCTAATTGAGCTGTTAGAATGTCAGAAACAAGCTTTCTGAGCAGAAAAATGCATTTTGTGACATAGTGATTCAGTGGATGATGAGAATGTCAGTTTTGACAAAGAACACTGTTCATTACTGAAATGCTCTCAATGAGCTGTTAGAATGCCAGAAACAAGCTTTCTGAGCTGAAAACTACATTTTGTGACATAGTTATTCAGTCGATGATGCTAATGTCAGTTTTGACAAAGAACACTGTTCATTACTGAAATGCTCTAATTGAGCTGTTAGAATGTCAGAAACAAGCTTTCTGAGCTGAAATCTGCATTTTGTGACAAAGTTCATCAGTGGATGATGAGAATGTCAGTTTTGACAAAGAACACTGTTCATTACTGAAATGCTCTAATTGAGGTGTTAGAATGTCAGAAACAAGCTTTCTGAGCTGAAAACTGCATTTTGTGACAAAGTGCATCAGCGGATGATGAGAATGTCAGTTTTGACAAAGAACACTGTTCATTACTAAAATGCTCTAACAGAGCTGTTAGAATGTCAGAAACAAGCTTTCTGAGCTGAAAACTGCATTTTGTGACAAAGTGCATCAGTGGATGATGAGAATGTCAGTTTTGACAAAGAACACTGTTCATTACAAAAAAAACTCTAATTGAGCTGTTAGAATGTCAGAAACAAGCTTTCTGAGCAGAAACATGCATTTTGTGACATAGTGATTCAGTGGATGATGAGAATGTCAGTTTTGACAAAGAACACTGTTCATTACTAAAATGCTCTAACAGAGCTGTTAGAATGTCAGAAACAAGCTTTCTGAGCTGAAAACTGCATTTTGTGACAAAGTGCATCAGTGGATGATGAGAATGTCAGTTTTGACAAAGAACACTGTTCATTACAAAAAAGCTCTAATTGAGCTGTTAGAATGTCAGAAACAAGCTTTCTGAGCAGAAAAATGCATTTTGTGACATAGTGATTCAGTGGATGATGAGAATGTCAGTTTTGACAAAGAACACTGTTCATTACTGAAATGCTCTCAATGAGCTGTTAGAATGCCAGAAACAAGCTTTCTGAGCTGAAAACTACATTTTGTGACCAAGTGTATCAGTGGATGATGAGAATGTAAGTTTTGACAATGAATACTGTTCATTACTAAAATGCTCTGATTGAGCTGTTAGATTGTCAGAAACAAGCTTTCTGAGCTGAAAACTGCATTTTGTGACAAAGTGGATCAGTGGATGATGAGAATGTCAGTGTTGACAAAGAACACTGTTCATTACTAAAATGCTCTAATTGAGCTGTTAGAATGTCAGAAACAAGCTTTCTGAGCTGAAAACTGCATTTTGTGACAAAGTGGATCAGTGGATGATGAGAATGTCAGTTTTGACAAAGAACACTGTTCATTACAAAAAAGCTCTAATTGAGCTGTTAGAATGTCAGAAACAAGCTTTCTGAGCTGAAAACTGCATTTTGTGACAAAGTGGATCAGTGGATGATGAGAATGTCAGTGTTGACAAAGAACACTGTTCATTACTAAAATGCTCTAATTGAGCTGTTAGAATGTCAGAAACAAGCTTTCTGAGCTGAAAACTGCATTTTGTGACAAAGTGGATCAGTGGATGATGAGAATGTCAGTTTTGACAAAGAACACTGTTCATTACAAAAAAGCTCTAATTGAGCTGTTAGAATGTCAGAAACAAGCTTTCTGAGCAGAAAAATGCATTTTGTGACATAGTTATTCAGTCGATGATGCTAATGTCAGTTTTGACAAAGAACACTGTTCATTACTGAAATGCTCTAATTGAGCTGTTAGAATGTCAGAAACAAGCTTTCTGAGCTGAAATCTGCATTTTGTGACAAAGTTCATCAGTGGATGATGAGAATGTCAGTTTTGACAAAGAAAACTGTTCATTGCTGAAATGCTCTAATTTGAGGTGTTAGAATGTCAGAAACAAGCTTTCTGAGCTGAAAACTGCATTTTGTGACAAAGTGCATCAGTGGATGATGAGAATGTCAGTTTTGACAAAGAACACTGGTCATTTCTGAAATGCTCTCAATGAGCTGTTAGAATGTCAGAAATAAGCTTTCTGAGCTGAAAACTGCATTTTGTGACAAAGTGCATCAGTGGATGATGAGAATGTCAGTTTTGACAAAGAACACTGTTCAATACTGAAATGCTCTAATTGAGCTGTTAGAATGTCAGAAACAAGCTTTCTGAGCTGAAAACTGCATTTTGTGACAAAGTGCATCAGTGGATGATGAGAATGTCAGTTTTGACAAAGAACACTGTTCATTTCTGAAATGCTCTAACAGAGCTGTTAGAATGTCAGAAACAAGCTTTCTGAGCTGAAAACTGCATTTTGTGACAAAGTGCATCAGTGGATGATGAGAATGTCAGTTTTGACAAAGAACACTGTTCATTACAAAAAAGCTCTAATTGAGCTGTTAGAATGTCAGAAACAAGCTTTCTGAGCTGAAAACTACATTTTGTGACAAAGTGTATCAGTGGATGATGAGAATGTCAGTTTTCACAAAGAACACTGTTCATTACTGAAATGCTCTAATTGAGCTGTTAGAATGTCAGAAACAAGCTTTCTGAGCTGAAAACTGCATTTTGTGACATAGTGATTCAGTGGATGATGAGAATGTCAGTTTTCACAAAGAACACTGTTCATTACTGAAATGCTCTAATTGAGCTGTTAGAATGTCAGAAACAAGCTTTCTGAGCTGAAAACTGCATTTTGTGACATAGTGATTCAGTGGATGATGAGAATGTCAGTTTTGACAAAGAACACTGTTCATTACTGAAATGCTCTCAGTGAGGAGCTGTTAGAATGTCAGAAACAAGCTTTCTGAGCTGAAAACTACATTTTGTGACAAAGTGTATCAGTGGATGATGAGAATGTCAGTTTTCACAATGAATACTGTTCATTACTAAAATTCTCTAATTGAGCTGTTAGAATGTCAGAAACAAGCTTTCTGAGCTGAAAACTGCATTTTGTGACAAAGTGCATCAGTGGATGATGAGAATGTCAGTTTTGACAAAGAACACTGTTCATTACTAAAATGCTCTAATTGAGCTGTTAGAATGTCAGAAACAAGCTTTCTGAGCTGAAAACTGCATTTTGTGACAAAGTGCAACAGAGGATTATGAGAAAATCAGTTTTGACTAAGAACACTGTTCATTACTGAAATGCTCCAATTGAATTGTTGTTAGATTGTCAGAAACTTAGTTTTGACAAAGAACACTGTTCATCACTGGAATGCTCTAATTGAACTGTTAGAATGTCAGAAACACAGTTTTGACAAAGAACACTGTTCATCACTGGAATGCTCTAATTGAACTGTTAGAATGTCAGAAGCAGGCTTTCTGAGCTGAAAACTGCATTTTGTGACAAAGTGCATCAGAGGAGGTTAAGAAACTCAGTTTTGACAAAGAACACTGTTCATTACTAAAAAGCTCTAAATGAGCTGTTAGAATGTCAGAAACAAGCTTTCTGAGCTGACAACTGCATTTTGTGACATAGTGCATCAGAGGACGATGAGAAAATCAGTTTTGACAAAGAACACTGTTCATTACTAAAATACTCTAATTGAGCTGTTAGAATGTCAGAAACAAGTTTACTGAGCTGAAAACTGCATTTTGTGACACAGTGCATCAGTGGATGATGAGAATGTCAGTTTTGACAAAGAACACTGTTCATTACAAAAAAGCTCTAATTGAGCTGTTAGAATGTCAGAAACAAGCTTTCTGAGCAGAAAAATGAATTTTGTGACATAGTGATTCAGTGGATGATGAGAATGTCAGTTTTGACAAAGAACACTGTTCATTACAAAAAAGCTCTAATTGAGCTGTTAGAATGTCAGAAACAAGCTTTCTGAGCAGAAAAAGGCATTTTGTGACATAGTGCATCAGAGGACGATGAGAAAATCAGTTTTGACAAAGAACACTGTTCATTACTAAAATACTCTAATTGAGCTGTTAGAATGTCAGAAACAAGTTTACTGAGCTGAAAACTGCATTTTGTGACACAGTGCATCAGTGGATGATGAGAATGTCAGTTTTGACAAAGAACACTGTTCATTACAAAAAAGCTCTAATTGAGCTGTTAGAATGTCAGAAACAAGCTTTCTGAGCAGAAAAATGAATTTTGTGACATAGTGATTCAGTGGATGATGAGAATGTCAGTTTTGACAAAGAACACTGTTCATTACAAAAAAGCTCTAATTGAGCTGTTAGAATGTCAGAAACAAGCTTTCTGAGCAGAAAAAGGCATTTTGTGACATAGTTATTCAGTCGATGATGCTAATGTCAGTTTTGACAAAGAACACTGTTCATTACTGAAATGCTCTAATTGAGCTGTTAGAATGTCAGAAACAAGCTTTCTGAGCTGAAATCTGCATTTTGTGACAAAGTTCATCAGTGGATGATGAGAATGTCAGTTTTGACAAAGAACACTGTTCATTACTGAAATGCTCTAATTGAGGTGTTAGAATGTCAGAAACAAGCTTTCTGAGCTGAAAACTGCATTTTGTGACAAAGTGCATCAGCGGATGATGAGAATGTCAGTTTTGACAAAGAACACTGTTCAATACTGAAATGCTCTAATTGAGCTGTTAGAATGTCAGAAACAAGCTTTCTGAGCAGAAAAATGCATTTTGTGACATAGTGATTCAGTGGATGATGAGAATGTCTGTTTTGACAAAGAACACTGTTCATTACTGAAATGCTCTAATTGAGGTGTTAGAATGTCAGAAACAAGCTTTCTGAGCTGAAAACTGCATTTTGTGACAAAGTGCATCAGTGGATGATGAGAATGTCAGTTTTGACAAAGAACACTGTTCAATACAAAAAAGCTCTAATTGAGCTGTTAGAATGTCAGAAACAAGCTTTCTGAGCTGAAAACTGCATTTTGTGACAAAGTGGATCAGTGGATGATGAGAATGTCAGTTTTGACAAAGAACACTGTTCATTACAAAAAAGCTCTAATTGAGCTGTTAGAATGTCAGAAACAAGCTTTCTGAGCAGAAAAATGCATTTTGTGACATAGTTATTCAGTCGATGATGCTAATGTCAGTTTTGACAAAGAACACTGTTCATTACTGAAATGCTCTAATTGAGCTGTTAGAATGTCAGAAACAAGCTTTCTGAGCTGAAATCTGCATTTTGTGACAAAGTTCATCAGTGGATGATGAGAATGTCAGTTTTGACAAAGAAAACTGTTCATTGCTGAAATGCTCTAATTTGAGGTGTTAGAATGTCAGAAACAAGCTTTCTGAGCTGAAAACTGCATTTTGTGACAAAGTGCATCAGTGGATGATGAGAATGTCAGTTTTGACAAAGAACACTGGTAGTTTCTGAAATGCTCTCAATGAGCTGTTAGAATGTCAGAAATAAGCTTTCTGAGCTGAAAACTGCATTTTGTGACAAAGTGCATCAGTGGATGATGAGAATGTCAGTTTTGACAAAGAACACTGTTCAATACTGAAATGCTCTAATTGAGCTGTTAGAATGTCAGAAACAAGCTTTCTGAGCTGAAAACTGCATTTTGTGACAAAGTGCATCAGTGGATGATGAGAATGTCAGTTTTGACAAAGAACACTGTTCATTTCTGAAATGCTCTAACAGAGCTGTTAGAATGTCAGAAACAAGCTTTCTGAGCTGAAAACTGCATTTTGTGACAAAGTGCATCAGTGGATGATGAGAATGTCAGTTTTGACAAAGAACACTGTTCATTACAAAAAAGCTCTAATTGAGCTGTTAGAATGTCAGAAACAAGCTTTCTGAGCTGAAAACTACATTTTGTGACAAAGTGTATCAGTGGATGATGAGAATGTCAGTTTTCACAAAGAACACTGTTCATTACTGAAATGCTCTAATTGAGCTGTTAGAATGTCAGAAACAAGCTTTCTGAGCTGAAAACTGCATTTTGTGACATAGTGATTCAGTGGATGATGAGAATGTCAGTTTTCACAAAGAACACTGTTCATTACTGAAATGCTCTAATTGAGCTGTTAGAATGTCAGAAACAAGCTTTCTGAGCTGAAAACTGCATTTTGTGACATAGTGATTCAGTGGATGATGAGAATGTCAGTTTTGACAAAGAACACTGTTCATTACTGAAATGCTCTCAGTGAGGAGCTGTTAGAATGTCAGAAACAAGCTTTCTGAGCTGAAAACTACATTTTGTGACAAAGTGTATCAGTGGATGATGAGAATGTCAGTTTTGACAATGAATACTGTTCATTACTAAAATTCTCTAATTGAGCTGTTAGAATGTCAGAAACAAGCTTTCTGAGCTGAAAACTGCATTTTGTGACAAAGTGCATCAGTGGATGATGAGAATGTCAGTTTTGACAAAGAACACTGTTCATTACTGAAATGCTCTCAGTGAGGAGCTGTTAGAATGTCAGAAACAAGCTTTCTGAGCTGAAAACTACATTTTGTGACAAAGTGTATCAGTGGATGATGAGAATGTCAGTTTTGACAATGAATACTGTTCATTACTAAAATTCTCTAATTGAGCTGTTAGAATGTCAGAAACAAGCTTTCTGAGCTGAAAACTGCATTTTGTGACAAAGTGCATCAGTGGATGATGAGAATGTCAGTTTTGACAAAGAACACTGTTCATTACTAAAATGCTCTAATTGAGCTGTTAGAATGTCAGAAACAAGCTTTCTGAGCTGAAAACTGCATTTTGTGACAAAGTGCAACAGAGGATTATGAGAAAATCAGTTTTGACTAAGAACACTGTTCATTACTGAAATGCTCCAATTGAATTGTTGTTAGATTGTCAGAAACTTAGTTTTGACAAAGAACACTGTTCATTACTAAAATGCTCTACTTGATCTGTTAGAATGTCAGAAACACAGTTTTGACAAAGAACACTGTTCATCACTGGAATGCTCTAATTGAACTGTTAGAATGTCAGAAGCAGGCTTTCTGAGCTGAAAACTGCATTTTGTGACAAAGTGCATCAGAGGAGGTTAAGAAACTCAGTTTTGACAAAGAACACTGTTCATTACTAAAAAGCTCTAAATGAGCTGTTAGAATGTCAGAAACAAGCTTTCTGAGCTGACAACTGCATTTTGTGACATAGTGCATCAGAGGACGATGAGAAAATCAGTTTTGACAAAGAACACTGTTCATTACTAAAATACTCTAATTGAGCTGTTAGAATGTCAGAAACAAGTTTACTGAGCTGAAAACTGCATTTTGTGACACAGTGCATCAGTGGATGATGAGAATGTCAGTTTTGACAAAGAACACTGTTCATTACAAAAAAGCTCTAATTGAGCTGTTAGAATGTCAGAAACAAGCTTTCTGAGCAGAAAAATGAATTTTGTGACATAGTGATTCAGTGGATGATGAGAATGTCAGTTTTGACAAAGAACACTGTTCATTACAAAAAAGCTCTAATTGAGCTGTTAGAATGTCAGAAACAAGCTTTCTGAGCAGAAAAAGGCATTTTGTGACATAGTTATTCAGTCGATGATGCTAATGTCAGTTTTGACAAAGAACACTGTTCATTACTGAAATGCTCTAATTGAGCTGTTAGAATGTCAGAAACAAGCTTTCTGAGCTGAAATCTGCATTTTGTGACAAAGTTCATCAGTGGATGATGAGAATGTCAGTTTTGACAAAGAACACTGTTCATTACTGAAATGCTCTAATTGAGGTGTTAGAATGTCAGAAACAAGCTTTCTGAGCTGAAAACTGCATTTTGTGACAAAGTGCATCAGCGGATGATGAGAATGTCAGTTTTGACAAAGAACACTGTTCAATACTGAAATGCTCTAATTGAGCTGTTAGAATGTCAGAAACAAGCTTTCTGAGCAGAAAAATGCATTTTGTGACATAGTGATTCAGTGGATGATGAGAATGTCTGTTTTGACAAAGAACACTGTTCATTACTGAAATGCTCTAATTGAGGTGTTAGAATGTCAGAAACAAGCTTTCTGAGCTGAAAACTGCATTTTCTGACAAAGTGCATCAGTGGATGATGAGAATGTCAGTTTTGACAAAGAACACTGTTCAATACTAAAATGCTCTAATTGAGCTGTTAGAATGTCAGAAACAAGCTTTCTGAGCTGAAAACTGCATTTTGTGACAAAGTGGATCAGTGGATGGTGAGAATGTCAGTTTTGACAAAGAACACTGTTCATTACAAAAAAGCTCTAATTGAGCTGTTAGAATGTCAAAAACAAGCTTTCTGAGCAGAAAAATGCATTTTGTGACATAGTTATTCAGTCGATGATGCTAATGTCAGTTTTGACAAAGAACACTGTTCATTACTGAAATGCTCTAATTGAGCTGTTAGAATGTCAGAAACAAGCTTTCTGAGCTGAAATCTGCATTTTGTGACAAAGTTCATCAGTGGATGATGAGAATGTCAGTTTTGACAAAGAAAACTGTTCATTGCTGAAATGCTCTAATTTGAGGTGTTAGAATGTCAGAAACAAGCTTTCTGAGCTGAAAACTGCATTTTGTGACAAAGTGCATCAGTGGATGATGAGAATGTCAGTTTTGACAAAGAACACTGGTCATTTCTGAAATGCTCTCAATGAGCTGTTAGAATGTCAGAAATAAGCTTTCTGAGCTGAAAACTGCATTTTGTGACAAAGTGCATCAGTGGATGATGAGAATGTCAGTTTTGACAAAGAACACTGTTCAATACTGAAATGCTCTAATTGAGCTGTTAGAATGTCAGAAACAAGCTTTCTGAGCTGAAAACTGCATTTTGTGACAAAGTGCATCAGTGGATGATGAGAATGTCAGTTTTGACAAAGAACACTGTTCATTTCTGAAATGCTCTAACAGAGCTGTTAGAATGTCAGAAACAAGCTTTCTGAGCTGAAAACTGCATTTTGTGACAAAGTGCATCAGTGGATGATGAGAATGTCAGTTTTGACAAAGAACACTGTTCATTACAAAAAAGCTCTAATTGAGCTGTTAGAATGTCAGAAACAAGCTTTCTGAGCTGAAAACTACATTTTGTGACAAAGTGTATCAGTGGATGATGAGAATGTCAGTTTTCACAAAGAACACTGTTCATTACTGAAATGCTCTAATTGAGCTGTTAGAATGTCAGAAACAAGCTTTCTGAGCTGAAAACTGCATTTTGTGACATAGTGATTCAGTGGATGATGAGAATGTCAGTTTTCACAAAGAACACTGTTCATTACTGAAATGCTCTAATTGAGCTGTTAGAATGTCAGAAACAAGCTTTCTGAGCTGAAAACAGCATTTTGTGACATAGTGATTCAGTGGATGATGAGAATGTCAGTTTTGACAAAGAACACTGTTCATTACTGAAATGCTCTCAGTGAGGAGCTGTTAGAATGTCAGAAACAAGCTTTCTGAGCTGAAAACTACATTTTGTGACAAAGTGTATCAGTGGATGATGAGAATGTCAGTTTTGACAATGAATACTGTTCATTACTAAAATTCTCTAATTGAGCTGTTAGAATGTCAGAAACAAGCTTTCTGAGCTGAAAACTGCATTTTGTGACAAAGTGCATCAGTGGATGATGAGAATGTCAGTTTTGACAAAGAACACTGTTCATTACTAAAATGCTCTAATTGAGCTGTTAGAATGTCAGAAACAAGCTTTCTGAGCTGAAAACTGCATTTTGTGACAAAGTGCAACAGAGGATTATGAGAAAATCAGTTTTGACTAAGAACACTGTTCATTACTGAAATGCTCCAATTGAATTGTTGTTAGATTGTCAGAAACTCAGTTTTGACAAAGAACACTGTTCATTACTAAAATGCTCTACTTGATCTGTTAGAATGTCAGAAACACAGTTTTGACAAAGAACACTGTTCATCACTGGAATGCTCTAATTGAACTGTTAGAATGTCAGAAGCAGGCTTTCTGAGCTGAAAACTGCATTTTGTGACAAAGTGCATCAGAGGAGGTTAAGAAACTCAGTTTTGACAAAGAACACTGTTCATTACTAAAATGCTCTAAATGAGCTGTTAGAATGTCAGAAACAAGCTTTCTGAGCTGACAACTGCATTTTGTGACATAGTGCATCAGAGGACGATGAGAAAATCAGTTTTGACAAAGAACACTGTTCATTACTAAAATACTCTAATTGAGCTGTTAGAATGTCAGAAACAAGTTTACTGAGCTGAAAACTGCATTTTGTGACACAGTGCATCAGTGGATGATGAGAATGTCAGTTTTGACAAAGAACACTGTTCATTACAAAAAAGCTCTAATTGAGCTGTTAGAATGTCAGAAACAAGCTTTCTGAGCAGAAAAATGAATTTTGTGACATAGTGATTCAGTGGATGATGAGAATGTCAGTTTTGACAAAGAACACTGTTCATTACAAAAAAGCTCTAATTGAGCTGTTAGAATGTCAGAAACAAGCTTTCTGAGCAGAAAAAGGCATTTTGTGACATAGTTATTCAGTCGATGATGCTAATGTCAGTTTTGACAAAGAACACTGTTCATTACTGAAATGCTCTAATTGAGCTGTTAGAATGTCAGAAACAAGCTTTCTGAGCTGAAATCTGCATTTTGTGACAAAGTTCATCAGTGGATGATGAGAATGTCAGTTTTGACAAAGAACACTGTTCATTACTGAAATGCTCTAATTGAGGTGTTAGAATGTCAGAAACAAGCTTTCTGAGCTGAAAACTGCATTTTGTGACAAAGTGCATCAGCGGATGATGAGAATGTCAGTTTTGACAAAGAACACTGTTCAATACTGAAATGCTCTAATTGAGCTGTTAGAATGTCAGAAACAAGCTTTCTGAGCAGAAAAATGCATTTTGTGACATAGTGATTCAGTGGATGATGAGAATGTCTGTTTTGACAAAGAACACTGTTCATTACTGAAATGCTCTAATTGAGGTGTTAGAATGTCAGAAACAAGCTTTCTGAGCTGAAAACTGCATTTTCTGACAAAGTGCATCAGTGGATGATGAGAATGTCAGTTTTGACAAAGAACACTGTTCAATACTGAAATGCTCTAATTGAGCTGTTAGAATGTCAGAAACAAGCTTTCTGAGCTGAAAAACTGCATTTTGTGACAAAGTGCATCAGTGGATGATGAGAATGTCAGTTTTGACAAAGAACACTGTTCATTTCTGAAATGCTCTCAATGAGCTGTTAGAATGTCAGAAATAAGCTTTCTGAGCTGAAAACTGCATTTTGTGACAAAGTGCATCAGTGGATGATGAGAATGTCAGTTTTGACAAAGAACACTGTTCAATACTGAAATGCTCTAATTGAGCTGTTAGAATGTCAGAAACAAGCTTTCTGAGCTGAAAACTGCATTTTGTGACAAAGTGCATCAGTGGATGATGAGAATGTCAGTTTTGACAAAGAACACTGTTCAATACTGAAATGCTCTAATTGAGCTGTTAGAATATCAGAAACAAGCTTTCTGAGCTGAAAACTGCATTTTGTGACAAAGTGCATCAGTGGATGATGAAAATGTCAGTTTTGACAAAGAACACTGTTCATTACTAAAATGCTCTAATTGAGGTGTTAGAATGTCAGAAACAAGCTTTCTGAGCTGAAAACTGCATTTTGTGACAAAGTTCATCAGTGGATGATGAGAATGTCAGTTTTGACAAAGAACACTGTTCATTACTAAAATGCTCTAACAGAGCTGTTAGAATGTCAGAAACAAGCTTTCTGAGCTGAAAACTGCATTTTGTGACAAAGTGCATCAGTGGATGATGAGAATGTCAGTTTTGACAAAGAACACTGTTCATTACAAAAAAGCTCTAATTGAGCTGTTAGAATGTCAGAAACAAGCTTTCTGAGCAGAAAAATGAATTTTGTGACATAGTGATTCAGTGGATGATGAGAATGTCAGTTTTGACAAAGAACACTGTTCATTACTGAAATGCTCTCAATGAGCTGTTAGATTGTCAGAAACAAGCTTTCTGAGCTGAAAACTGCATTTTGTGACAAAGTGGATCAGTGGATGATGAGAATGTCAGTGTTGACAAAGAACACTGTTCATTACTAAAATGCTCTAATTGAGCTGTTAGAATGTCAGAAACAAGCTTTCTGAGCTGAAAACTGCATTTTGTGACAAAGTGGATCAGTGGATGATGAGAATGTCAGTGTTGACAAAGAACACTGTTCATTACTAAAATGCTCTAATTGAGCTGTTAGAATGTCAGAAACAAGCTTTCTGAGCTGAAAACTACATTTTGTGACAAAGTGTATCAGTGGATGATGAGAATGTCAGTTTTGACAATGAATACTGTTCATTACTAAAATGCTCTGATTGAGCTGTTAGATTGTCAGAAACAAGCTTTCTGAGCTGAAAACTGCATTTTGTGACAAAGTGGATCAGTGGATGATGAGAATGTCAGTGTTGACAAAGAACACTGTTCATTACTAAAATGCTCTAATTGAGCTGTTAGAATGTCAGAAACAAGCTTTCTGAGCTGAAAACTGCATTTTGTGACAAAGTGGATCAGTGGATGATGAGAATGTCAGTTTTGACAAAGAACACTGTTCATTACAAAAAAGCTCTAATTGAGCTGTTAGAATGTCAGAAACAAGCTTTCTGAGCAGAAAAATGCATTTTGTGACATAGTTATTCAGTCGATGATGCTAATGTCAGTTTTGACAAAGAACACTGTTCATTACTGAAATGCTCTAATTGAGCTGTTAGAATGTCAGAAACAAGCTTTCTGAGCTGAAATCTGCATTTTGTGACAAAGTTCATCAGTGGATGATGAGAATGTCAGTTTTGACAAAGAACACTGTTCATTGCTGAAATGCTCTTATTTGAGGTGTTAGAATGTCAGAAACAAGCTTTCTGAGCTGAAAACTGCATTTTGTGACAAAGTGCATCAGTGGATGATGAGAATGTCAGTTTTGACAAAGAACACTGGTCATTTCTGAAATGCTCTCAATGAGCTGTTAGAATGTCAGAAATAAGCTTTCTGAGCTGAAAACTGCATTTTGTGACAAAGTGCATCAGTGGATGATGAGAATGTCAGTTTTGACAAAGAACACTGTTCAATACTGAAATGCTCTAATTGAGCTGTTAGAATGTCAGAAACAAGCTTTCTGAGCTGAAAACTGCATTTTGTGACAAAGTGCATCAGTGGATGATGAGAATGTCAGTTTTGACAAAGAACACTGTTCATTTCTGAAATGCTCTAACAGAGCTGTTAGAATGTCAGAAACAAGCTTTCTGAGCTGAAAACTGCATTTTGTGACAAAGTGCATCAGTGGATGATGAGAATGTCAGTTTTGACAAAAGAACACTGTTCATTACAAAAAAGCTCTAATTGAGCTGTTAGAATGTCAGAAACAAGCTTTCTGAGCAGAAAAATGCATTTTGTGACATAGTGATTCAGTGGATGATGAGAATGTCAGTTTTGACAATGAATACTGTTCATTACTGAAAAGCTCTCAATGAGCTGTTAGAATGTCAGAAACAAGCTTTCTGAGCTGAAAACTACATTTTGTGACAAAGTGTATCAGTGGATGATGAGAATGTCAGTTTTGACAATGAATACTGTTCATTACTAAAATGCTCTAATTGAGCTGTTAGAATGTCAGAAACAAGTTTTCTGAGCTGAAAACTGCATTTTGTGACAGAGTGCATAAGTGGATGATGAGAATGTCAGTTTTCACAAAGAACACTGTTCATTACTGAAATGCTCTAATTGAGCTGTTAGAATGTCAGAAACAAGCTTTCTGAGCTGAAAACTGCATTTTGTGACATAGTGATTCAGTGGATGATGAGAATGTCAGTTTTCACAAAGAACACTGTTCATTACTGAAATGCTCTAATTGAGCTGTTAGAATGTCAGAAACAAGCTTTCTGAGCTGAAAACTGCATTTTGTGACATAGTGATTCAGTGGATGATGAGAATGTCAGTTTTGACAAAGAACACTGTTCATTACTGAAATGCTCTCAGTGAGGAGCTGTTAGAATGTCAGAAACAAGCTTTCTTGAGCTGAAAACTGCATTTTGTGACAAAGTGCATCAGTGGATGATGAGAATGTCAGTTTTGACAAAGAACACTGTTCATTACTAAAATGCTCTAATTGAGCTGTTAGAATGTCAGAAACAAGCTTTCTGAGCTGAAAACTGCATTTTGTGACAAAGTGCAACAGAGGATTATGAGAAAGACAGTTTTGACAAAGAACACTGTTTATTACTGAAATGCTCTAATTGAGCTGTTAGAATGTTAGAAATAAGCTTTCTGAGCTGAAAACTGCTTTTCGTGACAAAGAGCCTTAGAGGATCATGAGAAAGTTCGTTTTGACAAAGAACACTGTTCATTACTGAAATGCTCTAATTGAGCTGTTAGAATGTTAGAAATAAGCTTTCTGAGCTGAAAACTGCTTTTCGTGATAAAGAGCCTTAGAGGATCATGAGACAGTTAATTTTGACAAAGAACA
Organism: Barbatula barbatula; assembly: GCF_947034865.1. Lineage (NCBI taxonomy): Eukaryota > Metazoa > Chordata > Actinopteri > Cypriniformes > Nemacheilidae > Barbatula > Barbatula barbatula. The sequence goes on along the minus strand of NC_136778.1, from coordinate 17,098,016 downwards.
AAGTTCATTACTGAAATACTTGTTGTGAGATGTCAGAAGGCCTGCAACAAGGTTTTCGCACTGAAAACTGCTTTTCGTGACAAAGAGCCTTAGAGGATCATTAGAAAGTTAGTTTTGACAAAGAACTCAGTTCATTACTGAAATGCTCTTAATGAGCTGTCAGAAAGCCAGAAAGTGAGTTTTCACAATGAACACAGTTCATTACTGAAATGCTCTAATTGAGCTATTAGAATGTCAGAAACAAGCTTTCTGAGCTGAAAACTGCTTTTAGTGAAAAAGAGCAAAGAGGATGATGAGAAAGTAAGTTTTAACAATGAACATAGTATTTGCTGAAATGTTCTTTTTGAGCTTTAAGATGGCCAGAATTAAGCGTTTCTCACTGAAATCTGCTTTTTGTGACAAAGAGCATCAGGGGATCATGAGAAAGTCAGTTCTGACAAAGAACACAGATTATTACTGAAATGCTCTTAATGAGCTGTCAGAAGGCCAAGAAGTAAGTTTTGACAAAAAACACAATTCATTTCTGAAATGCTCTCAATAAACTGTTAGAAGGCCAGAAACAAGCTTTTCACACTGAAAACTGTTTTTTATGACAAAGAGCATCAGAGGATGATGAGAAAGTCAGTTTTGACAAAGAACACAGTTCATTACTGAAATACTCTTGTTGAGCTGCCAGAAGGCCAGAAACGTCTCGGGTTACTTGGCTGTAACCCTGTTCCCTGAAAAAGCGGGAACCAGATGCTGCGTTTCAAACGCTACGGGAGAACGTCTTTGTTTGACCGGTTGTTAAGCACGTGTGTCTAACATGCCAAAATCGTTTGGCTTTAAATAACCTCGGCGGGTGATTTGGCTAATTACACCAGCACCTGCAGGTTATAAATACGCGTGGCGCGAATGCGTCTTCAGGTTCCAACTTTGTCTGAAAGGACGTCCGGCACGCCTACAGTGCGGCATTGAGGCACAAGCATCTCGTTCCCGCTTTTTCAGGGAACAGGCCAAGTAACCAGAGATGTTCAATTTCAAAAGCTCCTCTCGATGCTGCGTTTCAAACACTATCAGAATGAGAATACCAACGCCACCAACGTTGGCGTTGGTAACACAAGCCAAGAGGAGGCATCAGACGTGACTCTGGGATGTAGACTCCAGGACATGTGAGCCTGGAGTAGCGTGGACATCCAGACTATGAAATCGGACAAATGTGTGCGGAGAGGCCCGCCGCATCACACACTTGCTGCAAGGGGACACCTCTTGCTAAGGCCATAGAAGATTAAACCCCCCTTGTTGAATGAGCTCTGATATCTAGAGGTGAAGCTTAACCATGGGCCTCATAGGCCAGAGCGATAGCATCCCTCACCCAATGTGACATTGTTTGCCTGGTGGCAGCCGCTCCTTTCTTGCGGCTCCCATAACATATGAAAAGCTGCTCGGATTTATGCCACTGGCTATTGCGGTGGATGTAATTCTGAAGAGCACGTACTGGACACAGTAGGTGTAATCGTTCCTGTTCCGATGTTGTGAACGGCGGAGGACAGAAGGCCTCAAGAACAACCAGATGCATGGTGGAGAACGGAACTTTAGGCAGATAACTCGGGTAAGGATGCAGAATAGCTTTGACCATCCCAGGGGCAAAAATTAAACAGGACGGCGAGGTCGAGAGCACCTGCAACTCTCCAATTCTCTTAAGAGAGGTGAATGCCATTAGAAAAAACATTTTAACGGTCAGAAGCCTGATATGTGCTGACTCCATAGGTTCAAAAGGGGCGCTTATTAGACCCTCGTGCACTATTGCTATTTCCCATGACGGAACAGTCCGTTTAGAAGGAGGTATCAGCCACCTCGCTCCACGAATAAAGCGGGCGACTAAAGGGTGTTGTTCCACGGAAACCCCATCAATCAGGCCGTGGCAAGACGAAATGGCGGCCACATAAACCCTGAGAGATTACCGGGGCTTATCCCTGAGGACAGTTTCACTTGCACTCTGGTAATAATCATATTTTGCCTTGTTCATTATTGATAATCATTGAATGGCTCGTCGCAAGTTTTCATGATTTAAGAAAAGTATTTGGTTTTGATGATTCTTCATTGAATTTCTGTAACATATTTAGCATGAAAACTCTCAATAGTTGCTAAATGACACCTTTTTTGCCTTGTCAAGAACACCTATACTCCCAGCAATCCGTTTTGGTGTGTGTCTCTTTAAATGCTAATGAGTTACTGCACTCCTCTTCTGTCCGGGGGTTTGTTGACACAACAGCAAGTTTCCCAATGCTGGTCCTCAGGCACACCTACCGGAATGTTTTAGATTCAACCTTATTCAGCTTGTTAGTGTGTTAATTAGATATATTTCAAACATTCTAGGAGGTGTGGCCCGAGGACCAGGGTTGGGAAACACTGGTGTAGTTCATGCTGTAGGTGTAAACATGCAGATTAATGTGCATTAATATTACAATAAAAACCCTCATTATCACCAAAACAAAGTTAGTGGGTTCTTCTTTTTCACATTTTCTGAGGTGGTAGATGCAATGGCGACCCCGATTATAGCACTTATCACAAAAAAGTTGGATTTTCATCCATTGGGCCCTTTTCACTTAATTTGTTTTAATTAATTAACATTTAAACCTTTTTTATTTTGGTTGACGTTTAAATTAGTAAGCAAATATGCTGTCTCCCTGCCCACCTCTATAGTCAGCAACCAAGCTAATGTCTTCTACATGCCAATTCAAGGGAATAGTAGGCAATTACACTGTGGTAATTATGTTTTTCATTAATGTGGTGAAACTCTCCATATTACTTTTACATTGTAAAGAAGACAGAATGCATGACACAACGTTGCACCACCCCTTTAAGTTATACTTTCTACCCTAAACAATGAGTTTAACATAAGTCTCTGTCACGTTTTAAACGACTAAAAATCACAAAAGTCTGTTGCAAACATTGTATCATATGATATTAGGTTTGTTTGAGAGGAAATATAGAGAGGCTGCAGTATGGGGCGGTGCTACATTTGGGGACGGAGATCTACAATGTGCTCCGCATGTCATTGGTTAATGAGTGGAGGTAATATTTATATGGAAGGCCATTTAGGCAAAAATGTCTTTAGACGTAACGTGTAAAAGCGCCTAAAGATGTAATTTTGTGTACAGACGTTTTGGTTTAGCCAATGGTAAGCCCCAAAACAGAAGGATTTGCATAAAATTCATAAAACATATAGCCGTGACGTCATCGTTCACATAGCCATGTGTCATTCATGAATAATGCATTTAAACGTGATTTGCCCTTATGCGTGGCATTGCATATGGTCCTAGTTCCGGATACGTTCCGGATGCGTCAGCATATACGTCATTTTAGGACAAGGAAAAAGAGGGCATTTCAAAATACAAGCGGTTGAAGTAGACAAGGAAAAGCAATGGCATTGTGAAATTTTCTTAACAATTGCAGATTGTTGAAATACAGTTCATGAAACATTTCACGATTTTCTCACAACTATAAACACATTCTCAGAACTACCCACCAATTTGTACAAACCTCAGACTTCCAGGTCAAAATCAAAATATTTTTGTCAAAATAATATGCTCTTTCATCAAAATCTAACTTTGGCCTCAGATGATGCACAAACCTAACTACTGGACCAGGGATGCACAAAGTTTTTCCTACGAAGGGACAAAACAAACTTGAATGGAGGGGCTGTGGGCCAAAATAAATGTTATATTATGCCCAACAATTTAAGAATCTCTCCATTATATTTCATTGTGTGTCACAAAAACACCATCACATACAATTCTTTCAGTTACATCTTACATTTAAAAAATTTTACTCAAAAAGTTTTAGTTATTGGCTTTCTTAATTTTTCTCTTTTAACGACTGACAAAGTGGGCCAAATCAATTATCACCGCGGACCAACTTTGGGCATCTCTGAACTAGACAGACTCCTCCATTGTCTAGAAAACACAAATGAGATAATTTCAAAACACTGTTATTAAAACCACTTATAGGTAACCAAGAAACAGTGAAAATGAATTACAAGGAGAAACATCCGGGTAGGGCTTTATTAACTAGTTTTACCACATGCAACCCGAAAGAGAAGAAAGAGGTTGAAAAATATATAGAAGAGGAGGAGGAAGAAGACGAAGAGGTTGACCATGTTTTAGTTAACCATGTCATTGTTCAATTCAATTAACTTTTATTTATATACTGCTTTTTACAATATTGCATTGTTTCAAAGCTGCTTCACATGAAGACATTTAAAACAAAACTCAAACTAGTTATAAAATAGCGAGCCAGTTCATTTTTGCGCTTTGTTTTTGCTAAAAAAATTGCACGTCGAGCTGGGATGATCAATCAGGTCCACAAATTCTCAAGAAGATGTACTTGAGGTCCAAAGGCTCTTTCAGGAAGATGCACGTGAGGTCCACTGGTTTTTTTAGAAGGATGTCAGCTTCTGGTCAGCTTCCGCTAGGACCTTCTAGGGGAGGAGAGCAGACAAAAATAATTAGTGTATTAGCTGTTATTAATTTATTTTAGACTAGAGACTATGCAATGTGTGTATGCTTTCCTAAAAATATATGTTTTTAATCTAGATTTAAACTAGTAGAGTGTGTCTGACCTTCGAATTGTATACTATTCTAATTCATGACTGAAAATGCCTCTAGCAAGGCACCTTACCCCTGATTGCTCTGCAGTAATGTGCCACTGTAAAAAAACTACTTGTAAGTCGCTTTGTATAAAAGCGTCTGCCAAATGAATAAATGAAATGAAATAATTATTCCAGAGTTTAGGTGCTTATGAGAATGCTTTTCCACCTTTGGTGAATTTGGTTATTCTAGGTACTATAAGTAGTCAGGGAGTTTTTTGATCATAGAGAACTTGACGGGTTGAAGCACGATAAAAGCTCTGCGAGATAAGCAGGAGCTAAACCTTTTAATGCTTTATATTATTATATGCTGAAATTGTCCATGGTATGACTATGAGGGAGCCTGTGCAACAAGTACAGCCAGAGCAGACTCACTACATTGTTGTTTTGGATAGCTCTCCTTCGTGACTGGTTTACCAACAACCTATGTTTTCAAATATTTTCGCCTGCATACTCTTCTTTTTTTTAAGATTTATTTTTATTATACACTCACCGGCCACTTAGATACACCTGTCCAACTGCTCGTTAATGCAAATTTCTAATCAGCCAATCACATGGCAGCAACTCAATGCATTTAGGCATGTAGACATGGTCGAGACGATCTGCTGCAATTTAAACCGATCGTCAGAATGGGGAAGAAAGGTGACATGGTTGTTGGTGACAGACGGGCTGGTCTGAGTATTTCAGAAACTGCTGATCTACTGGGATTTTCACGCACAACCATCTCTTGGGTTTACAGACAATGGTACAAAAAAGAGAAAATATCCAGTGAGCGGCAGTTCTGTGGGCCTTGTTGATGCCAGAGGTCAGAGGAGAATGGCCAGACTGGTTCGAGCTGATAGAAAGGCAACAGTAACTGAAATAACCACTTGTTACAACCGAGGTATGCAGAAGAATCTCTTCACCAGTCACCAGATCTCAATGTGGTGGAACGGGAGATTCGCATCATGGATGTGCAGCCGACAAATCTGCAGTAACAGCGTGATGCTATCATGTCAATATGGACCAAAATCTCTGAGGAATGTTTCCAGAACCTTGTTGAATCTATGCCACGAAGGATTAAGGCAGTTCTGAAGGCAAAAGGGGGTCCAAACCGGTACTAGTAAGGTGTACCTTATAAAGTGGCCAGTGAGTGTATAGTGGTTGCAGAGAGAACAGGAAATAAAGTGGGAGAGAGATGGGGGGGGTGTTGCCGGAAAAGAACCTCGAGTCAGGATTTAAACTCGGGTCGCCTGTGTATATGTCACGGAGCACTGTCCGCTTGCCCATACTCCCCGTTGAGGAAGCAAGCCTATAAATCATACAGAATTTTTTTTTTTTATGTAAAAGAGCAAAAAGTTTTCTGTGATTATTAGGTTTAGGGGATGGTACAGTATAAAAACCATTATGTCTATGGAATGCCCCCATTAAACATGGAAACCCAACATGGACCAGTTCTACGCCCAACACTCTAACCACTAGGCCACAGCTGAACCCATGATATACAAATTCATTGTCTCTAGTGAAGAGTATAATTTACTTTTAGCATTATATGAATTAAGCATACGATTATTTACGACACCCAAATAGGTCAAAACCATTACTAAAGCAAATAATTAACAAAATATTTTTTTGTCTCCTTGACAGCCAAGTGATCTGCTACTCTTCACAGTGTTCCCATTTAGCGTAATTCTCATCTCGCTTGTATAGTTCGACATCTACTGGTATTTCCCTAAACATACAAATTTGTTAGGATCTGTTATCTTTTTAAGAAAAGTGACTAAAGTGTCAAAAAAATCCATTGCCAGGCCAATTCATTGCCTTGTTGCTGGTTTGTGAGTCTTGCCCTATTTGTGTTTGATGATGTTCTCTTGGTGGTTGACCTATGCCTTCTTGTTTTATAAGTGTACGGTATATACTCAGTTTTGCATTGTGAATAATATGTTTTGTTAAAATATTTGTTTTGAAATGCAAAATAAATGCAGCATAAGATATTGGTTAATTATACATTAAAAATGTACATGTAATTATACATTTCATTATTTATATAATAATATAAAACTGTATTTTCACCAACTGTACTTTTCAGCAAAATAAAAAGAGTCAAAAGGAAAGTGTAGCTAAAATGAACTATGGTAAGGGCTACATTTCTTGATGTGACTTTTAGTTTAGTTTGACAGTGGAAGTTTTGGGTTTACGCGTCTACACGCAATTACGCGTCCACGCGTCTAACATCTGTACGCATTACGTCTATATTACAAGTACACCTGGCTGCAGGCTGCAGTACGGGGCGCTGCTAAATATGGGAGCGGAAAACAACGTTAGGCTTGTTTGAGATGAACAAAATCTGCGCAGAACCGATCACCGGTGATCACCTCGAGCTGCATGCCGGTTAGAAAAGTGTCCGAGTTACGTCCGCCTTGTTCTGATGTCATGCTGACGTGTGCCAAAAAACTCTCGCGACGGCGAGGCGGCTGTGTCGGATTGAGCAGTCGAGCGCAGTTGCTCTCCTCCGACTGCGCTATTCAAAAGCATGATGGGAAACGACTGACTGACGACACAGCTTCAAGCTCATTGGCTGAGAATGTCAACTGATACATTTTCTCTTCATTCTAAGAACTAGATTACGCATCTGTTATTTATATTTACATGAAAACTAAACAAAAACAAAACACGCCTAGTGAAGTTAAGAATTAGGATGTGCGTTTATTTTAAATTTCTCTTCATTAGAATTCTTCCTTGTTGTAATTTTCTCTTTATTCTATTGTATGTTTGTGTGAATTAATAAATCAATCCATTAAAGATATACATGCACGCATACATATCTAAATGGACTGTTTAGTCATTATGCCTCATCTTTGTGTGGTTTCATCTGAGAAGTGTCTGGGTCTTAAAACAAGGGAAGAAATTCTGAAGAAAATTTGCTACAATACAGCTTTGACTTGCATGGTATGGAAAAATACTATTGACGTGAAATGGTGGCAGAAACCTGCTTGTTAATGAATATGACAAACATTTGTTATGAACTCTGTCTCTCAAAAGCAACTTGCTATTTACTTCATTTACCATTTGTTTATACAATCCTTGAAAATGTCTTACATGTTTTTGTGTAAGCTATTTATTTGTACATTATTTGACAGTACATTCAGTAATTATTATTGTGACCATCTTCATGTAAAAACAGTGGAATTTCGATTACATCCACTTCGTCTGCGATAAAAAACGTGAACGCGATCTCCTCCATTGTTCACGTTTGCAAGCGACAAAACAGCGAGATTCACAAAGTGTCCGACTTCAAAGGTATTTTTTGACCCCTCCCCTTACTGCAGCCGCCTACTCTCACCTACATTTCAGGCAAGGCTAGGCGCATCTCAAACAAGCCTGTTGTGTTCCGCTCCCTACGCGTCTCATTGGTCAATGAGTGGGGTAATATTAAGGGCGGGTCTATGTGTCGTCTCGTCCTAACCTTGCGTTATTGGTTAAACACAAGTAATGACGTCGATTCTTCCGTATGTATCATTTCCGCTATATCAATCATCATGGTTAGGAATTCCGGCAAGATGGCGAGCTAGGCGCACATGTTTTGCTGAGCTCTGGCAGAACTATTTCAATTTAAACTTTTTATTACCGCCAAAAAAAGGTGAAACCCGACGACTGAAATCTCCAATGCAAATTTGTTGCAAGCGATTAACTCCTTAACAGCGAGATTCGATTCTCAAGATACAAAGCTGGAGGACATCGCAGACAGAATTAGACAAAACAGCATCATGATTATGAACATCTCCAAATCAGGGGAGTTTAATGCTGCGGAGATTAAGGAATACAAACAAAAATATGTCATCTTGGAAAAGAAAACCGCAGTTCTCGAGAAATCTAATGAGGAGTTAAGGTTGAAAACGTCCGAGCTTGATCGTTATAAGCGGAGATGGAATCTTCGTATTAAAGGGTTGAAAGAGCATGCTGACGAGGATGCACGGAGAGAGGTGACTGAACTCTTGGGTACCATAGCCCCACATCTGGCACAGAAGCTGGAAGATGTCGTTGACTCGGTTCACCGGGTTGGAAAAAAGGAGAGTGGAAGACACCGTCAAATGATTGTTCAGTTCACCATGTTTAAATATAGAGATGAAATTTGGAAGATTACAAAGAAGTCGCAGCTGTGCACTAAACGTGGAATTAGGTTCGCGGAGGATCTGTCAGCCGAGGATCGGAGTGCTCGTGCCGCTCATCCAGGAAGCCAGAAATGCCGTAAAGAAGGCTCAACTACAAGTCAAAGCGTAGGCTGATTACTGCTGTGAAACAATTAAGAGGCTGTATGGTGAGAACTGAATATGAAACTCATCTGCCAGAGCATCAGTTAATATTATTAGGGTTTCGAGCCCGAAGGGCTGAAAACCTATTGTATTTGTAAGGATTTTTATTAGGGTTCGAGCCCGTAGGGCTAGAAACCTATTGTATTTGTGGGTTTTATTCTTCTTCTTTGTTATTATTCTTCCCTAAAACTGAATGGGCAGCCTAAACCGTAAGGCCGACAGAGCTGAGACTTGGTCAGATGGTAGTAGTCCTTGTCGCTACTCAGATACATGGACCCAGCCAAATCGGCCCATAGGTGGCGCTACAGCAATGAAAAGCGCGTTTGCACTCTTTACTCCTAAACCGTTTGTCGCACACCCAAGTGTTTTCTATCATTGTAATCATTGGCTCAAAACTTAAAAAACGTATATCTCCGATTTCATTTCCGGTATGCAAATTTTTCCGCTAATTTGCATTTTATGCAAAAAAATTAAAATGAACTAGTCCCTGGATTTTTGCCCGATCGGAACCAAACCAACGCTGATGAATTCTGTGGAGTGTGAATGTAAATAATTATCAAAAAAAAGTTGAAATTTCGATTCACCATTGCTAGGGGGCGCCAAAACGTCTGAACCGGAAGTGCCATGGTTGACTAAAATGGCCATAACTTGTGAACCGTTTGAGCAATCTTCATGGGGCTTGTACCCTATGTGTAGATTCTCAGTCCGGGGTCACAGTAAAAAGGAATTGGCGTTTAACCACTAGGTGGCGCTATAATATACATGAACTCGAAAAGGGCTATAACTACGCAACCGTTTGCCCGATCGACTTATTATTTGGTATGGTGTGTCTTTGTGTCATGTACCATGACAGTCTAAAAGGACAGTGGCGTATCTAAAGAAACATGGCGGTCATCGGCCAATGAAGTTTGAGCACTCATTAGACCAAGTTAACGGAACTCGATCGAAACGACACTCGCTGGGCTTGTTCAACTCGTGGTCCTGAAGGTCTGTAAGAAATATGAACTCATTCGGCCACCAGGGGGCGAAGTAACGGTTTTAGAGTGCATAAACAATTGTGTATCACGTGACATTTGACACATACTCAAACTATTTACATCATATGATAGCTCTCCTCATTCTGAACAACTTTGCCTCTGGACACGCTTCTGTCGATCAAACGGATCGTGAGTTATCGCTGACGATGTCAAAAATCTACTTTCGGAACTAGTCCTTGGTTTTTCAACCGATCGGAACCAAACCAATGCAGATGACTTCTGTGTAGTGTGAATGTAAATAATTTTTGAAAAAAAGTTGAAATTTATATTCATACATGGTAGGGGGGGCCAAAAGCTGAACTGGGCGGAGCCTATCACATTAAAATGGCCATAAATCCAGAACGGATTAACACATCATCATGGGGCTTGGAACATATGTGTAGACCATCACTCTGAGGTCACCTACAAAAGAAGGTGGCGTTTGGACACTAGGTGGCGCTAAAACAGTAAAAATGGCAAAATTGACGCGTATTTCATTTCTTAAACAATTGTGCATCACGTGACATTTGACATTTACACAAACTAATGATATCATATGATAGTCCTCTACATTCTGAACAACTTTGCCTCTTGATCCATTGATGTCAATCAAACGGTTCACGAGTTATCGGTGACGATGTTCAAAACTTTCTTTTGCAGACTAGTTCTTAGATTTTCAAGCAACTTCAAAATTTCCACCACAGTACAATTCTCTGGACTCTCTAGGTCAATAATGATCAAAAACATGTTGAGTTTTTTTTGTTGTGTGACCATTACAGGGTCCTTTATTATATTAACGTGAAGAATGTACGTTTAAGGTCGCTACTCCTTAATAAATAATCCAACTGACTTGCAATTAAGTAGTATAATACATATGAAGAACCCTGAAGGAATGTTTGACACCGCACACTTCTGAGCTTCGCGTGATTCCCGTCTCATCTACCCGAGGATTGCTGCTTAATCCTGTCATTTTTCTGTGCGTGCAGGACTTTGATCTGTCGTGGTTGTGTTGGGGAGTGCCCCCTGAGCCTGTTCAATGATGTCACAGTGCCTTGGATGGCTCAGATGACGAGAAACCCGTTATTACTGCTTGCAGTTATATTTTTGTTTTGATTTTGTGTTAAATCCTAATAATCAGAGTTATTCTGTCTTCATATAGATTGTTTATAGTGTTTTTCTAATACTATTTTTCTTGTTCTATGTTTAAACTTAGTAGTTGCATTTCTTTTCTTTCACTAAATGTAAGGGGTCTGAGAAACAATATAAAAAGAAAAGCTACATTTCTTTTTTGTAAAGAAAGAAAAGCTCAATGTGTTTTTTTGCAGGAAACTCATTCAATTGACAGTGATTGTACTTTTTGGTCTAATCAGTGGGGTAAACCAGTTTTATTTGCTCATGGAACAACTTGTTCAGGAGGTGTTGTCTTTCTATTTAACAATTTCCCTGGGAAACTTGTGGAGTCAAGATCTAGCTTGGACGGACATTGGTTATTTTGCATTTAAAAAATTTAACATTGTTACATTCTCTTAGGAAATGTGTATGGTTATAACAATTTATCCCAAAACAAATGTTTAATTTCAGAAATTTCACTGCTTTTAGAAGAAATGAAAGCAAAGTATGCTACTGATTTTATTATATTGGGTGGTGACTTTAATATGGTGTATGATGAGTGGTTAGATAGGTCACCAACTAAATATAATGTAAATCATTACAATTCATTATTATTACACTTTTGTAATGATCAAGGCTTAATAGATCCCTGGCGTGAGTCAAACCCATATCTAAGACAGTTTTTTTTTGGTTTAAACCTGATGCTTCTTGCAAGTCCCGAATTGATTTTTGGTTAATAGTTTTCTGCCTTATCAAACTATATCTAGTATATCGGCAGCTCCCCTAACAGATCACTGTTCAATTGAATTAATTATATATCATAAAAACAAACCTTTCCGTAACAAGGGTTATTGGAAGTTTAACTCTAACCTTCTCGGAAATGAAGATTATATGAAATTGGTTAAGGATACTGGTTTAAATATTTCTAATGATAATAGCCTGGTTTCCTGGACAAGTAAATGGGAATTCTTTAAATACAAAATTCGACAGTTATCTATCTCTTATAGTAAACAGTTAAGCAAATCTTATACTTTAAAAGAGACCTCTATTATTAAGGAAATAGATGAGTGCTCCAACAAATCAAGTTTAACGGATCATAGATCAAGATTGTTACTTTTGCAATCACAATTGGATGAAATCTATATGAGAAAAGCTAAAGGGGCATATATAAGATCAAGAGCCAAGTGGATGGAAAAAGGGGAGAAAGGGGGAAAAACTCATCTTATTTCTGTAAGTTAGAAAAAAGGCGGCAAGAAAGAAACTGTTAAAACTCTAATTATTAATGGTGCAGGGTGTTCTAATCCTCAAGTAATAGCTAAAGACATCGCCAACTTTTATCAGGATTTATATTCTCCATCCTCTTCAATATTAGACCCTATTTCCCTCTTTAAAAAAATTGGAGAATTTGTTCCTCGTATAGAGGAACAGTTCAAAATGATACGTGATGCAGAATTGACAATTGAAGAGCTTGACTCTGCTGTTATGTGCCTGTCATTGGATAAATCACCTGGCCCAGACGGTATTACGTCTAATTTTTATCGCCATTTTTGGGACTTATTAAGGGATTTTATTTTTGCAGCTTTTCAGGAAATGACTAAAGCTTTGGTTTTGCCTAATTCAATGAGACAAGGACTAATCGCTCTTATTCCCAAACCTGGAAAAGACTCTAGATTGTTGGACAATTTACGACCTATAACCTTACTAAACAATGACTATAAATTACTAACCCACATATATAATAATCGCTTAAAATTTGGTTTATCCAAAATTATTGGGGAGACACAAACTGGATTCATAAGAGGCCGATCCATACATAACAATATTCGATTGGTTTTTGTAACGGTCACCAGCTGGAGTGCCCTTGAAAACCACCAGAGGGCACTCCACATCAAACTTATCATTCACTCACAAACTACATTTCCCATAACCCACTACCCGGACTCATCAGCACTGATTTCACACACACCTGCATATCATTCACATTCACTCTATATATACCATGTGCACTTATTCACTCACTGCGAAGTCTTGTTTGTTTCATACTGCATTTCTGAGCGTTTTCCTGGTTTATGGTTTTCTGGTTTTTGTATTTCTTGCCTTGCTTCCCGTTAACGCTTTTGCCTCTGGTCCCTGCCTGCCTGTTTTGTTTGTTTGAGCTGCCTACCTGTGTATGACCCTTGCCCGTTATCTGGATTACCCCTTTGGATTACCCTTCTAATAAAGCTGCATTTGGATCTCACCCTAAGTCTCGGAGCAGTTCATGACAGTTTTGGACTTGTTGGAGTATAATCAGGAAATAAAGGATGATGGGGTCATTTTATTTTTAGACTTCTATAAAGCCTTTGATATGTTAAAACATTCATTTATTTTTAAATGTTTGAAAATGTTTGGGTTTGGAGATTTTTGTAAAATTATTCAGTTATTCTACACAAATACCAATAGTTCAGTGGCCCTACCAACAGGTACTTCACCCAGATTTGATATTAAGAGAGGGGTTAAACAAGGATGCCCCATCTCACCCTCATTGTTTATACTGGCCACAGAGATGTTGGCTCTCCTAATTAAAAACTCAAATATTGAAAAATTTAATGTGTTTGACAGGAAATTATACTTAGTCAATTGGCTGACGATACAACATTATTTTTAAAAGGTCTTGACCAGGTTCCTAAAGTAATTCAGACAGTTAACTATTTTTCTAAATTCTCAGGTTTAAAACTCAACGTCGGCAAATGTGAAATTATTACCATACACAAATGCCCTCTTAATATTGCATATAATATTACAAAATGTCTGGAATAGGTGGAATGAATGCAAAGGCAGGCTTGATGCATGGATGCAAAGGGATTTGTCTATCTTTGGTAGAATTTATTTAACTAAAATGGAAAGTCTCTCTAGGTGTATCTATCCTGCATCTTGTCTCTCCATTTCTAATAGAGCTATTAAGACCATTAATCAAATTATTTTCAATTATATATGGAGAAAACGTGTGCACTATATAAAGAAGGCAAATCTTATACAAGATTATGAAAATGGTGGTTTACAAGCCTTTGACTTCCATTGTATAGATGGTACGTTGAAGGTCAAATGACTAAAACATTTTATAACAAATGAAACTAATTTCTGGTTTTGCATTCCCAGAGGTATATTTAGAAAATTGGGTGGTATTGATTTTCTACTGAGATGCGATTTTACTGTTTCCAGACTGCCAATCAAATTATCTTCCTTTCACTAGCAGATTTTGTTATTTTGGAAATTATTATATAACCACAATTTTTCTCCACATAGAATCCCTATATGGAACAATAGATTTATTGTATCTAGATACAAATCTCTATGTGTTCTTGATTGGCTTCAAAAAGGTATTTGGTCAGTTCTTCATTTAATGGATGAAGATGGGAGATTGTTGACTTTTAGAGACTTTTGTACTAAATACTATTTACAATGTGAACGCAAACAATTTGAGCGTGTCTTAAATGCCATTCCAAAAAGTTTTATAAATCTGGTGCAAAATGCTTCTGTCAACATGTCAGATGGAACTTGTGAACTCCCATCACTTCTTTTGAATGGTAATGACCTCATGGCAATGCTTCCCAACAAACTTATTCGTTCTTGTTTCAATTCTATATTATATTAAGAGTAATAATAAGAGACCTTGATATCTTAGAAGAGGAATGAATAGACCCCTTCTTGTGTCTTATTTTTTTATTTTTTTGTCTTCAATATATGTAATGTTCTTTGATCATTAACCATTTATCTGACTGATATGTGCCTGGCATAATACTCAGTTAACTGTGTTCTGTCAATGCCATTGTAGTTGTATTTTCTGTTTTTGTTACATTCTTGGTGTTCAATAAAAACAACGGTCTGTATTTGGGCGGGTTTTTACAATTGAAGAGTTCAGATGCAAAACCCTCTAAATGCCACATCATTAACTTGTGATGATGAGTCAATGTTTTTTATACATAGCAGTCGGAAATATATGTTATTAATGGATACAATTGTTTTTGTTTAAAAGAAACGACGTCTGATTGACTCTCCATTCTAGATTAAAAAAAAGATCACTGTAATGAAACTTAACTTGTTAATAAATCTGATAATATTCTGATCGACATTCTGTAGCCCACTTATTTTTGTTTGCTGATCCTTGGCATTGCAGGTTTTCCTTGTTTCTCATTGATAACATGCATAAAACCGTGAAAAAAAACCACTGTGCATGCTTTTAATCTCAATATTTGTGACTAGAATGTATACAAATTCATTTAACATTGGTTGATCTTTTGATCCTTTCAGATTTCACAATCATAAAATGTAATTTAAATTGTCGGGCAAAATACCACTTTCACTGTTGCTACTGTTCAGTGACTGTGTTAAATCGGGCACAGTTGCTGGCACACATTGCAAACCATTCAACTGACTCATCACCAACCCATCCTCATCCATCAAACCCTGCCTCATTTACCCTGTTGACTGGGGCCCTGCCACCTCAGCCAACCGATGCCCTGCTGACTGCCACCACTGCGCCTCAGTCGACGGTCTTCCCACTGACAGCTGCACCAGCACCTCAGCCGAATGTTGCCCTGTTGACGGGCTCCACACTGCCTCGGCCAACCGATACCCTACTGACTGGCACCATGCCGCCTCAGCCGACCGTCGTCCCACTGACCGCTGCTCCACCGCCTAAACCGAACGTTGCCCTGTTGATGGGCTCCACACTGCCTCAGCCAAACGGCACCCTGCTGACTGGCACCATGCCGCTTCAGCCAACCGGCACCCTGCTGCCTCAGCCGTCCAGTGCCCTGCTGACTGGCACCATGCTGCCTCAGCCGATCTTTATCCCGCTGACCACCTCACCACTGCCTCAGCCGAATGTTACCCTGCTGATGGGCACCATGCCAACTCAGCCGTCCAGTGCCCTGCCGCCTCAGCTGACCGGCGCCCTGCCAAAACGCTCTGCAAACAGGACTGTCACTTGCAGCCAATGCAATTTGACTTTGCTTTCGAAAAATTTAAGAACTCATATCAGAAGGCATCACACAGACAAAGACAATGCAGTAACTCCTGAAAGGCACTTTCGGTGTCAGTGCATTGATTATAACATCGGCATCTTTGCTGTTGAGAAGGCTTTTCATGGTCAAGCAATGCCCATCCATGTAAAAAAAGTACTTGGGGCCCAAACTTTCACTCAGAATGTGAACTTGAGCAGTGTCATGTAAATGCTGACTTTGCCCACAACAGTGGAATTCTGCCCTTTGAGTGCTGCCATGTAAAATCCCTATCATTTTGTCCTCCAGTTAAAAATGATAATGTTGCTCTGACTGAAATCACACTATCTCATCTGGTAGAGCAGAAGTGCTTTGGTGAGGTGAGGAAAGCCCAGCTGTTACAGCTGAAGCAGGAAGCGAATACTGCAGAAACACCACTTTCTTTTCATGTTACTGTTGGAGGTCCTTCCACAAAGTACTTTATCTCTGTTTTTGAAACAGTTAGGTCATATTACAGTAAGATGGGAAGAGTGATGGTGGCTTATGACAAAAAGAAAAATAAATGGCATTGCCCATGTGCTAGACCTCACCATTCCTGTATTCATAAAGCTACTGCAAAGTGGCATCTTTTTCAAACCTTGCCATAACTTTTCAAGAAGATCAAAAGTGTAGAGGAAGTTTTCAGCACTGTTCAGCAAACTGATGATCACAGCAACCAGGATGTTTCTTACCCACCCAACTTTCCTACTATTAAAAGAATGATCAAATATATGCTGGAACATAAGAAAATTCCTCAGGACATTCCACAGACCATCATTGAGAACTCCAAGTATGCAAAGATGTATGGCAATACTTTCCTTAAACATCTGGCTCCACATGAGGCTGAATGCAGAATGTGCAAGGGAGTTTTGAGTGAGCCCAAGTTAATAACTTGCCAGGCAAAGATTGTTTCATTCAATGGAGTGATTGAGGGTATGACAGTTTCTCAATTTGAAAAGTTTTTATGTTGTAGCTTTGATTCATATTTCATTTTTAAATTAATGATGGATGTCTTATATTCTCAGGTGTATCTACATATTACAAGGTGTGCAGTAAATGCAACCTCACATATAGATATCAGGAATGGTGTGATGGTTTGCACAACTTTAATGACAAAATAATCCTCTCACTGCATTTGTGTGTGGTTTTGCGAAACTCCCTTCAGGTACAGTATCTTAAGAAAGACCTTTGAAGTAATATTTGAAATGAATATTCCAAAATTAAAAATAATATTTCAAGACTTCACTTATAATTGGTAGTATGTATTATGTTTATGTAAGATATAAATATAAAATTGGTTTGGGCCTTTTTTTCTTGACTTGTGCTTCCAGAATCACATAGCCATTAGTAGGATTGTGCAGGTAATTGCAGCCACGGAGGGAGAGTCTCTGCCCAAAAGTGACTTGATTTTGAAGCCATATCTTCACTTCGAAGCTTTGTGTGATCTGGACTACATGTACTCTTGTGTGTCCTGCGGATACAGTCCAAAAACAGTGGTTATGGATCTTTATAAAAAGGAAGTGTTCAGCATCCCAGGTAAATTCCTATTTTTAGTTAAATTAGACTTCTGTAAAGTTGCAATTCACATATTTAGCATTTATTATAAACTCTTTATATAACAGTGAGTGAAATTCCATCCCCTCCTGCAACCTTTTATGGTCAAATTGACGTAGAACAATTTTGGGATGCAGTGGCCATGGACGTGATAAGTAGAGGGTTTTACCCAAGTAAGTTATGATTCTTGATTTGTGTCTTATACTGTATTGTTAGTATGTTAAATATCTGTTTTTCTTCCTCAAGGCGTAAAAAAAACCCATTCATAATGTCGCCACAACTGGTCCCCATGGATAGGCCCTAAAACAAGGAAGTCGTCTACGGTGTTGAACACAGAGTGTGCTAAGGTTCATTCCGCAGAGGATGGGAGTGACATTGATGTGCCTTTTACTGAGGAACGATTTTGTGACGAGCTTCTTCACCTCAAAGTAAATAGTTTTAACAATATTTCAGATAGCATTTGGTTTGCCAGATAATGCTATTATAATACTGGTTTTTACAGGTTGTAGTGTATAGGGACCAGAAAGGTTAGAATTCTAAATTAATATTTCTTTTTGCTCAATCTATTCGCAATATTTGGTGTTGACATTGTTGGTTCAAAAATGGATCTCATCCTCAGAATCCGTAACAAAATGTCAAACAGGGTAACCTACAACAAAGTGTTTGAACAAGTGTGGGGTGCTTCTGGTAAGTCACACAGTAAGCAGTATTCCAAAATTAACATAAATTAAATAAAATGTGGAAACTACAGTCTATACAGTTTTCTGATATGTTGTTGAAACACTGATCTTTTGTGTTTTTCCTTTAGGTGGTCTGGGTGTGATCATGTGTCCCTGTGGCATTGTCTATTCATTAAAGTTTAACCTGAGAGCAGAGAGCCCCCGTGATTTTGCCGACCTTCTTTTGTCCTGGAAACACTTTCCAAATATAACCATCTATGACTACCCTAGAGGATTAGTGACACATATGAACAAGCGAAATCCCATTGCACCACCTTTCCATCCCTTTGAGGGCAGAGTGCAAGACCCTTACCAAGAAAACATCCAAAAGGCCAAACAAGGGAAATTACAAGTCCATCTTCCCTGGCTGGCTCATAGGAAAAAAACGGAAGATCCTGACTGCCACCCACTTACTGGTTCCTCTGAGCACTATTGTCTCTGTGATGTTTTTCACCAAAAAAACAGCAAGGATCAGAAAGATGTGCTACGCACTATTGGTCTTGTACCAGCGCTGGCTGGAAAAGTCAATAGTGAATGTACGGAGCAGCTGTTCTCTGAAATAAAAAAAAACAATTACTTCATGAATATGCTCAGACCATCCGCACACATCTTTCTTTGTCGTAACATCCTTCACCATCGGAACCTTGCAAGGAACAGAAAAAAGTTGGAACAGTTCAGTATATTGGTTCATGGTGATTACATCTTGGAATTGGACTGTAATGGAAAGTCTGTACTTGGTAACTAAAATCTCTCATTTATGGTACTGCATTTAAATTGTTCAAGGTTGTTGCATTGTATTAACTGTACTAACTTTATTTTTTTATGACTCGTACAAAAGGCAGAGCAGAATCAAATGCTGGACACAATTACATGCAGACAAGTCCAGCTACAACTATGAATGTGGAAGAAATCCATACAGGTTTGCAATTGTTAATCTATTCATAATGCATATTTAAATGTGTGTATGTTCTTTTCTATAATTTAATGTTATACGACTGCATTTTCTACTTCTACTGTAGCTGTCCAGTCACAGCTTGTACCTGAATGCTGTTCACCTGCTGTAATAACAAGCCTGAACTCTATTAAAGCTAGTAGAGTGTTTTGGGGTAGCATGCCAAATCATGTGCAGCAGCAGTTGGTAAGTAAATTTAAAAGCAATTTTAGAACATAATACTAATAAAATGTTCATCTGCATGGGTATTTAGTTGTTCTGCTTGAATTTAGCTGGACAATGCTCTGAATGTCCGAAAGTGCCCTAAGGAGCAGTTGACCACTGTGTATAACACAACCCTTACACGATCAGACCTGAGCACCCTGGGATTGGTGCAAGATGTCGAGGGAACGGTATGTGGTTTAAAGACATTGTATAGGAATCATATATTTGTATATAATTGTAATATAAAAATGTACTGTATATTGAATTGTTTACAATGACATTCGATATTTTGTTTAAACAGGTTCTGAACTGTTGCCTTAAAGTGGTAGAGACCATTGCAAAGGCACAGGTCAGATTTCATTTTGTGCTCCAAATACTTTTACTTGCACTTGTATGTTATTTAGTAGAATACTTCCCATTGTTTATTTTTCAGAGTATTTAAAATTGTCCTACTGTCAACATTAACGTACATTTCAAT
Source organism: Barbatula barbatula (assembly GCF_947034865.1). NCBI lineage: Eukaryota > Metazoa > Chordata > Actinopteri > Cypriniformes > Nemacheilidae > Barbatula > Barbatula barbatula. The sequence goes on along the minus strand of NC_136778.1, from coordinate 17,078,040 downwards.
ATTCCAAATAGAATGTGAAGTTTTTTTAGGCAATTCGTACAATATTGCAACATGGCCACAGAGGACACTTCAAGAGCATCTGTCAGATTTGCCAGTATGTATTTTAGTCTGATTATTTTAACATATTAAAACAAAAAGTTGTCTAAATATTTCTCATCTTTGGTTTATGATCATTGTTTTTTCAAGCTGGACAGTGACATGGACTGTTTTATCTACCTGGGTACCAGGACATTGGATGGTTTGTGTAAGGCATTTGAAATCTTATGGGTTGACTTATCTTATACTTATTATGTTTTTTAAGTACTCTGTTTAGTGATACAGTATGTATATATATATATATAACTGGAATCATCTTTGGTTGTTTTTATTGTGACGTACTCAACAGATTATGAAGCCAAGGCAACATTAAAATTTTGGAAACTGGAAAATTTGGAAAATGGAAAATGGAAAATTTCCCTTTGTGGTTTGTTTTTAATTTGCTTATCTACAATTTTAATGCAGAGATGCAAATATTTTGGAATCAAGTCATAACTAATTTCACTCAAGTGAACAGCCAGGCACATGTACACATAGACTTTAAAGGGGGCTTGAGCACCTGCCCTTTTATGTATGGACGGTTTCATCTTAACTACAAAAAGAAACGTTACTGGGCATGCACAGTTTTTTTACTCCACCTTAACTTCCGGTACACATTCACAAACAACGTAGTAAAAAATAAAGAACCGTTACTTGGCTAAAATTTTGAATTTAGACTCCAATACCAAGCTCAACCACCAGATCTCAATGTACCATACGGTTTGTTTAAATGTGACTAAACTACAGGACCCGTTCAACAAATTGTTTATTTAATAAAATTTTAAATATATAAATATTATATTTATTAAATATCATAAAATTAATTGTTGTTTATGCACTTGGAAAAAATGTCTAAGAAGGATTTGTTGTCTTAGCACTGTAGAGGACTGTTTGTATAAATGTAATTTTACTTGTATAATGACAAATAAATAAATAAGGAACACAATTCAACATATTGTTTATTTAACACAGTTATTATACATTAAAACTATATTAAAAACTAAAATTGACATAAATTAAATAAAATATAAATAGTTATATTATTAGGCACTAACAAACACAAACCTGATGTTAATTGAAACGATCTATATATGTGTGTGTTTCTGTTTTCGCACCGCTGTGAAAAAAATCTAAATATCAGGTTAAGAAATGTTAAAAGACTGTCGAGTTCCGATACCTTCAAAAATGTATTTCTTTCACATTCATAAAAAAAGTTCTGATGCCTTTCTCAGCTCACGACTTTAACACAGAGACTCAAGTGTTGCTAGGCCCTTTTAGGTGGGCTTTACCCATTGGATTACCTGTATTATAAGACATAACTGCAGTATATTTCATTACAGGTCTGACGAACAAAGACGTGCAAAAAGGCTTAAGAGAAATCAAACTAAACTGAAAGTATGTAACAGCATTAAAAACTAATTTTGTCATATCTTACCAAAGGAACAGATTGATTACTGTTCACTGCTGTTTTATAGGAACAAAAGCCTAACATGCCTCAGCTGCACCTTTTGGATGTAAGTTAATACTTTCGCAAGTACTAGAAAATATTTTTGAGGTTTCCATTCAATCATTTAATCCTTTTCAAAATACTGTAGTTACCCATGGAAGTCTTGGAGAGTATTCTCCTAGATGTAGTCCAACAGGATGGAGATGAAGCATACATGACCCTGGGTCTCACCTGCAGATGCTTCAATGCACTTGTGCGCACACCCTACTTTCAAAGGAAGGCACACTTTCCCTGGCTTGACAGTAAGTGTCTTCATGTCATGCATGTTACAAAACTGTATTTGCTTTATAAAAAGGGTTTTGTGAAATTCCTTCTTTAATCTTTTAACATGTATGGAGTCTAATGTACTGCCTGCATTTGAAATACTTAAGTCTATAGAATTATGCATTCTTAATAATATTTATCTTGTCTGTATTTTTGGCCACAGGTGTTGTGAACTGGAACAAGTGGAATGAAGCATCAAAGGCTCAATTACGGGTTCCCTTTGAAGTAAAGGAATGCAGCAAGTGCCGAATTTTATTCAAATCTTGCTGTGGATTTGTTGGCAATGGCAAATGTGGTGTCCTGCATGGTTTTTATGGCAGCATAGAGGACCCAGACAGCTGTTTTACTTGCCAGTAATTTGATGTGTAGAAACGTGACATTTACATGTGTAAAAATATGTTAATTGTTGTCATTTTATGTTGGTTATATATGCTTATGTTGTCGTTTTTTATATTCATATACAGTTTAATAATTTGTTGTAATTTAAATAAAATTAATGATGTAATTCAGTAATTGTGTCTGCTTGTTTTTTTATAGACAAGGAACATTAAAGCTATGTTAGATAAATAATAAGCATGATTGTATAAAGGCAACACACTAATTGGCTATTAAAATTATGGATGTATAAACCTAAAGAGAAACAATTTAAATGTTTTTTTTACTGTTTTCTTAGAAATTTTCTTTCTTCACTTAGAAATTTATATTAACATATTTATATGAAACAGTAATAATGTTCAGTAGACTTCTGTCATTTTTCTTTTATCTTTATATTTCTCCAATATTTTCTCTTAGAACATTCTGAAGGGCCCCGGATCACAGTTTCAAAATCCCTGGACTAAATAATGGTAATAGAAAGAAGTAGGGTAAAAAATTATAAAATAATTTTAATAATGACAAAAATATTAAATAAAAACAAGTAAAGGACGTTAAATAAATACATAGACAATGACATACTTTGTTTACAGTTTGTTTCTCATTTTTCATTCAACAAAGACTTACTACGGTAACCATATTCTAACCATAATATGTGTAGTAAACCCATCGTTATATTAACAATTATCAATACACCCTAAACAGTCACTACACTTATTAAAAGTTATGTTAGTTTTCGCAAAGGATACGCCAAAATCAGAATCAGAAACACTTTCCCTTAATTAACTTTCAATGTATCATATTTTTAATCATACTATTTATATTAATAAATAAATACAGAGTTTTTATAACAATCGGTTTGTAAGTCGAAGAACAATGTTTTTAACCTCAGTTCCTGGTTTCAACGTCATTTCCTTGTAACCAATGGGAAGAGTTATGGGCAGAGCCACACATGAAGGCCGCACTTAAAAATAACCCCGCCTGCTAACCAATGGTATGTGTTGAGGGCGGCCCTCCACATTTAGCTCCTCCTCCCGTACTGCAGCCTGCAGCTAGGACCTTCTCATATATTAAGGGAGGCTCTATGTGTCGTCTCACCCTGACCTCGCCTTATTGCTTAACGCAAGTATTGACGTCGATTCCTCAGTATGCAGTATGCATCACTTCCGCTATATCTAGCCTCACGTTGTGTATTCAGACAGGGTACATTATTGCCATACTACTGCACATGGAACATATTGAAATCCATATATATTTATGTGGACTGTGCGACTTTGCCTTACCTTGCAGTGGCTGGTAACACCTTTACACTTTTGGAGCCACCAGATTTGCCGGTGAGTACTCTTTATTGAATCATAGGCTTTGCATCTCCGGTCAAAAATATCATTACAAGTATTGAATATGGCAGAGGGAAGCCACATCTACAGCAGTGGAGTGCACTTCTGCCGATGATGAGACCGTGTCGCTGGACTCCAGAAGGCTCGAGGTATCATGTCAATTTTGTGGCAATAGACACATTTTTTCATAAGTTCATAATAGATAAAAAGTCAGGGAAGTGGTACTAATAGAAAATATAATTTGTTACAGGATCCTGACATTGGGCAGCCTGATAAGCAGCCTGGTAACACAGTGAGTATTGCCTAAAGTAAATTTACATTATACAAAAATTCTGCTATGCTAACTAAAAGGTGTTCATAGAATTCACAAACTGTCAGATATCTCTACACAACGCATCTTAAGAAACAGATCGAGCTGACAGAAGTCAAGATTGATGTGAACAAAAGAAAGCTGCAGGACATGGACCTTGAGATGCAAATTAAACGCAAGACACTGAGGAGACTAGAACTGGAAATCCAGAAACTAGAAAGAGAAGTGACTTCAGTTCATACTGTAACCATGACTGGAAGTTTATTGTCAACATCCAAAGACACACAAATTGAGATCAGTCCACACAAGCAAACAATCCAGAAAGGGAAATCCGTAAATCAATGGTCAGAGAACTAGGCAGAATCATACACTTGCAGACAAACAGAAAATCAGGAACAACGCTTGGTAAGGCAGGGTTAAACTGGCAATACTTCGCGATGTAAAAGCACATGGTCACAACTTAAGTAGTCCCAAACAGGAAGTGAATGTAGAAGCAGCAGAGGGAGCGTTCAGTCAGTACTCGGGTGATGACTCCCTCTGCTGGCTTGGCATTACAGAACTCCTCCCTCTTGGAGCGACTCCTGGAGCTCGACGAGGACGTCCCCTCACGGTCGGGGTGCTGGACGGTCAGGTCTGGCTCGATGGAATTCCTCTGTGAGCGATGGATCCAGAATGTTGTTGGCGGCCACCCATGACCTCTCCTCAGGTCCATAGTCCTCCCAGTCCACCAGATATTGGAGCTGACCCCCTCTACGTTGAGAGTCCAGTAACTCCTTTACCTGGTAGGCGGGCTTACCCCCTACATCCAGGGGTGGCGGTGGTTCTGGGGTCATTTGACCGGGGCCAGCCTCCGGGTGGACTGGTTTGAGAAGGGACACATGGAAAGAGGGAGAGATACGGTAGTTAGTAGGAAGCTCCAGCTGGTACGTTACCTCATTAATTCGTCGGACAATTTTGAAAGGGCCTACGTACCTTGGGCTGAGCTTCCTGCTGGGCAGCCGCAGCTTGATGTCCCTCGTAGAGAGCCAGACCCGTTGTCCAGGTTCGTAGGGAGGGTGTGGACATCGGCGTCTGTTGGCCTGAATCTCCTGATTCCTTACAGCCTGTTGAAGACGCACATGAGCACTGTCCCACACTCTCTCACTACGTTTAATCCAGTCATCAACTGCTGGAACCGAGGACGGTTCACCAGACCACGGGAATATATAGGGGGCTGATACCCCAAGACACACTGGAAAGGGGTGAGGCCTGTAGATGCATGAGTGAGTGAGTTCTGGGCCTATTCGGCCCAGGGAAGAAACTCAGACCATCTATGTTGTTCCCTACTACAATAGGTTCGCAGATAACGGCCAATCTCCTGGTTGAGTCTCTCCACCTGGCCGTTACTCTGAGGATGGTATCCAGACGTGAGGCTAATGTTAATGTCCAAGTGTTTGCAGAACGTTCTCCAAACTTGTGAGGTGAACTGTGTTCCTCTGTCGCTGACAATGTCCTCAGGTAAACCATAGATACGGAATACATGGTTGAAGAGAGCTAAAGCTGTTTCCATGGCTGTAGGTAATTTCTTTAATGGAATTAACCGGCATGATTTTGAGAATCTGTCGATGATGACCAGATTGGTTGTGAACCCGACGGATGATGGCAGGTCAGTGATGAAGTCGATAGAGAGATGAGACCATGGTCGTTGTGGGATGGGTAATGGTTGAAGTAGGCCTGAGGGTAATTCCTTGGGGGTCTTGGACTGAGCACAGACCTGACAGGATTTGATGAAAAGAGTTGCGTCCTTGGTCATTGAAGGCCACCAGAATGAGTTTTTTAACAGATGTAGGGTGCGTGAAATACCTGGATGTCCCGAGCTGATGGAAGTATGAACCCATTGGAGTACTTGATGACGCATGTCCTGGGGTACATATTGTTTGTTTGGTGGGCATTGTGGTGGTGGTGGATCTTGTTCTTGTCTGCGTTGAATCTCTTCCATGATATCCCATGAGACTGGAGCCAGAATAACAGTGGGTGGTAGAATGGTTTCGGGTTTGAAATTCACTAAAGGAGGGTCATGCTTACGGGAGAGTGCATCTGCTTTACTGTTCTTGCTGCCTGGTCGATAATTAACGGTGAAATCAAAACGAGTGAAGAAGAGGGCCCATCGAGCTTGGCGAGGATTAAGTCTTTTTGCTCCTTTTATATACTCGAGATTCTTGTGGTCGGTGATGACTTGGAACGGATAGCGAGCGCCCTCCAGCCAATGTCTCCACTCCTCAATGGCTGCTTTCATGGATAATAATTCTTTGTTACCAACATCATAGTTCCTTTCTGCACTCGTGAGTTTTCTGGAGTAGAATGCACATGGATGAAGCTTGCCTGGTTGTCCCTGACGTTGGGAGAGAACGGCTCCTATTCCGCAGTCTGATGCATCCACCTCCAAGACAAATGGCAGATCAGGATTAGGATGTTTCAGGATAGGAGCTGAGGTGAATTTTGATTTGAGGGTGGCATAAGCATGACTTGTTTCTTCATTCCAGCAGAGTTTTTTGGGTTTGTCTTTCAAGAGTGAGGTGAGTGGAGATGCAATAGTACTGTAATCTCTGATGAAACGGCGGTAGAAGTTGGCAAAGCCTAGAAATCTCTGAAGTTCCTTAATGGTAGTGGGTTGAGGCCAATCCGTGACTGCTTGAACCTTGGTTGAGTCCATCCTTACTCCTTGGTGACTAACCTGATAGCCGAGGAAAGATGTTTGATGGACATGGAACTCACATTTCTCAGTTTTGACATAGAGTTGATTCTCCGGTAGACGGGATAATACTGCATGCACATGAGTAATATGTTCTGTCTCGGTCTTGGAATAAACCAAAATATCGTCGATGTAGGCAATCACAAACTTGTTTATGAAGTCTTTGAAAATTTCATTGATAAAGGACTGAAAGACAGCTGGGGAGTTGGCTAACCCATAGGGCATTACCTGGTACTCGAAGTGTCCTCTAGTGGTGAGAAATGCGGTCTTCGATTCATCACCCTCTTTGATCCTGATCAGATTATATGCGCTTCGTAGATCTAGTTTGGTGTAAATGGTGGCCTCTCGTAGTTGTTCCAGAGCCGGAGGTACCAATGGCAAGGGATAGCGGAATTTTACGGTGACATTGTTAAATCCACGGTAATCTAGGCAAGGTCTTAAGCCACCATCTTTTTTACTCACGAAAAATAATCCGGCAGCTGCAGGAGATGTGGATGGACGAATGAACCCAGAGTCTAAAGCCTCCTCAATGTACTCCTCCATAGCCTGATCCTCAACCCTGGACAATGGGTAAACTCTGCTTTTGGGCGGCATGGCATTGGGAAGCAAGTCAACGGCGCAATCCCGTGGAGGAAGTTGTGTGGCCTTAGTCTTGCTGAAAACTTCATATAAATCCTGATATTGACTGGGGATGGATACTTTTACCTGGGTTTCGGGACTCTCAATGCTTGTGGTGAGACATGGTTGTGGCTGAATTGAAAGACTGGTCTCAATTCTGTTAAATGAACTGAGTTAATTCCCCTTGGAACCAGGAAATAGAGGGATCGTGGATGGCGAGCCAAGGAAATCCTAAAATGACTTCGTATTTGGGTGAATCAACGACATACAAGGTGATGTTTTCTTGATGGAACAAACCGGTTTGAAGTTTTAAGGTTTTTGTCTGACATTGGATACCTTGATTGATGAGAGTATCGTCGATTGCCTTGATCTGAATGGGTGGAAAGCATGGTTGGGTAGGAATATTATACTTCTGAATTATGTCCTTATTGATGATATTCAGAGCTGCTCCAGAGTCAATCAGCGCTGTGAGATCAAGCGACAAAGTATTAGTTCTTATAGCGACGGGTAGTGTAAGCGCCTGATTCTTAAGGATAGAGAAATTGTGAATATTCACCCCTGTTGAGGGCTTGGCTTTGAGTGGGCAACCGGCACTGCGATGGCCTGGTTCACCGCAGTAGAAGCCAAGATGATTTTGGCGACGTCTTGCTCGTTCCTCTTCAGTTAATCGAGAAACGTTAAGCTGCATGGGTTCAACAGATGATTCTTCAACTGTGAGATGACTGATAGGGGAAGGATTATGAACTGTTTTGTTAGCACGTTGCTTGGGTTTCTGTCTCATGAGATTGTCGATCTTGATGGTGAGATTAACAAGTTCTGAAAATGATAAATTTTCTCTACGACAGGCGAGTTCAGTTTGCAGATCAGCGTTGAGACTGTGGTAAAAGGTAGGTTTGAGAGAAACATCATTCGATCCACTCTGAGCTGCCAGTGTGCAAAACTCAATAGCATAATCAGCTGCGGTGCAGTTACCTTGTTTTGCATTAATCAGTTGTGTGGAGATATCCCTGCCCCCTGCAGGATATTCGAAAACTTCTTGAAGTTGATGCAAAAAATACTCAGTGGAATTCTTGAGTTGTGAATTGCTATCCCACACCGCTGAAGCCCAATCTAGGGCTTTTCCTGTCAGCAAAGTCATGAGAAATGCACATCTCCTCCTCTCAGATTCAAATCGATCTTGTTGAAACTCAAAATATAGCTTTACTTGTCGAATGAATCCCTTGCATTGTTCAGCAGAACCATCAAACTTATTAGGAAGAGCAAAGCTTACCGTTGAAGGCGTGGGAGGAGGAAGAGATTACACATAGTGTGTCAGGTGTTCGTTGACTGATTGTAGCTTTGTAAGTTGTTCTTGATATTTATTCAGAACCTCGCTTTGATAAGCAAATGCGGCATGCAAGCTGGAAACCCATCCATCCATCCATTTTCTACCGCTTATCCGGGGCCGGGTCGCGGGGGCAGCAGTCTAAGCAGAGATGCCCAGACATCCCTCACCCTAGACACTTCCTCCAGCTCTTCCGGGGGGACACCGAGGCGTTCCCAGGCCAGCCGGGAGAATATATACATAGTCCATCCATCCATTTTCTACCGCTTATCCGGGGCCGGGTCGCGGGGGCAGCAGTCTAAGCAGAGATGCCCAGACATCCCTCACCCTAGACACTTCCTCCAGCTCTTCCGGGGGGACACCGAGGCGTTCCCAGGCCAGCCGGGAGACATAGTCCCACCAGCGTGTCCTAGGTCTTCCCCGGGGTCTCCTCCCGGTCGGACGGGCCCAGAGCACCTTCCGGGGAAGGCGTCCAGTAGGCATCCGTAACAGATGCCCAAGCCACCTCAGCTGACCCCTCTCGATGTGGAGGAGCAGCGGCTCTACTCCAAGCTCCTCCCGGGTGACCGAGCTTCTCACCCTATCTCTAAGGGATCGCCCAGCCACCCTGCGGAGGAAGCTCATTTCAGCCGCCTGTATCCGGGATCTTGTCCTTTCGGTCATGACCCAAAGCTCATGACCATAGGTGAGAGTAGGAACGTAGATTGACCGGTAAATTGAGAGCTTCGCCTTGCGGCTCAGCTCTTTCTTCACCACGACGGACCGGTACATCGACCGCATTACTGCAGAAGCTGCACCGATCCGTCTGTCAATCTCCCGTTCCATCCTTCCCTCACTCGTGAACAAGACCCCGAGATACTTAAACTCTCCACCAACCTGAAGTGGGCAAGCCACCCTTTTCCAACTGAGGACCATGGCCTCGGATTTGGAGGTACTGATTTTCATTCCAGCCGCTTCACACTCTGCTGTAAACCGTCCCAGTGCATGCTGAAGGTCCTGGTTTGAAGGGGCCAACACGACAACATCATCCGCAAATAGCAGAGACGAGATCGTGTGGTCCCCAAACCTGAAACCCTCCGGCCCCTGGCTGCGCCTAGAAATTCTGTCCATAAAAATTACGAACAGAACCGGTGACAAAGGGCAGCCCTGCCGGAGTCCGACATGCACTGGGAACAAGTCCGACTTACTGCCGGCAATGCGAACCAAGCTCCTGCTTCGGCCGTACAGGGACCTGACAGCCCTTAGTAAAGGACCACAGACCCCATACTCCCGAAGCACCCTCCACAGGATGCCACGAGGGACACAGTCGAATGCCTTCTCCAAATCCACAAAACACAAAACTCCTTCCACCGTCCGACGACATCCCCAGTTGAGGTAAACAGCTGTAAACAGTGTTGGTAGGGCACTGTTTCCCTCTCCTGAGGCGCCGGACGGTTTGCCAGAATCTCTTCGAGGCCAGTCGATAGTCCTTCTCCATGGCCTCACCAAACTCCTCCCAGGCCCGAGTTTTTGCCTCCACAACTGTGGCTAGCACAGAAGTCCAATAACTGAACACCGCTCGGGTTCAGATCAGGGGGGCCGTTCCTCCCAATCACGCCCCTCCAGGTGTCACTGTCGTTGCCGACATGGGCGTTGAAGTCCCCCAGTAGGACGACGGAGTCCCCAGTCGGAGTACTTTCCAGCACCCCTCCCAGAGACTCCAAGAAGGTCGGGTACTCTGCACTGCCGTTCGGCCCGTAGGCACAAACAACAGTGAGAGACCTACCCCCGACCCGTAGGCGCAGGGAAACGACCCTCTCGTTCACCGGGGTAAACTCCAACACATGGTGGGAGAGCTGGGGGGGCTATAAGCAGACCCACACCAGCCCGCCGCCTCTCCCCATGGGCAACTCCAGAGTGATGAAGTGTCCATCCTCTCTCGAGGAGTGTGGTTCCAGACCCCAAGCCATGCGTAGAGGTGATCCCGACTATCTCTAGTCGGAACCTATCAACCTCACGCACCATCTCAGGCTCCTTCCCCGCCAGCGAGGTGACGTTCCACGTCCCTAGAGCTAGCTTCCGTGTCCAGGGATCGGGCTGTCGAGGCACTCTCCTCCGACTGCCGCCCGATCCACTACGCACCGACCCCCTATGGTCCCTCCCGCACGTGGTGAGCCCACGGGAAGGCGGCCCCACGTCGCTCCTTCGGGCTGAGCCCGGCCGGACCCCGTGGGGAAAGGCCCGGCCACCAGACGCTCGCATACGAGCACCAACCCCGGGCCTGGCTCCAGGGTGGTGCCCCGGTTGCGCCATACCGGGCGACGTCACGGTCCTTGTAATTGTAAACATCATAAAGGGTTTTTGAACCACTCTTAGTCTGACCCGTCGCCTAGGACCTGTTTGCCTTGGGAGACCCTACCAGGGGCATATAGCCCCCGACAACATAGCTCCTAGGGTCACTCGGGTACTCAAACCCCTCCACCACGTTAAGGTGGCGGTTCAAGGAAGGGTATATATACATAGTCTATATTCTATTTCTCATATAGTATAGTATAGTTCTTTTGCACTGTGTTGGCATTCATTGTGGACAGCAAAGTAATAATTGCTCAAAAAATCTGCTTTCCTCACTGGGTGTGTGACAAAAACGCTTTAAATCTCGAATAATATATATATATATTCATCAAACCTCTGACACTGAAATGAACAGCAGTTTTCAATAATAACTAACATAACAGTACGCATACTTATATGAATGATTGTATATCTAGTATTTTAGAAGTGACTAAAACACATTCATATCTAGTAGGATTTAGGGAGGAACTAGCCTATAAATCACTAGGATTAATCTTAGCCTGGTTGTTAGCCTGCCTCGGAGCAGGCTAGCTGCAAAGTTTCAATCTCCATAGTAACTTAATGTAGATTAATTTAGCCTCCCTTCATGCAACCGAGTTAGGGCTAAATTCAGCCAGGATAACTGGAAAATCCCAGCTTAATCCCTTATCTTGCTTTTGTATTTACTTGAAGATCTTAAACCAGAACACTCAGCGCCGTTAGCATAGCACAAGCGTGCTAGTGGGCTTTCTGTTTACACTGCTAAATATCATCTCGCCTTCTAGTTGTCTTGTGTGCTAACGGTTTCTCTCTTAAGCGTATATACTAAGAATCATCGAGCAGCCTTGGTAAATTGGAATTACTCTTCAAACCCGGTGAGTTATGGCTTCTTCTCTTATTATTGTCACTTGCACCTCATGTCAAATGTTTAGCTTAGCCTTCTCTGTCAGCAGCGAGGGCTTTACATGCGGTAAATGCAGGTAAATAACTAGGCTGACAGAGAAGATCTCAGAATTATAGTCTCGCATCCAATCTTTATCTTAGGATAGTAAGAATGTAAGGACCTTAGAAAACACTTTGGATGCGAGCAATATTAGCGCTCACAGTTCGGTTCCGGTTGAACAACCCCCGCAGCTGGGAAACTTTGTGACTGTGAGACGGCGTAGTTGCAGGTCAAAACACCACTCAACCGTTCCGACTACAGTCTCGAACAGGTTTGCCCCACTCAGTGACACACCGACATCGGTGATTCTACTGTTCGGAACGTTAACATAGAGGCACCAGCCACCATAGTCAAAGGTTTACCGGGAGCCAGAGCGCCTGACATCAAGTCACATTAAATGTGCTGGCTAAGGCTACTCTTAAATTCAGTAAGATTGTTATTCACGTCGGCACAAATGATGTTCGACTCCGTCAATCGGAGATCACAAAAGATAATATTAAAGAGGTGTGTGAGCTCGCAAGCACTGTAATATTCTCTCGGCCCCTCCCTGCTTATCGTTGTGATGAGATACATAGCAGATTATCATCACTAAATGTCTGGTTGTCTGAGTGGTGCCTGCAGAATGATATTGTTTTTATAAATAAAAGGAAGAGTTTTGAGGGCAGACCTGACCTGTTGAAAAGTGATTGTCTCCACCCCTCCTAGGCTGGAGCTTTTCTTCTGTCTAGAAATATGGCACATAGTCTTAATGCTAAAACTTGACTCACTGGGGCCCATGTCAGGAAGCAGACAGAATGGCTTAACCAACGGTCTGCTTGCCGTCTCACGTTGCAGAACACACTAAATACACAACATGCGATAATACTTTCTCCCAAACATCATAAAATAGAGACTGTGTCTGTCCCCCGGATTAGCAAACATAAAATAATGCGTAAACCTCTCAAATGTAATTTAATTAGCGTTAAACTAACTAAACCATATTAGACCATACTAACTGCCATATTTCTAGACAGAAGAAAAGCTCCAGCCCAGGAGGGGTGGAGACAATCACTTTTCACTTTTTGACTGAGGAGGAGTCAAGTCGCAGTCGGACACTCCTGCTTACTTCTCCGCGCTTTACTCTGTCGCTTTTATACTTTTTATATTTTATCTCATTTTATCACCTAATTTTAACTTCAGCAAATCAGCACAGTGCTCAAACGTATTACTACAAAAATCTGAATTATCTTATTTGACCAGCCTCCAACTGAAAGCTTACATTCCGGGGAAGAGAAAACACAACTGTCTACACTCATAAGGATAAGAGAAAATGCCTTCTCTGGAATCTACTTGCTGCATAAACTGCCACAAACGTTTACAAAGGATTGCAGTTCTTGAAACAAAGTTACTTGTGGGACCACCAAACCAGACGGAACACAAATCAGAGCTCCGTCATGGACGCCCTCAGCACACAGCCGGCGAGTCCCATAAATCTAGTACTCCTCGACCGGCCTTTCTGAGTGTAGAGAAACAAGCCGATCGACTTACAAATAGATGGCATGAACAGGGACATCAGACTGTCACGAGTATCACATATTGCCGCAGCAGCATCCTCTACCCCAAATACGGCTACAAGGATTGCAAACACTGGTCTCCGAACACCGCCTATACAGCCTGAGAACAGATTTGAAGTATTATTCAATGAGGAATCCCCAAATTTGATGAATGTGTCCGAACACAGACTAAATCAGCCAGCAGCTAACACTGATTTTAACAGGCGCTCAAGGTCGAACAGACAGCGGCACTCAGCTCAAAGCGCAGCTGAGCCCAGGACTCTGATAGTGACTCCATAATCAGAAACATTAGTAGCAGGGATATAACTATATGCTGCCTTCCACAAGCAACAACTTCTGATGTAAACAGGGAACTTCAGAATATTCTGATGAAACATAAGACTGCATATCGACTCATCATTCATGTGGGGAAAAATGATATTCATAAAGAACAGTCAGAACTTCTTAAGAAGGATTTCAATGAACTCTTTGATACACTAAAAAGACTGAATGTTCAAACATTCATCAGTGGACCACTCCCAGCAAGAGGAACAAACAGGTTTTCACGTTTGCTTGGGCTTAATACATGGCTGCAAAAAACCTGCAATCTAAAAGGAGTGAACTTCATTGACAACTTCAATATTTTCTGGAGTCAGAGGCAACTGTTTCAACAGAATGGCCACCAGCCAAACAAACTGGGTTCAAGAGTGCTTAAGGACAATATCTTCTTCTCCCTCAGTCATCCTTCTGCCAATCCATTCAACCAGTATAAATTACCACATGTCTTCACCTCAGCACCTAGTTGGACATGCGGCTGACACGTCACACAATGATAACACCACTCAGTTCATGGACACCATCTCAGCTGAGCCCTGCCCACCGAGCTCAACACAGACAGACTGTGACATATTAGAACTGCTCCAAGATTCAGCACCCAAGGACGACTTCCTGGAAAACAGCCAGGGAAACCAGGACAGCGTATTACAGCCTCTGATAACACCAGAGATACAGCCCCTCTCACCAGACACGTTATCTCTCTCCCCAGCATCTCCACTTCTGTGCTTCTCAGAGAAAATGGAAAAACTGGTGTATGCTGGAACCAAACTAGCTGGAAGCCCCCAAATATCGACCAAAAAACGACAAGCCCCACGTCCACCAAATCCTGCAGGCCCAGCTCGCCTTCGCCGTCCTCCTGTGAGAGCTCTTCGGCCTCTACCACAACGCCAGGGCCCACACCCTCCTCCATCTCCTTGAGGTCAACCAAAAACAACAAATACCAGCTCTAAGTGATATGTGTCGTGTCCCCGCTATGATAACAGTAACTTTCTCAAATGTTTACAGAACAAGCGGGAATCCAGTGTGCCTGTATCTTTTTCTATTGCTGTGCTATCACATGACAGAAAGTCTAAGGCCTTCAATAGTCGTACATCAAACCAGACTAATCTGGTGCCCATTGCACATCAAACCAAGATTGCTATGGGGCAAAAAGCAAGACTGTTAAGTTAGCACTTTTAAACATCCGCTAACTTAAAAACAAAATGAGAACACTAGTGTACTATTTACGATGGCCATATCTTTAACAACAAGCATATCTGCTGAATCTGTTGATTCTCTCCTTGATTGTTTTAACTCGAACGTTAAAAGTGTAATTGAGGATATTGCTCCTGTGAAAGTCAGGAGTACTCCATGTAATAATGAACACACTCAAGCTCTAAAGAAAGCGGCACGAAAAATGGAGCGCAACTTTAAGAAAACAAAATTAGAGGTATTTCGTACTGCCTGGAAGGATAGTATTAAAAAATACAGGAAAGCCCTAATAGCGTCTAGATCCGCCTACCTTTCATCACGAAAAGAAGAAGAAAACCAGCATAACCCTCGGTTTTTATTTAATACAGTGGCTAAATTAACCAAAAATAAATCGTCAGCGACTTCTGATTCTGTATACCAGCATAGCAGTGATGAATTTATGAACTATTTCACAAATAAAATCCAAGGTATTCGAGAAAAAATTCTAACTTTGCAACCAGAAGTGAAACCCGCTGAACAAACGACTAACTACAGCGCCTCTAAGGAGAAATTACGATTATTTTCTACTATAGATCACAATGAACTCTCTAAAATCATAAGATCATCTAAATCAACTGCATGCATGCTAGACCCTATACCTACAAATCTACTGAAAGAGATGCTCCCAGAAATTATAGATGCTCTACTTAGCATTATTAACTCATCTCTGACATTAGGACATGTGCCTAAAGCATATAAGGTGGCTGTTATAAGGCCCCTTGTCAAAAAAAAACATCTCGACCCTGGAGAACTAGTTAACTACAGACCTATTTCGAATCTACCTTTCTTATCTAAAGTTCTCGAAAAAGTAGTCTCAACTCAAATATGTTCCTTCCTCCAAAGGAATGAGATTAATGAAGATTTCCAGTATGGATTTAGAGCACATCACAGTACAGAGACTGCTCTGATTAGAGTTACAAATGATCTGCTTATGGCGTCTGACCGAGGTTGTATCTCCTCATTGGTGCTGCTAGATGCATTCGACACCATTGACCACAGCACGCTCCTACATAAACTCGAAAATTATGTCGGTATTAAGGAAATAGCTCTGAAATTGCTTAGATCTTATTTATGCGACCATTTTCAATATGTAGCAATAAACAATGAGGTATCACGCAAATCGCAAGTCCAGTACAGTGTACCACAGGGCTCAGTCTTAGGGCCTATGCTCTTCGTATTATACATCCTACCTCTAGGAGATATAATAAAGTGACACGGAGTAAGCTTTCACTGTTATGCTGATGATACACAACTTTATATTTCCTCTAAGCCTCATGAAACACAGCAATTCCATCGAATATTGGAATGCATAGTCGATATAAAAAAGTGGATGAGTAGCAATTTTTTATTACTGAACTCAGACAAAACTGAAGTGTTACTTAACGGACCGAAAACCGCCATAGGTAACAACCAAGAATACTGCTTAACTATTGATGGATGTTCCATAAAACCATTTGAGAACCAGGTCGCCAACACCTGTAAAATTGCGTTTTTCCATCTTAAAAATATATCTAAACTACGTCATATGCTGTCACCATCAAATGCAGAGAAGCTTATTCATGCCTTTATGACATCAAGACTAGATTACTGTAATGCACTATTAGGTGGTTGTCCTGCAGGCCTATTACAAAAACTCCAACTGGTCCAAAATGCGGCAGCTCAAGTTCTTACACGTACAAAAAAGTATGAGCATATTAGCCGGTTCTGTCAACCTTGCACTGGTTACCTATAAGATCCTTTTCCTATCTTGCGCCTAAACTTTGGAACAGTCTTCCCTGCACTGTCCGGGAGGCAGACACACTCTGTCAGTTTAAATCTAGACTAAAGACGCATCTTTTTAATCTTGCATACACTACACTATCATAATATATATATTTCAAAGATCTAGGCTGCACTAGTTAGATCAACCGGAACCAGGGACACTTCCAATAACAACTGATGCATTTATTGCATCAAAGAGTGCAGAACAGTACTCTCAGCCAGTCTTGTCTCATTGTTCCAAGGTTAACGGAGCGGGCATACCCAGACCTGACAAATGCTGTGATGATAAAGCTGGACGAAGGACT
Organism: Barbatula barbatula; assembly: GCF_947034865.1. Classification (NCBI taxonomy): domain Eukaryota; kingdom Metazoa; phylum Chordata; class Actinopteri; order Cypriniformes; family Nemacheilidae; genus Barbatula; species Barbatula barbatula. The sequence goes on along the minus strand of NC_136778.1, from coordinate 17,061,085 downwards.
TGGCGACTCTTCAAAACTTCAGCCGCAATTACATTATTAATGATCATTTTAAATCTAACTTTTTTATTTTGCCTTGTTGTGCAAGCACTGTTGAGCTTATGCAGAGGCTGTAGTTTTTGCGAGAGGTGAACTGGAATCCCCTGGTTAGGCCTGGTTTCCCTCTGAGGTTTTTTTCTTCTCCAATGGAGTTTTGGGTTCCTCGCCACCATTTGCATACTGTTTTGCACCGTTTGCCTGGCCGGGGGGCTGCTAGAATTTGATAGTCTTATTTAATTAACACTGCATATAGGAATTTATTGTGTGTCTGATATTTGACCTGTGTTTTGACTTCCATAACCTTTTATGTTTTACTTATAGTCAATGTTTTCTTGTACAGCTGCTTTGTAACAATGAACATTTTAAAAAGCACTATATAAATAAAGCTGACTTGACTTGACTTAATTACGAGTTCTCTTTGAAGTTAAGAAATGCAGAAAGTGCAACATTTTATTATTATTGTTGGCAATGAAAAACGGGTTGTCCTGCGAGGTTTTTGTGACAGCATATAGAGGATCCAGACAGCTTTTTTACGTGCAAGTAATTGTGTGTGTGTGCGAGCGAAAACAAATATGCACACAAGAAAATGTAATGTATGTACTATATCGTTGTTGTTTTTTATGTTGGTGACATATGAATATGTTGTGGTATTTTGTTGTAGTATATTTTAGGATAGCATGTATGTAAATAAGTAGTATATTTTTTTGTCTGTGAACAATATACATGAATTTACAAAAAAATATAATTTGTTTTTATTGGAATAAAGTGAAACTATTTAAATATTTTCTTAGAAAGGGTTTTTCTTAACTTAAAAAGAAACATTTATATGAAACAGTAATCATTTTCACTAGACTTGTCATTTTTCTTTTATCTTTATATTTCTCTAAAATGTTCTCTTAGATCCTTCTGGTTCTAAAAATCCCCGGATTACACAACAGTAATAAAATAAGTAGATACATTAATTTTAATAATGATACAATTATAAAATAAATATGTTGTTAAATGAACAATGAGAAACAAACTGTAAACAAAGACTTTTTAAAACACCACGATATATTTTGAAGGGTAACCACAAACTGCTACTGTAACCATATTCTAACCATAATATGTGAAGTAAAAGCATTATTATAAACTAAACTTATAAGGTATGTCGTTTACAAGTAGTAGAAAGACAAACGTACATATGAATAGGCTTTCCCCTAAAGTAACTTTCATTGAATTAAGAGTTGTATCATACTATTTATATTAAAATACATAGTGTGGCAGGCACAGACGAGACAGACACAGAACTTTACAATTTTAGCCCCGGAGGGTGGTTTATTGTATTGGCAGGGTGTTGTAGGTTACTCCCAGAGAGAAGGCCGTGGGGAAGATGGCTCGTCCTCAGTCTGGCAAAGTCTTACGGGTGCTCGTGCTTCAGTGTGGTAAGTGGTGCAGGCGTTGTGTAGCAACAGACGTTGCATAGACTCTGACGTTGCGTCGAATCAGACGTTGGGTCGAGTCGGATAAACTGTAGGTTCGTCACCCGCTGGTCTCTGTTAGAGAAAGAAGAAATACCACACGTTAGTAAGGCGTCTCTGTGAAGAACAAGCTCACCCTTTCTTCTTCTTCTTCTTCAAAAGGGTGAGCTTAATGGGGACCATGTGGTGACGATCTGCAAGTGAGTTGGCTTGATTGCGCCGTTGCCTTGGCGACGCTGATTTGCCACTGGCCTGCTCGTCGCAATAGTTTATATTACAATCGGTCTGAACGGCACCGCAATAAGTTGCACAACAATGTTTTTAACCTCAGTTCCTGGTTTCAACGTAATTTCCTTGTAACCAATGGGAAGAGTTATGGACAGAGCGACACATGACGGCCACACTTAAAAATAACCCCGCCTGCTAACCAATGAGTGTAGGGAGCGAAGATCCACATTTAGCCCCTCCCCCATATGTAGCACCGCCCTGTACTGCAGCCTGCAGCCAGGTGTACTTTTTAAGTCGGACGCTTCCCGAATCTCGCTGTTTTGTCGCCTGCAAACGTTAGCATGACATCAGAGCAAGGCGGACGTAACTCTGACACTTTTCTAACCGGCATGCATCTCGTGGTGATCACCGGTGATCAAAACTCCTCTTGGCTCCTCTCAAACAAGCCTAATTTCTGCACAATGCAGATCATTTATAATTATTCCTTTTATTTTTCCCATATTGTTGTATTTGTGTAATCTTGTATATTGGTATGGGTTTTTTTTGTCACAATTTCCTGATATGTGTATACAGACAAACATGTGTCTATTCTGTTAGTGCTGTTATTTGCTGTGAATGCATCTGAAATCCAGAGGCGGACAGAGTACACAGGTTCATTACTCGAGTAAAAGTACAGATACCCCTTGCTAAATTTTACTCAAGTACAAGTAAAAGTACTACAGTCAGAAACGCCGCCCCTGAAATCAATAAAGCTAAACCAGCAAAGAAGGCAATATAGCAATGTTCTGACACACCTCTGAACCTGACCGTGTTATACATGCAGCATAGAGCAAAGAAGAGAAAATAATAATGATTAAAGAAAATCAGCTGACCGGTCGCTATGTTTTCAAGTCAAAAATAATATTTTGAAATATGTTATATTTAGCATTTTATATGATGCTATTGGCTATCCTTACCCTTACCTTTATTCTTTATTCATATAAAAATACCCCAAATCGCATGAAAATAACACACAAAACACATATTCTTCAATCGTGCATTTAATAGCTTCTTGTTTTGGTGAAGAAATGTCACTTTTGCTTTATCACGGATGTCCGGAAGTGTACACAGGACGTGTCATGCAGACGAGGTCACGTATGACTACGTGAGATGATTGACAGCTGTACAGCAAATGATAGAGCTCTGAGGTCTGGGCGATTGATTGCTATAGCTGTGACTCACCCAATCAGACGATGTCACCTTTGGAGGGAAAGTAAATTGTCTTTATCTTCCAGTTCTTGCTTTACATGTGGAAGGTGATTTGTGTCCTCTCATAAAACTTATTAAGATCAAAGAACAGTCGTGTCAGATAAGTTCCAAAGGAGAAACCACAGATGCAAACGGAGTCTTCTAAGCTTCAAAGCAACTAAAAGAAGATATGAGGAGTCGTAAATACCCCACGGAGAAGCAAAAGGGTTTGCCCTTTTATGATGGTATCAAGAAACCAGGAGAGGGGGGGTTACATGGCTTTTCTATCAATGATCCAATACTCTACATATCCCTCAATTCGGAAGATGAAGTTCAAGTGTAAACTTCAGCTGACGATGGTAAGTTGGATCCTGATGGTGGGCTGACACGTGGTTCTTATTCGTCCGCAGCATCTCAACATAGGGAGAGGTGTTGGGTGCCGTCTCGTGACATCCTGGACCGTGCGCTGATCGTGGACTTCCACCGGCGACGAGGTGAGCCCCCTCCCTAAGCGCCCAGTGGGGCAGCTGGGGGGGGTACTGTCATGACTCTGGGTCTGTGGTTCCGTTTTTTGCCTGCGTGACTTTGTTTTGTTTCATGTTGAACACGTGGGGAATTGTTTGACAGTTTTCCTCGTGTTCTGTGTCTTGCCCAGCCACACCATCTGGGACCCCTGGGGGCATACTCTGCCTATCACCAGACCCTGCCTCAACCGTTGCGCTCCGCAGCTGCCGTCTAGAACCCGGATTCTCCGGGTGTGACACCCTCCTGTGCTGCAGACGCTCCTGTGCTGCAGACGCTTCGCTATCGGGGTTATTAGTCTCTCCCTTCGGGGTTTTGAATGCTCTCTTGTGTCCCCTGTGTTTAGAGTTAATAAAACTATCTGTTTCACCGCATTTGGGCCTCACTCCGTTCTTCCAGCATGACATAAACATAGAATCATCTTTAAGCAGGTAAGCCACTATACATTAACAAATGGTTTATTAAATATGTAAAAAAAATTATGACAAACAAGACATGTCATGCTCATCAGGCAGCCATGGCCATGCATAACTCTCAGATGCCTTCTGGTGCTCCCCTTTTGTACTAAACAATTGAAATGTAGCTGCAATAAATTTTGCCTTTTCCTCCAAAATCCTTCTGCAAAGTCTTCTCTTGTTCCCATCTTAAAAGACAAATGCATTGTCACATTCTAAACAGTATTGTTTTAATCAGGGCCGTTTGAAGGAATTTGGGGGCCCCAAGCAAAATGGACATGGAGGCCCCCCCAACCCCCCGCCCCGCACGCACACACGCAAAGCCTACAGGAACCACAGCATAGCCATAAAGTTTAAGTTCAACCACACTTTATATAAATAAAAAAGGTTTACAGTGCATAAACTGCTGTTGCATAAACAGTGCATAAATAAAACATGTTTAAAGTTCAAATACTCATGTTGCATATACTGTGCATAAATAAAATTAAATTACAGTGCAAATACTGCTGTTGCATATAATGTGCATAACATTTTAACATTTTCAACAATTGACCATTTGCAAAAAACACCACTGTACCATAAAATAAAAAAAAATCTGAAATTACCTGTGAAGTACGTTTTACCATTTCACTGTTAGCATATTGAAAGAGGTCACTATTAACAGCTCAGTGAGAGAAATTCACTCTACCTTCATCAGTGGAGGTCTCCTTAGGAAGAGCCTGAGGGCTGAGAAATTTAAGCAAAGCACCTTGAGGGAGAAAGAAAAGATGGTAACACTTAATAATAACAATCATTAATAGATGGTAAATTGATAGTTAATTAATCTTTAGTTTACTGTCATTTAACTGTTAGCAAACAATCTTTTACTGTTAACAAACAATGAAATTATAATTATATGTTTACTAATTATTAGTAGTGCTGTAAATTAACAGTTTATTGTAACACACATTATATCTATCATATAATATATTAGGTATCGGGTAATGATTAAACATTTTTTGTAAACCTTTAAGAAACCATTTTAAAATATCTATAAACATTACATAGATAGACGACCAGATATTCCTAACACTTTGTTAAGGGTTACTAATGCTTAAAAACATCCCAAGCTAATGTTTGATGCACGGAATTTATTGTGTGGTTTTCCTAACCCCCCCATTTGGTAAATAGATCATCACGGTGGAATAGTTAGTATAGCATGCTAACGTTATGCCACTTTCATCAAAACCTATTACAAAGCTATAGCATTGTCATGTCATTAAATACGATAAACAGTGATTCTGGAACAGATCTGCATCTTCCTTATCCCGTTAAAAAACATGTTACAGTAGTATGTAACCATATTCCGTCCGAAGTTGCACTAACTGTTCGTTACAAGCAGCATTTGCCGTCAGGCAGGTTACAGGTAACGTTAGCTAACATATTTTTTCAAGCCTACCTGCTGCAAAATGACACCAAGACAAGAAGAGCTATTTTATCCAGTGTAATTTATCACTTACCACTATCCTGTTTATTCTTATCCTCCTCTTCCTTTCTCTTCTTTCTTTTTTGGGATCCTGAAGCATAATTCCGCTTCATGACTGCCGACGGAGGTTTTGTTTTTGCCGGCAGCAGAGATCACGAAAGGGGCCCCTTGAGGGGGATCCCAATAAAAGTGTCATTGCACTTTACTGCATTGACTGTCAAAGGGGCGCTCAGTTTGTCGTTGCATTTTATTCTTAACCAGTTGTTGTCTTTGGGCCCCAGGCCAGCTCGGGGCCCACGGCCAGCTCGGGGCCCCAAGCAATTGCTTGGTTTGCTTGCCTTGTCGCGACGGGCCTGGTTTTAATTAACTTTTACACATAAAGTCTATACTGGTAAATGTCCAGAAAATTTAAATTACAGATCGTGTGGAAACAGAACCTTTCTGGTAAATCAGTACCCCCAATTTACCAGTAATAGAAGATTACTATCAAATTACCAGAATGCCCTTGCTTGTGTGAACATCATTTGCCATACATTTACTTGAATGACTTTACCTGTAATTTACTAGTATTGCTGTGTGAAATATAAGGACATTTAGAAATACAATTTTACTTTGTATGTTCCATAATTCTTTAACATAATGAGTGTTCCACATGAATGAATTAATAATCAAAGTATAATTCAGCCCAAACATTTGAATTTGAGGCTATATACAGAGTTCAAATTTCTTAAAAGCTTTAAATTTGTTTTAACCTGTTTGTCTGTATAGATTTTGCTTCCTCTGTCTGATGCTCACATAAAGAATCTCAATCTTCTTCTGCAGCACCTGCTCGCTTCCTGCAATCTTCTCTCAAATGTAGAAAACATGTTAGATATGCTATTGAACAAAATTTTAACAATTGTAAGATTAAACGCATATCTATAGCTGAGTAAAGCAGGGCATTTCAGGAAATATACCATACATAACACCAAAGTTGTTGTTTTTTTGAAAGTATAGTGCTAAAGTAATCCACATCACGCTTACCTGTATCTGCCCAATGTGTGATTTCATCTGTTACTGCCAACTCTGTCTTAATTGCTGTCACGATTGTCAGCTGGAGTGCCCATGAACTCCAGTAGAGGGCACTCCACTCAGGACTACATTTCCCAGAATCCCATGCTAACCGCCACCAGGTGTCTCATGTCACAGACAATCACCACCAGATGATTCCCATTACCACTCCCCTATATATACTGTGTTTGGACTCTCAATCTTTGCGAAGTTTTGTTAGCCTGTCTGCATTTCTGAGCGTTTATATCATCTGTTTACCCGTGTATTACCTGTGTCTACTCCTGTTCCTTTGACTCCTTGCCGCCTGCCTTTTGACCCTCTGCCTTGTTGATGACCTTGATTCTGCCTGTCTATGTTATCCTTGTCGCTGTTGTATGACCTCTGCCTGTTTGACCATTCTGAGAGTAAAGCTGCATTTGGATCTCACCCTAAGTCTCGGAGCAGTTCATGACAATTGCATCCAGGTTTAAGGACTCCTCCTGAATTTTTGCTTTTGTCTAATGAATAACAGAAGTAAATTAATTAAAACACAATAAAAGACTAATGACAGATACTGCATACATGATTAATACTCCTTTTAAAACTCATTGACAAAGTATTTTTTAGATTTCTTTCACTCTTATACTTTTATAATTCTTATATAATTTAAAAGAAGGAAATTGCAAGTCATCCAATGTTTTATTTCTTTGATGCACTCTGCTAATTTAGATAGCTGGGAGGAATCATCTGGTCTTGAGTGTATCATCTGCACAACAGTGGAAGCTAATTTCATGTTTTCTAATAATGTTTCCAATGGGCAGTGTGTATATGGAGAATAGCAAGGGTCCTTAAACCGATCCATGAGGTAATCCATAATTTGCTTGCGTTAGATTTGATGATTCCCCATTTAAATGGACAAATTGATGTCTGTCTGATAAGTAAGATCTGAACCATTGTAGTGCCTGTCCCTCAATACCGGAATAATTGTGTAAGCGATATAGAAGTATGTTATGGTCCACAGTATCGAATGCGGCACTAAGGTCAAGCAGGACTATGTGTGAGATGTTACCTTTATCTGATGCTATAAGCAAGTCCTTTGTAATTTTAAAGAGCCCAGTTTCGGTACTGTAATGTGGTCTAAAGCTTGACTGAAATTTTTCGTGTATGTCATTATTTTGTAAGAAAGAGCAGTTGACATTACTTTTTCTAATATTTTTACAGGTAAGGGAGATTTTAAATCGGTCTTCAGTTTTCTGGTTCATTGGGGTCTAAGTTTGGTTTCTTGATAAGAGGCTTAATGACGGCCATCTTAAAGGGTCTGGGACATGGCATAGGTTAATTGACATGTTGATAATGTTATAAAGAGGCTCAATTGCAACGGGTAGTAACTCTTTTAATAATTTAGTTGGTATGGGGTCTAATAAGCAAATTTTAGGTAAATTAATCTTTAGTAGTGAAGGTAATTGTTCTAACCTGTCGATAACGAGTTAAACGGCTGTTTCCTGAAGTGTGCAGTGTACATGTTATAAGATAGTGATCGGTGACATCGTCGCTTTGAGGTATAATATCTATATTGGTTAGATCGGCTACGTGAGATATAATCAAGTCTAGTGTAAATCGATGAGTGGGTCCATTAATGTTTTGTGTTACTCCAAAAGAGTGTAGTAGTTCTGTAAACGACACTGCTAATGCTATCTACGTGGATATAAAAATCTCTGACAATTAGTACTTTATCAACGTTAACCAATAGGTGCGATAAGAAGTCCCCGAACTCTTTCAGAAGATCAGTGTAGGGACCAGGGGGTCTATACACAGTAGCCAATGTAAAAGAAAGCAATGGTTTTTTACTTTTGTTTGGAACAATTATGTTCAACGCAAGCACTTAACATTATTTAAATGTATCTCTTTTTTCTGAGTTACAGTAAGAAAGTCTCTAAAGATTGTTGCGACACCACCACCTCGGACGTGGCTCATGCATACAGTAGCTTGGTGGGGTACAGTAATTTAGAACAAAATAATAATTTCGTTTAAGCCAGTACAACTTTTAAGAAAAAACAATATTACAACCTACATGTTTTGTCTGAGCATTAATGTAGTCTACGAGTTTAGAAACCCATTCATCCTCACAGATAAAGACACCTGTGAACAGGCCATGGTCTTCAGCCCTTAAAATAATAACATACATAGTTATTTAATAAAAAGTTCATAAATAAATACTAATTGACAGACAGATATACAAATCCACTTACCCTCTTTTAAAGCAATATCCTGTTACCATCTATTTACATGGCAAGCATAAATGGAGAAAAGGCTGGACAGTCGAACATTTTCAGTCCACAGAGCTGATCAATTTCAAACTGGCAGTATCTCCATTCAAAAAAACGTATTTGAACAGCATCTGAGCAGACCTTTCCATTCTGGGAACATGACAAACCACATGAGAAATGACAGCTTCATTAATAGTAAAAATAAACTAATTTAGTAATAAAATAAATTAATACTTGGCCAAAGAACATTTCGGTTACGACTGTATCCTCCGTTCCCTGATGGAGGGAACGAGATGTTGTGTTGAGAGACTGACTGGGGTTTGATCTTGAGAACCTATCATCTCCGAGATTAAATTTAAAACGCCAATGGGCTTGGCAAATGGCACGTGCACGCTAGTCTCTGCCCCGTACATACGGGTATAAAAGGAAGATGGCACGGTCATTCATTCACCCTTTGGACTGAGGAACTTTAGAGGTCACTCCCGGTCGCAGCAGGGAACAGAGGTTACAGTCGTAACCAAAACATTCCCCTTCAGTTGGTCTCTCGACGTTGGGTTTGAATGTAGGGATGTTCATATTAATCGTTTAACCGTTAACCGATAGTAAAACCCTATGACCGATTAATATTATCAGTTAGGGCTGGGCAGAATATTCCGTTCCGAGATTTTTCTATTCCATGTATTCCGCGGAATGTAAATAAGTAGGCGTGTTTAACTCGGCGCTCTGCAAATTGGGCGCTATTTTAATCCAGCTTTAACAGTTTCTTTAAGTTTTTTTATCAACAATCTTAATATGATAATGTTCATATTAGGCCTTAATATGGGGCCTTAGAGAAGTAGGTGCTTTTGTGGGTCAGTTAGCTAGTAGTGAGGGCGCAAGCGTTCATTCTAGCCCTTCATTAACTTTTGAACAGCAGAGGGAGCTGTTGCAAATGCAGTTAGAAATAGCACGATTACAAAATGCCAGTAGACCAGAAGGAGTACTACAGTTTGATGTTTCACAGAATCTTCGTTTGTTACCTAAATTTGAGGAGTCCGATCCAGATACATACATAACTTTATTTGATCGTATTGCAGAAGCTAGAGCTTGGTCAGATTTGGACATGACTATGTTGTTTCAATGTGTACTCACAGGTAAAGCACGTGAGGCTTTTTCATCATTGAGTGTAGCCAACAGTAAAGTTTATGCTAAAGTTAAATAAGCAGTGCTAAAGGTCTATGAGCTTGTGCCGGAGGCATATCGATAACGTTTTCGTTATAGGAAAAAGCTAGATTCACAAACCTATTTTGAGTTTGTTCGTGATTTGACTTCTGCATTTAATCGTTGGTGTAAAGCTTCTGAAGTTAGCACTTTTGAGGGTTTGTCTAACTTGATTGTGTTAGAACAGTTCAAACATTCTGTGTCTGATCAGGTTGCTACATACATCAATGACCGTAAAGTTAAGTCTCCAAGTGATGCAGCAGTTCTTGCAGATGAGTACAGGCTAACGCATAAAAGCCGCTTTGAGTCAAACAGTGACATGTACCATTGAAATAGTTGTACTGCTAGGAATATTAGGGCACCTTTTTTGGAGATTCTTTCCAAAGGCCTGCGCAGATGTTTGGTTCTGGGGAACATAAAGCTCATACCTGTCGCTACTTTTTAGTTGAAGGACATTGGAAGATAGATTGTCCTCTACTGAAATCAAAAAAGTTTGGTCAAGTTAAACCTGCTGTGGTGGCAGCTCCTGTTATAGCCTCTGGCCACCGGGGTGAGATTTTTCAGCCACTAGTTGAGCATGGTTCTCAGTCTTCCCACTGTGATTTTTCAGCCTTTATTTCAGATGGTGTAGTGTCCCTGGTAGAGGGCAACCAAAATGTTCCAATTAAGATCTCTAGAGATACTGGAGCTCTAGATTCGTTTATTCTGGAATCTATTTTGCCGTTCTCTAAGGAGTTCTCTAACTGCTAGTTGTGTAAAGGTATGTGGCATGAGCTTAGTTCCATTCTCTTCTCCATTGCATGAAGTTACCCTTAAATGTGGTCTTGTAGATGGTGATGTAGCTGTTGGGGTTATACCCCAGTTGCCAGTAGAGGGAGTCCATTTGATTTTTGGGAATGACCTTGCAGGTAGTAAGGTGTGGGCAGATGGCAAACTAAGCATCTTTAGGAAGCAACATTTAGTGCCCCCTGAAAGGGTTTCTCTAGATTGCAGCTGTGTGTCTCCTGAGGTATTTCCAGTTTGTGCTATTACCCACGCTGCCTGTCGTAAGGAGGTTGAGAGTAAGCCAAAAAGTCTTGAGTTGCCAGTTAAACTCCAGACAGAACAGTTGACTAGTTCTAGAGATTCATTGATAGCTGAACAAAAGGCAGATACTACATTGGCTGATCTGTTTGATAAAGTTGTTTCAGTGGTGAAGAATACTGCCCAGTGTTATTTTCTTCTTGATGGGCTCTTGGTCAGGAAATGGGTTCCACATTATGATCAGGGTCTGGGAGAACCGTTTTTTTCAAATAATTGTACCTACTACTTTGCGAAATAAAGTGTTGCAAACTTCACATGGTGATGTGGCAGGTCATATGGGTGTTCGTAAAACTTATGATCGCATACTCCGTTATTTTTTCTGGCCACGGTTAAAGTGGGATGTATCTCAGTTTATTAAAACTTGTCATACGTGTCAGCGCACAAGCAAGCCAAACCAAGTTGTAAAGCCAGCACCTTTGTATCCAATACCAGCCATAGGGCAACCTTTTGAGCATCTTATTATCTATTGTGTTGGGCCTTTACCACGGTCCAAGTCTGGACATAGCTACTTATTAACGGTTATGTGTCAAGCAACTAGATATCGGCAGCTTTTTCCTTGCGTACCATTACTTCAAAATCAGTAGTCAAAGAGTTTACTCAGTTTATTTCAACATTTGGGATTCCAAAAATCATCCAGTCAGATCAGGGATCTAACTTCACCTCCCATTTATTTTCTCAGGTTCTCAAACAACTTAAAGTTAAACACAACAAGTCTACTGCGTTCCATGCCCAGAGCCAGGGAGCTTTGGAACGGTTTCATCAAACTTTAAAATCCTTGCTTCGTGCATACTGTACAGAACTGTCTGCAGATTGGGAAGAGGGGTTACCTTGGTTGCTACTAGCTGTTCGTGAAGTAGTGCAGGAAAGCACAGGGTTCAGCCCTAATGACTTGTTTGGTCATAGGGTGCGTGGGCCTTTAGCAGTGCTGCAGGATGGTTGTTTGCCTGAGGAACCAGCTCGGAACTTTATTGACTATGAATGGCTTCAGGCTGAAGTTGTATAGGGCTGGTGAACTGGCGAAAGAGAAACTAGAATGTTCTAAAACAAATGAAATTAGACATGACCGACAGGCTGCGCTGCGTGAGTTTAGTCCCGGTGATAGTGTACTTGCTCTTTTGCCTCTTGTAAATTCACATTTTCAGGCAAAATACTGTGGTCCTTTTTCTGTGTTGTGCAAAGTGTCAGATTTGAACTATCTTATTGAAACCCTGGGTCATAGGAAGTCCTCTTAATTGTGCCATGTGAACCTGTTAAAAGGTTATCACTCCTGTGATCTAAGAAAAGTTGAAGGGACACCAGCAGTGAGGTCAGCGTTGACTGCTGTGCCAGTCACTACATCTTGGAGGTTTAGTGGAGCCAGTGGGGTAGGTGCTCGTATGCGAGCGCCTGGTGGCCGGGCCTTTCCCCACGGGGTCCGGCCGGGCTCAGCCCGAAGGAGCGACGTGGGGCCGCCTTCCCGTGGGCTCACCACGTGCGGGAGGGACCATAGGGGATCGGGCGGCAGTCGGAGGAGAGTGCCTCGACAGCCCGATCCCTTGACACGGAAGCTAGCTCTAGGGACGTGGAACGTCACCTCGCTGGCGGGGAAGGAGCCTGAGATGGTGCGTGAGGTTGAGAGGTTACGACTAGAGATAGTCGGGATCACCTCTATGCATGGCTTGGGCTCTGGAACCACACTCCTCGAGAGAGGATGGACACTTCATCACTCTGGAGTTGCCCATGGGGAGAGGCGGCGGGCTGGTGTGGGTCTGCTTATAGCCCCCCAGCTCTCCCGCCATGTGTTGGAGTTTACCCCGGTGAACGAGAGGGTCGTTTCCCTGCGCCTACGGGTCGGGGTTAGGTCTCTCACTGTTGTTTGTGCCTAGGGGCCGAACGCCAGTGCAGAGTACCCGACCTTCTTGGAGTCTCTGGGAGGGGTGCTGGAAAGTACTCCGACTGGGGACTCCGTCGTCCTACTGGGGGACTTCAACGCCCATATCGGCAACGACAGTGACACCTGGAGGGGCGTGATTGGGAGGAACGGCCCCCCTGATCTGAACCCGAGCGGTGTTCAGTTATTGGACTTCTGTGCTAGTCACAGTTTGTCTATAAAGAACACCATGTTCAAGCATAAGGGTGTCCATCAGTGCACGTGGCACCAGGACACCCTAGGCCGCAGGTCAATGATCGACTTTGTGGTCGTTTCATCTGACCTGCGACCATATGTTTTGGACACTCGGGTTAAGAGAGGGGCGGAGCTGTCAACTGATCACCACCTGGTGGTGAGTTGGATCCGATGGCAGGAGAGGAAGCTGGACAGACTCGGCAGACCCAAACGTACTGTAAGGGTCTGCTGGGAACGCCTGTACGAGTCTCCTGTCAAAGAGATCTTTAACTCCCACCTCCGGCAGAGCTTCAACCAGATCCCGAGGGAGGCTGGAGACATTGAGTCCGATTGGACCATGTTCTCCGCCTCCATTGTCGAAGCGGCCACTCGGAGCTGTGGCCGTAAGGTCTCCGGTGCCTGTCGAGGCGGGAATCCCAGAACCTGGTGGTGGACACCGGAAGTAAGGGAAACCGTCAAGCTGAAGAAGGAGTCTTATCAGGCCTGGTTGGCTTGTGGGACTCCTGAGGCAGCTGACAGGTACCGGCAGGCCAAGCGGACTGTTGCCCGGGTGGTTGTGGAGGCAAAAACTCAGGCCTGGGAGGAGTTTGGTGAGGCCATGGAGAAGGACTATCGACTGGCCTCGAAGAGATTCTGGCAAACCGTCCGGCGCCTCAGGAGAGAGAAACAGTGCCCTACCAAAGCTGTTTACAGTGGAGGTGGGAGGCTGTTGACCTCAACTGGGGATGTCGTCGGACGGTGGAAGGAGTACTTCGAGGATCTCCTCAATCCCACCGTCACGTCCTCCATTGAGGAGGCAGAGGCTGAGGGCTCAGAGGTGGACTCGTCCATCACCCAGGCCGAAGTCACTCTTTTTAAGAAGGGGGACCGGAGGGTGTGTTCCAACTACAGGGGGATCACACTTCTCAGCCTTCCCGGGAAAGTCTTTGCCAGGGTACTGGAGAGGACAATACGGCAGATAGTAGAACCTCGGATTCAGGAGGAACAGTGTGGTTTTCGTCCAGGCCGTGGAACGCTGGACCAGCTCTACACCCTCTACAGGGTGCTGGAGGGTTCATGGGAGTTTGCTCAACCAATCCACATGTGTTTTGTGGATTTGGAGAAGGCTTTAGACTGTGTCCCTCGTGGCATCCTGTGGAGGGTGCTTCGGGAGTATGGGGTCTGTGGTCCTTTACTAAGGGCTGTCAGGTCCCTGTACGGCCGAAGCAGGAGCTTGGTTCGCATTGCCAGCAGTAAGTCGGATTTGTTCCCAGTGCATGTCCGACTCCGGCAGGGCTGCCCTTTGTCACCGGCTCTGTTCGTTATTTTTATGGACAGAATTTCTAGGCGCAGCCAGGGGCCGGAGGGTGTCAGGTTTGGGGACGACACAATCTCGTCTCTGCTATTTGTGGATGATGTTGTCGTGTTGGCCCCTTCAAACCAGGACCTTCAGCATGCTCTGGGACGGTTTACAGCAGAGTGTGAAGCGGCTGGAATGAAAATCAGTACCTCCAAATCCGAGGCCATGGTCCTCAGTTGGAAAAGGGTGGCTTGCCCACTTCAGGTTGGTGGAGAGTTCCTTCCTCAAGTGGAGGAGTTTAAGTATCTCGGGGTCTTGTTCACGAGTGAGGGAAGGATGGAACGGGAGATTGACAGACGGATCGGTGCAGCTTCTGCAGTAATGCGGTCGATGTACCGGTCCGTCGTGGTGAAGAAAGAGCTGAGCCGCAAGGCGAAGCTCTCAATTTACCGGTCAATCTACGTTCCAACTCTCACCTATGGTCATGAGCTTTGGGTCATGACCGAAAGGACAAGATCCCGGATACAGGCGGCTGAAATGAGCTTCCTCCGCAGGGTGGCTGGGCGATCCCTTAGAGATAGGGTGAGAAGCTCGGAGCTCGGAGTAGAGCCGCTGCTCCTCCACATCGAGAGGGGTCAGCTGAGGTGGCTTGGGCATCTGTTACGGATGCCTACTGGACGCCTTCCCCGGAAGTTGCTCCGGGCCCGTCCGACCGGGAGGAGATCCCGGGGAAGACCTAGGACACGCTGGTGGGACTATGTCTCCCGGCTGGCCTGGGAACGCCTCGGTGTCCCCCCAGAAGAGCTGGAGGAAGTGTCTAGGGTGAGGGATGTCTGGGCATCTCTGCTTAGACTGCTGCCCCCTCGACCCGGCCCCGGATAAGCGGTAGAAAATGAATGAATGAATGAATAGACATCGGAGATGCTAAGCCTATCAAACAGAGATTTTATCGTTTATCTGAGGAGAAGAGACTGCATTTGGAAACAGAGGTGCAGTATATGTTGGACAATGGTATTGCTGAGCCATGTTGTTCAAATTGGGCTTCACCCTTTCTTCTGGTCAAAAAGTCTGGTTCTACTTCCAGACCCTGTACTGATTATAGAAAAATTAACAATGTTACTAAAGCAGACCTTTACCCTCTTCCTAGGATGGATGACTGCATTGATCAAGTTGGGTCAGCAAAGTATGTTAGCAAATTTGATCTTTTGAAGGGGTATTGGCAAGTACCTCTTACCAAAAGAGCTTGTGAGATTGCCGCCTTTATAACTTCATTTGGTTTATTCTCTTATACAGTTATACCTTCCAGAGGCCGATGAATCGGGTAATCTCAGGTCTGCAAGGGTGTGCTGTGTATTTGGATGAAGTTGTTGTTTACTCAGACTCCTGGGAGGAGCATGTCCAGAGAGTGCAAGCCCTGTTTGAAAGACTGGTGGGGGCCAGGTTGACTATAAATTTGGCAAAGCTTACAGTCACATACCTAAGCAAGGTGGTTGGTCAGGGTGTTGTCTGTCCCGTGGAAGCTAAGGTTCAGGCTGTGAAGCAGTTCCCACAGCCCTCCACAAAGAAAGAACTGATGCTCGGAAACATTATTAAAAAATATGGAATCAGCTTCCACTGCTATGCAGATGATACTCAGCTATATATCTCATCAAAACCAGATGATTCCTCCCAGCTATCCAAATTGGCAGAGTGCATGAAAGATATACAACATTGGATGACATGTAATTTCCTTCTTTTAAATTCTAATAAAACAGAAATATTACTTATCGGACCAAAGACACGCAAACCGAATATTTCTGATTATAAACTGCAAGTTGAAGAATGTACCGTTACTCCAACAAATACAGTAAAAGATCTAGGCGTTATATTAGACAGCAACCTGTCATTTCGATCTATGACCTCAAGACTTGACTACTGTAATGCTCTACTTAGTGGTTGTCCTGCATCATCAATAAACAAACTACAGTTAGTTCAGAACGCAGCTGCCAGAGTTCTAACCAGGTCCAGAAAATACGATCACATAACCCCAATTTTATCAACCCTTCACTGGCTATCCATTAAGTATCGTATTGACTTTAAAGTTATTTTAATCACTTATAAAGCCTTAAAGGGTTTACCCCCTACCTACCTAACAGAGCTTCTATCACACTACAACCCATCACGCTCTCTAAGATCTCAAAATGCAGGACTTTTGATAATACCTAGAATATCTAAATCCACCAAAGGGGGCCGAGCTTTCTCATACGTAGCACCTAAACTCTGGAATAGCCTTCCTGACACTATTCGAGGATCAGACACACTCGCCCAATTTAAATCTAGATTAAAGACACATCTTTTCAGCCAAGCATTCACTTAAAGCAAATATGCTTAATAAACCACCAGGAGATGCTGACATTAGACATTATTTACTAGAATAATTGGATTTATTATATAACACACCATGTAGTGTGTTTTACCCTTTCTTGGGTTTTTCGTTTTTCCCCTGTACAGCTGCTCTGGAACAATGCAAATTGTGAAAAGCGCTATATAAATAAAATTGAATTGAAAATTGAATTGAATGCGATTCCTGGGAATGGCGGGGTACTACTGTGCTTTCTGTAAACTTTCCGGTAGTAGTGTCCCCACTTACCAATCTGTTGAAGGCCAAGGCTGAATTTATCTGGTCCAACCAGTGTCAAGAGGCATTTGAGGCAGTTAAGGCTCTCTTGTGTTTGGCACCCCTGTTGGCAGCACCAAATTTTGGGAAACCTTTCAAATTACAGGTAGATGCCAGTCAAATCGGTGCTGGGGCTGTACTACTCCAGGAAAATGATGAAAACGTTGAGTGTCTAGTCAGTTTCTTCTCCTGGAAATTTAATAAGTATCAACAAAACTACTCTGTAATTGAGATGGAGGCTTTAGCGCTCATTTGGGCTTTACAGCACTTTGAAGTCTATGTCGGTTCCGGTTTGACCCCTTTAACTGTGTTCACTGACCACAACCCACTCGTTTTTCTTAAGTCCCTGCAAAATCACAACTAGCGCCTGATGCGTTGGGCTTTGTTCGTGCAACCATTCAACCTTGATATTAGACACATTAGTGGTAAGGATAATATAATTGCTGATGCCCTGTCCCGTGCTCCTTTAACCTAGTATGCGCCTCTGTCTCTTAAATTGCTCCCCAGGTACTAGGGCTGCCGAGTTTGAGGGACGAACAGTCAGCCAGGGGACACAAGGTGACTTTCAGGAGTGGGGACTGGTATCCTTTTCTTTTTGGGGAACTTTGGATTGTTTTAAATGTTAGGCCAAATTTTGGGCTGAGGGTAGCACCCTCATTTTAAGGAGGGGGTGTCACGGCCCCTCCTCTGCTTTGCAGGGGCGGTTCCCCCTGTAGACAGAGGAGGGTCGTTAGTGATTGGAGCCACCTGGGCTCAGGGTATTTAAACTGCTTCACTAACTATTCTCGCTCTCTCTCTGCTCCTCCAGGTATGATCCTGTTTTGTTTGTTCTTTATCTTATGACATTATCACACCTCATTCTTTGTTTAAAGTTAATAGTTTTTGGTTTACAATAAAGAACCTGTTTTGGCCTATACCTTGTTGTGTGTGTCCCCTCATTTTTGCCATAGGCTATGAGCCAGCCTGTGACACTTACTGGTACATTTTACATCTGCGCGCGCTTGTGAGCTCAGATATCCATGCCCTTCTCTCACGTTCAAACACACCCACGTGTTACATTTGGTTAAGACACGTTGTTTGTATATTTGATAGTTTAAAGTATTATTTACAATAACCACACAGGACAGCAGTAATCTATAGTTTTCTTTTATTTATGCAGTCATATACAAATTAGTTAATATATGATCTTGGGTACCTCTTTATTAAACTTTATTTAATATAATACTATATTTCTTTGTTTGAGTTACCGGAATGACGAGGCGTCTGCGGGAGAGATTCCGGTCCGGCAAAGAGTGGAGTCCGTGCGGGAACGGAGATTTATCTGATTGTTGGTTCCGCCTGGACGTACCATCTGGAGCTGAGACGTGGGGAGAACCTGAGATGGACTGAGATGGCCTGTTCTCAGAGTTTTCTTTAAACAACACAACGTGGGGTTTGCAACATGTTGGCTTGTTACCTAGAAGCAACAAATTAAGATCCCGATATACTAAGAAGTGGGTCTCGTGAGTTGTTTACCGTTTACCCTGACCGGTCAGTCCCTCACATAGGTGTATGAAGTAGCACAATATTACCAGCACATTTACTTCAGTGTACTAAAGTAAACAATACACTCTGGTTGAATTATGAAAAAAATCAAGGGACAAATTCAGTTTTTGTGCCTGGATCCCACAATCTGTAATTTCTAAACCCATCAGCTAAATTTTATATTTTGACCTATGCCCTATATATAGTTTCCTATAGTTTCCAAGACGCATATTACCCATCCTATTACAGAATACAATTGTGTCTGTTTTGTGTTTTAAAAGCAGACCTACTGTCAGTCTTGTATAAAGTACTTGAAAGCGATACTTGAGTAAAAGTACAAGTATCTTACCAGAAAATTACTTTGGTAGAAGTTAAAGTCACCCTTCAAAATATTACTTGAATAAAAGTCTTAAAGTACCTGACATTTATTGTCCTTAAGTATTAAAAGTAAAAGTATTTTTTTTTAAAGTGAACGGTTGGAATCAACAATAACAGTCAAATGAGCATTATTTGATATTACCTTTACCTAAGTGCAAGAATTATAAACACTCATGGAAGCCCACCCCTACCACCCAGTCACTAACATTAACTTGGATTCATTGCTGTTGTTTAGCCTGTAATGTATTGTGTTAACTGGTCGTTTGTCTCCTGTCTGTTACTAGCTGACCTACGGAAAAAAAATCCCCCAACTCGTTATGTGGCAATAAAAGCACTTTGACAATGATCAATATGCAAGCCTACATTGTTGGACTTTACATTTATTTTAAGAATCGAAGAGACAATTTTTCACAAAAATAAGTGAAGTTTATTATCAGATGTAAAACGTTTACAGCGCTGGTTTGCCACTCTACAACGAGCCAACAACCCAGAGTACTTTTTCTAACACATATTTGTAGAGTATGTGACGTCGATTTTTCATCTTCATGACTCCTCCCCTGTCTCCGGGCAGTATTTCCCCTAGCAACCTATCAGGTCCTGTTGAACTCTTGCTGACCCCATTCCATTCTCTGCAAAACAACATCTTGCGTCACCGAAGAACTCTCAGAAACTAGCCTTTGTTTGCAAGTTTCCTTGCTTTTTGTGTCAATGGAATTAAACAAAACATAATTTCAATGGTTATATAGCACACAAATGGTTATATGATTAAAACATATCTATTAAATACATTTGATTAAAACAAAATGAATCATCCATTTCTATATCGATCTATATTGATCTTAATTCCCACAACATTCACAATATATAACATTAGCCTTACAAAAGCCGATAACAACTTAGTTTTGAGGTAATTAAATAAAGCAAATCTCAAGTTCAACAAAATGCAGTGTGCGAGTAATCCTGAACGCTCCTCTGTAACCTGCCATGGCATTAATTAGCCTAATGTGCTCTTTAAAAAATCCCTCCAGCGGTGTAACGCTAATTTACCAAAGGAAATATTCGGCCGCTATACCAGAAACCGCTATTAACCATTTCAGTATTATGGACATGTCTTCAATTGTTTTGCGTGGAATTATTTCGCAGGAAATAAAGCTTCATTGAATGAACATTAATTTAACCTACCTAATTTAAGCTACGATGTGCTTCATGCTGGACAGGAAGTTTTTGAATGCCAATATTTCAGTGACTTTCGGTACGCATAACAGGCGCTTAATCCAGTAGGAAGACATTTTCTCTTGAATGTACGAAAATATTTCTTGCAAATACGGCCACTGGTGTATAACGTTATCTTCATCACCACCACCAAGTTCCCCACTGTAGTCGAGATGCCCGTCATCTGCTACCGGAGTGGTAACGTTAGAGGCAGAACCTGCAGCAGGTGATTCCATGACAACAAACAGGCATTACGTCACCAACAAAAATTTCTTCTGATTTTAATTTGTAGTAACGAGTAACGGAGATGGTTAGGAGAAATATATCGGAGTAAAGTACACGCTTTATTTATAAAATGTAGTGGAGAAAAAGTGAAAGTTGTCAGAAATATAAATAACGAAGTAAAGCACGGAAATTCTACCTAAGTACAGTAACGAAGTATTTGTACTTCGTTACATTACAACACTGCCTACTGTAATTTTTATTTTCATTTCAATTAACTAAGTTTTTTTTGTGCTGCTTATTTTATCAGGCAGTTAACTGTGAATGATAGTCCGAAGGAAAAACTGCGGGGAAAAACTACTGCACCTCTTCACAGACAAGAGAATTGTAGAATAAAAATAACACTCATTGGACACTTTGATTTCCTTTAAAAACAACAGCTCTTTGAGTCATATGCCATCGAATTCATTACGACTTCAAACAAGTTAAATACTATAAAACAGCCAATAAACAAGCTAATGATGATATAAACTGAATTCTGTAAATTTTCAACATATGGTTTAAAAGCTCACCCTTCAACCAATATTGACTATTAAATTCCAGATCAAATTTTCCAACAAAACTTGGCTAAGTATTAGCCTTAATAAACAACGTCATTATTCCAAAAACACATTTACCCTCTCCAGTCGACATCTCGGGGTATAAACGAATAGATCAAATAAAAAATAAATTGAGCTATAAAAGGACAAAATCATTGTCATTTGAGATGGCTCTTTTATTTTAAAAAGCTCAGTTACTCTATTTACAACTTGTGCAAAACATTTAAAGGTTTGAAGGACTACATTGCAAGTTCATTTCAAGGCACATACATGGGACAACAGCAACAGTATAGTAGTGGAAACACAACAATAAATATATGTAATAATTAAAAGTTACTTTGGTTCCCAATGGATTACTTGCACAACCCTGACCAAAAAAAGATAAAACCAATAACATGAGTCTGTTTTGTAAAGATGTCTGCCAGATGTACGTGTGCTATCAGGGATTGCTGATGAGTAATTGTTTAATAATAATAATAATAATAATAAGTTTTATTTATATAGCGCCTTTCCAGAGCTCAAGGACACTTTACAATAAACAAACAACAAAAAAAGGCGGTTGACAAAGACAGCAGACAAAACAACAGTAGATAAGAATTGGGTGAATGGGCAGCACATAAAAAATAAAAAATAGAAATAATGATTATGAATTGTGACATTCTGAAAAAAGGTGAGTTTTGAGCATGGATTTGAATTCAGAGATAGTGTTAACAGAACAGAGGGATCGGGGGAGAGAGTTCCACATTTTGGGTGCAACAACACTAAATGATCGGCCCCCCATGTTTATCACATTGCAATCTGAAAGCAGGTTGAATTACACAGCAAGGAAATGTCTAGCATCTTATTAGCGTAAGGTTCTCTGATTCTTTACTAAACATACTCATGTTATTGATTTTATCTTTTTTGGTATATGATATCTGCATTTTCATCTGCAAGACATCTGGCAGATGCTGTTTGCTCATCTGATCTACATCTCTGAGACGTCTGCTATCAGATGTCATATAGACCTCTAGAAGATGTGTATGATTTAGAATGAATGTTCGACAGCTATTTCTAAGATGTATAGCATATGTTTTTACACAGCATTTGTTATCCAGATTTACAGATCTTTAGCAGATATCTTACAAATGTACCTGTGCTATCTGGGATGCATTCATTAAATATCAGCTAGATTGCTGCTACAGTAATACCACTGTCAACTTTTGTGATGTTAACTTATGTTATATTCTGTTTCAATAATGGATACAGTATATCTATGTGATTAAAAAAATGGCAAAACAAAATAAAAACAACGAAAAGTACACACAAAGATCTTAGACATATTTAGCCACATTGTGGCCGCATTTGTGCTAGTGTTTTGTTCAGAATTACATCACAGTAATTTAAAGTAAATATTCCAAACCAAATCAATGTGCTTTTTTAAGAAACGGATTGACTGTTGGGTATGATCAGGGGAATGGACCACTGCTGAAGATCTGAATATAATATTCTTTAGATTAAACATTATTTTACATAAATTATTAAGACATACTGCTGGGTAATTTTAAGGCAATATATAAAACTTCTCATGCCATGAAATATTTTCAGGTTTTGGTAATAATCCAGCTAAAACAACATCCAAACTAACATTGTTGTCTTATGTAGCAGGAATGTAATGTACAATGTCCCCAAATGCTTGGACTACATTTATCTCTGTATTGGGTTAAATTTCGGGTATCCTCCACCACAAACACCTCTCAAGGAAGCTGAGCCTGACAATCGCACTGGACTTCAGACAGTTTGGAGGCAGTCTGTAAAATAGTTACTAGGGGGATGGGTTGGGGCAAAGGATTATTTAAGTGGTACACATCAGTTAAAGCCTTTCAATGAAAAATGGAGATTAAGGATGTTCCAGATTCTAACCGAATCAGAGACACATGGTTGGAACAGCCTGCTAGATGCAGAGGAGAAATATTTTCTTGACCACAAATGTGCAGAAGCCCTTTTTCCTTTAATACAGTATTTTGTTTGTGCTACTGAAAAAACATGGGTGTTTACAGTCTGTGCAAGGCCAAGCTAACCAAAGTATTCCTCAAATGCAGAAACATTAGTCATTGAAATCCTACATCTGTTTGTTTTTGGGTAATGACATGAGCAGTTTGGATGTAAATGGTTAGTTATTCAGTGATCAAGTCTGAACTTTTTGCCAAGCTAGAGGGCAATTAAGGGTTAACTCCTTCAATTAGAATTTCCACCTTACTACAAACCCCTACCCTATCCAAACTCCTCCCGACAGGCAAAAGAATTGCATATTTTATCTCTTTCATGGGCCAAGGATTATGCAGCGGGGGGTTCAAGTCAGCCCATAAAAAAATCTTGTCAATGCAAGTACAGTCTTTGAGTAACAGTGCATGATAAATACCTCTCCACAGCAAGTTTGGATTCCAAACGTGGCTCTCTGTCCTGGATATCTGGTGGACTATTAAAAAAATACTCCTAATTGCACTCACACAGGGATCTGAAAGATGGATGATTAAAAATGGGTATTGATCAGAAAAGCAAACGCAAGATAATTGTGTGGATTTCCATTATGTTTCTGTTGAATGGATATTGTAACATTCGTTTGATATCATGACTGATTCGAAGTGATCTAAGTGTAATGAACTCATACTGGTGTTGGTATCAAAACAGCAAGTTTTTAGGTTCCAAGTTATTCTGGACAAACATTTCTGCCAAATGCAAAATAGTAAATGTCATGGCCTGATTTATATTTACAGGAAACGTAAATGGCTTACTAATGTATACAAAAGGTAAAAATTCACAAAGCCATTTTGTCACTGTTGCATTACAAAACAAATAAGTCCACAGAGTTTAATTTGGATATTATCTCTTTACCTCAGGTTATTGCCTAAGAATGGTACGGTTTATAACACTATAAATTAACTGTTTGTCTCTTCTCTTGCTAATCTCTGTGTACACTGAAACAAGATGCCCCTTGATGCCCCTGGTGGATAAATGAGAGACATTCCTGATAATACTTAATCTCCCTACACCAAAGTCACTGCTGTTAACCTGGAGTGTGTGAATTTCAATGTGATTTCCACAAAAGCTAATTTCCTAAAAGGCTGCTCATGCGCCCCCTGTATTAAGAAAGTGCACTTAATTTGCAAAAAATAAAAAAATAACACACACGTGTATGTTACCTGGCCACTGTGTTTTCTTAACTACGATTGATTGAAAAGGTAGCTGTCTTTCAGCCAAAAAAGTGGGATGTACTGTGGTAAAATAACGGTTGAATTATCCAAAAGTGGTATATATGTATACTTGTTTTGTACAGTATATACTCCACAACTGCATTTTTCTTTGAACAAATGGTTGTAAGCACCCATTGAAAAGCATCATGTGTGGCAGAAGTCCACACTTGGAACACTGCTGCTCTTGCAGTAACCTATGCTGTTGTTACTTATGTCTAAGTCAACTAAGTCTCTAGGGCCAATTCCTCCATTAGGAGTGTAAATGTGATGAATTCTGAAATCCTCTTTTAAAAGCTGCTCATTGTTTAAAGACACTATCTGAAAGCTTGTTTCAGTAATTTCCAGAATGGAGTTATCCTTTTTGGTGCCAGCCTCACAGTAGTCATCTTTTCTCCTGCCACGATTGTACTTCCAATTGGTTGATGATAATGACTTGTTTTTTTTGTGCATGTGCCAGCAGAACAAGCTCAGAAGTATCACTAAGATCACCAAAACTGCTCCACCTATTATTCCAGCCAATAAAAGTGTGGAGGTGTTGTCTTGCTGAGCAGTCTGCTCAGATTCAGAATATGCAGATGTGGATTTGGTCTTTGCCTCAGAACAGATAGTATCCTCCCCTGGTCTATAAGTGTTAAGATTATCAAGAACATACACACAAATGCGATAGAGAGAACGTGGCTCTAGATTTGTTAGGCTTAGCTGGCGCTGGTATCCCGGGACTGTTCTTTCTCGAGTGATGTCACTCATTAAGCTCTTCCCCATCTTCACCCATCTCACTATGTATGCTGTCACAGTAAAGTAGGATTCCCAGCTCATGTCAATACAGGTAGAGTTAACAACATGAAAGGACATTTTTAATGTGTCCTCATAGGGAGGTAGGGGCAAAAGAGGGAAATATGGTACGAGGGGTGTCGGACTGGCTGAGGTGGGGTTAAAAGTAGTGGATGAAATGGTAGTGAAGTGAGCAGATCCAGGAGTGGCGATAATGGTGGTCTTGTGGGGTGCCAATGTAGATGGATATGAATGAGTGGGCCAGGGTTGCAGCACTGTGCCCGCTGGGCAGTCAATGGCATCTAAGGTCAGTTCTCGGATTACCATGCCACGAACCCTCTCTGGACTTTGGCATGTAAATCCACGGACATTTACCACAGATGGCAGAGACCTAAGCCAAGCAATGACCCACTTAATGCTGCAATCACAGCGCCAGAGGTTGTTTCTCACATTAAGGTATCTCAGGTTTCTCAAGGTGTCAAAGACACCTGGTGGAAGAATCTGAAGCTGGTTGCTGGAGATATCTAACCTCTCCAGTTTTTTAAGTCCAGAGAATGCAGCCACATCAATGCTGTCAACCTGATTCTCTTGCAGATTGAGTTTAGTAAGGGATGTACCAGGGAGCAGTGGTGGTGGAGTGGTGAGTGAATTGCGTGCCAGCGAGAGCTCTTTGAGGTTGACAAGATCCTGGAAGGTCCCAGGAGCAATGTCTGCATCCTCCAGTAAGTTTCCATCCAGCAACAGTCGTTGTAGTGTGGTAACATTCTGGAAGGCATCCTTATCGATGTCAGCGATGCGATTCTCATCCAATCTCAGCTCCTTCAGTTCTGCTGGTAATCCGATAGGTATGCTGCTCAAATGGTTTTTAGTGAGGAAAAGAAGCTTGAGGCTGACAGGCTCCCTAAACGCCCCCTCTTCTACTCCTACAGTAGAGATCGAGTTGTCATCCAGGTGGAGTTCTTCCAGCATGTATAGCTGAGCTAGTGCTGCCCTGGAAATAGTCTGGATGTTGTTTTCCTGGAGGTGAAGCACTCGAACATTCATGGGAATGTTGAGGGGAAATTCATCCAGCTGGTTTCCATATAGGTAAACAGTCTCTACAGAAGCAATGTTGTGTAGCTCCAACGGAAAGCCAGCATTGTTGATCTGATTGTTGTGGAGGAAGAGGGTCTTAGATCCCTTTTGCACCCCCAGAGGCACAGACGTGAGGCTTCTCTCATTACAGTAAACAAATGTTTTATCACAACGACACTCTTCAGGACAGGCGTAGACAGGGCTGAACTGCATATGCAAGCTTAACAACACTGTTAGCCAGAACCGAAAACATGAAGTCCAATCATTATTCAAAAATCCAGCTTGAAACTCCATAATGTTAAAGAATAGGAGGGGAAAGAAATGACAAAAACAGACAAAACCACAGTTCTAAGGGAGTAAAAAGGAAAATTATCAAATCCAGAACAAAACGAGTCCTCTAAAATGGTATGTGCAGATTACAGATAAACCAAAAATGTATAAAGTAATCCTTGATCCTATGTAGTCCTTGTCTGGTAAGGTGGTCTCTGGTAAGAGTGCATGGGCTCTTTCCCTAAAATGAAATATCAGATAATTCCAGATCTCTTCTTAGTCAGTGCAGGGTCCAAGCAGGGTGTGACTAAGAGTACACTGGAGCACCTAGTCACACTGGCCACCTCCCAGCCTGCTGTCAAATGCTCATGGGCCCCAGCCCAAGCTGCTTCCGGAAGATGTGACATTTGGCTCCAGGGACCTATTTCAAAACAAGAAATAATTAGAATACAAACAACAAAAATGTAATAGCCTTCATACATTTTCATCTCTGACTCATTGGACACAAAATTAAAGAAGAAATCTTGAAACAAACTGACTGTAACTGGATTACAATTTTGCATTGTAAAAATAAATACAAAGAAACTGAGATACGAAAAATGACACATTGTAGTTTAGTTTAAATTACTTTGAGTTTGATACAACTCTTTAAGGTACATTGCTTCTAATTATAATTAAAACAGGTCAAATGCAAATGGCACCTTTGTGGCACAACAAGTCATGACAGAAAAACAATCAATTAAGTTGATGGAGTGGGGGGGAGGGCACTCTACAGCTCAGAGTGATTAATGCTGCCTGCCAAATTAAATGTGACAGGTGTATAATTTAGCGTCAGTAAGTGCAATAAATGATCGATACTCTCTATGTAAAAAGATTCTACGGTAGCTCAAGGTCTCGGAGTTAAAACTCACGTTTCATCTAAATGTTTACTGAATTTGTACCGTTTTACAATAGAGCACAGTCTTTATAATAAGTTAAGGCTGCTGTGGACCTCAAATATAGCCTGGACTGAAACTTTCGTTTTGTACCAGGGGGACAGAAAACAGGCTTTTTGGCTGACATATATGCTATCATAATGTAAATTGTCTAGTTGACTCCAAATTGTTTGATTTATTCACAGAGGCAAACTAGTAGTGCACAGCACTACAGTGGATAAGCGAGTATAAAAAGGCTTTTCAGAATCTATTACCTTCAGTGGTCACTGGAATTTTAAATGCACATTTGAAATCACTTTTTAAAAATAATTTGCCAAATGCTTTTCGCTCTCTATTTGCCAAATGCTTTTCTTTATCCATTTGTCAATCGAGTAAAAAAATGCCAATAATCACAATGTCTCCTTAGGGGCGCTGTTGTTAGTTGTTTGTTCAGCGGGTTTCACTTCTGGTTGCATAGTTATAATTTTTTTCTCTAATATCTTGGATTTTATTTGTGAGATAGTTCATAAATTCCTCACTGCTATGCTGGTATAGAAGTTGCTGACAATAATTTTGTGGTTAATTTAGCCACTGTGTTAAATAAAAACCTAGGGTTGTGCTGGTTTTCTTCTATTAGTGATGAAAGGTAGGCAGATCTAGACATTTTTGGGGCTTTCCTGTATTTTCGAATACATTTACATTTAGGCATTTGGCAGACGCTATGCTATACATTTTACATAGGTATCTGCAATCCCCTGCGATCGAACCCACAACCTTGCCTTGTTAACGCAATGCTCTTACCAGTGAGCTACATGAAAGCTATAACTAGATAGCTTTTTATTCAGCATGGAAGGATAGTAATTCTATCCTTCCATGCTGTACGAAATACCTCTAATTTAGTTTTCTTAAAGTTGCGCTCCAATTTTCGTGCCGCTTTCTTTAGAGCCTGAGTGTGTTCATGAACGGTGTCGGGCTGTCATTTTTACTCTGTTTAGCGTTTCCGAGAAGGTGGCGTTAAAATCAAATCAAGATCTTCAAAGTTATTACTTATGCTAGAGATTTGAGACAATTCAGGCAAATTATCAAGAAACGCACCTTTGGTAGTGTAAGTTCCCTTTCTGTCGGTCTCTCGACGTTGTGTCGAACCGACAGATGGGGTTTGACTTGAGAACCTATCATCTTCTTACTATTTTGAAAAGGCCAATTGAAATTGGCGAATTAAATTAGCATGCCGGACTCCGCCCCGGATATCCGGGTATAAAAGGGAGACGGCGTGCTGCATTCATTCACCTTTTGTTCTCCGGAGCCTTCGCATCTGATGACAATCCTTCTAAAAGAGCTGATTTCTCGACGTTGTGCAGCGGACTGTCCCTCATCAGTGACTTCCCCTGGCGTCTCAGCGGTTCTGGAGGTGTTTTTCTCTCTAAAAGAGCAAATTTCTACAGCAGCATGTCTTGCTGTTCTCACGGGTGCAACACACTCATTGAGGAGGGTGAGGGACATAATGTCTGCCTCGCGTGCTTGGGGGTCCAACACGCTGAGGCAGCCGTTGTGGATAAGTCCTGCCCGCACTGCGGGCGGATGGCTATTCAGACGTTGCAGTCACGGGTGGCCGTGTTCTTTAGAGCCTGCCACCACCTCGTTTGCTTCCCGTCCTGTAACCGCGGTGGCTCCGGCCACGCCGTCAGCGACGGCAAGCAGCGTGGGTGACATGGGGATTACCGTGAGCATTAATCCGTCAGCCACCGGCTCGCGGACCATTCATGCCCCGTCTCGTTGGCAGACGTCAGGATTGGTTCGTAGCCATCGACCTGAAGGATGCATACTTTCATGTCTCGATTCTCCCTCGTCATCGGCCGTTCCTACGGTTCGCTTTCGAGGGACGGGCATATCAGTACAGTGTCCTCCCATTCGCCTTAACGAAGGTTGTGGAAGCAGCCCTCGCTCCCCTCGGGGAGAGCGATGTGCGGGTACTCAACTATCTCGACGACTGGCTTATCTTGGCACACTCGCGAGATCTGTTGTGTACACACAGGGATTTGGTGCTCTGCTACCTCGACCGATTGGGATTACGACCTGGTCATTAGGTTCCTGAGGGGCGCGAGAAGGCTGAATCCGGCCTGTCCGCGCTCCGTTCTCTCTTGGGACCTCAATGTGGTCCTGGCGGGCCTTCAGAGGCCCCCCTTTGAGCCCCTAGGAGTCCGCTCTTCCTCACCTCTCGATGAAGATGGTCCTCCTGCTGGCGCTCCCTTCCACCAAGAGGGTAGGGGACCTACAAGCATTTTCTGTATCCCCGGATTGCCTTAAATTTGGGCCCGGTAACTCTCACGTGATCCTGAGACCCCGGCCTGGCTACTTTCGGGACCAGGTGGTGAACTTGCAGGCACTCCCCACTGGGGAGGAAGACCCAACCCTGTCCGTGTTGTGTCCAGTATGCTCGTTGCGCCTCTACCTAAACCGCACGCAGAGCTTCAGAGCTCTGAGCAGCTCTGTATCTGTTTCGGAGGTCAGCATAAGGAGGGCTGTCTCCAAACAGAGGTTGGCGCACTGGATCGTGGACGCGGTTACGACGGCATACCGATCACAGGACTGCCTGTGCCCACTGGCAGTGAGGGCACACTCCACACGTCTGAGCAGGTTCTGGAGGTGTTTTTCTCTCTAAAAGAGCAAATTTCTACAGCAGCATGGCTTGCTGTTCTCACGGGTGCAACACACTCATTGAGGAGGGTGAGGGACACAATGTCTGCCTCGCGTGCTTGGGGGTCCAACACGCTGAGGCAGCCGTTGTGGATAAGTCCTGCCCGCACTGCGGGCGGATGGCTATTCAGACGCACTGGCTCAGGGCGCCTCTCTGGCAGATATTGTAGAGCTGCGGGTTGGGCTACGCCCAACTCCTTCGCAAGGTTCTATAACCTCCGTGTAGAACCGGTGTCAGCCCGAGTCTTGCATGTTGCCAGCATGTGAGACCGGCGGCCGGTAGGGCGTACGCCTGCGAAAGCGCCCCCCCCCCCCCTTTCCGGGCGGGTCAGTGCTTTAATTCAGCCTCACTTCTTTCCCCTCGGGCAAAGAACAGGCATTCCATCCATCACTAAGCACTCCATGGCGGCGGACTGTGTGGAGCAGCCCTGCCTCCTATGGCCAGGTATCAGCTAAGTTATCACATAGCTCTAACCGGACCCAGTGCCCCACACGTAGTAACCCCCCAACAGGGTGGTTCCATCTGACGTTTTCCTCATGAGATGGTTCCCCTCGTGGTGACCCATGACCTCCTCCAGGTGGACATCTACCTAGCGGTACCTTAGTCCGCGCTTACCTCCCATGAGCACATATCCCCCTTCAGGGAACAGCGCTTGCCCAGTGGCCCTATGGTACTGGACGGCTTCTCCCCATTAGAGATACAAGGCCTCCGTCTGTGGTGGCCGATGGCAGGTGCCTCTCATCTTTGCCAAAGCTCTGGGACGCCCTGCCACTGGATGGTTACAATTTCGCGCTAGCGCTCGCGTCTGACACGCCAGGGCCAGTCACCGTCGCTTCGCTAGAGATTGTGACGCGGCATAGTGCTGTGGCGTTTTCCATAGGAACCCCATCTGTAAAGAGCAGCAACACCTCCCCCACTGCCTTTTAGGCGAGGCTCATGTTTGTAATAATAATCTTGGGGGACAGACTAATTTAAAGTAATATAATGATCTGGCTTTAGCCATGTTTCTGTCAGGCAGAGCATGTCTATTTTATGATCTGTTATCATATCGTTAACAAAAAGTGCTTTATTAGAGAGAGATCTAATATTTAGCAATTGGAGTCTTAACAGTTGATTATCTGTATTTTGTTCATGTTTAATTAGTTTAACGTTAATTAAATTACCTTTGAGAGGTTTACGCATTATTTTATGTTTGCTAATCCGGGGGACAGACACAGTCTCTATTTTATGATGTTTGGGAGAAAGGATTATCGCATGTTTTGCATTTTGTTTGTTCTGCAACGTGATATGGCAAGCAGTGATCTCTGATTGACGGAGTCGAAAATCATTTGTGCCGACGTGAATAACAATCTCACTGCATTTACAATTGGCCTTAGCCGGCACATTTGAATTTGACTTGATGTCAGGCGCTCTTGGCTCCTGGTAAACATTTGACTATGATGGCTGGTGCCTCTATGTTAACGTTCCGAACAATAGAATCACTAATAACTAGGGCACTTTCAGCAGGTTTCTCAGTCGGTGCGTCACTGAGTGGGGCAAACCTGTTCGAGACTGTAATCGGAAGAGTTGAGTGACGTTTTGACCTCCGGCCTCTCACAGTCACAAAGTTTCCCAGCTGTGGGGTATCTTCTACCTGAACCGAGCTGTTTGCGCTAACGTTGCTCGCATCCAAAGTGTTTTCTAAGGTCCTTTCAATTTTGGTTTAAGATCTTCAAGTAAATAACCAGGACAGGGTTATTGAGATATCAGGATAAGTTACCAACAACAGTGATAAGTAACAATGTATACTACGAATAAAATAAAAAAGAAAGTGCAAGTGCAGTGATACAAACAAACTGCCGGCAGCGATGCAAACTACT
Organism: Barbatula barbatula; assembly: GCF_947034865.1. Classification (NCBI taxonomy): domain Eukaryota; kingdom Metazoa; phylum Chordata; class Actinopteri; order Cypriniformes; family Nemacheilidae; genus Barbatula; species Barbatula barbatula. The sequence goes on along the minus strand of NC_136778.1, from coordinate 17,029,320 downwards.
AATGTTATACCTTGAGAACCATAACTACATGACATGGCAGAAGTTAATTCGGACACTGCATATATGTGAAGAAGCATACAGACAAAAACCCAAATTAAAGTGTGGTTGCACACCAAACGAGACGGGCTGCGCCATCTAGAACAGTGGTTCTCAACTCATGGCCCGAGAGATCCAGCTTCCTCACGGGCTCAGCCTTAACCTTGATAAAAAAATCCATCCCATATCACATTAAAGTACCGCAGGAGCGATTCAAGTGCTAACTGCTTAGTATGCTCTTGAATCGCTCTCGCGGTACTTTAACGTTATACGCCAAACAATCTGCAGAGCAGTTGAACGTTTCAATAGGCTTGTTATGATGTCCACTTCACAGGGTACTTTCGGACTTAGTAAGCAAACCTCTTAAGGTGAATAAGAGAAATATACAAAATGTTTAGATCCGGGGGTCATGAGGACCAGGATTAGGAGTCGTTATTATAGGGGTTTGCTACCACCTATAAAACAAGATGTTCAGCAGTATGACCGTGGTCTTTCACACCAGTGAAAAGGTTTTGCTCATGCAGTGAATCTGGGCTGTAATTGAGATGAGATGCAACTTGATCTGGAATTATAACGCCACGGTCATAATAATTGCCACTTAGAGACAAACTGCTTTGTTAACCAAACCTTGTCTGATGTACGAGGAGTATTTGTTACGCCCTGTTACAACGCACACAAGCTTTGCAACAACTGACCATAGAAACCATTAATGACAAGGTGTTTGTTACATCGCTGTATCCAGGGACAGAATTTATTTTTATAATGGGTTATAGTCTTTTGCCACGCTGCTCACGTGCGGTGTAATTGTAAACAGGGTGTAAATGAATTGCAGGAAGCTTTCCTGGCAGCATCACAATAACAAACCGAGATCCATCCTCGTCTCTACTGTACAGGAGGAGCATGCGAGGATAACTAACCTGGCTGGCTTTCCATGACCAATCTCACAATCAGATAACTAACCCGGCTGACTTCATATAACGAATCTCACCAATTATATTTTAGCCAAGGAGAAAGATAATAAACAAGACGCCTTGTCCGCATTCTCTCAAAATTTTTGCAGTATCCCTCCTGCGCCCCAACTCCTCACCCTGAAATTCCCCCTCAGATCTACTTTGTATGACATACGGGAGAAGGGGTGTGTCCTAAAATTGAGCCGAAAGCTGACTGGTTGTCCCCCACGTGTGTACTGTCCATTGGCATTTTTTACTCGATTGACAAATGGATAAAGAAAAGGATTTGGCAAAACGATAGCAATTGGCAAATAGATTGAGAAAAGCATTTTAAATTAAAAAAATAAAACCTTTGTTGTTCAATTTTTTACGTTTTAAAGCATGAATTAAAGAAACAGTTTTAAACATATCTATTTATTTCTCCATTAAAAAGTTTACATTTTTATGTTTGAATTACTAAATTGATTAATTGATTCTTCATTTTATTCATACTTCAGTCCTTCCTACTGTGATGGCATAAACTATCGTAAAAAATATATTTAAAAACATTAAAATATTATTTTCAATAAAAGTCGTCAGCTTTTCCCTATAAGATATTTATAATTTACTTCCTGGATTGATGCAGACTCTATCCACGTGAGATGTCCAAGTCTCACGAGAGTATTTCAAGATCAGGGAGCAGTTGTGTGCAGAGGGCCATGCCTCAAACGTCACGTTTCGTTACTGATGCACAGTAACGTTTGTTTATGATGTTGCCTCAAGCCATCTGTTAAGAGAAACAATAGCTGGCAGGGAAAAATCTTGATCCCAATAACCAATGTATAAAGGCTGTAGCAACACTGATTTAATTGTCAATGTTTTTAAAAAATAAAGCATATTTCCACTAAATCGGGTAGGATAAAACTAGTTTTATTACCGTTGCTGACTTAAAGACTTCCACACACTTACTGTAGAACCTACATACAAAATAATGTTCTTAAATAATTATTGCATTTTTCTTAGTACTTTATAGCAGCTTTACAGACATAAGACAGGCTTAAGCAGTAATAAACACATTAGAAATGTTGACTGTATCCCATTAAAACGCATTAGGTTATACTAGAGCAAATGTTTACAAAGCAAGCAAAAAAGTTAATATTATCAAAAAAATCTATAGCCTGATCAGGTGAACCTGAGAAAGCAATGAAGGCTGTTAATATGAATGGATAGCTGCAGAGAGTCGATTGCTTCGGCCAAAGCAAAAGCGATACGGTGCCATGTTACGATTAGATTTTTGACCAGATTAGCAGCATATTGATAGCCTACTATGTGTAAAGGTAATACATTTATATTACATTTGAGATTTACTCGCAAACGGACAAGTCTTATCATGTGAAGGTAGAAAGGTGGAAGCATAGTTAAACGGCAAAATACTTTGTGGTGAAATCCTCGACTAATGCACACCGAACGACTAAAGAGTAGTGATCCGCGTCTAAATAAACATAATTATATAATTCAAATAAAAATAAACTCAATGCTTGACTTATAGACCATTTTTGGATTTCGACGGGTATAGTTTAGCCTACCTTATCAAACATGATTTTTTTTTCCGTACCCGAGAAGTAAATACTTCAGAGCTTGCGCCTCTCTCCCCGTTCTCCATTAAGACCCAGCGCCATTCCCAGAGCATAGTGTTTAAACAAATCCGTGCTCCTCTTCACCCACTGGCAGCATACTTACTCCCGACTGGAGAGCTGTTCACCGTCAGTAGCCTACTTTTTCGCTGCTATATCTGATCCTCTTTCCACTAAGCCATTGTCAAGACCACAGGAGTCGTCACCCAAAACGGCTAACTCGCCGAAAATGGAAAAAAATAAATCACGTAACCACAGCATCATACTTCCTGAAAGCGAAAAACAAGAATTCACCTATATTACTTCCGAGAGATGTTTACAGAAGAGAATTGCGCTGGTAATGATCTGTTTACTGCACACCCCGTCTCTCTTTCACCCACTCTCTCTGGTTTGCACTCGCCTTTCGGTCGGTCCTCCCACAGACCCACACTGTCCTGAGTGAAGAGACGACAGGCAGGGGTGAAATGACACTTACGTTTACTACCCCGTGTGTATTTAAGAATATAACTTGCTTTTCGTATATTTTGATATCACTGTATAATAATTTTGTAAAGATTTAATATGTTTTATTTCGCTTTAGATAAAATGATCACGCAACACAAAGCTACGAACAGATTTACAAATGCTGATATTCTAGCTCCGCCACTGTCTAGCAGGAATACATTGGAGTGTGGCAAGAGTATAAACAGATGTATAAACAAATGCTTCAAATTCACCCTAACTTTATGTACTGCTTTAACAGACTAGTACAGAGTACAGAGGATGTACTGTTAATCTAGATAATGTTCTGTTTAAGAGTTGAATTAAATGTTCGTAAACATAACGGAAAATGTACTGATAATGTTCTGCCAGTATATTATACAGTGTATAGCATACATTTTGACAATAATTTCTCGAGAACGACAGTGAGACAGAGGTCAGAGAAGCACCTAGAGGATGGTCTAATCCAGCACCCAAATCCTGCTGGGAGCTCTGCTGTTTGCAATCACATCTGCTACACATTTTCTTTTGCTGAGCTCAGGCAGGAGGAAGTCTTTAGTCTAAGGGGTAGATTTCCCCTGCTGGTGCTGCTAATATCTCATGACTCACTCTACCCTCATATTGGGTCACCCCATGTGGGTGATTGGGGAACTTAACATGTATTCATATAGCTGTATTGTCCCCGAGGTAAATTGCTGATGAAGTTAGATGTTAAACCTTATAAAACTAGAGATCACCCCAAGTGTATTCAAATGCAACCCTGTAAAAAAATATAAAGTGGGCTAGTTCAAATGCTGTGATATCTATAAACTGTTTTAGAATAATTATACAGTGCACATACAGTACCACACTGCATGCCATTATTCATTGCATGAAACATGACAATGCTCAAGTGTCAATTCAAGTTGCATTGTTTTAAAGCATCTGGAAAAAAGTGTTAATCTGTAAATTTTCCTGAATTCAGTGAAAGGGGTGCACTCATGAGCTTTTTTCCTGACCTCAGTATTATGAGTTAACCATATTTACATGTAGATCATTTTCCATTGACTTACATTTATCAGCTTGTGTTTTAAGAGTTATTTTGACGTTTAATAAATGAAAAAAAGTCTTATGAGCATTTAAGAAGCATTGAGAAAATGAGGCCTTGGATACAAGTCAATGAAAGAGTCGCCTTGTGCATGCATGTGACACCCTTGTTTATAACAAACACACACACAATAATTGTTGCCAAACAGCTTCCTGTGCTCAGCCTACCATGATGGAAGAGAGTTTACACAGTTTTACATTTAAGGCTTTGTCAGCATATTCCTTTTAGTTCTTTAAAAAGACAACAGTAACTTGTAAGGTGTCATATGTAGCAATACTTATGCAAAGACTAGTGTTGGGTTGCTGTGCATAATAGGAATTTATTTATATACTGAAAGACATTATAAAAAAGGTTTGAACTTCATAGACTGTGTGACAGCAGTCATCCGGCAAGAGTATAAACCATTGTGACATAATCTGTTTCAGTAAAACAGTAGAGATTACTATTTTCAAATGTTCTAAAGCTCTAAAAACCTTTTCAGCTGTAAAGGTTAACTGCTTTTTATCCAAATTGATAACAATCCGTACTAAAATGATTAGAATTTCACACCTGTAGTAACTAGTAATTGCACCATGTTTGTGTTGCCATTATTTACAATAAATGAATGAAAGCTGTCAACAAGGATGTGAATGTGAGACTGTTTATACAGCTTGATCCAGTTAGATAGTCTCTCTCTCTCTCTCTCTCTCTCTCTCTCTCTCTCTCTCTCTCTCTCTCTCTCTCTCTCTCTCTCTCTCTCTCTCTCTCCTCTCTCTCTCTCTCTAGCTAGCTATCTGACTTCAGTATTGTTGTTTACATTTTACAATTTGCCCAAATAGTTCCCTAGAGATTAGGCTGTTCTGTGTTTTTGAGGTGTCCTTAGAGGCTCTATGATCTGGCACTATCGTGTCGCTTATCTGCAAAACGTATAGGTAGATCTGCAAATACTATTTCCCGCTTTGCTCAGGCAAAAACCTCCTTTATTCCAATCTGTACCTCCATCTGTGGTTTAGCACAGTAATTTCTCGTTGGTTCCACACAGAGAGACAGTGGACGTATGAAGAACTTCTGTGAAGTCTCACTATGAATGCTATAGGATTTATTAAAACAGGTGTTAAATACACCTGTGTGAAGTGTGTTATTATCCTACTGCACAGACGGGGCCAGACTAGGCAATGACGTAAAGTCTATTGATTTATACCATCAATTGGCCCCTCCTGCTATATAACCCAAAGGCATGTATTTTTAGTCTTTCTTCTTGCTCTATGTTTTTTTAGTATCACTAGTCCAAGCTCTGGTGCCCACCATTCCACCCAGAAATAACTGAGCATGACATTACAAATGACATATTGCTCACTGTTACAAAGAAAAATCTAAATTAACCTCAGTTCTTTCTTAAGACACTGTGCAGAAACTACCTCTTAAAATATGACTGGGGAAGAAAAAAGAGGTGAAATGAACAAAGAAAATTAAAGGGAACCAAGGTCAGTATGTGTCTGGGCCCATTGTATAATTCATGGCTTGCGTCACCCATTTAAATCATATTCTTTTCACCCTTCAGACTGCGGCACCTAAGATAAATTCGACTGCGTGAGAGCTGGAATGTAGGCCTCATGTCCTTATGCCACAGCGACTCAAGATGAAGAGATCGCGTACCTGTGTTCATTATTTAGAGAAGCTGGAGAGAGCCATGTATCAACACTTGAGTGAAACCCTGATGGTGGGCTAAATGTTAAAGAAATGCAGTAATCCTTTATTCTCACACACATGCACACGTACACACATGCATACCTATGATTGTTTAACTTTATTAGTAGGAACATATCAAATACTTTATAAGCTTTTTATTATATTCTTCCCCTAAATGTATCCCTATAACATAAAGTTTCTTCTATTGATGACAATCCAAACGTCTTAATTTGTAGAAAATAATAGATTTGTCAATGTACTGTAGGTAAACTGTGATCCCTGCATACCCAGATCCACACGTATAACTAAATACAGTAAAGTTTATGCATATAACAACATAGAGGTTTAAAGAAGGTAAATGTGGTTGTAATGCAAATTGAATGCTATTATGTTAAACCAGACTCAAATAAAAGCAAACGATGAGGCTGATGAAGTATTTTCTCACTTTAACGATAAAGTAATGTGATTTTAAAAAGGATTATTATTATTAATAAACTTTAATTTAATTTGATCAATAAAAGCCAAGTCAATTTTATTTATGTAGTGCTTTTTAAGATTTTTATTGTTACAAAGCAGCTGTACTAGAAACATACTGACTATAAGCAAAAAATATAAGGTTATACAAGTAAAAACAAACCAACACACACAAACACGCGCACACACACACAAGTGCGCACACAGACGAGCACGCAGACACACGCACACGCACAGTGGCCATCACCGAGAACCACACACCCAAGATAAGGAGAGAGAAACACAGGTCAAGTATTAAACAGCTATACACTCACTGGCCACTTTATTAGGTAGACCTTACTAGAACCGGGTTAGACCCCCTTTTGCCTTCAGAACTGCCTTAATCCTTCGTGGCATAGATTCAACAAGTTACTGGAAACATTCCTCAGAGATTTTGGTCCATATTGACATGATAGCATCAAGTCAAGTCAAGTCAGCTTCATTTATATAGGGCTTTTTACAATTTTCATTGTTATAAAGCAGCTGTACAAGAAAACATTGACTATAAGTAAAACATAAGGTTATGGAAGTCAAAACACAGGTCAAATATCAGACACACAATAAATTACTATATGCAGTGTTAATTGATTCATCAATTGATAAAATTCAGTTGCTGCAGATTTTTTCGGCTGCACATCCATGATGCAAATCTCCCGTTCCACCACATCCCAAAGGTGCTCTATTGGATTGAGATCTGGTGACTGTGGAGGCCATTCTGAGACCAGTCTGAGATGATTCACGCTCTATGACATGGCGTGTTATACTGCTGGAAATATCCATCAGAAGATGGGTACACTGTGGTCATAAAGGGATGGACGTGATCAGCAACAATACGCAGGTAGGGTGTGGCATTGACACAATGCTCAATTGGTACTAATGGGCCCAAAGTGTGCCAAGAAAATATCCCCCACACCATTACACCAACACCACCCCCAGCCTGAACCGTTGATACAAGGCAGGATGGATCCATGCTTTCATGTTGTTGACGCCAAATTCTGACCCTACCATCCGAATGTCGCAGCAGAAATCGAGACTCATCATACCAGGCAACGTTTTTCCAATCTTCTATTGTCCAATTTTGGTGAGCCTGTGCGAATTGTAGCCTCAGAGTGGCACCCGGTGTGGTCTTCTGCTGCTGTAGCCCATCCGCCTCAAGGTTCGACGTGTTGTGCATTCAGAGGTGCTCTTCTGCATACCTCGGTTGTAACGAGTGGATTTTTCACTGGATTTTTCTCTTTTTCAGACAATTCTCTGTAAACCCTAGAGATGGTTGTGAAAATCCCAGTAGATCAGCAGTTTCAGAAATACTCAGACCAGCCCGTCTGGCACCAACAACCATGCGTCGCTCAAAGTCACTTAAATCCCCTTCTTCCCCATTCTGACACTCGGTTTGAACTGCAGCAGATCGTCTTGACCATGTCTACATGCCTAAATGCGTTGAGTTGCTGGCATGTGATTGGCTGATTAGAAATTTGCGTTAAAGACCAGCTGGACAGGTGTACCTCATAAAGTGGCCAGTGAGTGTAAATTCCCATATGCAGTGTTAATTAAATAAAACTTTCATGATTCTAATTCTAGGATTTTGCCAGACAAAAGCTGCAGCCTATGCACAAGCTCCACAGTGCTTGCACAACAAGGCAAAATAAAAATAAATAAAGATAAATTATAGATTAAAGATAATCATTAATAATCTAATAACAGTTTTGTAGTGAAGACATGTCAAGTCGCTGCATCCTTCTTTATCCAGCTCTATCATCTCAGCTCTTGTCAGGTCTGGGCATGAACTGCATCATGCCCGCTGTGATTTTAAAGTGAATGCAATGCTTTATAGGTAACCAGTGCAAGGTTGACAGAACCAGGCTAATATGCCCATACTTTTTTGTACGTGTAAGAACTCGAGCTGCCGTGTTATTGAAGCAGTTGAAGTTTTTTTAATAAGCCTGCAGGGCAACCTCCTAATTCGTTCGTTCTTGGGCTAGTTTAATTTGTTTGCTTTGTGTGCGCGTGTCATCTGAGGGTGGGGCCTGTTGAATTTAAGTAATTAGACGTGTATTCAAAAAGCGTCTACCCACCGCGGCAGCGGTCGCATGCAGCCCTCATCGCGTGAAGACCGAAGAGAGTAAAGACATCGACTCTACCTACGCGCGACTCCACCGAGCCCGGGACACCGACAGGGCACTTGAGTATTGCACTTCTTTTGTATTATTATTTTTCTGTTTTGTATCAACACCTGCACTTTTTGTCTTACTTGTTTGCACTAACACTTATTCCTTTATTTTTATCTTTAATGTTTCTCCCTATTTTCTTTCTGCTTCTCTTAAATATGTGTTTGAAAATCCTTTCTGTTATCAAAACACGTAAATCATCTGCCGCATGCCGAAGGCGACGCAATGCTAATAACCTTCACAATGTATCACTGCTAGCAACTGCCCCTTCTACTTTCCCAATAGGATTGTGGAACTGCCCATCTGCTGTGAACAAAGCTGATTTCATTACAGCTTTTGTTAAACATTCTGGTCTTTCCATTGTAGCACTTACAGAAACATGGATCAAACCAGAGGACTCTGCCACTCCCGCTGCCCTCTCCCATAACCACACTTTCTCCCACAGCCCTCGCATCACAGGAAGGGGTGGAGGCACCGGTCTACTCATCCCCAAAGACTGGAAATTCAATCAGCTAACACCCATGTGTGACAACACCAGCCAGTTCTCTACGCCACCATCTGTCGAACCCGCCCACATCCCTGACACGTGTGTGCTCCCCGCCTTTTCTACTCTGTCTGAAGCTGATGTCTCCAAGGTCATTGGCTCCAACCACCCTACCACCTGCCCACTGGATCCCATCCCCACCCATCTCCTCCAGGCCATCTCTCCAACGGTTGTGCCTGCTCTGACCCACATCATCAACTCTTCGCTCACCACTGGGACATTTCCCACAGCGTTCAAAGAGGTCCGCATCACACCGCTTCTAAAGAAACCCACCCTGGACCCTACACTGCTAGAAAACTACAGGCCTGTCTCCCTTCTTCCCTTCATCGCCAAAGCCCTGGAGCGAGTTGTGTTCAATCAGCTCTCCTCCTTTCTCATGCAAAACAACCTCCTGGACAGCAATCAGTCTGGGTTCAAGACCGGTCATTCCACAGAGACTGCACTGCTCTCAGTCATCGAAGCCCTGAGACTGGCAAAAGCATCATCCATGTCATCTGTGCTCATCCTACTGGATCTGTCTGCTGCCTTTGACACTGTCAATCATCACATCCTCCTGGCTTCTCTCAGTGCTATGGGTGTCTCTGGAATGGCGTTGCAATGGTTTGAGTCCTACCTCTCGGGTAGGTCATTCAGAGTATCCTGGAGAGATGAGGTCTCCGCGTCCCAACAGCTCAACACGGGGGTGCCACAGGGCTCAGTGCTTGGACCGCTACTCTTCTCCATTTACATGACATCCCTCGGCTCGGTCATTCAGAAGCACGGCTTCTCCTATCACTGCTATGCTGACGACACACAACTCTACTTGTCATTTCAACCGGACGATCCGACGGTCGCTGCTCGCATCGCGGCATGCCTGAGTGACATCTCGCTTTGGATGAAGGATCATCACCTGCAGCTAAACCTTGCTAAAACGGAACTGCTTGTGATCCCGGCCAACCCAAAGATTCACCACAACCTTGCCATTCAACTAAGCTCATCAACGATTACACCGTCCAGCACAGCCAGAAACCTGGGAGTGGTAATCGATGATCGGCTTAACCTCACAAGTCATGTTGCCAGCACCACCCGGTCCTGTAGATTCATCCTCTACAACATTAGGAAAATTAGACCTTTCCTATCAGAGCACTCTACGCAAGTCCTAGTCCAGGCTCTTGTCCTGTCCAAACTGGATTATTGCAATGCGCTTCTGGCTGGACTTCCTGCTTGCACAATCAAACCTCTCCAGATGATCCAGAATGCGGCGGCAAGAGTGGTCTTCAATGAACCGAAGAGAGCGCATGTAACTCCGCTCTTCATCAGGTTACACTGGCTCCCTGTTGCCGCCCGCATAGAGTTCAAAGCTTTGCTCCTGGCCTACAAGACCAACACCGGATCTGCACCATCGTATCTCCACTCGCTAATGCAGATCTATGTTCCTGCTAAAGGAACAACGGCTAGTGGTACCATCCCAAAAAGGAAAAAAGTCACTCTCCCGTACCTTCTCTGGATCTGTTCCACATTGGTGGAATGATCTACCAGCTGCTACAAGAACAGCAGACTCGGTTGCCATCTTTAAAAAACGCCTAAAAACGCATCTCTTCCGTCAACACGTCGCTGATTGATTTTTCCTAATTCTCTTCCCTTGCCTTATTTATAAAAATAAAAAAAATTAAAAAAAAAAATTACTAACCTCACTAATCTTAGCTTTTTATACTATGCTAGGCTTTAATGGACTAGTTTGGTGCACTTATGTATTTTGTTGCCTATGTTGTTATAATTGCTTCTAATGTTTCCTCATCTGTAAGTCGCTTTGGATAAAAGCGTCTGCTAAATGACTAAATGTAAATGTAGTGCATTACAGTAATCTAGTCTTGATGTCTAGTCTTGACTTCTCTGCATCAGATAGTCGCAGCATATGACGTAGTTTAGATATTTTAGATTTAGATACATTTTACAGGTGTTGGCTGTCAGAAAGCCTGCCTTAAGAACTAGGAACTAAAGTGTTTTCAAGTGTCTCCTAGGCAGACTAGTATTAGTGTTACCTATCGGTAAAATGGCTGTCTGCCTTTGTTCACATTTACGTTACATTACTTTAGTTATTTAGCAGACGCTTTTGTCCAACGCTGCTTAGAAAGAGTTCAGGGAGCAAAAAGCGATATGTTATAAAGGAGCAATAATACAACAGGTGGTAATACAAAGTTACCAGTTACAACAAAAGCTAGACCACTACCTGTTGAGAAAAAGAGAGAGTGTTAGTGTACATTAATGTTTTTTTTCATTTGTCTGTCAAGTATTCACAGAAAATGTGGGTTTTTAAGTTGTTTTTTGAAGGTTGTGAGAGATGTGGTTGACCGGACCGAGTTAGGAAGAATGTTCCACAAGGATGGAGTTGTAAAGGAGAATGAGCGGGAAAGCTACCTGGTTCATACTTGGCCGCCTCAACCAGTTAAATTCTGAATGTTGCAAGGTTTACTACAAAGGGCGACATGGTTCTCAAATGACAGAGTACTATAGAATAAAACGGCAAGATTCCTTGCTGACGATGAGGGTTTTATGGAACAGCCGTCAATAGTTAAGCAGTATTCTTGGTTGTTACGAATGGCGGTGTGGTGAGGAAAGCGGGACGAGAGCCATGAGGCGGGCCGGTTGCGTGAGAGATAATTTTAATCAGCTGTGCGCACACCTCCCGCATATCTCACGGAGGAGATCGGGAGCTTAAGAGGACGAGCGGCAGGACTGTTGATGAGAGAGGACAGGGCCCGGACATGTGTTAAGTTGATGAGAGTTGATGAGAGAATTTGTATTGATTCTCATGTTCTTGTGTCTTTTACTTCGGTGTTATTGTTTGTTTATTAGGGTTTCGAGCCCGAAGGGCTGAAAACCTATTGTTTTTGTAAAGATTTTTATTATTATTATTATTATTATTATTATTTTTCCACCTTAAAACGCGTCGCCCAGCCCAAACCACAAGTCGTAGAAACTCAAGTCTTTGTCAGTTGGTTGTATCTGTGCAGGTTACTCAGATACAGTGATCCAGCCAAATCGGCCCATAGGTGGCGCTACAGCGATGCTGAACGCATTTGTGCTCGTTACTCCTAAACCGTTTGTCGCACACCCAAGTGTTTTATATCATTGTAATCATTGGCTCCAAACTTAAAAAAAATGAATAAAAAATGGCTATCTCCAATTTCATTTCCGGCAAACCAACGCTGATGAATTCTGTGGAGTGTGAATGTAAATATTATTTGAAAATAAGTTGAAGTTTCGACTCAGGGTCGCTAGGGGCCTCTAAAACATCTGAACCGAAAGTTGCCTATTTCACTAAAATGGCTATACCTAGAGAACGGTTTGAGATATCTTCACGGGGCTTAGACCATATGTGTAGACCCTCAGTCCGGGGTCACAATAAAAATAACTCGGTGTTTGGCCACTAGGTGGCGCTATAATAGCAAAGAACTCGAAAAGGGCTATAACTACCCAACCGTTTGCCCGATAGACTTATTATTTGGTAAGTTGTGTCTTTTTGTCATGCACCCTGACTGTATAAAAGGACTTTGGGGTTTCTCAAAAAACATGGCCGCCATCGACCAATTTAATTTGATCACTCATTAGACAGGGTTAACGGAGGCCGATCAAAACGACACTCGCTGGGCTTATTCGACTCGTGGTCCTGAAGGTCTGTAAGAAATATGAACTCATTCGGCCACTTGGGCGAAATAAAGTTTTTGGAGTGCTTAAACAATTGTGTATCACGTGACATACATCTACAGGTTCTGATAACGCTTTGAAAATAAACGTCTCGGCCCAGGAACTTCAGACTTCTTGAGTTTGAAAGCACCTTTGCTTCAATTTAAAAGCCAACAACAATGAAAATCGGATACTCATTAAAGAATTGACCAAATGATTTGACAGTCAGAAAAATAACATTCTTGTAGTATATGTGCATGTTTCTGTAAGCATGCATAGTTTGTATGAGTTGATACCTGTCATTTTTCTGTGTGTGTGTGTGTGTGTTGGACTTTGATCCTTCATGCGTGTGTTGAGGTGTGAACCCCTAAACTGTTCATGAATGCATGACTGCTTTTGACTGCCTTAAAATTCAAAACCCGGTTAATGCTGCTTGCAGCTTTAATTTTTATTAAAGTTTGTTGTACGTTCGCCGGTTCCTGCCTCCTTTAATGGATCTTCATTACAGGCGGTTTTCGATCCAATAAGTAACACTTCTGTTTTGTCTGAGTTCAGTAATAAAACGTTATTACTATTACTCTTCCAGTTTTTTCATCAAGTTATGATTAGACTGTTTTGTGAAATCTCCTTTTATCATTTTTATTCCAGTTGACAGTCAACTACATGCATTTATTGTGATAATTATGTCAATTGATAGTTAAGGACACAACTTCAATGCCAAGGCAAAAAGCACTGGATAACTTTATAAATGTAATTTTTTCAAACTTTATTTTAACGAAGGCATTGACTCAATTGAGTAAGGTTTTTATATCAAGATCTTAAACATTTACCCTTTATACGTCTTTTTGACATAAGCATGCATGTGTAAGATGTATTGGGCTTGATATTTTCCTTCTTGCGGTTTAGCCAAAGGGGAAAAATTATCATGTAGCTTTCTTGAACTTCTGAGATGGTAATGTAACCCTTTTGAATTTAACGTTCGTAGTATTCCTTTATTTCTAAGTCCTAATGTATATTTATTTGTATCTAAAAAGAAGTTTCTGTATTTTTGGTGCAGTACTGTAATTAATCTCTAGAGGGCAGTTAATGCTGTGGTATGTTGAGAGTCAACGCATGTTGAAAATCCAATGAAGAAGCTTGCTGAATATGTACGCACGAGGTTAGCGTATAGCTGCAGAAAGAAAAACGATCTAATTTTCATTTGTTCTTTAGTTAAATGTGCGTATTCTTTTATAAGGAGTAACATTAGTCGTCGAGGTTGTTTATTTATTCAGTTGCTTGGGAAAACAACCGGTCGAAGTTTTTGGTTACTGGGTTTTCTTTTACACGAACTCTGATTTTTTTTTTTGAATGCTGAATCAAATTGAGTGATCCACCATTTGAACGGCGAGCCAGGCCCTGATCTGCCATCCAAAGAATCATCGTGGTCCATCACGGATGTACACAAGAGCTAAGCACATACATACTACCCGGGTAGCAACACAAAAGGCCTTTACACACAAATACACATTGAAGCTCTTTACACACACACACATGACTATTGGAGCTTAACACATGGAGTTTTTTTCATATGTATATTTGAGCACTTTATATTCTACAAAGGATCCAGAACAAATTATTGAGACTGTTTGATCTTGTTTCATTTTTATTCATCATTTTTGGTATTTACATTCAACTTCTGGTTTGATATGAATCATTTTTGTTGTTGGTTCATAGTGTTGAGTGGAAACCAGACAAAGAGTCAAACTGTGAGAATATTGTTTAAATATTGAATGTGAATTATTGCAAATAAAATTGCCGGCTGGTAATTACTTGAAATTGATTTGGTCCACCCTTTTACTCTTAAATCCTCCCAGAGCCGAACCTAGGCTGAATTTAATCTCTGTAGAGTAACATACATAGAATTCTATTTTCGTCGTCCCCGTTACAGTAAGTAAATGTATGGGCTTGTCATGACAAATTTCCCCAATGTAAGAAGAATACTGTTGCGAGGGGGGCATGGTTTGGAAATTTGATGATTTGAAAAATGTGTGATAAACAATGACCTTAGAACTACTTAACGTAAAATCAGTCATTATTACATTTCCTCCCAAACAATGCAAAACCTACTGCAGCAAAGCAACATAGAGTTCACTTTCGGTCGGTCTCTTGACATTGTGTCGAGACAGAATAGGGTTTGAAATGAGAACCTATCATCTCTGATTGTACTTTTAAAAAGCAAATGAACTGTGGTGAAAGGCATGCCAGTCTTTTAAGATGAGCGCTTCATCTCTAAAGAGATTATCCTGCCGGACACTGTGACGCAGAGCAGCAAACTCATCCTCCTGTGTGTTACTTCCCCTGGGCGTTTCGGAAGCGGACCGAGGTGTCTAAAAGAGCAATTTCTAACAGCGTGCACATATTGTCAGACATGTCTCATCACTGTTCCCTTGGATGTAGCAGATTCGTCCTCCAGCCCAACGGTCATGATACCTGCATTACTGACTCACATCAGACTTAGAAGACTCACTGGAACTCCTGGCTTCGGCCGGTCGAGCCCAGGACGAGTCTGACATTGAGATGCCATTCTTGGCCGGGCTTCCACAAGCTTCTCCCAAACGCTAGCGGCTTGACTCCTTGTACCTGGATAGGGAGCATGCTCTGCTCCGGTACCGTTCTTCCCGGAAGTGCATGAAAATGGCGCCTGTGTATCTGGCTTGCCATCTGCTCTTCTCATGTCTACTCAGCTGGCTGTCTGTTTTACCCCTAAATTACTGCACACTTTTAACCTACGGCCGTCAATCTCTCAGGGATATCCGGACATTCTCCATCATACAGAATTTACACTTCATGATTTACATTTACATTGGGCAGACGCTTTTATCCAAAGCGACTTACTTGCTTCTAAGAATGTGCAATCCCCTGGGATCTAACCCACGACCTTGGAATAGCTAGTGCCATGCTCTATCCACTGAGCTACAGAAAAGCTACATGATTACAACAATGATTTACTGGACCAGCAGGAACAATATCAAGACATTTCTCTGCATACTGTAATGCAGATCCTAGACGTCTGGGGGCCCTAAGCAAACTTGTGAGGGGCCCTTGTGAGGGTATAAATAATAAAAAGAAAGAGATATGCCTAAACATGTAACAGTTCGTACCACAGACCACAGTCAGGGAGACATCCAATGAACGTATCTTAATGATGGAACTCAAACTACCCAGAGAATGACAAGGAACACATAAAAATTTATGTCGTTTAACATTTAAGAGAAGACAATGAATGAAAACACAGGTAAAGTATATATGGGCTATTCTACAGAATTTGTGCAAAATCAGAGATGGAAACGTCTTGGTTACGTCTGTAACCTCGGTTCCCTGATGGAGGGAACGAGACGTTGTGAGAGACTGACTTGGGTTTGATCTTGAGAACCTACCTTCTCCGAGATAATTAATTATAAAACGCCAATGGGCTTGGCGAATGGCACGCGCACGCCAGTCTCCGCCCCGTGCATACGGGTATAAAGGAAGATGGCGGCGGTCATTCACTTACCCTTTGTACTGAGGAACCTGGAACGTTCACTGCAGTGATTCGGTGCAGCGTTGTGGCATGAAGTCACAACGTCTCGTTCCCTCCATCAGGGAACCGAGGTTACAGACGTAACCGAGACGTTCCCCTTCAGTCGGTCTCTCGACGTTGTGAGAGACTGACTGGGGATCAATCTTAAATGCCACAGCGCTTGCACCGATATCACGACCTCTAGCGGAGCGACCCTGACTGGGCTAGCGAGTCACAATAGTACTACCGCGAGACGTAATCTTCCAGCCACATAGTATTGGTCATACTGAGAAGCCTCTACTGACGGTCTCACGGACAGTGGCGTACGCCTCTAGTAGCGAGGAGCTGTCCGGAGCGGAACACTGGGGAAACACTGCTCTCCTCCTAGAAGAGTGTGCTACGGAGGCCACATCCTACCCGGAGGGGAGGTTACATGTGGAGATACTAACATGGTCTCCCCGGCGGGGAGAACATCATGCGGAAAGGTGTTAGCCCGAATAGGGGACAATCCAGGTGGGATACCACCGGCAGGGAGGTCACAGATTCACCAATCGGGAAATCCTGAGTGAGGAATTCAACACACGAGACGACCCAGAGGGGAGTCACTACGTATGGGGCACTAGTCCTAATACAGGGGTCTGCCTGAGCAGGGATGACTCTACCTATAATGGACCTGGTTCTAACAGACGGCTCTGCTCAGTCTGTTACCAAGTGCAGTGCTTAGTGATGGATGGAATGCCTATACTTCGCCCGAGAGGGGAAAGTAGGGAGGCTAAATAACGCAGTAGTCTCACCTGGCAAGGGGAGAAGGCGTTTTCGCAGGCGTACGCCCAGAACAGGAGTCCGTCCTACACGCCGGGGGCGTTGAGGACATGGGCTGCTACTGGTTCCACGCGAAGATTGTAAAACCTTGCGAAGGTACTGGGTGTAGCCCAACCCGCAGCACTGAAGATGTCTGCCAGAGAGGCGCCTTGTGCCAGTGCCCACGAGGAGGCCACACTCCGAGTGGAGTGGGCCTTCACTGCAAGCGGGCACGGGCGATCTTGGGACTGGTATGCCACCGTGATGGCATCCACAATCCAGTGCGCCAGTCTCTGTTTGGAGACAGCCCCCCCCCCCGGGTGCTGTCCTCCCTTAACAGACAAAGAGCTGCTCTGAGTTTCTTAGGCTCCGTGTGCGGTCCAGATAGAGGCAAAGTGCGCGTACTGGACACAACACATTAGAGGTTGGGTCTTCCTCCCCTGAGGGGAGCGCCTGCAGGTTCACCACCTGGTCCCGGAAGGGAGTGGTGGGAACCTTGGGCACGTAACCGGGCCGGGGTCTCAAGACAACGTGAGAGTCGCCGGGCCCGAACTCTAGGCACCCTTGGGACACGGAAAATGCCTGTAGGTCCCCCACCCTCTTGATAGAGGCGAGCGCCGTCAGGAGTGCAGCTTTCATCGACAGATGAGGGAGGAACCTGGTGACCAGGTCGTGCTGACCGAGAGACTTACCCTCCACGAGATCGTGATGTGCGGCAATGGCCTCAACATACACTCTCAGAGTGGAAGGGGAGAGATTACTCTCAAGTCTCTGTTGTAAAAAGGCCAGCACCGACCCGATCGGGCAATTCCGTGGGTTCTCCTCCCGGGGAGAACACCAGGACGAAAAGAGGCGCCACTTGTAGGCGTACAACCGCCTAGTGGCAGGGGCTCTAGCCTGTAGAACAGTCTCCCGGACCGCTGCCGACAAGCCCCTTAGGGTCTCCTTGTCCCGTCCAGGGGCCAGGCATGGAGTTTCCAGAGGCCTGGGTTGGGGTGCCAAACCGTGCCCTTCCCCTGCGACAACAGGTCCTTCGACAGGGGAATGGGCCAGGGAGGGGCCGTCGTCAGATCTACCAGATCCGAGAGCCAGGTCTGGTTGGGCCAGTATGGCGCCACTACCAGAACCTGATGCCCCTCTTCCCTGACCTTGCACAGGACCTGTGCAAGGAGGCTCACTGGGGGGAAGGCGTACTTCCGCTTGTCCCGCGGCCAGCTGTGTGCTAGGGCATCCGTGCCGAGGGGACCCTCGGTCAGGGAGTACCAGAGCGGGCAATGGGTGGAGTACGGGCAGGCAAACAGGTCCACCTGTGCTTGACCGAACCGCTCCCATATGAGCTGGACTGCGCGGGGATGGAGCCGCCACTCTCCGCGGGGAGTGCCTTGACGAGAGAGCGCATCGGCTGTCTGGTTTAGGTAGCCCGGGAGAAATGTGGCCCGCAGGGACTTCGTCACCTGCTGACTCCAGAGGAGGAGGCATCGGGCGAGTTGCGACAACTGCCGTGAGCGTATGCCGCCCTGGTGATTGATGTACGCCACAGCAGTCGTGCTGTCCGACCGGACTAGCACGTGTTTGTCCTGCACGAGGGGCTGGAGCCTCCTCAGTGCCAGATGGACTGCTAGCAACTCTAGGCAGTTGATATGCACCGCAGTCGGGGACCCGTCCAGTGACCCGATACTGCGAGCCCGTTGCACACCGCACCCCACCCTTGCAGGGAGGCGTCTGTCGTTACTACGACACGCCTCGAAACCTGTCCGAGCGGGACCCCCGCTCGGAGAAAGGTCAAGTCTGACCAGGGTAAGAGAGTGCGAAGGCACTGCGGCGTTACCTTAATCCGCCTGGTGCCGGCGAAGCACAAGGTCCCTGTGCGTGCACAACACATCTCGCGAGTGTGCCAAGATAAGCCAGTCGTCGAGATAGTTTAGCACTCGCACGCCTTGCTCCCTGACAGGGGCTAAGGCAGCCTCCACTAGTTTGGAAAAAACCCGTGGAGACAGGGCCAGACCGAATGGCAGGACCCTGTACTGATACGCCCTTCGCTCGAACGCGAACCGTAGGAACGGCCGGTGTCGGGGGAGAATAGAGACGTGAAAGTACGCGTCCTTCAGGTCCATTGCCACGAACCAATCCTGGTGACGTACCGAGTCCAGGATGCGTCTCTGCGTCAGCATTCTGAACGGCAGCCTGTGCAGGTGCTTGTTCAGGCGACGCAGATCAAAAATGGGCCGCAGCCCCCCGCCCTTTTTGGGCACGATGAAGTACAGGCTGTAAAACCCGGCCGACATCTCGGTTATAGGGACGGGTTCGACCGCACCCTTCGCCAGAAGGGCGGCGACCTCCTCCCGAAACACGGAAGCATTCTCTCCTCGCACCGAGGTGTACAGAATGCCCCGAAACTTGGGGGGGCGCCTGGAGAATTGGATCGAGTAACCGAGATGGACTGTCCTCTCTATCCAGAGTGACGGGCTGGTGCGCTGCCAAGTGCCCAGGAACCGCGACAACGGGACCAGAGGGACAATCTGCTTCACCGTGCCGGGGAAGGCTGGTTCGGTGGCTGACAGTGCGGTCACCTCGCACAGGGGGGAACCCCCCGGGAGGCTGACGGCTCTGTATGTTTACCTGCTTCAGGCGGCCTGACGCAACGTCTGGGGGAGATTGCGGTCGGCGGCCCGATCCATCCAAGACACCGTCTGGACGAGAGTGCTGTGGAGGAAAACCCAGAGGAAATATCTCTCTTTGTGTGTAAGTGGGTGCCGGGCCCTGAAAAGGGCCCGGACTTGATGGAGACGCGGCAGGCAGCGTCCTTCCTCGATCCAGCGTTGGAAAGGCCGGGATCGGACCCAATGAAACTTCCCCCAGGTTCGTCCCGTCAGGGCCGCTTAGCAGTGCTCTTGGCGGACTGCTGACGGGGGACAGATGCCTTCTTCCGCGGGGCTCGACGTCTCTGGCGGGTCGTCCTATGGGAGGGTCCTGGAACCGGAGGTGCCACTGCGGGAGGGCGGGGCTGTTGGGAAGCAGACTGCAGCCGAGAACGTGAGGACCTGCTGGTGGCCACGTCGCGGCGCGGCAGGATCTGCTTAATCGCCTCGGTCTGCTTCTGAACCGCGGAGAACTGCTGCGCTATGTCCTCCACGGTATCACCAAACAGCCCGGCTTGCGAGATGGGCGCGTCTAGAAGGCGAGCCTTCTGGGCGTCGCTCATCTGCGCAAGGTTAAGCCACAGATGCCTTTCCTGGACCACCATTGTGGACATCGACCGACCCAGGGCGCCCGCCGTGGCCTTCGTCGCCCGTAGCGCGAGGTCTGTGGCAGTGCGCAACTCACTCATGCGAGTTGGGTCGGGCTTCCCGCTGTCCAAATCCTTCAGGACTTTCGCCTGAAAGACCTGGAGGAATGCCATAGCATGGAGAGCAGAAGCGGCTTGTCCAGCAGCACTGTAAGCCTTCGACACGAGTGTCGAAGAGAGCTTAAATGCTCTGGACGGGAGTCTAGGTCGACCCCTCCAAGTGGCAGCTGTCTGCGGGCACAAGTGGCCCGCGACCGCACACTCCACCCGGGGAACGTCGACGTAGCCTCTAGCCGCTCCTCCATCCAGTGAAGCCACAGCCGCCGAACCCTCCTGCCTGATACGCGCCGAAAAGGGCGCATTCCAGGACTTGGAGAGCTCTTAATGCACTTCCGGGAAGAACGGCACCGGGGCGTGGCGCGGCTTTTGACCACGCCCCGACCCCAGAAACCATGCATCCAGCCGCGAGCGTTTCGGGGAGGGTGGAGCCACACACTGCAACCCGATGCACGCGGCTGCCCGAGAGAGCATGGCCGACATCTCCGCGTCCGTCTCCTCTGGCACTCGACTGCCTGACGACAGGAGATCAGAGGAGTCTTCCGCATCAGATGCCAGCAGGCAGCTGTCCGATGCAGCGACAGAAATGGAGTCATCATCCCTATACGCAGTCTTTCCACTATGAGACGGCTGTCTGCCGCTCATAGTGGACAAACCAGGTGAGCGTGCAGGGGTATGGATGGTCCGCGAGCATGTAGCTGACGGAGCGACATCCATAGGAATCCCCGAATCACCCCCGCAGCTCGCCAAAGCGATCAACCGCGCCGAAACAGCGGCTGAAGATGCCTGGGAAGCAGCGCTCGAAAAGAACGTAGCCAACCGTGACCGCAACACCCTGATTGCCATGTCCGCACACACGGGACATGCCGAATCAGTGAAACCTGCCTCAGCATGCTTGAGCCCCAAGCAAGTGACGCAGGTATCATGGCCGTCAGACTCCGGGATGAGTCTGTCGCATCCGAGGACACAGCTACAGCTACATACTCGTAGCCGGAGGGACTTACCTCTAAAGGTCTGTAGCCTTCTGCCGAAACGCCCAGGGGAAGTCCACGAAAGGAGAAGTCCGCTGCTCCGCGTCGTAAATCCAGCAGGAAAAAGTTTCTCGAAGTCGAGTAAAGTGCGTTGCATAAGAACACACAGGTTCCGAAGAACAAAGGATAAGTGAATGACCGCCCCCATCTTCCTTTATACCCGTATGCACGGGGCGGAGACTGGCGTGCGCGTGCCATTCGCCAAGCCCATTGGCGTTTTATAATTAATTATCTCGGAGAAGGTCTCAAGATCAAACCCCAGTCAGTCTCTCACAACGTCGAGATCAACTATGGTAATAAAAATAATAATAAATCAGAAAAAACATGGTTCTATGTGTTTATATATACACACAATATGGTGTTTTGTAAAACAAGTCTTTTTGCAAACAAGTCTATAAGCAGGCTAAATGACCATACAGGTTGATATCTAAATGTTTTACTTCAACTGTGTAATCGAAACTGGGAATTGATAAGAATACAAATACATATTAGCCTATCATGGGCAAACAAAATATAGTGGACAAATACTGAATGTGTTAATCTGAACTGTATAATTGTTTTGTAAGTAATTAATTGCATAATTTGGCTAAACTAAACAAGACACATGCCTTCTTTTTGTTGTTGCCGTTTTTTCTCCTCCCAGATGCATACTTGTATCAGCACATCATGCGCATTTCATTACCTGCCACCCACAGCACGATATCAGACTATTAAAAATATTTTCATAACTGTATAATATTTTATCAATATTGTATTCTGTAGTTATTCTAACTGTATATCCTGCACTTGCTAATTGCACTTCTGGTTAGACCTAAACTACATTTCGTTACACTGTACTTGTATATGTGTAATGACAATAAAGTTGAATCTAATCTAAAAAAAAAATTTAAGTAATAACATTTCCAAATAGGCCAAAGTCATAAAAGTTATAAAAATAGTGTCTTTTTTTTTGGTACTCAAGGGAGCCCCCTGGTGGTGCAAGGGGCCCTACACAACCTGCGAAGTCTGCTTATAGGAAAGATCGGCTCTGACTGTAACTCCACATATGCAACCACACACTGCCTTGCCTCTACTAATTCAGTTTTATCATATTATTCCAAAATTCCACACAAACAGGCATACACATACCTTTACATAAACATACAGAATGTTATTCTTCCTGTTAATGTTAATGTTTTCTTCCTGTCTGTCTAGAGGTTACCTTAAAAAAAATCTGGGGGCGGATTCACAGAGATGTTCGTAATAGAAAATATTAAAACTTTCTTAAAATAAATTATAGGATGTGTAATTCTCAAATATTTTCTATTAAACATCTTCATTTTCGTAAGAATAAGAGGGCAGGCTTCGTCAATAATACTATAAGAGTAATGTTTGCAACTTTATTTGTGTAACAAGCATCTTGTGACTCATGTTCTTATGTACTCGTGTAATGTAAAAAAGGCTTGCAAAGTTATTAAATCAAGAGACAGAGTTCCTAAATTAGAAACACTGTTTTGTGTGTGCACCTGCGTGTGTGCAGGCCAGACAAGCATACGACAGAATGAATATAGCTGAAAAACATCTGAAAATGTATTCCCCTTCCTTGGGCCCCCGGGGGCCCGTGCCTATAATGCCAATTGGATAATCCCGCCCTGTTGACTCAAATTAAAATTTAGCCTAGTCAGAAATGTCAGCTGCTAACATTTTTCCAAATATCTGTTCAACAGGTCTAGAACAACTTGGGGGGAAAAGCGTAATTCATGACAAAATTTCAATTTAGGGTGGAGTATTATGGAGGTTTATTTTGTGTAATTTTGTGCAATAAAAAATTCTACGTTTGAGTTTAAAACGAAATATTAAGTAATTAAAAAAATAAAAGATTGCAAAAAAATCAGAAATTGATCACAAAATTATTTGCATTACGTGCAAATTTTTGAATTTTTTTCTTTTTCTTTATGCACTTCAAAAACTATTCATCAATAAACTACAAATATTGTTCTCTTTTCTGCTGTCTTTTTTTGCGGGTTTAAAACTTGTATCTCGGCTCTATCCACTACATTTTCCCCCTGCCACCAGTCTGACAGAAGAGCGAGTTTCCAGCAGAAATGGCGAACAACAGTTCGTTTACGTATACTGGTTAAATAACTAATCGGTAACATATTGTTGGCTAATCAGCGCTTACACCAACTTCAGACAGGCTTAGTTTACGTTACGTATTTAGATGGGAAAGCAAATGTATTCAACTCGCAACCAAAAGTTGTAAACCCGCAAAAAAAAAACACCAGAAAAGAGAGCTATTATTTGTAGTTTCGTGATGAAAAGTTTAGAAGTGCACAAAGAAAAAATATTGAACTTTTCTGGTTTGTTTCAAACTGCCCACGTGCAATTTAGATCCTTTTTTACATATACAAACATCTTGATTCTAACATGGAGTGTGAATGTTGTCAAACCCAACATGGGCAGTAATGTTTTACTGCTCTCAATGTAAGAACATGCCCCAAGACTGCCTGCTATGGCTTTGGGCCAGCTGGACAGATAGGTTAACAAGAAGAACTTGTTCTTATCAATGGAGCCCTTTATGCTTTCTGTACACAGACACACAAACTCACACTTACATCCCTGCAGGCATGTCAGCACTGCTGACACCAGTTGACAGTGCTGACACTTTTCCTAACTCTCATCATACTTGTGACATGGATGGAATGTCATTGTTATAATTCCTACAGCGTGGAAAACCAGAACCTGCAGTAAAGCCGAGCTTTGCCCTGAATGCCGCAGCAACAGTAGGGTAGCGGTTGGAAAATGTCAATTTCTCCAGCTGAGTTTGTCTTGACTCATGGCTAGCCTTGCTTTAAACTAGAAAGAAACAACTATATGCTATCAACACAGCTAATCTCGTATCCTAAATCCAGGTGCAAATAAAAAGCCTTTTGACAGCATTTAATTCCAAACTCAGGCTCATCATACAAACTCACACCTGTCCACATCCTAGCAATTACGTCATTTTGGTCTTGTCAATGCAGCCTTTTTTGTAGCACAGCATAGAAAAGCCTTAAACTCACGCAGCAGAAAGGTCAATTGCACCATTACTTACTGGCCAGACACACTTTGACCTTACCATAGGTGACCTGCCTTGACTGGGATGTTGACTGATGGGCTGCATGCACAGGAGTTCGATCTGCATGTTAGGAGATATTAACTTTAATAGTTATTCTCACTCACTCACTCACTCAATCACTCACAGAAAGGGCCCTATTTTAATGATTTAAGCGCATGGTCTAAAGCGCAAGTGCACTTAGGATTCATTTTTCATTCATTTTTGCTAGTTTAAGGATGGGCAAAATAGTGGGTGTGCCAGGCGCATGGTCTAATTTGTAATATTTGGCATTATTGCTGCGCATCCCTCCATCCCTGTAATAAGCAGAGTGTTTGAGCGCTGTGTACCCGGCTATAAGCGCATATTAGGGGGTCAGCTGTGGCCTAATGGTTAGAGCGTTGGGCTTGTGATCAGAAGGTTGCTGGTTCTAATCTCAGTGTCAGCAGGTCATGACTGAAGGGCCCTTGAGCAAGGCACCTTACCCCTGATTGCTCTGCAGTAATGTGCCACTGTATAAAACTACTTGTAAGTCGCTTTGGATAAAAGCGTCTGCCAAATGAATAAATGTAAATGTAAATGTAAATGATATTACTAATGCACTCTTTAAATAACTAAAAAAAGGTTTTAGTTGGTCAATGGCACAGTCTATTTCAGTTGACACAAAATAGCAATAGTGTTTGTTTTAAGTTTTTGTATCCAGTTTTGTTAGTGTTTTTCCCCATCGTGGGTGTTTGTTTTTAACTCAAGTCTGTTAACCCATTCATCCCTGCTGCCTGCACTTGGGTTCTTCCACCACGTTCACGACACCCTCAGCACTGCTAGTATAGGTGTTCCCTACAAACATTAGTGCTATGATATTCCAATAGAGCAGCTATTTTTTGGCCTGTCCGTTTTTCCCTTTTCTGAAGTTTTCCTTTTCAATGTAAAATCCTCCCCCACAAGTCTGTGAAGGCATCGTTTTTATTTCCTGTAGCTTTTGGCTATTTCTCAGCTAAGAACTTCAATATACACAAGCCCCCTGTGAGTATGTGTGTGTAAATGTATGGGTTTCTTAGCCTCATGTCATTTTGATGGAGCCATTTTTTTACTGTTTCCAGTGTCGAGTTATGGGTGGATCTTTTGACATTTCTTAAAAGCCCTCACATAACATCCCTTCACATTTGCTTCTTAATGGAAGATTGAGGTGCTTAAGTAAGAGATATGACTGTAACATTGCAAACATTAACACAATCATCACATCCAGTTGTGTGCTTCATAACTTTTAAGTTAATGGTGGAAATTTTGTAAATGTTGAGGTTGATGAAGAAAATGATACCCGAGAATGTTGCATGCCTACAGAGATGCTTCATATATTACAAACCTGTAGTTATATGCAAGTAAACTGAATCTTTTTATTCCAGTTGTAAATGATTCATTATTTAAATCTCCTATTGAGAAAAATTCAATTGCTTGTTTTTTTCTGCATTGCACTTTTGGAGTCAATTCATTGTATGATGGTGGCATTTAAAACATATTGATCATTCCAATTACAGTGTGAATTTTTTTAAATCACAGACAATCTGCTCAGTCTATTATTCAATTTATAAAATGTTTAAACACGTACAATGGTAAATGTAGCTTTTTGTAAACATCAAACTGATGAAAATACACTACTAAATATCCTTTACAGATCATGACAGATTTGTGAGCATTCTTCTGTCTGGTATGTTGCTGTTTTCTCAACATTGGCAAGTTAGAAGTAGTGCCGGGGAGATGGATAATGCGGTGGATGATACAGTGACTGTGAGGGTGGATGATGCGGTGCCTGTGAGGGTGGATGATGCCGTGACTGTAAGGGTTGGTTGATGCAGAGAAGCATTCAGTTTTTCCGCTTGCAAGTTCCGCCAAGTAAATAGTGAATCTGCCATGGCACAAGCGCAACTGGCTCTTCAAGGGAATGGGAGATGAAAATCTGATTGGTTTTCTGCATGTTACTTCCAAAACACACCCATTACTCATTAAGAGAACATGGACAACCCTTTAGATCATGCGTCTGGCGCAACAGCTGTTTGTCCGTTTGTTAAACTAGCAAAATTGGATTTGGAAACCCACTAAGCGCATTTAGATTTATGTGCTTAGATTATTGAAATAGGGCCTCTAGCTTTCAGACCAACATGCCCCCTGGGCGAACAGATTGAAGAAAATGCTTTTTTTTAAACAACGTGGCCTGGTGTCCTGTAGCTCATTGGTTAGAGCATGGTGCTAGCAATGCCAATGTCACAGATTTGATCCCAGGGATTGCACATTCTCAAAACAACAACAACGTTTGCTTGGATTAAAGCGTCTGCCAAATGCGTAAATGTAGTAATTTATGAACATTTAAATTCACACACATGTATTTTATGGGGAAGCATGGTGTGCACAGTAGTGCTTTTTGCTACATTTCATGAAAATGTCAAACAACTTGTATGGCGTTAGAAATTAGACAAAACTAAGTGAGCGTGTAAACACAGCGCGCAAGCAGATAACAGATGCACGAGCACACTGAAAATGCTTGCGTGTAAATATGAACCTGTAGATATCGCAAATCTCCAAGTTGAACAGAAAAACCAGATTGTGCACATAAATCAACACTTGCGAGGGGAAACAACAAACCCCTGAGTCAAAGCAGATAGCGAGTCATTTTGACTTGGCACCAAGGGGACGGGACACCGGGATTTTGTAACAACTAATGCCATTGGCCCTGTGTAGCATGTCTGGAACGGACTCCCGAACACAAAAGACCTGCTAGAATTTCCCCCAAATCATCCCTTGGTAAACTTACCAAACCAGGACACATAGTCTTCACCCTGTTGCTAAACAGGGGTAAAGGGAGTACAAATTTAACCCCCCTAACTATCAAATATGATTACATACCTGAATTTAGAGCAGTCAATAAATCCACTATATCAACGTAAGAGACATTATAGACGAAAAGGACAGGCTGGGATGCAACAAACAATCTGTCAATACGGAGGAATGTGATTAAGGAAAGAAAAGGCTGCGACATGTTACATGCTTAACAGCACATACCTTTAACTACCGCACACAAACACCCACAGGGAAAGATCTGGACGTGACGCATGCTAGGCTGCACACAACCACATCTATATAGCCGGCACTGGTCGCTATTTGGCTATCCCAAATGTCAATCGCCACACATTCACTAGCTCACACTGTCACACAGTTATCAGATCGCACAGTCAATGCGCTCTTAAAGCCAAATTACAGTTCCTTTATAAAGTGACCACACAGGGAAAAACTAATTCATTTTCCTGACTAGAAGCACAACAAAACAGGTTAGAAGCCTGAGTGGTTGCAATAGGTGGAATATACGCATAGCACACACAGGGACTACACTTTCTCCCATTGAGGACATCCATAAGAACTACGTCGAGCTCGCAGCATTCTCAAGGACTCCTCTCACCCCACTCATAGACTGTTTACTCTCCTGCCTTCTTGTAATTAATATCTAGTAAATGCAGTCTCCCGGTGGTTTATTTTGCATATTTTGCATTAAGTGAATGCTTGGTTGAAACGATGTGTCTGATCCACGAATAGTGTCAGGAAGGCTTTTACAGAGTTTAGGTGCTACATATGAGAAACCTGGACCCCCTTTGGTGGATTCAGGGGGCAAAAGCATAGGGTAGAGGTGGCAGTTAATCCGCATCTCCGACACCCGCTGATTCTTTGAACCAATTGGCCTCTTTTCAGTGATTTATTGGGGTATCAATGTGTGGGTGCCGCTTGGGGAACGGGGGCACAGGGAGGTGGCGCACTCGTGCAGGCTGGCGAGGCCAAACCAGGTCGACACCGGCTTCTCGTTCAGGGGAACGGAGTTGATTGGAGAGGGAAATCCTCCACGAACACGATGACTTTCCCCTGGAACAGTTCTTTAAGTTTGCATTGATGAATCCTTTAAGTTTGCGTTCAAACTGGTCTGTTATATGGTCAGCCTCTCCATACGACCGTGTACCTATCCTTACTTTGCGATCATAAAAGACCGGTTGTATCGAGTAACCCAAGATACTCAGACAAAGGAAGATACAACCCAGTTATTAGTTCCAGGGGGCCGCCGGGAAATGCTTTTCCAGGTGTCACATTGTAATCCTATTGGGGGGGGGGGCATTTAGGACAGACAACGACACAAAATCGCCTAATGACCCGTTTTGTTTTTGGCCGGGCATTCACGAGAACGTGAGCCAATCAGTTGGTAAACCCACCGGCCTCCCCAAAAGCCTGATTGCGCCCACTGCCGTTAATGCAGGTTCCCTTCGACAGAATTGTGATGGACCTCATCGGCCCATTAGAGTGATCAACGAGAGGACATCGATTAGCACTAGTCCTAGTGGATCCTGACCCAACCCGATATCCTGTAGCAGTACCGCTCCACAGCATCTCTGCTAAGAGTGTTGCGGAGGCACTGTTTCGCATAATCTCCCGTTTGGGGATCCCGGGATATCCTCATGGACAAAGGCACAGCACTCATGTGACATATGACGCACATATAATACAGTCATGATCAGGTGCCATTTGTATTCCATTCAACGTGCAGTCAGCTCCCGGTGTGGAGAGAGATTAGCGGTTTCACATCAAAAGAGGAATAAATGCTTTTTATGCTTTTCGAGTTATCTTCAATTAGCTGTATTTGTTTGCTCACTATAACGCTGGATTTGGATATCCTTTGAAACTGATAGATGGCGCGGTCCCAGTGCTTAAAGATGCCGGAAATGTCATATGTCTGTGTGGCAGGA
Source organism: Barbatula barbatula (assembly GCF_947034865.1). Taxonomy (NCBI): domain Eukaryota; kingdom Metazoa; phylum Chordata; class Actinopteri; order Cypriniformes; family Nemacheilidae; genus Barbatula; species Barbatula barbatula. Next base: position 17,000,034 of record NC_136778.1, on the reverse strand, counting down.
AGGGCGTTTCTGTATTTCATCATTGTTATTGATGGCCATTCTAGCCTATCATCTGTGTTCCTCGGCTTTAAAACAGCAGCGCATTTACAACTCGTTAGGCGTCACATTTTGAATCGTTGCATCGTTAACGTGCTCCGTCACTGCTTCCTGGAAACCAGATGCGAGCACCCGAGCCAGTAAGGAGAAGACAGTGCTAGTTGTCTTTAGCTCATGAAGTGAATTTAGTTATGAGAAGTGCATTCTTTTAATGTTCCTTTTAGAGACATCGCTTTGCTTTGGAGAGTGTGCTTTTGTCTTCCACTGCACAAGCTTGTTACTATTGTTATTGTTGGCGTGTACTTGATGTGGACACTGGAGAAGGTAGGGAGAGGTTGCTAATCTCTCGCTAATCGTGCTCCGTTGTATGAAATGTGTGTTTTAAAGTGCTAGTTGGTATTTAAGTTGGTGTCCTAATCCATGACCAAACCTGAGTTCCCCCTCCAGAGAAAGCTACTTTTCATTTTCCTCATCGATCGGTATGTATTAGCTTTACGTGCATGCATTAAGTTAAGAGAATTTATCTGGCAGAGTAACAATCTTATGTTGTTTATCGGGCCCTGTGTATAAGTCCATTAGGGGCTATAACTGTATTCCAGTTGGGGTGCTCCATGTTCATTTACGGCCGCAATGCTGTCCTGTTTCGGACCTGTTTCAACTGCATCAACCGTCAACTTATTCAACTGCTGCTTGGGACCTCAGTTGATTCTTTTGTTTCTTTTTGTTTTTTATTTAGTTTTCATTTTATGTTGAACTGAGATTAGCTACAAAGATTGGTGCTAAACCTGAACTGCAATCTTCGCTCTTCTCTCATTCTAATTTATTTAGCTTGCACTTAAAGAAGATTAAAATTGACAGCCCAACACCGTGGTATAGTGAACAAACTCAGGCTCTAAAGAAAGCGGCACGGAAAATGGAGCGCAACTTTAAGAAAACTAAATTAGAGGTATTTCGTACAGCATGGAAGGATAGTACTCGAAAATACAGGAAAGCCCTAAAAACGTCTAAATCCGCCTACCTTTCATCACTTCACACACTCAGTCTTAGGGCCTATACTCTTCGCATTATACATGCTACCTCTAGGCGATACAGCGGGGAAAATAAGTATTTGACACATCAGCATTTTTATCAGTAAGGGGGCTATTGACACAAAATTTCCACCAGATGTAGCCATCAAGCCAAATATTGAATTGATACAAATAAATCAGAACATTTAAGTATACAAGTTGAGTCATAATAAATAAAGTGAAATGACACAGGGAATAAGTATTGAACACACTTTATTTAAAACTTTGTAGAAAAGCCTTTGTTGGTGATTACAGCTTCTAGATGCCTTTTGTATGGAGAGACCAGTTGTCTGAATTGCTCAGGAGTGATTCAAGACCATTCTTCCACACAAATGGTCTTGAAGGTTACTTGGGCCTCTTTTATGAACTTTGATCTTCAGTTCTCTCCATAGATTTTCTATGGAATTTAGGTATGGTGATTGACTGGGCCATTCAAGCAGCTTGATTTTCTTTCTTTGAAACCACTTCATTGTGTCCTTGGCCTTGTGTTTGTGATCATTGTCTTGCTGAAATGTCCACCCTCTTTTCATTTTCAGCTTTCTGGTAGATGGCAGCAGATTTTTATAGAGAATCCCCCGGTTAATTTCTCCATTCATCCTGCCTTCAATAATATGAAGTCTGCCAGTACCCCTTGCTGAAAAGCAGCCCCAAACCATGATGCTTCCACCCCCATAAGTAACTTTTGGTATGGTGTTCTTGGAGTGGTGGGCAGTGCCATTTCTTAGAATGACTGTCAAAAAGGTCAATTTTGCTTTCATCTGACCATACTAAAGTCTCCCAAAAATCCACAGGCTTCTCCAAACACTCTTTCGCAAACTTTAACCAAGCCTCAAAATGCTTTTTGTTCAGCAATGGAGTCTTGCGTAGTGAGCATGCATGGATGCCATGGCGGTTCATTGCACCCCTTATAGTTTTCTTTGAAACAACAGTACCTGCTGATGCTATGCCATTTTGCACCTAGTTATCTTCATGTGTTCAATACTTATTCCCTGTGTCATTTCACTTTATGTATTATGACTCAACTTGTATACTTAAATGTTCTAAATTCTTTGTATGAATTCAATATTAGGCTTGATGGCTACATCTGGTGAAAATTTTGTGTAAATAGCCCACCTAGAAATCCCCTTACTGATAAAAATGCTGATGTGTCAAATACTTATTTACCCAGCTGTATATTAATCGACATGGAGTTAGCTTTCACTGTTATGCTGATGATACACAACTTTATATTTTCTCGAAGCCTCATGAAACACAGCAATTCCCTCAAATAAGCGAATGTATAGTCAATATACAAAAGTGAATGAGTAACAATTTGTAATTACTAAACTCGGACAAAACAGAAGTGTTACTTTTTGGACCGAAAACCGCCACACATAACAACCAAGAATACTTCTTAACTATTGACAGATGTTCCATAAAACCCTCGACATCAGCAATCTTGGCGTTTCATTCAATAATACTCATTTTGAGTCCTTTGAGAACCATGTCGCCAACTCCTGTAAAATTGCTTTTTTCCGTCTTAAAATATAATATATATATATATCTAAACTTTGTCATATGCTGTCACCATCAGATACAAAGAAGGTAATTAATGCATTCATGGCATCAAGACTAGATTACTGTTATGCACTATTACATGGTTGCCCTGCAAGCTTATTATAAAAACTCCAACTTTTCCAAAATGTGGCCACTCCAGTTCTTACACGTACAAAAAAGTATGAGCAGTTCTGTCAACCTTTCACTGGTTAACTATAAAGCATTGCATTAACTTTAAAATCTAGCTTATTGCCTATAAAGCCCTATAGGGTTTAGGTCATCACTACTTGAGTAAACTTCTCTTGTATTACAGTCCTTCACGTCCACTACACTCTCAGGCGTCCAGTCAGTTGATAATACCTAGAATTTCGAAATCAGGTGGTAGATCGATTCGAAACACTGTTACAAAAAACCTCTTATTGGCATTCGAGAATAGAGTTATTTGACAACTAAGGGTCTCCTGTGAGACTGCATTTATTAGATATTATTTACTAGAATGATTGCTTTTTCTATAAATATCAGGCACTGTGCTGTGTTTGCATTTTCTGTTTTTTTCTGTTTTTCTTATTTTCTCCTGTAAAGCTGCTTCGAAACAATGCACATTGTGAACAGTCCTATATAATTAAAATTGTATTACAATATAGAACATAAAAGAGTAAAGTGTATTTTGTAAATGAACTGAAAATGTATTTTCATTACACTACTGTTAATTAATCTAGATGAAAGTAGATAAAGAAGATGAAAAGTTAAAAAAACAAAGAACAATATAAATTATTGTTTACCTCATTTGTAAGCTGCTTTCGATAAAGGTGTCTGCTAAATGACTAAATGTAAATGTCATGTAACTTGGTGTGCAACACAATCCAGTATTATTATACAGTACATTATAGTGTATAACTGCATAAATAAATAAAAGTGGCATCCTCCGCACCTTTGGACCAATTTTGTAAAAGTATACTATAGCAGTTTCTTGGTCATCTCTGAATTCTACAAAAATACAGAAGATGTGTACATTTTACATTTACATTACATTTATTCATTTGGCAGACACTTTTATCCAAAGCGACTTACAAGTAGTTTTCTACAGTGGCACATTACTGCAGAGCAATCAAGGGTAAGGTGTCTTGCTCAAGGGCACTTCAGTCATGATCTGGAGATTTGAACCGGCAACCTTCTGATCGCAAGCCCAACTCTCTAACCACCAGGCCACAGCTGATTTTACCAAGGTCATTGGTTTGAACCCGGGAGATTGCACATGTTAGAAACAAAAAACTTTTAGCTTTTGATAAAAGTTTTGCTACTGAATGTGTACTGATAGATAAATGTGTGCTATTTGAGTTTACATCGTGACACTTCAGTTAATTATATTGTGTTTTAGTCTTTTGAATGAGAACATGTTTAAACCTTTGCAAAATAAGGATGTTTTTGTGTAGGGTTTTGCAGAAATCACTAAAGGAATTGACATGCGAGTGAAAACCATTGAAATGTGTTAAATGTTTTGAGAAATGTGTGTTCCCCTTCAGTCGGTCTCTCGACGTTGTGAGAGACTGACTGGGGTTTCAATTAGAACCTACCTTCTCCGAGATAATTAATTATAAAACGGCAATGGGCTTGGCGAATGGCACGCGCACGCCAGTCTCCGCCCCGTACATACGGGTATAAAGGAAGATGGTGGCGGTCATTCACTCATCCTTTGTTCTTCGGAACCTGTGTGTTTGCTGATGCTACACGCGATACTCGATTTCGAGAAAACTTTTAACCTGCTGGATTTATGACGCGGAGCAGCGGACATCTCCTTTCGGTGGACTTACCCTGGGCGTTTCGGCAGAAGGCTACAGACCTTAAGAGGTAAGTCCCTCCGGCTACGAGCATGTCTCGTAGCTGTATCCTTGGGTGCGACAGACTCATCCCGGAGTCTGACGGCCATGATTCCTTTGTCACATGCTTGGCAAGCATGCTGAGGCAGGTTTCACTGATGCGGTATGTCCCGTGTGTGCGGACATAGCAATCAGGGTGTTGCGGTCAAGGTTGGCTACGTTCTTTTGAGCGCTGCCACCACCCCGTCTGTTTCCCAGGCGTGTTCAGCTGCCGTTTCGGCGAGGTTGACCGCTTTGGCGAGCGGCGGGGGTGATTTAGGGACTCCGATAGATGTTGCTCCGTCAGCTTCACGCTCGCGGACCATCTATACCCCTTCACGCTCACCTGGTTCGTCCCCTACGAGCGGCAGACGGCCGTCTCATAGTGGTAAGAATCCGCACACGGATGATGATGCTATCTCTGTCGCTGCGTCGGACAGCTGCCTGCTGGCATCGGATGCGGAAGACTCCTCTGATCTCCTGTCGTTAGGCAGTCGAGCTCCGGAGGAGACTGACGCTGAGATGTCGGCCATGCTTTCCCGGGCAGCCGCGTGCATCGGGTTGCAGGGTGTAACAACACCCTCCCCGGAACGCTCGCGGCTAGATGCGCGGTTTCGGGGCCGTGGTCAAAAGCCACGCCCGCTCCGTTACCATTATTCCCGGAGGTGCATGACGAGCTTGCCAAGTCCTGGAATGCGCCCCTTTCGGCGCGTTTCAGGCCGGAGGGCTCGGTGGCTGTGACTTCCCTGGTTGGTGGGGCGGCTAGAGGCTATGTTGACGTCCCCCGGGTGGAGTGTGCAGTCGCGGGCCACTTGTGCCCGCAGACAGCTGCCACTTGGGGGGCTCGACCTAGACTCCCGTCCAGAGCATGTAAGCTCTCTTCGACACTCGTGTCGAAGGCTTGCAGTGCTGCTGGACGAACCGCCTCCGCTCTCCACGCCATGGCGGTCCTCCAGGTTTTCCTGAAGGATTTGGATGGCGGGAAGTCCAACCCAACTCGTATGAGTGAGCTGCGTACTGCCACAGACCTCGCGCTACGAGCGTCGAAGGCCACGGCACGTGTCCTGGGTCGGTCGATGTCCACAATGGTGGTCCAAGAGAGGCATCTGTGGCTTAGTCTTGCGCAGGTCTGGAAGTAGACTGAGGCGATCGGACAGATCCTGCCACGCCGTAACGTGCCCGCCAACAGGTCGGCATGGTCTCGGGCGCAGCCTGGTTCCCAGCAGCCCTGCCCTCCCGCGGCGGCCCTCCGGTTCCAGGAATCTTCCAGAGGACGACCCACCAGAGACGTAGACCCCCGCGGAAGAGGGCATCTGTTCCCCGTCAGCAGCCCGCCAAGAGGTCCTTTAAGCGGCCCTGACGGGACGAACCAGGGGGAGATTTTACTGGGCCCGATTCCCGGCCTTTCCAACGCCGGATCGGAGAAGGACGCTGCCTACCGCATTTCCATAGAGTCTGGGCCCTTTTCAGGGTCCGGCGCCCACATACTCACAAAGAGACAAATCTCCCCTGGGTTTTCCTCCACAGCACTCTCGTCCAGACGGTGTCTTGGATGGATCGGGCCGCCGACCACAATCTCCCCCAGACGTTGCGTCAGGCTGCCTGAAGCAGGTAAACATACAGAGCCGTTAACCTCCCGGGGGGGTCCCCCCTGTGCGAGGTGACCGCACTGTCAGCCACCGAACCAGCCTCCCCCGGCACGGTCAAGCAGATTGTCCCTCTGGTCCCGGCCGCTGCTACGGTTTGCGTTCGGGGGAAGGGAGTATCAGTACAGGGTTCTGCCATTCAGTCCTGTCTCCACAGCTTTTTTCCAAACTAGTGGAGGCTGCCTTAGCTCCTGTCAGGGAGCAAGGCGTGCGAGTGCTAAACTATCTTGACGACTGGCTTATCTTGGAACACTCGCGAGATGTGTTGTGCACGCACAGGGACCTTGTGCTGCGGTACCTAGACCGTCTAGGCCTCCGGGTCAACCAGGAGAAGAGCAAGCTCTCCCCCGCACAGAGCACCTCTTACCTCGGTATGGAACTAGACTCTGTCAGTATGTCAGTGCGTCTCACCAACGAGCGTGCACAGTCAGTGCTGCGCTGTCTGAGGTTGATCAGGCAGAATCCCTTGACGCCGCTGAAGAACTTTCAGAGGCTCCTGGGGCACATGGCGTCCTTGACGGGGGTAATCCCTCTCGGGTTGATGCACATGCGGCCGCTTCAGCACTGGCTACAGAGTCGGGTTCCCTGGACGGTGTGGGACGCCGGTACCAGGCGGATTACGGTAACGCCTCAGTGCCTTCGCACTCTCTTACCCTGGTCAGACTTGACCTTTCTCCGAGCGGGGGTTCCGCTCGGACAGGTTTCCAGGCGTGTCGTGGTAACGACAGACCCCTCCCTGCAAGGGTGGGGTGCGGTGTGCAAGTGGGCACACAGTATACGCTTATAAGTGGCGCCAATTTGTCCTGGTGTTCTCCCCGGGAGGAGAACCCGCGGAGTTGCCTGATCGGATCAGTGCTGACCCACAGGTAAGTATCTCCGTCAGCACTACCGGGTCACCAGGTTCCTCAGGAGCGCGAGAAGGGTGTATCCACCTTGGCCGTACTCCGTACCCTCTTGGGACCCTAATGTGGTCCTACAGGGCCTTGGTACGGCCCTGGTGAGCCCCTAAGAATTGCCAATCTTCCTCAGTTGGATGAAAGATGCACTCTTGGTGGCGCTCACCTCCATCAAGAGGGTGGGGGACCTACAGGCATTATCTGTGTCCCAAAGGCGCCTGGAACTTGGGATCGGTAATTCTCACGTGGTCCTGAGATCCTGTCCCGACGACGTGCCCAAGCTTCCCACTACTCCCTTCCAGGACCAGGTGGTGAACCTGTAGGCGCTCCCCTCCGGAGAGGAAGACCCAACCTTTTTATGTGTTGTGTCCAGTACGCCTCGGTCTGAACCGCACACAGAGCCTCAGAAGCTCTGAGCAGCTCTTTGTCTGTTTTGGGAGACAGCACCCGGGGGGGGCTGTCTCCAAAAAGAGGTGGCGCAATGGGTACCAAACCCAGGATCGCCGTGCCCGCTCGCAGTGAGAGCCCACTCCACTCGTGGGCACTGGCACAGGGCGCCTCTCTGGCAGACATTTGTAGAACTGCGGGTTGGGCTACGCCCAGTACCTTCACGAGGTTTTACAATCTCCACGTGGAACCAGTTGCAGCACATGCCCTTAAACGCCGCCAACGTTTAGGTTGGGCTCCTGGTTTGGGCGTACGCCTGCGAAAGCGCCTTCTCCCCTCCTCAGGTGAGACTAGTGCGCTATTGTAGCCTCCCTACTTTCCCCTCTCGGGCGAAGTATAGGCATTCCATCCATCACTAAGCATTTGCACTTGGTAACAGACTGAGCGGAGCCATCTGTTAGAACCAGGTCCGTTATAGGTAGTCATCCCTGCTCAGGCAGACCCCTGTATTAGGACTAGTGCCCCATACGTAGTGACTCCCCTCTGGGTCGTCCCGTGTGTTGAATTCCTCACTCAGGATTTCCCGATTGGTGAATCTGTGACCTCCCCGCCGGTGGTAATCCCACCTGGATTGTCCCCCTATTCGGACTAACACCTTTCCGCATGTTGTTCTCCCCGCCGGGGAGACCATGTTAGTGTCTCCACATGTAACCTCCCCTCCGGGTAGGATGTGGCCTCCGTAACACACTCTTCTAAGAGGAGAGCAGTGTTTCCCCAGTGTTCGGCTCCGGACAGCTCCTCGCTACTAGAGGCGTACGCCACTGTCCGTGAGGCCGTCAGTAAAGGCTTCTCAGTATGACCAATACAATGTGACTGGAAGATTACGTCTCGCGGTAGCACTCTTGTGACTCGCTAGCCCAGTCAGGGTCGCTCCGCTAGAGGTCGTGATATCGGTGCAAGCGCTGTGGCGTTTAAGATTGATCCCCAGTCAGTCTCTCACAACGTCGAGAGACCGACTGAAGGGGAACGTCTCGGTTACGTCTGTAACCTCCGTTCCCTTATGGAGGGAATGAGACGTTGTGACTTCATGCCACAACGCTGCACCGAATCACTGCAGTGAACGGGAGTGCCCTCTCAGGTTCCTCAGTACAAAGGGTGAGTGAATGACCGCCGCCATCTTCCTTTATACCCGTATGTACGGGGCGGAGACTGCCGTGCGCGTGCCATTCGCCAAGCCCATTGGCGTTTTATAATTAATTATCTCGGAGAAGGTAGGTTCTCAAGATCAAACCCCAGTCAGTCTCTCACAACATCTCGTTCCCTCCATCAGGGAACGGAGGTTACAGACGTAACCAAGACGATTTCTTTGAGAACTGAATGAATGGTTTGGAAAATTGTGTCAACTGTATCAGTTTTAGTGTGTTAGCTATCGAGAAAAATTGTAAACATATTTAGATAAATGAATCCCTAATAATTTGTTAACGTTAGTAAACATTAGTATGCAGTTTTTATATTAGTATGTCATTGAATCTAGTATACAAAAAGCATAGGTTTGCAAGAACCACACTTTACATAAAGAACTCTATGAATTCTGATGAGATCTTTTTGCAAGTTCATACTTACAATACAACACACACAACTGTACCTTTGTGTTTCGTAAAATTTTTACTGCATGTAACTCAATCCCCCAGGAGCCGAATTAACAGCTTTCTAACCTGTCTTTTGTTTCTACATTCCTTCTGTCACACTCTCTCTTCCTTGTTTGTCTGAGTTATTTTGTAAGTCCACGCCTGTCGATGAGCTCACTGTTTCAAGCTCATATTTCAGTCTCTTACAGAAATTTCGGAGCGCAGCCAGGTTCTGAAAGTGAGGCTGAAAGAGGTAGTGAAAAAAAGATTCACAAAATACTCACGATTCCCCAGGGCGATGATGGGTAGCAGTCCTCCAAAGAGAGTACTACTCGTGTCCAAAACTTTGTCCGGATTAGATCAGATGTTGTTTTACTATGTTGCTTATTTGTTGGTAGGTTGCTGAGTAAAGAGCAAAATATAACTATTTTAGCAAAAGCCTTTCGACCTTGATTTATGTTTGCAGGATGAAATCCAGTTATAGAATTTATAGAACAAGAACAAGATTATTTTATTCTTGATAGTTTAGGGTCTAAGTGTACATGTATGATGGGACATAACAAAGGCTCTACTATTTGCAGAAATATAAGCTTTTTGCACATCAAGAGATTTGCAGAACAGCCAACGGACATTGTTATTTATGTCATGTTTATCTGACCAGCTACAGATACAATTACCATGAAATCGCATAACGAGCAGATATACTTCTATTCGCTTTTATTGATAGATAAATAAGCAGTTTTTATGATTATTTAAGAATTAAATAATGTTATCATTATTATTATATTTTGAAATAGTTTGTTATGTGATACTCAGAATCAAGCAGTGGCTTTGTATATTGTACTATAAGTCATATCTGAATGGCATAGCAACACTTTGATGTGATGAATAAGGCTAATGAAGTAGTTCCAAGCCTGTTGACTAATATTACCGTTCCATATCACTTAGAAAATTATTTTATTTTATATTAAATAGCCATACTGCCCAATATAATAAAATAACCTACATAAGACAAAGACATTGGCAAAGTACAGCAGATTTTTATTTTCTGAAATTACTTTCGCAAACCACACTCACTTTACATTTAAGGTTTATCAATTACTTATGGAGTTGAAAGACAATTAGCTCTTATAAGATGTTAACCCATCTGTTATCAACATAATTTGTCTACAATATGTTTTACACAATTCAAACACACCAATCTTTCACGATAGGCTATTAAAACTCCAAACACATCACCACAATTTCAGATCAATTAAAATGAAGTTGTCTACAAAAACAAACATCTGTTTACATTCTAGTTTATGGATATGTTGTGCTTATTTGCATATTTGTTTAGCTCTGGACTTATTTCAAAAAACATATTTCTGTTTGGTTTCTACTTCTTGAGAACACTAAAACGGAAGTATAAAACAAAACAGGAGAAAACTAAATAGAGTATTTGTTTAGAAACAGTAATTTTATCAACCATAAAGGTAGGTTCCTCATAGTGTTTTTGTTTATCTTTTGTTTACTTCACATGTGTAGCAGAAAGAGTGGCCTCTTTTACTGACAGGAAATATCTAAGGGAGCACTTCAGGGCAAGATATGAGGAATCTTGAAATCAACCCACCTTCACCCCTCCACCGTGGCAGTTTCACAAGTGCAATAGGCTAATCTCTCACAAGACTAAGACTCTCATCTGTCAGGAAACTCTTTCCCCCAGTCAGGAATGTGGAATGAGTCACTGGCTGAACTGAACAGGGGTTTTATGACAGCACACACCCCTGACCTGGTTCCCATGGGAACCTTTTTGCTGTGAACCCAGTTGCTTTTTATCCATTACATTTCCGGTAGCATATTCATTTATCAATTACATTCTGAATATGCGTAGATGGAATCAGTAGTTTGTTTAAAAAAAATCTATATTAATACAAAATATTGCTGTGAAAAAAATTATTTCATTAAAAGATAAGTAACTTATACAAAAATACAATAATTTTTACAAGCAATCATTTGAAGTGCGAGAGTAACAGAGCAGTTATATACGCAAAAGAAAAAGAGAAAGGTTTTCTAAACAGTAGTCCATCAAACACTCAAATTTTAGCAACACACTTATATACACATGTAGACCTTTTTTATATTATCATATTTATTGATGTATCTCATTCTCCTGTGACCTACCCGCAATTGATCAGAATGTTGTTTTTTATTACTTGATCTACCTGCCCGCGAGTATTTCTGCTATCAGATAAATTCTAGCTATTTGCGCTTAACTTCTGTCCTGTGACTTTCAGTGAATGATAATTTATACTATATTTTACTAGATACTTTTACCTTATAGCACTTTGAGCACAAAAGCAGTTGCTTATCCTTCTTTACTTATAGTAAATCAAAGTTCAGCAAGAGTGATTGGAAAAAGTAGCTTTCACTCTTGCAACATTTTAATGTTGTACACCAATTGGTCAAAGCACGATGGCTTTCAGCCTCGGAATTAGTCAAACGCACCTAATAACTGGCAGCTCTGACTCGGTTGAAAAACTAATAAAAACTTATAAATTAAGCTAGTGGGTGGGCAACCCATGCTTTGATGCTCATCCAGATGTGCCGTGATTGCCTGTTTGTTCCCAGGAACCCGTTGTCCCTCTTTCCAAGGCGCCCGGTTCACTGAAAGACCCCGGCCATGCAATAAATTATCCGCCGCCTCACGGACATTATGACCAAGCAGCAGCACTTTACTGAACAGCTCACTCACCGGCAGGAGAGACTGAAACATGCGTTCGAGACGATGCAGGTGTCCGCAGCCAGAATCTCTCTGCCGGACACCAGACTTGCGCGCACCACCACATCACCAAGCTCACGGAGCTCGATGACATCGATGCCTACCTGCACACCTTCGAGGTCGTCACTACCCGAGAGGCGTGGGATAAGGCAGAATGGGTGCGGCTTCTGGCACCCTTCCTGACTGGCGAGGCACAATAGGCTTACTTCTCCCTCCGAGCCCCAAAGAACGAGGATTACGAGAGGCTGAAGGCAGAGATCCTCGCCCGGGTGGGGTTATCACACTGGTTCGGACCAGTGTACTAGCCCCCCGGCGAACAAATTCAAGGATCCCCATCACCTTTGTTCACGGGGACACCAGAGAGGTGCAGAGCCAGAAGAACGAAATAGCCACAGAGCCGTGTACCTGGCCCGTGGAAGTAGGCGTAGTGGCCAACCTCCCCGTACCGGTTTTGCTAGGACGAGACTGGCCCGGGTTTGACCAGCTGTTGGCCATGAGGATACAGCCCCGCACCCGGAAGGACCGTCAGCCATTGCGTCGCCAGACCTCGAGACCCCAGCCCGTCCTGATGAGAAGTGAGGGAGAGTGTCGTTTACTTTCTAACCCACTGTCTGACTTGTTCCAGAGAGTCACAGAGGGAGGATCCTTTGGGCGAGAGCAGCGGGAAGACGAACGACTTCGCAACTGCTGGGGCCAGGTTCGAGTTGTAGACGACATAGGCTGTTCCCAGAGTGCTGTATCAAGGCACCTCAGTGGGAAGTCTGTGGGAAGGAAAAAGTGTGGCAAAAAACACTGCACAACGAGAAGAGGTGACCGGACCCTGAGGAAGATTGTGGAGAAGGACCGATTCCAGACCTTGGGGGACCTGCGGAAGCAGTGGACTGAGTCTGGAGTAGAAACATCCAGAGCCACCGTGCACAGGCGTGTGCAGGAAATGGGCTACAGAGAAGCAGCACTGGACTGTTGCTCAGTGGTCCAAAGTACTTTTTTTGGATGAAAGCAAATTTGCCAAAAATGCCAAAATGCCTGAGTTCCAGTGTCAAGTACCCACAGTCAGTGATGGTCTGGGGTGCCATGTCAGCTGCTGGTGTTGGTCCACTGTGTTTTATCAAGGGCAGGGTCAATGCAGCTAGCTATAAGGAGATTTTGGAGCACTTCATGCTTCCATCTGCTGAAAAGCTTTATGGAGATGAAGATTTCATTTTTCAGTGCCAAAACCACTGGTAAATGGTTACTGACCATGGTATTACTGTGCTCAATTGGCCTGCCAACTCTCCTGACCTGAACCCCATAGAGAATCTGTGGGATATTGTGAAGAGAAAGTTGAGAGACGCAAGACCCAACACTCTGGATGAACTTAAGGCCGCTATCGAAGCATCCTGGGCCTCCATAACACCTCAGCAGTGCCACAGACCGATTGCCTCCATGGCTACGCCGCATTGAAGCAGTCATTTCTGCAAAAGGATTCCCGACCAAGTATTGAGTGCATAACTGAACATAATTATTTGATGGTTGACTTTTTTGTATTAAAAACACTTTTCTTTTATTGGTCGGATGAAATATGCTAATGTTTTGAGATGAGGGTTTTCATGAGCTGTATGCCAAAATCATCAGTATTAAAACAATAACAGACCTGAAATATTTCAGTTGGTGTGCAATGAATCTAAAATATATTAAAGTTACATTCTTATCATTACATTATGGAAAATAATGAACTTTATCACAATATGCAATTTTTTTGAGAAGGACCTGTATTAGCCCGGTTCTGTCAACCTTGCACTGGTTACCTATAAAGCAGCGCATTAACTTTAAAATCTTGCTTATTGCCTATAAAGCCCTACATGGTTTAGCTCCTCACTACTTGAGTGAACTTCTCTTGTATTACAGTTCTTCACGTGTACTACGCTCTCAGGCGTCCAGTCACTTGGTAATACCTTGAATTTCAAAATCAAGTGCAGGTGGTTGATCCTTTTCCTATCTTTTGCCCTTAACTTTGGACTTCCACGTCTTCCTCGCACTGTCCCGGAGGCAGACACACTGTCAGTTTAAATCTAGACTAAAGGTGCATCTTTCTAATCTTGCATACATAAGTATTCCTACGGTTTAGGCTGCACTAGTTGGATCAACAGGAACCAGGAACACTTTCAATAACAACTGATGTATTTGTTGCATCTAAGAGTACTCTACTCTCAGCCAGTCTTGTCTTATTGTTCCAATGTGAAATCCATTCCATTTGGGTTCCTCTCCACCATTTGCATCCGTTTTGCACTATTTGCCTGGCCGGGGGCTACTTGAATTTTAAAATTTTATTTAATTAACACTGCATATAGGAATTTATAGTCAGTTCAATATTTGACTTGTGTTTCTCTCTCCTTATCTTGGGTGTGTGGCACTTGCTGATGTACCCTGTGTGCGTGCGTGCGTGCGTGCGCGTGCGTATCTGTCTGTATGCATGTCTGTATGTATGTGTGTCTGTGTGTGTTGGTGCGTCATGTGTGGAGTGTTTTGTGTTTGTCTGAATCTATGTCTGTGTCTTCTGTGTTTTCAGCTTTTTTGTTTTGACTTGCATAACCTTATATGTTTTGTTTATAGTCAGTATGTTTTCTTGTACAGACTTACATTTACATTTATGCATTTGGCAGACGCTTTAATCCAAAGAGATTTACATAGCATTATCCTATACATTTGTTGCTAATTATGTGCAATCCCCTGGGATCAAACCCACGATCTAGGCGTTGTTAGCGCCACGCTACAGGAAAGCTTGCAGTCTGTTGTCATAACAGATTGTGTGGGCAAATACATACATACAAATGCATACATATATTTTGTACATACATTTTGGTGTCATGGTTCAAATGAATCGTAATGATACTAAAATGAATGTGCAATATCTGATCAAAAGTGTTTTATGTGGAATAATAAAGACTCCTGCAGTATTTAACAACTTGTTAGCCTTTTTTATTAGATTTTAAGGTGGCAAACAATATGAAGACTTTGTTTTTAAAAAACAGTCTGCTTAGACATTTAAGTGATTGTACTCTGTATAGCACCATCTACTTGTAGCAACCTGGATAAATTCATAATGGTTAGACTCGTTATTACTATCAGAATTTATCAGGGATTATTATCATTACAGAGAATTACAACCGACTGGTTCGTGATGAGCTGCAATGGCGGCTACATACACTTTCAGTGTGGATGGGGAGAGATTGTGCTCAAGTCAACACACTCCCGACCGAGCAACTCTGGGGGTCTTCTCCTTGAGAAGAGCACCAGGAAGACAGAGGGAAAACCACTTAAAGGCATGCTGCCGCCTCTTGGCAGGGGCCCTAGCCTGAGTGAAGGGCTCAATGACCGCAAGGGGGTAGGCCACTCAGGATACCCTCGTACCATCCAGGAGCCAGACATTGAGGTTTCAGAGGTCTGGTCTTGGATGCCACAACTTGCCCTTCCCCTTTGAAAGAAGGTAATTTGTCAGGGGAATCAGCCAGGGGGAATTGTCCTCATGAGCATTAGCTCTGAGAACCAAGTCTGGTTGGGCCAGTATGGCGCAACTAGTAGCACTTGATGCTCCTCTTCCCTGACCTTGAACAGGACCTTTGCAATGAGGCCCACTGGGGGCAAGGCTTCCGGCCAACTGTGTGCTAGGGCATCCGTGCCTCAGTCAGGGAGACCATAGCGGGCAATGGGTAGTGTCCAGGGAGGCGAACAGGTCTATCTGTGCCGGCTCAAACTTCACCCAAAAAACTGTGCCGGACTGCGCGGGGGTGGAGTCAGCACTCTCTTGGGGGGTGTCGACTGACGAGAGAGCGCATCAGTTGTCTGGTTCAGGTCGCCCAGCATGTGTGTGGCTAGCAAAGACTTCGTCACCTGCTGACTCCCCAGGTTGAGGCGTCGGGCGAGTTGTGATGACTGCCGTGAGCGAATGCCACCCTGGTGGTTGATTTTCGCCATGGCAGTTGTGCTGTCTGACAGGACCAGCACGTGCTTGTCCTGCAAGAGAGGTTACAACCTCTTCAGTGCAAGTAGCACAGCCAACAGCTCTAGGCAATTGATGAGCCAATGGAGGCGGGGAACTGTCCACTTACCCGACACTGCATCCATATTGCAGACAGCACCCCAACCCTGCAGGGAAAACCTGCTCAAGAGGGACCCCTGTACGTAAAAGGGTAATTGAAGACCACAACCTTCGTGAAGACTTGTGGAGACAGGGACAGACCGAAGGGGAGGGTACTCATATGCCCAACCTTCTGCATCAGCATCCTGAACACCAGCTTGTGTAGGTGCTTGTTCAAGATCTAGAATGGGGCACAACCCCCCGCTTTTCTTGGGGACGATGAAGTACGGGCTGTAAACCTGCAGAACACTCGATCGCTCCCTACGCCAGAAGGGTGGCAACCTCGGCCCGAAGCACGGAGGCATCCTTGCCTCTGACTGAGGTGGCGAATTGGATCACATAACAACAGATTTCACCAGTCACCATGGAAAAGTTTAAGGAACTTAAAGTCCTGGTGACATGCAATATTGCATTGTTTGTTATAAATAGCTTATCAGTGTGGGTCATTCCTTTTTAAAATTCTTGTGCTTTCATGATCTTTAATCCAAATCTGAAAATGCACTTCAACCCTCTAGTGGCTATCTGTCTCAGATGATGTCAGTTAGACGGTTTAAATCCCTCCAAAGCATATGCAAACACAAGTGGTTCTCTTGCTACTGGTTTATTTGAAGACTCTTCTCCATTTCTACCGTGAAAACTAAACAGTACAAACAACAAGATACAGAAATATAACATTAGCTTAACACAAAACAAAAGCATACACAAAGTGCGTGCAAACAGACGTAATGGCATTTAACGAACACAAAATACAAGCAAATAAAACAAAATACCTCGTTGGCTGCATGCTGCGAGAAAGAGAAATAGTCTTAGAACATTCCTTATAAATGTTCAACTCCTTTGTGATGTTTAAGCCTTCTGAGCACCATGTCCGTGCCTACCGCTTGCTTGCATGAACTAGAAATATAACGTGAAGTTAGCATCTGCCGCTTAACTCCATCTTTCAAAATAAAGGTACTGCAACTTATAATAAAATAAATATATAAATAACAAACAGCTTAAATTCAAATTATTGTAATGATTAGCGATTAAAGAAAAATAAACAAATTATATACACATTATATCAACAATATAATGGCAGCATTTACAGAGCAGAGCCGTTAACTCCTCCCCTTCAACGGTCAGTCTGCAAAACTGCCTGTTTTTATACATCCAATATAATCGCAATGGAAAAAAACAAGCCACGGCTGCAATCACTCAAAAATATGTCAGATTGCAGAAGTAAAATCAATCGCAACTCCTGGTTTTTGACTGTGAAACGTTTGTAACAGAACCACTAAGACGGCGACAGGGAAAAGCTTCAACAATGTTTATTGTACACACAGGAGATAAACAGGTAAGTAATAAGCATATGGTATAGGCTGATGGGTAGGTTACTGAATAATATTCTCCTTGTCTAGCAAGAGAACATGGATGGCGGGCTGTGGAATCCGGTTGAGTTCAGATGAGTAAGTGTACCGTGAGGAGGATGAGGAAAATGTGGAGAACTTCCCGCACAATTGGGCTTCTTCTGAATGGGTTCAAATGCATTGGACCCAAGCAGCTTGCCTTTTCCTTGCTTTTATTTAGTTAGGTTATTTCAAAACGTTCGAAAATAATGTTTAGTGAGTGCAATCATAAACAAATTATTCCTCAACACAGCACTATTGGTTCAGTTGAACCAGTCAGGTCTGGGTCTGGGATAGGGAGACCTGTCAATCAATCTACCGTTGATATGTGATATTTTGGTGCGATAAAGGACCCAATTTTGTATAATGAAGAGATTGCAATTCCTAAAAGGCCCAAAACTTTTTGCAGTTGCGTGGTAGGGATTAACTCAAATCTAACAACGTGTATTACACATGTGGTGACAGACGACTCGAAGACTTCGTTAATAATAACGTAATATAACTATAACTGAATTCAGAGCACAGTTGAAGGATTTAATAAAAATCTAACTGAATATAGGATTAAACTACTTCTGTTCATCAGCAGTACAAAGACTGTAAATTACTCTGACAACCTCGCCCTTGACAGCTGCTAGACTTGCTAAATTTCGCATTATATTGTCATGATTCTCGTGGTGAGACACAGAGAGCGGACCCAAGCGCAGACAGCGGGTAAGGGGTTAACAGATAATTTAATAAATAATAAAACAAAGATCCACGAGGGGGTAACAGCACAAAACATGGATACAATAACATGACTAAGTCTAACTACACAAAGACTTAACATAAACTCAAAACAAGAACTACAAATACACTGAACTAGACTTGACCAGACACATGGACTCACCACACAACCACAATGAACCAGCACAAGACAGAAGACACAAGACACAAGGGCATTAAATAAGGGAGCAAATCAAGAGGGAAACAGGTGAAGGGCATTAATCAATAACGAGGGTAACGAGAGGATGGGAACAAAGACGAGACAGGAGAGAGAGTATGGAAGGCCATAAGAACAATAATTGCCTCTCTCCACACAAAACATGAGATTCTGTCACGATCCTGCCACTAAACCAAGAGAAACATGACATGATGCGGCAGAATCATGACATATATGCTCTGCAATAAATACTTCACAAAAGACGTAAATTACTGTAGTTCTGTTAGATATTAAGGCAACTCTCAAAGGTAAATGCATTATTGTTGCTGCTGTTCTTTTTTGTTCTGTCGTATTCGTATGTATCACTGAATTGCTAACTTTTTGGCTGCCGTGGTGTGTGCATGAAGTTCATGAACAAGTTAAATAATGGCTACTTATGTTGCATTCCCATAAATGATAGTGGGCACTTTTCGAACAAAATTTAGCATAGTGATGCTGCATGTGTTTTTTGAGGGTTAAAGTAATTGGTTAGTTTCTTGATTGTCAATTTGAAGTGGTTTCTTGACATATTAGTCATATTTTCTAACTCTCTTTAATTTACATTTACATTCATGCATTTGGCAGACAGTTCAATCCAAAGCGATTTACATTGCATCATATATCGTTTTTTTAATGCATCAGTTATGTTTAATCCGTTTGATCTGTGACAGGTAAAACACATATAGAATATATCAGTTCCCTTTCCGTCGGTCTCTCATCGTTGTGGCGCCACGCAATGGCGAGTATAAAAATATCGAACCACCACCCGCAGGGTCGATGAAGATGATCGTACCTTTAGCCCCCTGTTTCGGCCCCTGGGTGCTTGGTTAGCACTCCCAAACGATCATGGTGGGTAGAGAATACGATGCCAGCACTCCCCTCAAGTTTCAGGGCATCCTCTTCACCTCAGTCAGAGGCAGGGATGCTCCCGTGCTTCGGGCCGAGGTTGCCACCCTTCTGGCGAAGGAAGTGATCGAGCCCATCCCAACGAGCGTTTACGAAGGTCGTGGAAGTCGTCCTCACTCCCCTAAGGGAGAGAGGTGTGCGCATGCTCAACTATCTAGACGACTGGCTCATCTTGGCTCACTCGCGAGATCTGTTGTGCTCTGGCATCTAGAACGTTTGGGATTACGGGTTAACTGGGAAAAGAGCCAGCTCACCTCTGCACATAGAACCTTTTTTAGAACTCGACTCTGTCTCCATGACGGGTGCTCACTTACGAACGATCTCAGTCAGTGCTGAACTGCTTGGACCTTCTCAGGCAGCAACCAGTGGTCCCTTTGAAGTTATTTCAGAGGCTCCTGGGACACATGGTGGTCCCCCTCAGGTTGATGCACATGAGACCACTCGAGCTGGCTACAGAGATGAGTTCCCTAGAGAGCGTAGCACACCTGCAGCAGGTGTATCGTCATTACGCCTCTCTGCCGCCGCATCCTAACCCCTTGGTCTTCGATTACCTTTGATTACCGGGGTCCCTCTTTCAGGTATCAAGGTCTCTTACGATGAAGACTGCTCTCCTGCTGTCCGCTTGCGTCCTTCAAGAGGGTGAGGCATTTTCCATGTCCACTGATTGCCTAAATCTCGGGCCCGGTGACTCTCACGTGATCCTGAGAACCTTGCCTACGTGCCCAAAGTTCTCGCCACTCCCCTTCGGGACCAGTTGGTAAACTTGCAGGCATTCCCCACCGGGGAGGAAGACCCAACCCTGTCAATGTTGTGTCCAGTACGCTCACTGCACCTCTACTTGGACCGCACGCAGAGCTTCAGGAGCTCTGAGCAGCTATTTGTCTGTTTGGAGGTCAACAGAAGGGGGGGGGGGGGGCTGTCTCCAAACAGAGGTTGGCGCACTGGTGATGGACCACGTCCTACCGATCCCAAGATCTCCTGTGCCCACTCGCAGTGAGGGCGCATTCCACCAGGGGTGTGGCCTCCTCGTGGCTCAGGGCGCCTCTCTGGCAGACATATGTAGAGCTGCGGGTTGGGCTACCCCAATATCTTTGCAAGGTTCTACAGCCACTGCGTGGAACTGGTGTCAGCACAAGTCTTACATGGTACCACCAGGTAAGACCGGCAGCCAATGGTGCTTACGACTGCGAAAGGCTCTAATCGGGCCTAGAGCTCCACACGTAGTAACCCCGCCCACAGGGCGGTTCCGTCTGATTTTTCCTCATGATTGGCTCCCGTACGGTGGCACATGACCTCTCCTAGGTGGACTTCCACCTTCTCGCGGCACTCCCTTGCAGTGCGCACATTCTCCCACAAGCTCTCCCTGATCGGCTAGACCGTGTGGGTCTCCACTAAACTCCCTGCGGTAGAAAGTGGTCTCTGTAGCGCGTTTCGTCATGTCTGACACAACCAGGCCAGTCAGCGTAGCTCCGCTAGAGATTGTGATGCGGGCACAGCGCCGTGGCGTTTTCATAGGAACCCTATTCTGTCGACACAAGAGACAAGAGACCGACAGAAAGGCAACGTTTTGGTTACGTATGTAACCTCCGTTCCCTGATGGAGGGAACGAGACGTTGTGTCCTTCATGCTACAATGCTGTGAATGAATGCAGCACGCCATCTCCCTTTTATACCCAGATGTACCGGGGGGAGACCAGCATGCAAATTTAATTCGCCAATTCTCATTGGCCTTTTCAAGTCAGTCAGAGATGAAAGGTTCTCAAGTCAAACAACATTCTGTCGACACAATGTCCTGTTCCCTCCATCAGGGAACGGAGGTTACATACGTAACCAAGATAATTTTTCAGAGAATTTTGGTACCAACTATTTTTTTTAAACATTTAACATGGAAAAATGTAATTAGGTTTTAAATGTTGGCCCAAAAAGAAAAAACTACAATTATGCCCATAGTGTTGATCAGCTCATAACTACCGATCAATATAATAGATGGAATCAAAATCAATTCAGTTTTCAATTCAAAGTGTGTGGCAGACTCATTAGGCCATGATTTATTTGAAGGTATTGTGGCTAATGACTTGGCGGTTTACATTAAACATTTGGTAACTGTTGAAAAGCATTCAGGCATTTAGGAAGTGACTGTAACAATGTACAAAGTGCAGTTAAAGCAGATGGCAAATGGCTTGGAGGATCTGCTGTACACAATTGGTGTATTTACGACTCTTACCAGTTTATGGAGGAAATCGAATTAACATTCCAATGGATAGTGAGGTTTGGCAATTGTGCCTTAAACTGAATGAAATGGTTGAGCAGATTTGTGCTCCCAAAATTAGTCATAATGAGATTGGGTACCTCAAGACTTCAGAGGTATCTGGTGTTGTTTATAAAGGAACCAAATATTCCAGTGGCCTTGCTGTTGTATATCTGTGGGTATATCTTTGGGAAAATATTACTGATACTCATTAGTGTAACTGATATTCACTTTGTTTTAGAACTTTATGAATCCATGTTTTTGACTGACCTTGTAGTTCACTCTCCCCACAACTCATATACACATTTACGTGTGTGTCAATGCAGATAATCTCTTGGATTAGTACCCTCTACCAGTGTAAGAAGTGGCAGACCTTTCTGTGGTGTCATTACATCACTCAGTATGTTCTTTTTAACTGTAGACACAGAGATTCAACAAGAAATCAAAAGAGTACTTCCAGAATTGGACAATATCAAACTTCTCACAGTAGTCAATCATTTTTGTTTTGTGGTTGAAGTTAAAAGGAAACACTACCTTACACTAGTGGAGGTGACGGACCTTCAGGACTTTTTATTTCCCATTCAATGTTGAACACTCATTATGGACTTCAAACAAAGAGGTAGGTAAAACCTTTATTTTCCTTAAAATTTGTATGCCATTTTTGTAAAACACACTAAACAGGTGAACATTTAGATAGAACTGTTCCATGTGAAGTATGTAGTCTATGAAGAGTCTGAAGCCTTTTGTACTTCTTTTACAGCATCTATAAGCCAAGTGGATGTGACCACCGTAACCCAACTACAACCTGACTCTGCCATATCAGAACAGCCTTCCACTTCTTATACTCCTGCAAATTCTGACTGGCTCAGTATGTTCAAGATTCCTTGGAACCCCATGCAGGCAGCCCTTTTTAATGCAGCACTTAATAAGTAGACTTGGACCAAGGAAAGAGTTTGTATGAACTGTTGTGGCAGCCATGAGGGAACTTTCCCACACTTACCTGACTATGGGCAAGTGGCAAGAAACATATTTTATAAACATCCCTTAACCTTTGGGGACTTTTCAGAGGAAGGTGAAAACATAGGAAAAGGCTATAGTTCGCTTCAAAGACAGCTGAATACCAGGGTGGAACATGTTAATAGAGACAATGTAACGCACAAGATTCATCATCCCTACATGGACCAAAGTGCCCCGTCTCACTGTGTACTGGATTTCTAGTGCAGAACAAGAATTGAACAATTGCGCAGTCAAAAAAAGTTATTTGTAAAATGGACAGTTATGGCAACATACCTCCATGCCAGATGGAGAGACCTCAGAATCTCTTGAAATGAAGAGAAAGGTTGTTTTAGAAAAGTTTCAATCTGAAGGCCCAAGGTCTGCTGAAGGGTCTGATGTGGACAACCTAATGCAAGAGACTTACATCTGTCAGCCCCATAAGATTAATTCATGCCCCCCTCCAGCTATTAGTGACATAGAACTTGAGTGGCCATGTTTATTCACTAAAAGAGGCCTATGCAATCACTTTGAAACCCTTACAGGGATCGACATAAACAGTCACCTCAGTGAATGCTTGACTGGAAAAAGCCAAAGAATTATTAACTATTTTCAAAAGCAAAAGCAGACATTAAAATGTAATTCAGAGGTTCAGGCTCTCTTAAAATAAATTGAAGCCACACCAGCAACCAATCATAAGAAAGTCATATCAGCCATCCTACTGACAAAAAAATACTTCAAGGAAGAGGAAAACTCCCTCTTCGTTTTAGTAGATGTAAGTAATAATTACATTACAGCACTAGTAAATAATCGTTCACAGATATGGATTCTGTTATGTTTTGGTGTAGTATGTGCTCCTTTTTTCTTTGGTTTTATTACTTATGTTGTTATATTTGGTTTCTTTTCTTATTGCCAACATTCCTCCCGCCTAGTCACTGGTTTACCCAATTATCATTTTGTTCATTGGACATACCTGTTCCCTATTAGCAATTTCACTATTTATACCACAGTGTGTCCCTCACTGGTTGTGGTGTTGTCATCTTTACTTACCAACCCTAGTGGATTACGGTGTGTTTTGTTTCTGTCTTTTTCTAAACAGTTTCACTGAAGCCGGTTTGGAAGTTATCTCTCCCATTTGGTTTCCCTGTTTTACCAGACGGATCCGGCGCTTGCTCGCCTTCTCTGGATTATAGTTTTTTTGTTATTGTTTGCTGCCTTCGAGCCGGGAGTGCCCCGTCTCACTGTGTACTGGATTTCTAACCAATAAACAATTTTTGTGATCTCACCTCCTTCATCTGAGTCATTATTCGCACGCATTACAGATTCAAATTAAACCAGGAGTTGGTCTCAGTTAAACTATTGGACATTTAAGCTTTTAAACATGCATTTTAGACTGGGATTATAAATAAGGCTTGATATGAAATAAATTTTAAGAAACAACCTCAGGTATTAAGAATTAGGAACACTTTGGTAATCCATTACTATAATTGCATCGCTCATTTTATTATCTCGTTTCTAAGAAAACTTCCACAAATATGTCACTGGAAAATGATCTAAACCTACCAGCCACACCACGGTTAATCATGCTGGGTAAGTAGAAAATATGTAGTCAATAAATTGTGTTAAGATGTTTTCACAGTTTTGATGGTGAGCCTCTTATTTCAGGAGATACACTTCTTACTTCAAGTGGATCATCAGCATTGAGGGGAAAGAGACACATTGCATTGATGA
Organism: Barbatula barbatula; assembly: GCF_947034865.1. Taxonomy (NCBI): domain Eukaryota; kingdom Metazoa; phylum Chordata; class Actinopteri; order Cypriniformes; family Nemacheilidae; genus Barbatula; species Barbatula barbatula. The sequence goes on along the minus strand of NC_136778.1, from coordinate 16,975,884 downwards.
GGAGCTAGATTTTGCTGCAGCACTCACATGTTTTTTTTGCTTGCTTTTATGTTTTTAATATTGAGTACCAAGAGTCAGCGAGTGCCACACTAGAGTTCATTCAAAGGTAAGTGTTAAAAGAAACATTATATGCACAGTACTGATTTTAATTATATTATATTATGTCTGTATTTGTTATTGTTAGTGGTTCTCATGATCCTGTGTTTGATTTGTTACTAACTGATAAAAATCATTTGATCTTGATAACACCTAGAATAACTAAATCCACCAAAGGGGGCCGAGCTTTCTCATACGTAGCACCTAAACTCTGGAATAGCCTTCATGACACTATTCGAGGATAAGACACACTTGCCCATTTTAAATCTAAATTAAAGACACATCTTTTCAGCCAATCATTCACGTAATGCAAATTATGCTAAATAAACCACTGGGAGACTACATTTATTAGATATTATTTACTAGAATAATTTAACTTGTTATATAAACACCATGTACTGTGTTTTACATTTGTTGTGTTTTTCAGTTTCTTATTTTCCCCTCTAAAGCTGCTTTGGAGCAATGCACATTGTGAAAAGCGTTATATGAATAGAATTTTCAGATTCTTTGTGAGGATTAATCCTGAGGGGACAAAATGTGCTGCAAAAGCTGGAACTAGCCGCAAAACTGGCTCATCTGTTACAAGAAAGGTTCAAACCATGAATCCACATGTTCATACATTTTTGCAGCGGCTCACCGAATTTGAGTGGACAACATGTAATTAAGTAAGTGCAAGCAATATTTATGAATACAATTATTGTAAACGCATAAAGAGTTTATTAAATTTGTGCTGAGTTACTACCGGTTTGAAACAACATGCTAAACCAAATCCACAAATGATTAGTATTGTTAATACATTTTTTATGTTTTTGTGTGTGTAATATTGTAAGTGAATATTTTACATTTTTGGTAACTTTTATTGTTGTGACTACTATTTAATTTGCAAAGTTGTGATGAAAATATGTTTAATGAATTGATAAGTGACAAAATTTATGTTATTTATTTTTAAAATAAAATAGAATGTATTTGGTTAACATTTTGACTGATCTTTGCCATACATGTCCAATATCTACAATACAGTGTTATTGTTTTCTATATTTTCCTTTTATTTTATTTACACTTTTATTTGCCATACACTAGCAGTGGATGTTTTGTTTCAGAATAGCATTCAGTTTTGTTTAATTGTCTTATGTAATTATGAATTTTCTTGTGTTTTGTATGTATGTTTTTGTTACGAGTCTGTGACATGTTTGTTTTTTTGTTCTTAGGAGGAGCTGCGGGAAAGCCGCACGGGATGGGAGCCAATTGCGTCATCGGGATTCCGGATATAAAAGGGCTGCTACTCCGTAATGGCGCTCTCGGTCTCTCGGTTTCTCCCTTCCATTGCTCTCGGGCGTTTCTCCCAGCGCCGCCTTGGATTAGTTATTGTTTTGGTTCTATTCTGTTTGGAATTTTGATAAGGTTGTTTTTGTTGTAAATTAGCAGTAACGGGTAAGGTTTTTCTTTGTTTAGTTCACATTTTTATTTATTTAGTATGGAGCGAGGTAAGCAGTTGCCCGGAAGACTCACCTTAATACTTTATTCGGGAGGTAGGTAAGATCTTTTTCACAGAGAACAGGTGTAGTTAGGGAATCTGTTTTCTTAGTTTCCTACCCGTGAACTCTTCCTGTGAAGAACCCGTGATTCTTTTGTTTATTAATTCGTTGGATAAACCTTTTGAATTGTTATATTTGTCTGTTGAATTTCACGTTCATCAATTAAAACTGAAGGTGATTTAGAACTCAATCTGGAGTGGTGTTTTTCATATGTTCGGCCTATTTTCCTTTCTTTATTTAATAGTTTTGGTTGAATTAGCCAAACTGGTTATGGGCTGTAACAGTTTTGCTAAAGTAATAAATTACGTTTGTTGAAACCTTTTGAATCTTTTTAGAAAATAATACCATTAAATAAAATTGCATTTTGTAGTATTCTACTGTGATTGTGTTGCATTACACAAAATAACTATCACTAATCCTGCCAGTTATTAGCTGTTATTCTTGATTTACAGTACAATACTGACAAAACTGTTGCCAGTTAGTCGGTCTCAGTTACTGTTAAATATTGGCAACACTGTTGAATATACATTACAGTAAGTAGCTAGCAACAGTGTTGCCAGTATTGACTGTAGAAATGCATGGAAAGGTCCAACAGTGTAGACTAGGTCCCAAGGCACTACTCCATTGACCTCAAGGGTGAAGTACAACGTGTAGCTATAAACAGTTTTGTGATTGCACTTACAAACTCTGATAGTGAAAAAACTTGTGCTTACTATACTTAAACATCTGGGTTATAGCAGCAATATTTACTCTTACGTCAACTTATGAATATGGATAGGAACTTTGTCTACTACCACCTATGGAAGCACAGCATGAGTACACATATCTGCCCTTAACAGCTGACCTGGGATTAGCCAATAGACCAAATCACCTAAATGATCCCAGAGGAGGCAGATAAAGGAGAAAAAACAAAACAGCTTGCCCTTTCCCTAACAATCTTCTTGCAAACACTTGGTGAACTGCACTAATCTCCAAAAAAGAGCTACTTGCAAAATTGAAAATGACAAGACAAATTATATTAAGATTTACAGTTTAAAAAGATTGAAAAGATTTGCATATTTAAAATAAAAAGAATGTACAGAAAATGGGAATAATAACAAGATAAATTGTACAGGGTTGTGTGTTGTTGAATTTACATATTTACAGATGGTAAAGGCACAAAAAAATAGTTTGTGCCATCCAAAGGTGTTTGTTATGAGGCCAAAGGGCTCATTTGACACACCTTTTTATCTCTCTCCACTGGCTACCGGTTGAAGCCCGTATTAGATTCAAGTCACTGATGCTTGCCTACAGAACTATCACTACACTCCTACACCCCATCAAGAACCCTGCGTTCAGCAAACGAGCGGCGCCTTGAAATGCCTTCTCATAAGGTCATTAAATCCCTTTCCCGCTCATTCTCCTTCACAACTCCTTCCTGGTGGAACATTCTTCCTAAAACGGTGCGGTCAACAAAATATCTCACAACTTTCAAAAAACGACTTAAAACCCATCTCTTCTGTGAATACTTGACAGACAAATGAAAAAAACTAACTCTCTCTCTTCCCTCAACAGGTAGTGGTCTAGCTTTTGTTGAAACTAGAAACTTTGTATTAGCAGCTAATGTACTATTGCTCTTTTACGACATATCGCTTATTGCTCCCTAAACTCTTTGTAAGTGAATTTGGATAAAAGCGTCTGCTAAATTACTAAATGTAAATGTATTTTAAACAGGGCACTTTTAATTATTTTTTTTCTCATAGAGCAAGTTACATTTAACATAGCCCAGTGTAACTAACATGTAATTAGGGTAGCTGTTATTCACACATGAATTTGTGCTGACTCATGTCATAGTGTAGGTTAATTCTTGATTAGTACATCCCTTAAATCATCATTAGTTCATAAAAAAAGTAACACTTAGTTTGAATATTAGTACATAATAATTTATGTACTGTTATTGTAAAGTGTTACCACAGTGCCTGACATCGTGTTTGCGAGATTACACACCTATTTAATATTATCTTTTGTGATCTAACATAATTTCTGCCCACGTGAATAACAATCTTAGTGAATTTACGATTAGTCATTTAAATTTGACTTGATGGCAGGCGCTCTGGCTCTCCGTAAATATTTGACTATGGTGGCTGGTGCCTCTATATTAACGTTCCGAAAAATAGAATCACCGATAAATAGGACACTTTCAGCAAGTTTCTCAGTCGGTGCATCACTGAGAGGGGCAAACCTGTTCGAGACTGTAATTATATATACGACATCTCACAGTCACAAAGTTTCCCAGCTGCAGGGGATGTCAGTACACGATCCGTTCCACCTGCACGATCCCTTCTGAACATGCGCGTAATTCCGTATTAGAAAACGTCATGGTTTTCCTACACTATTGGTACCACACATTTGACGGCCAGGCGGCATTTTTTAAGATAACGTTTAACCGTTCACGGCGAGTCTGTTTTTGTTTTTAAATGTTGCTCACGTTACCATTACGATGTGTTTAAGTGGTTGCCAATCCAAAATAATAGAGTTGTTACATGAACATAGATGATTTTGGTTACATGTGGAATAAAGTATTTTTATCGACTGCTAATCTTCAGTTTCCTCCAAACTCCATTTTGCGATTCATTGCTGTATGGCATGTCTATTTACCTTACCGTGTTTCATTCTGAGGTCAGTAGTATTGTCAAAGACGGTTTGTGTTGTTTTTTTATTAAAATCTGATAACGCAAGATAACTTTAAATATATTCATGTATTAGTATGGGTCTATATAGGCTTATATATCTATCCATTTGATCTAAATTAGTAAAATAATCCCTTCAATGGCGTTAACAGAAGGCAATAAGGAACACTTATGTCTAACTAGACTATTAATTTACATAAAGAAATAACTACAAACTACAAAGTCAGGGGAAACATTACAGTATTTCAAACTGACTTGACAGAACGCATAGTGAAATGATACCAGGTGGACAGCAGCAAAGTAAATTGACTATTGTATTTTATTTAACAGTAAAAAATATAAACAAAGTAAAACAAAGCTGCACAAGTGTGGAACAGATCGTGCGCTGTCGTAAATCGTCGCAAAACAAAATCATCATTTGCGCATGAGCGGTTTCTACAACGTCGTTGTGCGCATGTGCGAACGGATCGTGCAGGTGGAGCGGATTGTGTACTGACAAGGGATCTTCAACCGGAACTGAGCTGTGCGCGTTAATTGTTTTCTATGGTCCTTACACTGTTATTATCCTCAGATAAAGATTGGATGCAAGACTCTAATTTTGAGATCTCTGTCAGACAGTGGCACAACTGCACATTTTCTGAGGGGTATGCAAGATCAGTTTTGGCCCCCACCCCCCTCCTCAACTCAATATAGAAAACACATAACAAATACAAAATTAAATTAAAAAAAGTTGTATATTAACTTTTTGAGTCATTCTAGTGTTATGATGTCCAATCAGATTGGCATCTATAACATAAGCATAAAGGTTTCCTTTTACATAAACACTTTTCCATCTGTTTCACAGTGTAACAGATACACAATTCTGAAAAGATAGATAACACATCTGAAGGATAATAAAACAATTAAGTAGTAAAAGTACATAAAATGTATGTTCCGACATACACAATAAATTACGGCTGCAACTAACGATTATTTTTATAATTGGATGATTGTTTTTTTTTAATCGGCTAAACAAATTTTAACTCAATCATTTGCTTATAATAACTAAATAAAACTGCAAATAAGGGTATTTATTGTTTTTTGAGTTTTACTTATATAATCTATAATTTTGACATGTAATACCTTTTATTACAGTTTTTCTCAAATGCTAAAACACAATAGCCAATCCTCTAAACCAAATGACCAGTTGTCTAAACACATTAACTAAATCTAGCCATAATTTTCCAATATCATAAACACATTTCACATGAAGACACAATTCACAAAACACAATCCTCCGTTTGTCATGATTCTGCTGCATCATGTCATGTTTCTCTTGATTTAGTGGCAGGATCATGACAGAACCTCATGTTAAATGTGGAGAGAGACATTATTGTTCTTATGGCCTTCCATACTCTCTCCGGTCTCGTCATTGTTCCCATCCTCTTGTTACCTCGTTATTGATTAATGCCTACACCTGTTTCCCTCTTGATTTGCTCCCTTATTTAATGCCCTTGTGTCTTCTGTCTTGTGCTGGTTCATTGTGGTTTGTGTGGTGAGGTCCTGTGTTATGTTAGTTTAGTCATGTGTAGTTTATGTCAAAGAGTTAATTTAAGTTTTGTTTCAGTGTAGTTAGTCTTAGTCCTGTCATGTTATGTATCCATGTTTTGTTCTGTTACCCCCTCGTGGGTCTTTGTTTTATTATTTATTAAATTATTTGTTAACCCCTTACCCGCTGTCTGCACCTGGGTCCTCTCTCTGTGTCTCACCACGAGAACCATGACACCGTTCTCATAAATCTTAACACATTTTTCCTTGCTAAAACACAAGTTGCAAAAGAACTCTGCTCATATTCTCAAATGAAAGCTAATGTGATGCAAAATGCTTGCTACAGTCAGCAATATTTGAACACAATGAACACACCTGTCGTCATTTATTACACACAACGACTCAAAATTGAAGACACTTGTTGCTAATGTTGTGACCACATGTATAAAAGCAAGTTCAGAGTGCACAGTTTGCTGAAGATTCCAAACAAACCGAGGAATTTGAGTCAGAGGAGGGAGAAGAGCTGGCCATGGAAGAAGAGGAGCAGGCCAACAAGGGAGAGGAGAAGGTCCAGGAGGGAGAGCAAGACAACCTAGCACCATCATTACGGACGAGATGCGAGCAACAGTCATTGACTATGTCATTGTCCATGGCATGACAATGGCTGAAGCAGGACTAAAAGTCCGTCCAAACCTGAGTAGGTTCACCGTGGTCACCCTTATCAGGGCATTCAGACAACACAACAGGTATTGTACTCTATTGCTTTCTTTGTCACAATACAATTTACAAGCCTGTGAAAGTAGTCTATTGGTTTCAAATCAGTTGTTACTGTATTGTTAAACATGTCAATGGACAACACATGTTTCTTTAGAGTTGAAAGAATGCCACATAGAGGTGGGAGGGTTGCCATATATACAGCGGCATAAGAAACCCTCATTGTGGATAAGGTTCGTGAGAAGAACCTCATCAGACTCCGGGAGATCAGAGACAAAGTCATTGCCGATAATGTCAACTTTGAGAGCATTGATGATGTCAGCTTGGCCACAATAGACCGAGTTCTCTGGCACCAAAAGATGCGGATGAAACAGGTCTATAGGGTTCCCTTTGAGTGCAACTCTGCGCGACACAAAGACCTACGTTACGAGTATGTGCAAGTAAGTATACATCCATGTTCACAGTACAGCTAGTGGCCTACATTACTTCTGGACAATACAGTGCTACCTGACTGACTGTTGTTCTGAACACCTGTGCACTTTCACATTTTCACAGAGGATATTACAGTTGGACGCGATGGCCAGACCTCATGAGTATGAGGCTGGCTTCAACCTGCAGAAACGAAGGCAAAGAGGCCGTAACATCATTGGCCAAAGAGCCATCACTGAGGTTTCTGGCCAACGGGGGGGTAATATTACTCTTTGTGCGGCCATGGGTTTGGAGGGGCTTGTCCACCGGCATGCTGTCCTTGGGTCTTACAACACCCAACGTCTCCTCACTTTCCTAGAGGAGCTAAAAGACATTCTCCTGGACCGCCAACAACACCATCCTGGGCCCGCACATCACATTTATGTGATCATTTGGGACAATGTACGCTTCCACAGAACAAACCAAATCAGAGAGTGGTTCACCACCAACAGTAACCACTTTTTAAACGTCTGTCTGACACCCTACTCCCCTTTCCTGAACCCTATAGAGGAGTTCTTCTCATCGTGGAGATGGAAGGTTCATGACAGACAACCATACACTAGAGAGAACCTCCTAAGGGCAATGGAGCTGGCCTGTATTGACATCCCAGTGGAGGCCTTCCAAGGATGGATTCGCCATTCCAGGGCGTTTTCCTGCGGTGCCTGGCAAGAGACAATATAGCCTGCTATGTGGATAAGGTGATGTGGCCCGATGCAGCTCAGCGACATGATTCCGCACAGTGATTGTGGTGTGAATAAAGTAAGTAAAAAAACTTCACACCCTGATCATGTTTTTGCAGAGATCTAAGAAGATCCATTACTGTAAAGTTTCTAAAAATATGCATTGGCAGTTATGAAACAAAGAACCTTCTCACAAATTGAGCATTGTGTTTTCAATTGTTTTGCTGTAGTGTGTAATGATGTGTATAGTGTTTACATTTTTGAAAGCTTCGAGCTGCTCTTTTGGTGTGAAAGTTTGAGTTTTGAAGTGAGAAGGTGTGGTTGTGTTTATGTAGCTTTAGAAAAGGGTGTTGTGTTTAGACATTGGGGAACATGGAGGAAACATTTGTGAAATGTGTTTTAGCATTTGAGAAAAACTGTAAAAAGGTCTTGTCCCATTTTAAACAATAAAACTTCTTTAAATATCCCAAATATAAGTGTGGTAGGGCTGATAAGTCTTGCGCTGATTGGTGAATTTGATTATTAGTTGTCCTATCATTCGATATGGGGGTGTATATATATCCTATGTGAAAGCTGTTTTGATATCACTAGTCCCGTCCCTTTGCTTTGGTGTTACATCCGGTCGTCCAGCAGGTACATAGTGCTGTGGATTATGTCATTGGTAGCATGTGGTAGCTAATGTTAGCGGTTCTTTGCAGAATGGCACGTTAGGAAAAACCTTGTGGCTGACATTTGGTTGGCGTCGCCCCCTACAGGTAAATGTACTGACTGTGGTGGTTTGATATAAGATTGTGCTAGTGGTGACACTAGACAGCCTTTGTTGTTTACAGGCGAACGCTTGAGTGAGCTGGAGTCGAGCTTGGTGTCTGTTATGGATATTTTGATGGTTGGCTGTGTGCGTACCCAAAAAATGGAACAAGTTGTCCTCCGCACATTTGTGTGATTACCTGATCCGCAGTGTTACGAGATCGGATGTGTACGGTGGGTTAAACAGCGTCCCTGTTAGCCACTGTAATGAGTCGTGCCTCTACCAACAAGTATTTCCCATGTTTTTGAGCTACATGGGAGCCCCCCCGGATAAAGAATAAAGAAACAATTTTTCTTTAAAAAATAAAGAAACAATTTTTCTTTATTTTAACTTGTTTTGCTTGTTGTATTTGCTGTTTCTACTTTATTCTTTTATTTTACTTTACTTTGTTTGTTTGGCACTACTGTTTTCATGTTTTTGCTTTCTTTTGTTTAATTGCTGCAGTTAACTAGCCGTGTTACATTGGCTAGCCCTGGTGTATGGGCATCTTTAATTTACTTTGATTCTATTATATTGGTTTCTTCATACTTGTTATTTTGTGAGCAGGTAAAGCGCCTACTTGCTATATTGCAGAGTGCGTGCACCCTTGAAACTTGTGCCAAACCTATCCCTATCCATTTTCTCTACAGGAGCTGAGTGCTGAAGGCGGGGCGGAGTTTGGGGTGGCGGTGTTCTCCCACGAGTGCTGTTGTGTGCGGTGTGTCCCTAGTCCCTGCGGTCGTGCCACAGTTCCTGTTCCTTTTCATTTTGGTCTGTTAAGAGGGGTTTGTTGGCCTAGGCCGCTTACTGTGGTATTTTCCCATCCTAGTTATTTTTTAATAACTACCCCCAATAGACCGATAGGACCTACTCGAGAAAACGCTCTGTCATCTTTACGTTTAAAATTTGTTCTTACAGTCACAAGGAGATTTAATTTTTCCGATCTCAATGACCTGGACGGAATGTATATAGACAACAACTCAGAAAGGAAAACCAGAATAATGATCTTGTAATGTACTCTATACTCGACTGGCAGCCAATTTAGGGATCTCAATAAAGGGGAACCCCACACAATAACAGCGACCTCCAGGACATGCAATCTTTTACACACACAGAAACAGATCTATCAGCAAGATATGATTTAAACCACTTAAGGACATTCCCCTTTAGGCCGACCCAAGATTACAGATGCTGCAGTAAAATATTGTGGTCCACCATATCAAACGCAGCACTGAGATCAAGTGCCATCAATACAGAGTTTTCCCCTTTGTCCAAAGTAAAAAAAATCATTGAGCACCTTCACCAGTGCTGTCTCAGTGCTATGCCTCAACTTAAAACCAGATTGAAACACCTCAGTTATGCAGTAACTCTTTCTAGCACCTTTGCTAAAAATGGCAGATTTGAAATCGGCCTAACATTTTTTGGGTTGTCCATTGGGAGGTTTGGCCGTTTTAACAAACCTTCTAGTGGCAGAATCATGACAGACCCACGTGTTTTATGTGGAGAGAGACGTATTATTGTCAATCAGGACATAATATGCGTTCTCTGCAATCTCGTCATTGGCCCCGCCCCTCTCGGTCCTAGTATTGCTTTCCACACATGCTTTCCTAGTCTCATTCCCCACACCAGCCCATTGCTATCTCCTTTATTAGTTTCCCTATTTAATGCCCTCTTGTCCATTGTCTTGTGCTCCTTCGTGGTTCCAAGTTCATGTTCATGTACGTATATTTCCAAGTTCCTCGTCCTTTGACACTGTCGTGGAATTTTCTCATTCCTTAAACTAGGTGAGTCAGCCCAGACAACGCACAGAGAGGCATGAGGTACTTTGCAAAGTATTTTATTGTCGTTCAATCTGCATCACAAACAATGAAGAAGGCGCTCTTCTTACCTGCCCACAAGCATTATGTAGTATTCCAACGTGACACCCCCTCCCTTTGCCCCCATCAAGAATCCTGAGCTGGTTTACGAGAAGTGATGCCTGTTTTTCCAAACAGAACATCTTGGCCTTTGCTCGAGGGCAAAGGCAGAGTGGTATGACGCGTATAGAGAAAAACATTATAAACATTTAAAAGAAAACAAAGAAAAACATTTCATGAAGCAAGGATAGAATAACAGGAATTGAAAACAAAGGTAAACCAACACGTCATGAAGCAAGACTACAACTTTTATCATATATGATCCAAACTCTTTATACTTTGACCTGTAAGATGAGCAATGTCCTTTCTCTTACAGGTTTCATTCTTCTATCTAAACAGTTCTGAAAATAGTGAATTAAACATGGTAACATAATCATAACCAATCCTACAAGAATCGGCAAGGCAAGGCAAGTTTATTTGTATAGCACATTTCATACACAATGGCAATTCAAAGTGCTTTACATGGAAGAAATTAAAAATATCCATTTGATAAAACAGTTAAGAAATAAGAAAAATAAAAGTAACCAGTTAAGAATAAAAAATTAAATAACATAGTTTAGAAGAAATAAGAAAAATAAAAATTAACCAGTTAAGAATTAAAATAAAATATAGTTTAGAATGGATAATAAATAAAATAAAGTACAGCACAAACAGTCGGACGGTCAGAGGCACAGTGGCATATTAATCAAATGAAAAGTTAAACAGATGTGTTTTGAGTCTGGATTTGAATGTGGCTACTGTGGGAGCACATCTGATCTCTTCTGGAAGCTGGTTCCAGCTTCCAGAAGAGCAACACCACCTGCTTGAGCCCCACTCCCCAACCTTGGCAATTCCACCACTTCAACAGGCTGGTTAGTCATATCATCCAGGCTTCCTGAATGTAGAAACAAGAACTGACCGAGAGCATTTTTCACACACCGCTTTTCTCTGCGGTGAGCATATCTAAAACTTACCTACTCTGCAATCCTACTTCCCTACTTCCAAACCGTTCAATTTTGTACTTAACTTACCACCTGGTTCTCTGCACTTTGTATTTTCTTCGGTCTTGTTGGTGCTGTTTGCAACTGTCAACAGGGTTGTGACTTTGCAGGGTAATAGACCCTTCAGCCTCTTCCGGTCCTCTAATTTCAGAGGACTGACTTTCCATGCCTGCTCGAGATGCATAAACCACAAACAACTCTCCACTTCTTCTGCCTCTTTTTCTGCACTTATCTTAAACCTTATAACCTGTGTTCTTTCCTTTCTCTCCTCGACCACATACACCAATACTGCCCTGCTTCGTCTCCTTCCATATTCCCACTCTTATTTGGGAAGTTGCTCCCGTTCCCTCATAATTAAAATGTTTCTGAGTTAGAGCTAATCGAAAACACTTTCTTTTGGCTTTTTATTTCGCCGTCCCAGGGGACATAATGGCCCACATTTTCAAAATGTATTGTCTTATCCACCACATCACCTGAGGTACACGTACCTCTACACAAATACATATTCTTTCCCCAGTACCTAGCAGAATTAGGGTCCCACTGTCCCTCCCCATACCATTTTATAAAACCTCGGAATATAGGGTTGCACAGAAACAAAATGTATTTTCCTTCTTCCTCTCTAATTTCTAGGGGGTTCGATGCGTCCCAACTCGAACAGTTGATTCCCTTTGCGAGCACCAGCATCGCCGCTTGAGTCAGCACGACCATTGCGAAGAGCCATGTGGATGCCATTGTGATGGGCCTACTGTTGGGGTTGCCACTCCTTGGATACCCCTTTTTGCAGTGGGAGGCGTGTCTTTTCCACGACTTCCTCCTGAAATCTTTGGGTGCTTCTCATTTCTTATTTGTGCGTCCTCGTTTCCTTTCCTCGTGTCTTAGCTCCACCTTTTCAGGATGAGAGAGAAGGATGGAAAAGACGCAAGGACTGAGGAATCGAAGCAAGTGAAATGATATATCCTCGCCCTTTAGCATCACTTCAAAGCGTCGTCAACTAATGATGACTGATGACCGCTGGATTTAGTTTGCACATCAGGATTCTTGAACATAAGATTTGTTTCAACCTCCACAAAATACCACATTTGTTCTTATTTTTTTACCAGTTATTATTAATGAATTATTGTTGTTGTTATTTCACATACATTGTGTCTTGTACATGTAAACAATAATGATAATGATTATAATTATAAAAATAATCATTAATAAACAGTGGCAAGAACACCATCCATCCATCCATTTTCTACCGCTTATCCGGGGCCGGGTCGCGGGGCAGCAGTCTAAGCAGAGATGCCCAAACATCCCTCACCCTAGACACTTCCTCCAGCTCTTCCGGGGGGACACCGAGGCGTTCCCAGGCCAGCCGGGAGACATAGTCCCACCAGCGTGTCCTAGGTCTTCCCCGGGGTCTCCTCCCGGTCGGACGGGCCCGGAACACCTTCCGGGGAAGGCGTCTAGTAGGCATCCGTAACAGATGACCAAGCCACCTTAGCTGACCCCTCTCGATGTGGAGGAGCAGCGGCTCTACTCCGAGCTCCTCCCGGGTGACCGAGCTTCTCACCCTATCTCTAAGGGATTGCCCAGCCACCCTGCGGAGGAAGCTCATTTCAGCCGCCTGTATCCGGGATCTTGTCTTTCGGTCATGACCCAAAGCTCATGACCATAGGTGAGAGTAGGAACGTAGATTGACCGGTAAATTGAGAGCTTCGCCTTGCGGCTCAGCTCTTTCTTCACCACGACGGACCGGTACATCGACCGCATTACTGCAGAAGCTGCACCGATCCGTCTGTCAATCTCCCGTTCCATCCTTCCCTCACTCGTGAACAAGACCCCGAGATACTTAAACTCCTCCACTTGAGGAAGGAACTCTCCACCAACCTGAAGTGGGCAAGCCACCCTTTTCCGACTGAGGACCATGGCCTCGGATTTGGAGGTACTGATTTTCATTCCAGCCGCTTCACACTCTGCTGTAAACAATCCCGGTGCATGCTTAAGGTCCTGGTTTGAAGAGGCCAACACGACAACATCATCCGCAAATAGCAGAGACGAGATCGTGTGGTCCCCAAACCTGACACCCTCCGGCCGGGGTTATTTAACCGGACACCCTCCGGCAAAAGTCTGGGTTATTTAACTATGAAATAATGCACAATACATAGCCTACTGTAAAAAAAATGTAATGCTTCTACAAACATACATGGATCAATTGTTTATAACGCTACTTGCTAGCCTAGTGATTATTGTTAATTCCATTACATCATCATTGGACTTTAATAAGAGTCAGGTGTGTATTCTCTATATAAATCAATTTGCGTTACACATTTCCATCTACAATTACGATGAAAACGATAGTAGGTATATCCTGTGCCCTATCATTACACCACATTCTTCAGCAAATTGCACAACATGAAAGGGTCGTTCAAGCAGATGGAAAGCACGATTCCGTCATTGTGTCCTACTCCTAGCTGAGGTATTGTTAAAAAAGACTATGTGCACATACTGTATGTTTTGGTGTTAATATTGAATTCAGATTCACAGCATTCTATGTTGTTCTTAATTATAGGTTAATAGAACAGCTACTCCAATTTATACTGAAATAAATGCCACCGTACCACTGCTGAAATTATACTTCGATGGTAGGCAGAACCTCAAGGTGGACTTTCGACTCAACCGGGACTCATGGAAGCTTTGATGAGGATTGCTGCCACAAGATGAAGCACATGGATGGGGACATCTCATAACCACACTGATACTGTGTACTGGCTAGCACATGGTCTGTCATACATTGTGGTGTCCCGGGCCTTTCAGGTGCCAGTATCGTCTGTTTGTAGGCTGGTTCACACAGAAAGATTGCAGCCTTGCACCAGCAGGTCATTCAGTTCCCAGATGCACAAGACCTTGATGAGGTTGTCCTTGGTTTTGAAAATTTGGCCAACAGCCCCATCTTCTCCAAGTTTGTGTGTAGCACATGCGACTACAATCTGCATAAAGCACTTTCCAATAGCTTGGACAAGATCAAAAGAACCTATGTTCGCTCTTGAGCCAGCGTTGCAGCAAGACAAGGGAAATGACGACAAGAGACTATGATTGAAAAGGAAAATAGGAATTATTAAATTCTACTTATGTTTTATTGTATTTAATACTACATAGTTAGAGTTATTTAGTATGTTATTCTTTAATTAGCTTTAATACTCCTTATTTACTCAGTTTAATTTTCTAGCTTGGTTTGGTTAGCTGTATACCTTTAACAACCTTTTCCTTTTACATACAGATGGTATAACCCATTTACACAATTCACAATTTTATAACAGCTTGTGCTCTCTTTCCAGAACAATTTCAAATAAAAATAAACAAAGATAACAAAATAACCACAATAGGGACAATGCTCAAGAAAATTTCAGATGACACAGAATCAGAGTCCTTTTCAATTTGATTGTGTTTGAAGCAAATAACTCAAACAATTCAACAGAAATTTAGTTCAGTTCAATATTCCTTCGTACTCCTGTTTCACGGCTCCGTTAGTGTGTAAAGAGCGCAGATTCGCAATTCCAAATTGAAAAGTGCCGAAATAAAAAAATTTAATAATAGTTCTTGTTCACAGAATAAGTGAGCTCCTACCACTTCGAAGAAACAATTAAATGATGTCCAAGCTTGGGAAAACCAGGTTGGCTCGCCAGTTTCCACCAATGTTGAGCACTTGTCGTTGTTGGCAGAAACAGTTCAAACTCAAAACTCCTCGTTCAATGTCAAGAGAGATGCAGAAGGACCGGAAACAACAAGATAGAAAAAAAACAAAAGACAAAAAGGAAAAAAAAACCTTGCAAAGAAAAGGCAGAAAAATCACAATGAATTCCCATTTAACAATATTAATATTTCAATTTAGCATTTTCAGCACAATAATTGCTTTAAAATGCATCAATACACATTTTAACACTTGTTCCTTTTCTTTTTTTAACATTTGTCAACAGAAATATAACTATTGACCAAGAATAACATCATAAAGTGACCTATGTGCACTCAATTAGCTAGCTCGTAGCACATGGCCCGCATGGTTAGCAAAACTCACGTGAGCTACATTACACTCATCACACTCATAAATTTAGAAACCGGACTTAAACACTTTTAAACAGCAAATCGACACCTAATTTAAGTGATAAATTCACATTTGAACTAATTTCACAACATATTTCACAAGAAACATACATCACAGTATCATCACGAACACTTGACTCCACAAAAGACTGAAAATGCACAATCATAACTAAATAAGGAGATTTATGAGCTCACTTACCAAGATTAAATCAACAATGATCAGAAATGATCTCGATGAATCAAAGAAATCTGTTTTATGCAGATTGTAAGACGAATCAGCTCCAATTCTCACTTAATCCTTAGAGTCAATACAAACGCAATTAAAACTATTTAAATAAAATTTCTTTGTTAACGATGCTTCAAACTATGCATTTCAATAATTAATCTCACTTACTTTCTTGACTTTAGGACTGCGATTGACATGCACCACTGCTCAAGCGGCCATTTCACTTCACTCCGTGGCGAGAGACTGTTTACCTCTGCTCAGCGCTAGAGATGACGCAACACCCTAAAGGCAGAGCTATTCCTGATTGTTTAATTTAATTCTTTTTTCAATCTGCGACATTTTCTACATTTGTTCAACTATATATATATTTTTTCTTTTTTTAAACATTAAATAAATCAATAAAATTGTTTGTGAATTTTAAATTATTTTCAGGTTTGACATGGGCCATAGTAACCAGGGTTACATGTGGGTGCTATATATGGATGTCATATATGTGGGATATCCTGGTTCTGTCCACGACACTAGAGTCCTGAGAAACAGCAAGATGTTTAAAGATGCATTGTATCCTCCACAAGGATACTTCCTTTTGCATCATTCATCCTGTGGCCATTATTACTGGGGAGCCAGTGCAAGGGAGAGTGCAGGCCCGCTTCAATCACTACTATGCCAAGGCTTGCTCCATAATTAAGCGGGTCTTTGATATGATGAAAACACGCTGGAGGTCCCTGCTTTTCAAGTCTCTTGAGGTAGACAACACCTTAGCCCCAACAGTTATGGCGTGTGCAGTTCTGCATAACATTTGTCTGACAACAGGAGACATGATTGTAGCCCCTGAAGTGGTGGATAATGTTGGTTTACCTCCACCCTGTGCAGTGAGAGGGGTCTGTAGTGGGAATGCCTGACATGATAATCTGGCAGCAAAACTCTCAGCTCCTCAGGGGCATCCGGTGGAGTTAAATGAACATGATTATTTGTAGACACAAAGACATATTTTGCGCCTCACAATGTTAAGGTCCAGATTGTGTATGGAGAAAAAAAAATCCCTGTCTCGCTAGCCTCATGGGTATTGCTAATAATTTAATGCATATCACCAATAGATACAATAGTTTAATGTAAATAAACATGTTTACCAATTACACCAATATTTTTGTTTTGTACTCATATGGCAACCGTGTTTACCGTAAATTGTCCATTAAGGCACATAAATGAACAAAGCAAAAACTAACAAACAAACAGAGATTGTGTTCAACTTTTTTTAATCAATTGTTCAAAGAGGTCAAGGAACCTATTTGAAGTGGATTGCATTAATTCTTGCGTGGCTTGAAAACATTCCTCTTTTTCTGTCTCCTTTTCTAGAAAATCTAGAACTATGTTGGTTATTTTCTTTTTAGGTGGCGGGGGACCCAAAGAAGTACAGGGTGTTTCCTCGTGAAAGTTGCCTGTGCCAGACGGTGCAGAGGTTGTGGAGTCCTCCTCCCTTTCCTCCACAGATGCAGATGGTGACAAGCCAGGCTCATTGGACACAGCAGAACTGACAGTGACTTCTGCGTCGCATGAGTCTATCAGAATGGGAGTCTCAATAGACTGCCTCATGCATCGCAGAAAACCACAGCCATGTGGCTGCTGTGGCCTCCCCACTATCTGTTCCTGTTCCCGTAGGAGGGCAGCGGAACTCCTAAAATAAAAATAAATATATTGTCTATTAAACTAGCAAGAAGAAAATGCACAAAATTAAATACATGCATTCAGTTTGTACCTTATATTTTCTTTTTAAATTGTCACATTTTATGGAAATTTGGTTTTGTGTTATAATTCCATCCAAACGAATCCTCTGAAGAACTTGTAGACCAGCGTCAAAAGGGGGGATGTTACAAGGCAATGTGTTTTTGCTCTCAAAATATTTGTGCAGGTCAAAGGAGCAGTAGCAAACGGAGCTTACAAATCATTACACAGCTTCCAGCCAGGAGACTTCGAAGTAGTCAAAGATTTCAGGAGGAAGTCGTAGGAAAGACATGCCTCCCACAGCAAAAAGGTGTCCAAGGAGGGGCAACTCCAACCGTATGGCTCTTCGCAATGGTCGTGCTGACTGAAGCGACAGGAGAAGCGACACTGCTGGGGCTCGCAAAGGGAATCAACAGTTTGAGTCGGGACGCATCGAACCCCGAGAAATTAGAGATTATAGAATTTTGTTTCTGTGCAACACTATATTCCAAGTTTAATAAAATGGTATGGGGAGGGACAGTGTTACCCTAATTCTGCTAGGTACTGGGGAACAATATGTATTTGTACCTCAGTTGGTGTTGTAGATAAGGCGAACATTTTTTTTTAAATGTGGGCCATTATGTCCCCTGGGACAGCCGAATAAAAAGGAAAAAGAGAAAGTTTTAGACTAGCTCTTACTCAGAAAATTTGAATTATGAGGGAACGGGAGCAACTTCCCAAATAAGAGTGGAAATATGGAAAGTGATGAAGGTTTATGAAGGTGATGAAGGTTTAAGCAGGTCAGTATTGGTGTATGTGGTCGAGGAGAGAAGGAAAGACAACGATCAGAAGGTTCAGATATCATTGCAGCCAAGGAATTTTCAGGCAGAGCGGGCAGGAAAAAGAGCTAGAATGTAGATATGAGAAAGACAATATTACAATGCAAAGGCAATAAGGCATGTGCATTGGCACTGATAGAAAAGAAAGAGGTTGGAATGAATGACAGTTGTTGGTGGTGTATGCGGCTCGAGCAGGCGTCGAAAGTCAGTCCTCTTAGAGGACCGGAAAAGGCTGAAGGGTCACCCTGCAAAGTCACAACCCTGTTGACAGTTGCAAACAGCACCAACAAGGCCGAAGAAAAGAGAGTGCAGAGAACCAGGTGGTAAGTAAAGTACAGAATTGAACCGTTTGGAAGTAGAGAATTAGGATCGCAGGGTAGGTTAGTTTTAGATGTGCTCACCGCAGAGAAAAGCAGTGTGTGTGTGTGTGTGTGTGTAAAAAGCTCAGGGTCAGTTGTTGTTTCTACATTCAGGAAGCCGGATGATATGACTAGCAATTCCACCACTTCAACAGGCTGTTCAAAGTTGGGGAGTGGGGCTGAAGCAGGTGGTGTTACCAATTCTAGTGGGATTTTAAGAACTGTTTAGATAGAAGAATGAAACCTGTAAGAGAAAGGGCGTTGCTCATCTTATGGGTCAAAGTATAAAGATTTTGGTTACCATAATATGGTAAAAGGGGGGAATGTAATGGAAATTTTCTAGTCTAGCTTCTTGATGTGTCTGTCTATATGTTTACGAAGTGTTTATCTACGTTTTCTTTAAAAAATTTATCATGTTTTTCTCTATACATGTCATACCACTGTGCCTTTGCCCTCGAGCAGAGGCAAAGATGTTCTGTTTGGAATAACGGGCATCACTTCTCGTAAACCAGCTCGGGATTCTGGCTAGGGGGCAAAGGGAGGGGGTGTCACGTTTTAATATATAAACTCTGGGTGCAGGAGGAAAGAGCGCCTTCTCTCTGCACCATGCTTGTGATGCAGACTGAATGTCAATAAATATAAAATACCTTGCAAGGTAACTCATCCTCTCTGTGTGTTGCATTTGTCTAAAGTGTATCAAACTCACCTTGATTAAGGAATAAGAAAATTCCACAACAAACTTTACTACACAATAAAAATCAACAAATTCTTTACTCAAACAAAGACAAAGATAGTGTAACAATATTATGATAAATATTATCTAAAACCTCACTGCATTTATCAAACAAAGTGAAAACTAAATGTTTCTCCATGCATACTACTGGAACAGAACTCACATCCAGGCTTTTTTGGCACTGTTCCTCTTCCCAGTGAAGTCGGAATCCAGCTCCATCCTCAATTTAATTAACTGTTCAGTCTCCTCATCAGTCCCTGTAAGAAAGAATTTTACACCATTGAAGCAGTTCGAAATAATGTGTTGCATATTAACCGGCATAAACAAATATACTGTGTAATCAACACATTAAAACTAATTCACTACAGGCCTTAATCAAAATCATTCTCTATTCCCCATTTATCATATTTAAAAGCAATAAGCCAGTAAAATAAAAAAAACATAATAAACATAATTAAAACTGTGCTGAAGAGTACACTTTATACATCGAAATTAAAGGCAGTGTCAAAAAAAGAACACACATTTACAATAACTTTGTGCTTAGTCACATTTATGTATGTTTAAATGTTCTGCCATGGTTAGCACTTGGAACAGATGTGAAGTGGGAGGAGAATTTATATGTGCGTCACGTTTAGGCAATAAAAAACTTCCGCATAGGATACACCTGTGTAGCCAAGCTCATGACTCCCCAGTGCAATTAGAGAATTAAGATTTCCTTCAATATGGCTGAGCTCGATCGCTTTCCGGGTCATAGGATGGAGGATAGAGGAGCGAGGAGACGAGGAGGGATATTGAGAAGCACCCTCTGACTACCACAAAGTCTCCTGGCTGGAAGCTGTGTAATGATTTGTCAGCTTCGTCTGCTACTGCTCTTTTGACCGGCACAGATATTTTTGAGAGCAAAATCACATTGCCTGTAACATCCCCCCTTTAGACGCGTGGTCTAGGCCATGCAACAGGGTGAGGAGGGACACAATCATCCTCCGGTTGGTGTTTGTAACACGTCATAGATGATGGGTAAAGGAGACAGAGGGGTTAAATCATTATATTCTCTGGATCATAAGTGTTAGAGGGTTTAAAACCTTCTCTCCATCATCCACGCCTGTGCCATTGACCTCCTCTCCCTCGCCAGTTTCCTTTTCCACAGTGCTCAGCTCTCGTAAGCATTGGAGTAATGTTGAGTTCTTTGGCTTGTGAAGCTCTTTCTTGATCTTCCACAGGCCATTTACCCTGTAGATTTCTCAGGTAAGATGGTTTCAGTTTGACCTTCAGCAGTCTCTCTAATTCTTTCATTGAGGGTAAGAATTCTTTGCAAAATGCCAAAAGTTCTTTGTACGTCGGTGCGCTCTTTCTTGCTTTTGATGCACCACGGGCTGTGGCATGTGCCGCACTGGTGCTGGTGGAGACGCTGGTGGGGGCACTGGAGATGCCTCGATCGGGTCTGGGATGGGGTTCAGACGTCAGTGAGGAGGGACACAGTCATCCTCCAGTTGCTGTTTGTAACACGTCATAGATGGGGTAAAGGAGACAGGGGTTAAATCATTATATTCAGGCAAAACAGGGTACAATGGAGTTTTGGGCGGTGGAGGTGTATGACACGGCGGTGGCAATTCTTCCAAAGCCTTTTCTTTAAAAACATGGTCACGTCTATTTGCTTCCCTCTCCCATAAATCTAAACATTTACATGCTTCATATTATTTTTCTCTTTCTTTTCTAGACATTTTATGCAAAACTGATGACACACCAATCAGAATCTCATCATAATATAAAAAGCAGCACAAGTGATAGTGCCATGAAACTGCATCATAGAATCATATACAGGGCTTTATACTACTTACTGTAAACTGTAAGGGAAACATATCTATTTAGCTAAAAGGGAATTTCAAAAGGGTCGACTCTTTACAACCGAACAAGTTAATCATCCAGCGCTCATTTACAGTTTTTTTAACTGCTTACACACAAAATGTTTACTTGTCACACAATTTATGAAACCTGACACTCAAACACAAGAACCACACACCAAATGGCCAAAACCAAACCAAAAAGAGGAGGAGGACTTGAAGAGTGGTCTTAAATGAGATAAGGGCTAAAGTCATTGATCATGCATAAACCACAGGTTCCTCTGTCGGTCTCTCGACGTTGCGTCGAGACTGACAGAATGGGGTTTGACGTGAGAACCTATCATCTCCGATTATACTTTGAAAAGGCCAATGAACTTTGTGAATGGGACGTCAGACTCCGCCCAGTACATACGGGTATAAAAGGGAAGATTGCGTACCCATTCATTCACCTATTTCGGCTGAGGAACTTGAGAGGTTCTGCAGCGGGCCAGCGCAGCGCTCTTGGCATGATGGACACAACGTCTCGTTCCCTCCATCAGGGAATGGAGAATACATAGTAACTGTTTCGTATACACAGAGCAAACAAATTTTTTGATTGGCAGATTTGTCTGCAAAAAAATTATCGGATCAACATGGTCTGACCTAAGGCAGCTTCTTTGTGTAGACTAACAGGCTCCCTCATCAGTCTTAAATGTGTTGTCACGGTCGTCTTCAGACAAAAGGGGAAGGGATCGCCTTGAAACGAGGATCTAATGTCAAAGCTTTATACAACGTTTCCTTCAGGCCATCATAACAAAATGTGGTAAGTGGATTTTAAGTCCTTGATGATTGTAGAGTCGCTGGGTGCAATTCTCATCTCCTGTAAAAGCTGTGCATGCAGAGGACCAATAACTGTTGAAGATGCTGCACACTCTTCAGACATGGCTAGTGTGGCAGCTATCGTGGGATTCAGAGCATTCACACAAATCTTTTGCTGTAGTTATTTCAGACTCAGACAAACTCAATAGACCGTTCTCACTTCTGAGAAATTCAGGTGAGAGCAGCGCTGCAGATATGGATGGTTGCTACTCCAGGAACCACTCTTGTATCTCCAATGCGCTGTTCCATTGAGTTACAACGTCAGTCTTCAGCTTATGTGAGGGTAGATCCAGTAGCTTTTGTATGTGCGTAGCAAATGAAGTGAAGCACATTCATTAATGCCGCCACCCGTACAGACCATGTTTGCTGCATTGTTATGAGAGCCGGTTCTTTCTCTGCAATGTTCCATTCAATTAGGGCCTCGTTCAACAATGCTGTGATGTTACTTGCATGTTTTGCAAACCTGGGCTGGCCACACAGCAACGCGAGGGTCCAGTCACTTGTGATATAGTGACATGTTATAGTGACATACGAGTCAGTCACCCTGGAGTTCCAGCTGTCACAGGTTAGGGCAGCTCTTTCTGCTGACTGGAGAGAGCCTTTTCACTGAGGTACTTGCGAGTCACCATTGCGTATCTCGGCTCCAAAACATTGATAAGATTGTGAAAGGCCTCGTTCTCAACTATCGTGTATGGGCATAAATCCTGACTATGGCGTCAGTTATATTCTTAGCGCGAGGTGAATCTGACTGTAATTTGCAGGCCAAAGCAAAAATGTCTTGGCAATCTGACAAACACACTTGCAAACAAAAGACAAGGCCTGTGGTTTGACCATATATAACTATATTCCCAAATTTATTATAACAAGTGATAAAATGCAAACATGTTGTTATTTTCTTGCCTAGAAATTAGAATACATATTCTACCTGGTTGTTTTTGACTGTTCACAGGGACATGGATGTTATTGGAGAGGATGCTACATCAATAGAGGGACATGAAAGTAGTGAAAGTCCTACAGGATAAGTATCAAAAGACATCAGCTAAAGAATCTAGCGAATGAGGATGCCCTTTACCTGAAGGCGGAATGAGATGAGGTCAACAAATATTCATTCTTGAAGACTCCTTAAGGTTTAGTGTTCAAATTATAAAAGTTCACAAACCCATTAACGTGTAGAACACTGAAACTTACAAAATCCTGGTTTTCCTATGCTTGTCTTTTAACCAATTTCAGCTTTATCAAGAAATTGTCTGTTAATGAGTGAGCATGCACGTCCAAGAAAATTCTGGAGATATTGCATCCACTGTGCTACAGCTTGCTCAAGGCAAAATCTCATTTGACAAAGCCGCACAAAGAAGCCAAAGAAGAATCTCTCATTGAAAACCATCTTTGTAATAGTTGTTTTCCTACCTTCATGTCATGGACTTTTATCCATCTTTCTAACACAAAGAAAGGAACTATAAATTAAGTCTAACAACTTTCTGTCCCTCCATTGACAGCTTGCAAACTAGCACTCTCTAGGGCCCGAGAAGTTGTAATATTATCACTCTTGTTTAGATTTGTCAGCAGTTCTTCTCATGTTGCCAGGCTTGTTGAGAGATAAGCTTGAGCACTTTATTGTGCTTTGAGAGGTGAGCATATGTTTGACCTAAATGTCTTTTACAAGTGCTGTGTTTTAAGGAAAGCTCACAGAGAAAAAACCATAACCACAAGAGTTTAACGAGGAACTGAAAAAGCTTTCTTTTGGACAGAATGATACAAAATAAGTTATCCTCATTCAGAAAAACTTCTACACAACAGGAATATAATAGGATCTGCCTCACAGAAATGGTGTTTCTTTCGCCTTTTGATTGCTCACAGAATCCCTCACGCTCTCTTGTAAAAATTCAATCAATATTTTATCCATGAATTTAGTTTATTTACAGTGAATGAGTGTGAAAAAAGGCAATGAACTAGTAGTAGTTACCCAGCAGAATAATCCCCTGTTTTGACAACTGCTTTGACACTGGGAGAAGTCCAGTAAGTAATCCCAAGGATAGCAGTCAGGCATAGTGGCATGAGGCAAGCAACGATCTGACAATACAACACGGTAAACGTGAGTCAGATATAGGCAGCTGTTAATGCGCACCAGGTGCCATTAATTGTCAGCAACCAGGTTACCAGGCAACGCTAATGAGACTGACCTGCAGGATTGAACGCACAGAACCGGCAACCGTGAAGGGGATTTGAGAAAGTTGCTGGACGTTGTGTGAGCATGCCATTTCAGTCTTTACCTTCAGCTCTACTGCATTCAATAAGTGTAAACAATTACAGCCATGTCAATTTTGAAGATAAACAGATTCAGTGAGTAACTAAAGTAAAGATTAATGATGTCAGTTATTGTGTTAATGATGTGTTTTCTGTGGGTCACCTGCATGCTGAAAATTTTTCAGATTAAATACATTCTTAATGTGGACACAAACAGTGTTGATTGCTGAATCTTTTTGTCGTCATTATTATAATTTCTTTTAAATATGAGAATGAATTGACTGTCCTCTCACTAGGTGAAGATTTTGATTGCACTAGACATCTAGCACTAGGTATTCATGCTGAACAACAACTTAAAATAAAACATGCAGTCACAATGACAGTAAGTGCCATTGTTTTGTCTTCAAATGCACACCACTCATTTTATTTTCTAAATAAAAAGAAAAAAAATAACCTAATTTAATTAAAAGGCATTGTCTTGGCTTAAGCTATTTCCAAAGACGCACTGGTATTACTCGCAACCCCTAAAAACTATATCTGTGGTGCTCAAAAGAAAAGATGAAAAGTTAAATTATTTTTTTAAACTGGTAAGAGGAATTTATTAGAGACAAATATAAACAATTATGACATTTATATGGTTAATGAAGCTCCTTCCCCCAGGTATCCATTTGTTAGCAGGAGCAGATTAATGCACAGGCTTGAGTAGACTGCAACCTGATTGGACAGATTTTTTTATTTCATTTAAAGTTTAGTTCAGCACGAACAAAAAAAGAAGTATAACAAAAAATAAGCTTGGATAGATGTGACATTTGGGTCAAATCCTCATCAAGCGCTAATTTGAAATGTTCGGGCTGACCTGTTGCGTGCATAATTTCATTAAAAACCACGTATAATTATACCTATTTTATTTTTATAATGAACAGGCTGTCAAGTTTAAGGTACTGGAATATTGTGTGTGCGCGTAAGGCACTGGCGCAATCGCTTGAGCTGTTATATCAGCAGGAACCACTTGAACATTTCTTTGATGATTTAAGGTCAAACAGATGACTATGAGTACGTCATAAGATACTGTAAAGTTAGCTACTTTTAGTCATGTACACACTTGCACTAAAAACAGAACATTGTGCTTTTGTAAAATAAAGAAAACTTACAGGATGCGCCCTGTCATCTCCTTTCCTTTAATTTATTGTGGAGCGCTGCACCTCACAAACTAAAAAAACCCAGCAAAATATTGTAACCGCTTTTTTCCTTTTGTTTCGTCAATTTGTTCATTGTCAAATGTTCCGAGTATAGACACTTCAGAGAGAGATATTTGTGTTGTTGGAAAATTCTGTGAAGATGCAGAAGAACTGATGAAATACGGTTAACGGATAATAAACTGCATAATGCTTAAGATAACATCGTACATAAAGAAATACTTGCATACAGTGGCGCAAAAAGTGGGTATGCGCTATATGCGGCGCATGGGGCGCCGCACCATGGGGGGTGCCAACGCGATGGTTTAAAAATTTTGAAATAGTAAAAGTTATATACATTTTTATAAAATTATATACATTTTAGAGGACTAAACAGGCTAGGCGGCACCGGTGCCCTCATAAGATTCCATCATATAATTTATATAGACATAGAAGGGTAATATCGCGAGTGGGCGGGGCGCCGTGAGTTACGTTAAGTACGCAGTAAATTTAAAATGTGACGTCTATTCTTGCAAATACAATATTCATGTTAACAGACTAGTTAGCTAGCGAGCTTGCTGAGCAACCGACCGTGGAATCATGAATAGATTTGCTACCAAACTTGGAGGCTTGCAAATATAAATGTTGACTGGCAAGTGTTTGCAAACTTAATGCAAAATAATGTTGCTGCTGATATCTACATTTAGATTTTGGTTAAACCCTATTGTACCAATGCCATTCATGAAATATCTCAATTTTATTAAAGTAAAATAAGAACTGGTAAATATAAGGTAGCATGCACAATAAATGACTAGAAGCTGGAAAACATTACTTATGCAATAAGGCTGGTTTATCATGGATTTGTTTTTACCATTAGCTTCATGTTAGCTCAGCTGTGCTATCAGACATACAGGCTACTTTACATCTGCTGGGTGACATGGAAGCTGGAAGGGCCACATTTCTCTCTCTTTAAAGATCCGTGCTATATGTGTATGTGTGTATGTATGTATGTCAGCACAGACCTTTAAAGAGAGAGAGATGTGAACCTGTAATGACTTTTCTATATGTATGTGTGTGTCATATTTGTACTTTTTTAAATAAACAAGAAAAAGAAAGAAATGGCAGAGAAATTTCCATGAAGACATTTTTAGATATTTGTGTTCATATACCATATAATTACGGTAGGCTTACAGTAGCTGTCTGATATACTTTTAAAATAAACCTTTATTATTTCAAGCCCATACATGATGATGTCCGGCACACTTTTTTATTTAGCAGGGGGGGCGCCAAAACTGTTTCTGCATACCCCCTTAACATTGGGTAGTTGCGCCCCTGCTTGCATATCAAAATGATAGCAACTCTTTTTAAGATAAACGATTTTAACGTGAGAGGATCCGCACAGTGTCATCAGTGTCATCTCTGTTTGTGCATGACTTAATTAAAACATTGCGTGGCGCGCTTGAGCATGCATGGACTTTCAGATAAAAATGTCATTTTAATTTGCGTCTTACCAAATTAATGACGATTAGCTTGGAAGGGATGCAGAAGAACGGACAGTATTGTTTTGTTTTAGCGTGATAATTTGACAAAATATAACTTTGGGTTTTTAGTAGTCTAGTTTTAATGAAGAACCAGGGTACCCCCTAAGTTCAACATTTTAGACCTTATTAGGAGTCCCTTAAGGCATTTGAGGGGCCCAGGACTGCCCCATCCCCCCTCAATTCTAACCCTGGTTGCATTAGCCTAGTTAATCGGTGATGTTCTACCACCCAATGCGCCTTGCATACCTTGACAGAAAGATAGCTCCTCAACCAATCACGACGCTGTACCAAATGTCCAAAACACTTCCTTTAATGGATGACCGGCAGTAGGGTAAAACTAAAAGAATACAATACAACAACTGTAAGAATTTTATGACATTTGATTGTACATGTTACGCCTGAGAAAAAACAGGAAGAATAATCACAATAGAGAAGTGATGTTTTCTGAGTGTTGACGTTTACTCGTATCTTTTGTGAAACACACATAACTCAGGTTCATATACAGATATTCTCAAACATTTATCACTCTTTTCACCATCAGTGAATAAAGCATGAATGGAGTTGCCTACACTCTGATGAAACTCACAGAGAGAAAACAACAGTATGACACAAAATACAAAATAGAGAAACGTCTTTTAGCTTTCCCACATGGCAAAACCCATATTAGCATAATGCGACCATGCGGTAGGCTCTGTGTGCTTGGCTCATAAACACAACATTAAATAAACTGTGTCTGTAGTGGGGTTTCTACAGGCAGGTGGTCACATGGGAGGAGGAGGTTGCGATGTAGAACGCTGGATCTTTTCTTTCCTTTTTCAGGTCTGAGCTCATAGACAGGGATATATTTACTGACTTGACACACAACTGTGTGGATTGTATCCCCCCAGTGATTTCTCAGTTTTCCGGAGGCTTCAGTTCCCTTTCTGTCGGTCTCTCAACGTTGTGTCGACAGAATGGGGTTTGAGTTGAGAACCTATCATCTCTGACTGACTTGAAAAGGCCAACGAAAAATTGGCAAAATAAATTTGCATGCCTGCCTTCGCCCCTTACATTGGTGAACATTCGATCAATGTTCTGCGCGTTCAAAATTGGAGAGAGGCCAGTCAAAGTAAAATCTTGAAGTTTATTGATCAGAAGATTAAAACAAAATACATCAGCTGTGTACACCAGCCGATGGGTGGGTGGGCTGCCTTAGACTCAGTCTTACAAAAAGAACTGATATCTTTACAACGGCCCGACCGACAACCGAAAAACAACTTCACAGCATATTTATAATATTTCTTGGGGTGCCTCTTCTTCAGCTGGGGTCCAATCAGCTTCTCTCCTCTTTGTCTTGTCTCAGCCAATCAGCTCACTGCCTTGTTTTTCAAATCACCTTCCATCTGTAAGACATTACATGATACCCTCACACATTCCAACACGCTCTGTGCGTAACCTGACCTTAACACACACACATACCCATTTCCTATGGAAAAAGCCCTCAGTATGAGTCCTAAATTCTTGGTTCACATACTGGTCATATTTTCAACATGTTATGCACAGTTAGTAATGAATAATGAAATTTGGAGCATATTAAATGTAAAGGCACGTTTAAACCATCATAAAAATCCTTCAACATCCAGGTATAAAAGTGAGCCGGCGTGCTACATTCATTCACCTTTTGTTCTTTAGAGCCTTCGCATCCTGATGCTGACAACTTCAACGCAATCGCATTCCAACGCAATGTTACGATCGTGGTGCAGCGGACTGTCCCTTCTCCAGTGACTTCCCCTGGGCGTCTTTTATGTTTAAGGCACACAAATCTCTTCATGACATTATCAGTACAATCGGTCCTGTATCAATGATGCAGTTTTGGGTTCCTCGCCACCGTTTGCATACTCTTTTGCACTGTTTTGCCTGGCCGGGGGGGCTGCTAGAATTTGGTAGTCTTATTTAATTAACACTGCATATAGGAATTTATTGTGTGTCTGATATTTGACCTGTGTTTTGAATTCCATAACCTTTTATGTTTTACTTATAGTCATTTTTTCTTGTACAGCTGCTTTGTAACAATGAAAATTGTAAAAAGCGCTATATAAATAAAGCTGACTTGACTTGACTTGACTTTTGTCGACACCTTGGTGGCCCATTTCATGGAGTTCTTTTAGCACTGTACTTATATGTTGTTTATGGAAGAACCAGTTGTCTTCTGTTTACTGTCTTCCTGTACAAGATTCCATTCTCATCAATCTCCAGTTCTCCTGTCAAACGTACTGGAAAAAAGTTATTTCATTACTGAAGTTAGTACACCTGTCTCTCATAACTTAAGTTGTTGCGCTTAGTATTGTGTCACATGTTTAATCTCTTGCCCATTTACACTCAAGTACAGTAGGTGGCCGATAGGCACCACAAACATAATTTGCTCCCCGCCATTAAAAAGGAAAAGAAGATCATCAATTTGACAGACAACGGCCGATCGCATTCATGCTATACACAGTCACGGAAAACAATTCGTACCCATTAAACCCCATTGCGTACTTACCTACTGAAATTGAGTATGTACCCATTGAGAATGTGATTTGTGGTGAAATACCACAAGATAAACACAGGGAAAGTTTATACACAGGCTAACAAGGTAACAAGAGGAGCTAACAAGACAAACCTGGGGAGACTAATCAACATTAAAACTACAAAGAACAACAAATTGGGCACACGACAGGAAATAACCAAAGTTCACAAATAAAAAAGACAACATAGGCTACAATCATAACAAATATACAATTTGCACACCCACAAACAGTTTAGGGAAATTAGAAACTGAGAAATAAAAAAAGATTTTTCCATTACAATCAGTGCAGACATTTTGCACAATCTTCTTTGCAGGGTCCTGATAGGGGTTTACTTATTTTGTCTTTATTTTCTTGTTTTGCTCTGTCAGTTTAACAAACAGTGGAATAGTGTGACCGCACAGATTTGGGCTATGGAGATTCACCTTTTGACTCCAGTAACATGATGGACGATTTAGTCATAGCAAAAATTTGGGGAAATACACTTTTATAAACAAAGGTGTTAAACGATGCTATGGAATAATCATTTTTGGTTGTGTGGTTCCATAAGGAACTTTTACATCCTCACAAAAAGATATTGTAGTGAGGTAGGCGGGACGAGAGCCGGGATTCGAGGCCGGTGTGATATCGAGCATCAGCTTTACGCGCACCGGTCTCGTATCATGCAGGAGATTGGGAGCATAATAGGCTGAGCGACCGGACCACCAGTGAGAGAGGACCAGCCCTGGCTTTTTTAGTTGTTTGTGTGTCGCCGGCAGTCGCCTGTGAGGGGACTGCTGTCTGTCTATTTACGTTTTTATTTATTAATTAAAAGTTGTTTTATGTTCCCCGGTTCCCGCGTCCTTCCTTCCTTTTATTGAACTGTGTTACAGTTATTTATTGTGGAAGGTTCTTCAGACTATAAAAAGATATGGTTTTTGATTTGATAGTTAACAGTAACTTAAGCCAGGGCCGCATGCTCCACACTATGAAAGTTGTTCTCAGCTTTAGTCCTATAGGAACACAGTCCTTCATATCTTGTATATCCCCCTTACTTGGCATACTTCAGTTCATAGATCTGCTAACAAACCGTATGAAATAAAATATCTCTGAAAATAGTGGAATACGTATCCATAATTTTACCAAGTGCTTACCAAGTGCTATCAGAAAAATAAAATATATTTTCTTTTTGCAAGGGAATCTGATAGTATGTGAGGGAGACATTCAAAGCATGCAGTGCTGTGAATTCAGAAAAATTGCTCTATTAACAATGTCAAGTTTGTAAGCAGACAAACCAAGCATTGGTTGTCCTTAAAAACCTTATTGAACATTCCCAAACACACAGTCACGTCTACACTCGACTGTTGGTCTGACATTTGGCTGTGGTTTTTATGCTCGCTTTGAGAGAGACAATAAGGAAACAGCTACCAAGCTCACACCCTCTGCTGACCACCCAATCATCACACTTAACTCCACTGATGTTCACACTGCACTAAGCCGGATCAACGCCCGCAAGGCTGCTGGCCCAGACGGCATCCCTGGTCGTGTACTCAAGGCATGTGCGGAGCAGCTCGCTGGGGTCTTCATGGACATCTTCAACCTGTCCCTCGCCCAAGCAGTGGTTCCAGCATGTCTTAAATCCACCTCCATTGTGCCCATCCCAAAACATTCGAACCCAACATGCCTTAACGACTACCGCCCTGTAGCACTCACACCCATTGTTATGAAGTGCTTTGAGCGGCTGGTCCTGGCACACCTAAAGGTCTCCCTACCACCCACACTGGACATACCAATTTGCAACAATAGGAGCACGGATGATGCAGTGTCCATGGCGCTGCACTCTGTGCTCACACATCTGGACAATAAGGACACTTACGCACGCATGTTGTTTGTAGACTTCAGCTCTGCTTTCAATACCGTCATCCCTTCCAAGCTAATCGTCAAACTTGGAAACCTACGCATCAACAACCCTACCTGCAACTGGATTATGGACTTCCTGACAAACAGGCCTCAGCTTGTTAGGTTAGGCCACATCTGCTCCACCACCACCACCCTCAACACTGGTGTACCACAGGGCTGCGTACTGAGCCCCTTTCTCTACTCGCTTTTCACACTCGACTGCAGGCTTGTGAACGGATCTAACTCCTTCATCAAGTTTGCAGACGATACAACGGTGATTGGCCTCATCAGCAACAATGATGAGACTGCATACAGGGAGGAGGTCCGGCACCTGGCCACATGGTGCTCAGACAACAACCTGCTCCTTAACACCTCCAAGACAAAGAGATCATCCTGGACTTCAGGAAGGCGAAAGGAGGCACACACGACCCCATCAACATTAATGGGATGGCTGTTGAACGTGTTTCCAGTTTTAAGTTCCTGGGGACTCACATTTCGGAGGACCTGTCCTGGACCACCAGCACCTCATGCCTGGTCAAGAAGGCTCACCAGCGTCTCTTCTTTCTGAGGACACTGAAGAAGAACCAACTGTCTTCAACTATCCTGGTGAACTTCTATCGCTGCACGATAGAGAGCATCCTGACCAACTGTGTCACAGTCTGGTACGGGATCTGTTCTGTTGCTGAGCACAAGGCACTGCAGCGGGTGGTGAAAACAGCCCAGCGCATCACAGGGACTACACTTTCTGCCATTGAGGACATCCAGAAGAAACGCTGTCTGCATCGAGCTCGCAGCATTCTCAAGGACTCCTCTCACCCCGCTCACAGACTGTTTACTCTCCTGCCTTCCGGTAGGCGCTTCCGGTGCCTCCGGACAAGAACCAGCAGACTAAGAAACAGCTTTTTTCCCAGAGCTGTTTCATTATTGAACTCTGCCCCCAACTGATTCCGCTACCTCTCTTACCTTTAACTCCAATGCTGCTATAACATTTTTTACATTGCACCACAGGGCAGCGTGCATGACTGAACTGTACACACCAGTACTTCATGTTATCTGCTCTACCGGACTGTTTACACACACACAGCATCATTTGCACTCTATACTGCTCACTTGCACACCAGGAATATTTAACTGAATGCTCATTTGCACTAATGGACCACTTCCATAACTGCACTAACTTATCTACTGTCTGTAACTCTATTAACTGCATCTACTCATCTATTGCACTGTAACCTCAATAACTGCATTAACTAATCTACTGAACTGTAACCTAATTAACTGCATCAACTCATCTTCTGGACTGCAACCTATTATAAACTCTTATACTGCACCGTAACTTTAATAACCGCATTAACTCATCCACTGCACTGTTACTTCAACAACTGCATTAACTCACCTATTGCATTGCAACTGTAACAGCTAATGTCAATAATCTGTAGCGACAATGAGTCTTGGGGAAAAATCAAACTCAAATGGATTGAATATTCATTGATTTATGAATATAATCTGCTGGTCGTTCATATTAAATCTCAATTTTCCCGATAAGGAAAAATGATTAATTTAGTACAAGTAACCTCTATAGAATTGTTTAAGTTATCTGACTATTTCGTTTGTCCTGCAAACTATAGTTATGGACTTCCCACTCAATTCTCAATAAGGGATTACTGCCTTACGAACGTCTAAATAGTCTTAATTTTCTGATCAGGACAAATTAATACTTCCTAGGTTCGTACAGTTTATATCACTGAAATAGTAATATACTAAAGCGTAGGTAACGTCAATATCTTAGTTTCATTGACTTCGAGCATGTGGTGCAAATAACAGATTCAGTTCAAATGTACTTTTTGGGATTTTAATAAACACAAGACAAAGGGGAAATAAACCAACTAACTAAACAATCATGAACAATTAGACAAACACCCATGGAACGTAAAAGCAGTAAAGAATGAAAGTAATAGACAAAGAAGGAGTGGCAGTATTACCTCAGCAATTCACATCTGCATAAACCATCAAGGACAATCTCCTTATTGAAAGGGGTAAAACTTATGCGCAGCTATTTATAAATAGACCAGATACTTGCATTGGCTTTTAGATGTGCTGGGACATGTTCTGGTCTGCGCTGATGGAAGTCCTGATGCGTTTAAAGCGAGCGGTGAGTCCGTTGGGTTCTCCCTGAGAACCGGATTGGCTGCCGAAGGAAGTACGAACTTAGCCGAAGCAAACTGCTGAAAAGGGCTGTCTCCAGGGAGGAGACAGGTCTCGAGATATTGAAGGAACAGCAACGAGCGCATTTTCTTCCGTGCACAGATGTTTTAACCCTGAGGGCGTCACGCCCCTCCCGAGTGGGGGATCCAATGTAGTGAGCTGATTTTTGAGCGGGAAATGTTCCTTTGTCCTGCTCAACAGCTCATTTGCATTTATGGTCAACTGGAAGTTTTGGCGCTGTAATATTCTTAGATGAAAATAAAACGAGTATGGTATACAATACATTACTGTGCTATACACCATCATCTAAAGAAGGAAAAGGGGAACCTTTATGTATGAAACATGATAGGGTTGTTAGAACATTGACCCATAATTTGTACAAGAACACAATTATGAGCCTAGTTACGGTGTAACACCTCTGCCTTTGATATTATGGTTAGGCTAGCATATCATGGGAACAAACATAAACGGTAGAAACAATTATTTACACTTTAAGCCTTTCTAAGGTGGCAAGAGGGGAGAAAGAGACATTCTTTGGTAGACTTTGAATCTCTCTCTGTTCCTGGTGCCACATGGCTTTTGTCACCTTAGGACGCATTCGGGACCCCCCCCCCCGAGAATGCCTTTGAAGCTCAGGGAGAGTGTCGGAATGTCCCCTGGTCAGTCCAGATAGGTGATAGCTCGGCCATTTACATTTTACGATCCAGTGTGTTGGCCTTTGGTCCGACCAGACGCTACATATCCCCCCTTTCGGACGACAGGGTTCACGTAGAAGCTTAGTCGGGCGATGGTTGTTTGGATCGTAATGGCCGGGGTAATAGGTGGGTCTTACTGGTCCTCAGTGCTGTGGCGCACTGGCAGTGGGTCGATCTCAATGAGGTTAGGCTCGGGCTTGGCTAGTGTGTTTCTCTTTCCGTGGCTCCATTTGAAAGCCCAAGGAAACACTGCCGTATAGTTCTTCACACACTCCTGCATTCCATTGACCCTTTTGTAAAGCAAGGGGAATAGGCCGAGAGTAAGGGCATACCCTAAGGTGGTAGTTAGGCATAGTGTGGCGTTGTCAGTAGTTTGGAGTGACGCTATGTCAACATCTGAAATCTGTGGAGCCAGTGCTAGATGGTTGTGATGCAGGTGTAACAGCATCTGCAAGGCGTTGGCTGCGTGTTATCGCTGCCACAGATGGGTTGGACAGCTAGTAGTAAAATCCTTTGCCTCTCTGTTGACAGGCCTGGCATCATGATGCGGTTGGGTGCCTTCTAGGGTCAGCTCTGGGTAGTGTTCGGAGACAGGGAGAATTACAGGATTTTTAACAGTTCTTTCAGAGATAGTCTTTTGCTTAACATAGGCTTTATGGGCTAGGTCCCGCAGCTGTTGAGTTGTCATATTGCGGGGGCATGCCACAACTCCTAAGTGCTGACTCACACTATGATGCAGGTTGCGCAAGAAAAGAGTCCTAAAGTTGAAATCCTCCTCCATTCCCGGCTCATTTCTGGCCCCAAAGTAGGTTTGTCTCAGTCTGTTATAGTAGGCCTGTGGGGTTTCGAGACGGCCCTGTTTAAGTTCCATGGCAGCAATGAGTCCCTGTTCAGACTCCGGGTCTGAAAACTCCATTATGAGAGCCTGTTGCAGTTGCTCATAATCCCCTTTGATAGTGTCCGACTGCCGGTCCAGGAAGCTGCGCACTTCGCGGCTGGAGGTAATCCTGAGCAAGTACAGTTTGGCTCTGGTGGGAACATTTACCATGGTTTGCAAATGAAAGTTAATATCCTGCAGGTAGGCGTGTACGTCGTGTCCTCCTGCAGGGTTTGGGGTAAACGTAGGGATGTTTCTAGCCACTTTGTCCAAATCCTTGGGAGCCATGCTGTGGGTCCTTGTAGGGGTTCTCCGGAGATGCTCCCATCCCTCAGTGGTATCTAGGGGCTCTTGGACGCTGGCGGACGATGTTTTAAACGGCAGGTTACCAGCTTCCTCTTTCTCTGATGATGCTTGGCTGGGAAGTCTGGTCCTGCTTGTCGGGGGAAGTTCAAAGGTGTCTTTTCCCCCCTTTTGTTCAGCCTGAAATAGATATGCATACTTTAGTTCTCTTTGCACCATATCGAATTCAGCTTTGAGATGATCTTGTTGCTGAGCCAAGGCTTGGGCTTCAGCTTGGGCTGCTTGAAAGTGTATTTTAGAGGCTTTTGCTTTTGCCTCTCTCTCTTTCAGTTAGGTTTCAGCCCGTTTTAAAAGAGTCTCTGCTTTTTGGAGCTTGCATTCCAGGTCTTTGCGGGCCTGGTTTTCCAACCATTCTCTATGCTCTGCATCTGCACGGAGGCATGTCAAGGTGTCCTGGAGCCTTTCAAACTCTTCCTGTAGCTCTGGGCACCGCTCATTCGTTGCCGGCTGCCGGGTTTGGGCTTCCAGGTTAAGTTGATCTAGGCGTCTCTGGGCTTCCAACTGGTTATGGTGAGCCTCCTCCGCCTGAAGCCTTAGTGCTGCTGCCTCTTGTTCCAAGAGGGTGACGCTTCCGTCGCTCAGCTTCGACTGGATGATGAGGTTGTGGGCGAGGGCACCGATGATCCTGGCCAACTCCTTGTGGGTGTAGCTCTGTAATGGATCGTGGGCCATCAGCCGGTTCAAGTCATCATCCAGCTGCTCACGGTTCAGGTTCTGTAGGTGCTTGGCCGCCTTGGGCAGGAGGGCCCCCGCCATCACGCTCAGCCAGGTCTCTAGCTGGTCCCAGTGGGTGGCAGGGCTGGATGATCTGGACATTTTGGTGCACTGGGGGCGAGAGAGAAAAGCACACAAGACCAATGCAAGTCCCTACACTCTATAATACTTATGTATCATGTGTTGTGCGGTTAACTGGGGTGGACAGTCAGTGACGCGACCTAACACCTATTTATCCTGGCGGTGAATTGGCAGGGTGGATAGTAGGGGTGTGAGTGTGTGGGCACAGGGACAGAGTCTGGGTAAATGTGTTAATGGGTTGAACTTAAGGTGTCATTTTAACAACCAGGGAAGTTTACTTCATCAACAGTTCACAGAGAATTCCCTGATGGTTCATGCAGATTCTGTCTTTTAGAAACTACAGGTAAAACACGACAGGATTAACCATAACAATACAAAAAACAAAATTATAGAGATATCATAGGGAAAAGAGAAAGTTTCATTACTTGGCTCAGCTGGTTGGCAACACTAGGGTTATGAAAGGGCCTACATGTAAAGGGCGCTATGGTTTCATATGGCCTAGGGAAACAGCTGAGCTCAAACAACAGGGACACTAAGCAGTTTAAAATAAAAAAAATAAAAACTGATGGGGGAAGGGAGCGTTCCTTCTCTGTCTGCCTATAGCAACTCAGTGGGGCTGTACCTTGTTCAAATAGGCTTAGTAGTGAAGTGAGAACTCTCAAGTGGGTTCCAGTCATGCGGGTCCAACTCTCCAGCCTTTCTGGACACACAGCGGCAGACACCTCGGACCCCTTGCCCTACACGCCACTCAGGTGCGACCACTCAAACAGTTACAACTCTCAGCACACCTGGCCGTACCAGGTGGGTGACCGACTAGTGAGCACAGAGAAAATTGAGGTTTTACCCAGGGGTGCCACTCGCAACAGACATAGCCCGTAGGCTTTTCTTCCCGCTAAGTGGCACTTCCCGGCGTTATATACCCCAAGATTACTGCAGTGCACCAGCCAGTGCTATTGGTCCCCACTTACAGAGGAGTGCCAGTGGCTGGAGTCTCCCTGCGTGCCGTCACCTCGAGTCGGGGACAAAGGAATCCGGGGCCATCCACAGCCAGTGCCAGGCATGCCAGAACAGCCAAACCTGCAGACCAGATACCTTCGGGGAGAGAGTTGTCACTTCGCTACCCAGGCGTCCCAAGGGAAGTACTATCTATAAGGAAACACAAAGGCTGACCGGGGGTCAGAGTTAATGCAATAAACAGGGAGAGCAAACTAAGTTAAGCAAGAGCTGAGAAAGCAAACTCAATATAATTAACTGTGTTTTTAGATAGGGAGCAGTATAGGTAATAACTGAGGGAGGAAACATGCAAAAATTGCAATATTGGAATAAGGAAAATAGAAATTGAAACCAAGAAATCTGAAAACTAATTATCATTATAATAATTAATTACTGAAATTAAAAATCAATGAAAATAAAGAAATCATAAAAACAAGTAAACAAATAAAATAAACGGCTATGAGGGAATTTAAAGACTGGAAGGGCTGACTGAGTGCGCCCACAAGTTGGCGTGGTCGAGCCACTCCCAAGGGAAGTCAGGTAGGAAGGGGTGGAGTTAGGAAAATGTTGGTCACTCATGACACACTGCCCTCTGGTGTTTGTAAGACATAACACCCTACCCTAGACTTCAACGTGATTACGTCTTAGGTTTAGAACTCGTTTTAAACAAAGACTTCAACAATCACTTAAATTTAAACACTCCAGCGGCAATTGCTGTTGAAAAGAATGCACATCAAAAATTACGTCAAAACACGTGTCACACAATTGTGACCTTATGAAGCTTTGACCAGATCTAAATTTGAAGGTTCTTGACTACGCCACCTGGTGCCTCTCACACCAGGATATACTCTGCACCTCAACTGCCAAATACCTAATCTAAGGCAAACAGGTTCGTAGCACTACACTAAAGATGAACTGGACAGAGACGTGCTTCCGATAGAAAAACAATACTTTATTACACACTGTTATGATTAAAAGTGCCGCAACATCATGTTCGAGGCACAGTAGGTCCAAAACAAAAGAATTGGCCTCAAGAGACCCGACCTGGTATTGGCTGATACAAGGAACAATATAATTAACCATTTAATTGGGAGAACTACTTATTCACTGTCAATGCAAGTTACCTGTCCGGGATACGTGTGACATTCACCACCCGTGCTCTGGACTCTGGTGTCCACCATCACATGCACACACACACACACGCACATGCACACGCACACGCACACGCACACGCACGACCACTACAAGTCAATGATTCAATCAATATGGTGAAGTGCAGTTTACCACTACAACACGTGGTGCAGTGCGCGAGGACGGAACCAGGAACCTCTCGTGAGCAGCTACTCTAGCACTCCGGAAGAGAAGGAAAAAAGACGAACTGTTATCACTAGCCGTGTAGACAGAGAATATAACACTATATGCTACTAGAACAGCCAACACCACATCGGTCAGACAGAGAATTAACTGAGGCCACAACACAAATAACGAAAAGTAAAATATATATATAAAACTTAATTTAGGCAAGGCTAAGCAGCAGGAGCAATCTGCCTGCAGACACAAAATCATTAAATCAGTGCTTGATATACACATACATAATTAGTCAAATAGCATCACAAACATTTCATAAAAACCTTATTTTCTTTTTACCTCAATGTTGACATACGGAAATGACACAGTGGAAAAACAGCCCCTTTGCACCAGTCTTCACAATCCTGCACAACAGTTGTTACACACAGCGTATTTAATAAATACATTACCATTAAGAATTGACAAACACAACTATGCATTACATCAGGGCAACACAAACTCATTTTGCACGCGTTCCACGCCATTAGTCCTAACACCCCGGATCCACTCGTAACAAACACTAAACATTTACCTTTTAGACGTCGCGTCTTATTTGCGGTACAGCTACCTGGCGGGTGCTTTGCCCAAGACCTTCGGTAATCCACAGCCCGACTACCCGGAAGTATCTGCCAATCAGTCAAACCCCTTCGCTGCACAGGAGAGCCACATACCCAAGTCCTAACAAGACCGAAGACCTATCTGGACACCAGCGAATATCTCAAAGCCCGACCGTGCAGACCGTCTTATAGAGACTAGCCTAGCCACAAATTAGTTGTTTAGCCACTCACGGCTAACCGGGTGACGTCAGAGGGCTGCCGTAGCTGCAGAGGGACAAACTTCAACCCGACAGTGACTACTCTGCCGGTTACACTCTACCCCCCCAATTTTTTATCAGCGTCCCGCCGATAAACTCAAGATCATAGCCCTACCTTCAAAGAATGAAGAAAAAATAAGTAAAAAAAAACCCAGAAATAAACATTTAAAACACCAACAAGGTAACCTATTTCCAGGGACGGAAAACCATTGTCACTTTACTGCTAGACCCAAGTACTTGAGAGTTAGTAGCCCCATCTGCCCTACTCACCACCGGAACTGGGAGGTGGTGTAGGTTGGCATGTCGTCCTGCATTAGTCCGAGCTGTCCTCCGGGGTGCCACCGAGCCAGCTGAGGTCTCAACCGTAATGGGTGCGAGCTGCCGGAAGTCAGGCAAGGCCAGCATGGGGGCATCTGCTGGGAGAGTTGTGGCAAGCTGGTTGGGTGGAACATCTTCCCGAGAGCGGACCAGGGCCCATTGGCCAGGGGTGTCCCCATCCGCTGACTGGCTTGTTTCCCCCTGCAGTTCCACAGGCCTGTCTGGTGTTTGTGGTTCCTGGTCCAAGTGGGCAGGCTTTAGCATAGTTCGATGTACTTGTCGTACTTTGCTTCGGTCCTGTGCTGGGGCCACGGAGTATACCACCCCACCAAATGAGGGAGCACGGATGACCTGATGTATCGTGGCGCCCCAGGCATCTTGGATCTTCGAACGGCCCCTCATTGTATGGTCTCTGATGTATACGTGCTGTCCTTCTGCCAGTGGCTCACTCTGGATTTTCTGGTCATGCCGTTCTTTTCTCTTGGAAGCAGCAGCTTGCATTCGCGCCTTCGCATTCTGGAAGGCCACATTAAGGCGCCGCTGGTGCTCTCGAACCCATTCACACACATGCCCGTGTCCAGGCTCTTGTACTCTGCCAAGAAGGAAATCCACCGGTAACTGGGGGTCTTGCCCAAACATCAGGTAATACGGAGAGTCGCCAGTTGTCTGATGGACAGCCGTGTTGTAACTAAACACTAACTGGGGTAGGTGCTCTGGCCAGCGGCGCTTCACATCCACGGGCAGGGTACGGAGCAGATCGTGCATCGTGCGGTTAAAACGCTCACACTGGCCGTTGCCCTGAGGGTGATAAGGGGTGGTCCGGGTCTTCTGAATCCCGAACAGGGCACATAGCTGGTGGATGATGGCATTCTCAAAGCTGCGTCCCTGATCTGAGTGCAGGCGAGCCGGGACCCCAAAACGGAAAAACCACTCCCGTATAAGTACGTTGGCCACAGTCGTTGCTTTCTGGTCCCTGGTGGGCACAGCCTGTGTGAATTTAGTAAAAACATCAGTCATGATCAACACTTGCTCCCTACCATCCATTGCAGGCTCCAGGAAAGTGAAATCCACCGCCAATATCTGGTTTGGACGAGATGCCAGGAGGTGCCCCATGGGCGCACGGGGTCTGAATTGTGAAGACTTCGCAAGGGTACACCGCTCACAGTTCTGACACCACTGCTTGATAACTTCCCCCATTCCTGGCCAATAACACCGTAGTCTTATCAGCTCTGTGGTACGTTCAACCCCCTGGTGGCCATGGTCGTTATGGAGCTGTTGTAAGACTTCCTCCTTTAGGCATGCAGGCAACAAAAACTGACGCACCTCTTCACCCCCATCTGGACGGAAAGTTTGGCGGTAGAGCAGTCCATCGGCTCCCACAACACGGTCCCATTGTCGCAGCAGCACACGGGCAGGGCCAGGCAATTTCCGCCGCACTGTCGAGTCGGGCAGTCCCTGTGCCAGCCAGAACGGCAGGAAGGCCCCAATAGTGGGATCCGCTGCTTGTAGCCTTCTTAACTCCTCGAGGGTGCGAGAGGGGAAGGCAGAGACAGCCATCTGGATTGCCAGTGGAGGATCTTGACAACTGGTAGTTTGTTGTACGAGAACTGGTATTGCTGTCCCTAGTGTGGAAAACTCTGTGGTCTGCCCCTGAAGTCCTGTAGGCTGTCGGGAGAGGGCATCTGCATTCCTGTTAGTACGACCAGGCCTATACCGGATGGTATAATTGAAAGCAGCAAGCTCAGCCTCCCACCGCTGTTCAGTCGCTCCCAACTTGGCAGTCCCCAGATGGCTCAGGGGATTATTGTCAGTCCAAACAGTGCATTGTTGGCCCCACAGATATTCCCGAAACTTGTCGGTCATGGCCCACTTCATACCAAGGAACTCCAGCTTCATTGAACTGTAGTTCTTTTCTGCAGGACTGAGACTACGACTAGCATAGGCGACTGGCCGGATCTTTCCTTGCTGCTCCTGCGAGAGCACTGCTCCGAGACCAATGTGGCTGGCATCCACCTCCAGAATAAATGGTAGGTTAAAATCAGCGAACGCCAAAGTGGGGGCACTCACCAACCTCTGCTTCAAGGCCTGGAAGCTGTTCTCGCAGACATCTGTCCATAGTCCATCAAACCGTGCCCCTTGGCCCTTCCGGGTCTTGGTACCGGCAAGCTCTGCCCCCAGGCGGTTCAAAGGAGCTGCCAGCTTGGAAAAGCCCTCCACAAACCGCCTGTAATAGCCCGCAAACCCAAGGAAAGACCTCAATTCAGACACGGTGGAGGGACGGGGCCACTTAGCCACTGCGGACACCTTGGCTGGGTCAGTGGATACACCCTCGCGGGAAACAAGGTGGCCCAGATACTGGACTTCCTTCTGGAAAAAACAGCATTTCTCCAGCTTTGCTTTCAGACCCTCCTTCTGTAGACGGCTCAATACTAGATCCAGACGATGTATATGATCCTCGACACTAGAAGAAAAAACAATTATATCGTCCAGATATAGTAAAAGGGACTGACAATGCTGTGCTCCGAACATTCGCTCCATCAGTCGTTGAAAAGTGCTCGGAGCGTTACACAGTCCAAAGGCCATACGGTTAAATTCAAATAACCCAAAAGGCGTACAGAAGGCAGTCTTTGGGCGATCTTGTTCAGTCACAGGTACCTGGTTATACCCACTAGCCAGGTCCAGCGTGGAGAACCACTGAGCCCCCGATAGTGCATCCAATGACTCCTCGATGCGGGGGAGAGGGAAGGCATCCTTTCTGGTCCTGCTGTTGAGCTGTCTGTAATCAACACACATACGTAAGCCGCCACATTTCTTCCGCATGATCACAATGGGAGAGGCGTAGGGGCTACTACTCTCTCGTATGACCTGGCTGTCTAATAACTGTCGCAGATGGGCCTTAACAGCATCGTAATCAGAAGGGGGGAGACGCCTGTAACGTTGCCTAACTGGTTGGTCGTCCAGCAGAGGTATATCATGAGAGATAAGATTAGTACAGCCAAGGTCACCCTCAAAAGCCGAGAACACAGACTCATGTTTTAACAAGAATGCCCTTATCTGTTCTTGCTCAGCCTCCACTAGCACGGACAAATCAAGGGCCTGTATCTGCTCACTCACTGACTTAGGCCTGACCTCCCCATTAGAAACCTGCATGCTAGCCACAACAGCCTCTATTTCCGGTTGGTCTTCAGAAATACCCACAGGCAAGCCCTCAAGAGTAGCATGAACAAGCAACCCTAGCGACTGGCGGGGGTATAACGTAGCACGTGTAAACCCCACGTTGACTACAGGAATAAAAGCTGTACCTTGTTCTACACGAACTAGCGCAGGCGAAACTAGGAGACCACTAGGTAAAGCACCACTAGTCGGTTCCAACAGGACAGCAGGAGCGTCACCAAAGTGAGGGGAGCAGGTGGCTGCCACCAATTTTACAGTGCCTCCTGGTATATAAATGGGCCTTCTACCTCTTACTTTAGCTACACCTGTTTTGGGTGGAAGAGAGCCAAGCTGGACCCGATGACAATGCTGCAAGGCGTGCCGCCATGGGAGTGAGGCATGAATTACCGGTGGGAGATCAAACAAAGAAGAACCATGTTGGCCAAACAGTTCAGCATAGCATTCTCGAATAACATTCATCCCGAGCACACCTGGCACAAGTGGAGGGGCGAACTGACCTGGGGCATCTTTAACCACTAGCCAACCTCTTTGGGGGATTACTTTTCCCAATACTTCAACCGTTAGCTCAGCATACCCGATATAGGGTATGTCTAGACCATTTGCAGCCCGAAGCTGCAACCAATTACACTGTTGAGGTTTATCCTTGAAATGTTGCACAAAGAAACTCTCCACCAAGGTAGATACCATGGACCCTGTGTCTAAAAGACAACTGACAATTACTCCCCCCACTCTCACAGCTACCTTCGGGCACTGAGCGACAAGGGAGGTTACAGGGTGGTTAAAAGTGTCCTGATTCTGAGAGCCGCTAACATCCCCTCTCAGCGTGTGGCTCTGTATGCTGAAGGGAGCTAGTTTTCCGACTGAGAAACTGCAACATCCGCCTGAGCTTGGGTCTGGGGAATGTGATTAAGAGTTACCACTCTCTCATTGTTACACTCTCTAGCGTAGTGACCAGGCTTTAAGCATCGCCTACAAGTGACCGTCACCGGCCGACTAACTAGAGAAGGGCGA
Source organism: Barbatula barbatula (assembly GCF_947034865.1). NCBI lineage: Eukaryota > Metazoa > Chordata > Actinopteri > Cypriniformes > Nemacheilidae > Barbatula > Barbatula barbatula. Next base: position 16,931,896 of record NC_136778.1, on the reverse strand, counting down.
CGGGAGTAGGCAGGGCGAGCTACTCCTTGTAAAGTAGTACAGACACTAGTTAAGTGATTAATCTGTTCTTGTTGCTTCAGCAACATGGACCGCAGCTCCGACATTTCTGAACTTGCCATACTAACAGGCGACGAAACCCTGCCTGGCTGATTTTTGGAGTACTGCATAGCGCAAAGAGAGGGAACTGAATGACTCCTACCCCTATTGAAGTCACTTGGCCTACCCTCACACTCCCACCGGATGGCAGCAGCACGCATTTCCAGCATAGACATCCCTGGGGTCTGACGGACCAGTCTCTTCAATTCCCTGCGGAGGTCAGAGTCAATAACGTGCTCTGCAAACTGGTCACGGAGCAGCATGTCAAACTGGGGTACCGAGTCAGGGGAGACCTGTTTAACTTTATCCATCAAAGAAAAAAGAGCATGTGAATATTCTTGTAAAGATTCACCGTCTAATTGTTTTCTAGAAAAGAAACTTTCGTGTAAGGCCACATAAGACTGGGAACACCCATAGAGTTCTTTGAGAATATTTACAATCCTTTCCGGGTTTTCCCGATCTGCCCTTGGCCTATAGCGAATCTCATCCTTAGCCTCCCCATCCAGATGATCAAACATAAGGTAAGCTGTGTCAAGTGCACATAACCGTCTAGTACGCGCACAAACCTCCACCTCTTCTACCCACTCAACAATGCCAATACCCACCCTACCCCGAAATACAGAACACTTCCGTTCCCTAGGGAGATAAATCAACCGTTCATGGGAAACAGGGTTAGCAGAATTGTCCGGCTGAGGCGGCGGTGGTTGCTGCTGCTGCAGGCGACCATTGTCTGCCTGCAGCTGACGGATCTGCTCTCTCAGCTGTTTAACTTCATCCATTGCAGCAGCCGAATAATGGTTACGTTGCAAGAGAGGCGATGGGGTGGTCAGTGGTCTCCCAACTGCTCCTTTAGGTCCCACACCGTGCCCGCTGCTGCTTTGCCCTTAACCTACTACTATGACTTACAAGTCAAAATATGCGTAAACAAACCAAAAAAAAGAAGAAAGACACGTCTCTGTGTGCAAGTATCCTGCCGACTACACCACTTTGTGACCTTATGAAGCTTTGACCAGATCTAAATTTGAAGGTTCTTGACTACGCCACCTGGTGCCTCTCACACCAGGATATACTCTGCACCTCAACTGCCAAATACCTAATCTAAGGCAAACAGGTTCGTAGCACTACACTAAAGATGAACTGGACAGAGACGTGCTTCCGATAGAAAAACAATACTTTATTACACACTGTTATGATTAAAAGTGCCGCAACATCATGTTCGAGGCACAGTAGGTCCAAAACAAAAGAATTGGCCTCAAGAGACCCGACCTGGTATTGGCTGATACAAGGAACAATATAATTAACCATTTAATAGGGAGAAATACTTATTCACTGTCAAGGCAAGTTACCTGTCCGGGATACGTGTGACATTCACCACCCGTGCTCTGGACTCTGGTGTCCACCATCACATGCACACACACACACACACACGCACACACACACACACACACAGGCACGACCACTACAAGTCAATGATTCAATCAATATGGTGAAGTGCAGTTTACCACTACAACACGTGGTGCAGTGCGCGAGGACGGAACCAGGAACCTCTCGTGAGCAGCTACTCTAGCACTCCGGAAGAGAAGGAAAAAAGACGAACTGTTATCACTAGCCGTGTAGACAGAGAATATAACACTATATGCTACTAGAACAGCCAACACCACATCGGTCAGACAGAGAATTAACTGAGGCCACAACACAAATAACGAAAAGAAAACTATATATATAAAACTTAATTTAGGCAAGGCTAAGCAGCAGGAGCAATCTGCCTGCAGACACAAAATCATTAAATCAGTGCTTGATATACACATACATAATTAGTCAAATAGCATCACAAACATTTCATAAAAACCTTATTTTCTTTTTACCTCAATGTTGACATACGGAAATGACACAGTGGAAAAACAGCCCCTTTGCACCAGTCTTCACAATCCTGCACAACAGTTGTTACACACAGCGTATTTAATAAATACATTACCATTAAGAATTGACAAACACAACTATGCATTACATCAGGGCAACACAAACTCATTTTGCACGCGTTCCACGCCATTAGTCCTAACACCCCGGATCCACTCGTAACAAACACTAAACATTTACCTTTTAGACGTCGCGTCTTATTTGCGGTACAGCTACCTGGCGGGTGCTTTGCCCAAGACCTTCGGTAATCCACAGCCCGACTACCCGGAAAAAAGTATCTGGCAATCAGTCAAACCCCTTCGCTGCACAGGAGAGCCACATACCCAAGTCCTAACAAGACCGAAGACCTATCTGGACACCAGCGAATATCTCAAAGCCCGACCGTGCAGACCGTCTTATAGAGACTAGCCTAGCCACAAATTAGTTGTTTAGCCACTCACGGCTAACCGGGTGACGTCAGAGGGCTGCCGTAGCTGCAGAGGGACAAACTTCAACCCGACAGTGACTACTCTGCCGGTTACACAATGAACTCCAAAACCGGTTATTAGGAGAAATTTGACATTGAGCATTTGACGTCAATTTGATATCAATTCAACACAAATTGTCCGCTGGGGATCATCACCGATGGTGACGCTCGGTGATTCGAAACGTTACGCGTCAGTTCATTAGATGTCCTGACGCGCGGCAGGATCTCCTCGCTGCCCAAAACGTTTAGTTAAACACACAGTAACAAACAACATGAAACAACGGGATTTCTACGCCGTTGTAAAATTTACTCGATCAAGATTTCATAACACTCACTTTTAACGATCGTCCTCTACGATTTTTACTGTATTAAAATACAATGAAGACCGTATCCTCACGCCTCCGTTTACCCAAAGAGAAAACGAAAAAGTCCACATTAATTTAGCTAAAACTAATGATTAACTTCGAGAGCGGTGCAGTGGTTGAGACACATTACAATGCATCGATCTAACTTACACAAAATTCGGCCGTATACACGAAATAGGAAGGAATTCGCTTCTTCTCTATTTCCTTCGCGCTAAAAAGATTTATTAACTTAATTTAGGGCGGCAGTATTGAGACTCACTATAAAAGATTTCTTCGTTTTATAGGGTCACAAAATGTGTTGGAGACAGGAATTATCGTCTGTCGATTTCACATTTACAAGAACTTAGGCCTATTATTGAAATAAAGGAATCTCGCTTTATTTCGATCTTCCGCTTGAACAAAGAAACTCGTTTGAATCAACGCGGGTAAAACAATATTAAGAATGTGCTGTTCAGAGATTTCGTTATCCCCGGGACATTTAATATCGCAACATAAGTCTAGTTATACTTTCATTAATATCAACTAGCTTTTCAAAGTTTACCGTTTATCTTAACGATATAATAGTAGGCTCTTATTAGGCCTATTATTGAAATAAGGGAAACTCGCTTAATTTCAATCTTCCGCGTGAACAATCGTTTCAGCGCGGGTAAAACAATATTAAGAATGTGCAGAGATTTCGTTATCCCCAGGACATTTAATATTGCAACATACGTGTAAGTTATTCTATACTTTCATTAATATAGGCTTATATATCAATACATTACTCGACATGTATCAGTATTCGTTCAATATGCTTGAGCTGAGCTCGCGGCTTGTGCCGGTCACTTTAGTGAGTTCGCTTTGCGCGATTGGTCTCACAATTCGAAAACGCGCGTGCGTGCTATCAATACCCAAAAATACACATGCATCTGAATATGAATATTGCTCACATACACAAACGTTTGAAACTTGCCTAAGGATTCTCCACCATTAATATGTAGCGACAATGAGTCTTGGGGAAAAATCAAACTCAAATGGATTGAATATTCATTGATTTATGAATATAATCTGCTGGTCGTTCATATTAAATCTCAATTTTCCCGATAAGGAAAAATGATTAATTTAGTACAAGTAACCTCTATAGAATTGTTTAAGTTATCTGACTATTTCGTTTGTCCTGCAAACTATAGTTATGGACTTCCCACTCAATTCTCAATAAGGGATTACTGCCTTACGAACGTCTAAATAGTCTTAATTTTCTGATCAGGACAAATTAATACTTCCTAGGTTCGTACAGTTTATATCACTGAAATAGTAATATACTAAAGCGTAGGTAACGTCAATATCTTAGTTTCATTGACTTCGAGCATGTGGTGCAAATAACAGATTCAGTTCAAATGTACTTTTTGGGATTTTAATAAACACAAGACAAAGGGGAAATAAACCAACTAACTAAACAATCATGAACAATTAGACAAACACCCATGGAACGTAAAAGCAGTAAAGAATGAAAGTAATAGACAAAGAAGGAGTGGCAGTATTACCTCAGCAATTCACATCTGCATAAACCATCAAGGACAATCTCCTTATTGAAAGGGGTAAAACTTATGCGCAGCTATTTATAAATAGACCAGATACTTGCATTGGCTTTTAGATGTGCTGGGACATGTTCTGGTCTGCGCTGATGGAAGTCCTGATGCGTTTAAAGCGAGCGGTGAGTCCGTTGGGTTCTCCCTGAGAACCGGATTGGCTGCCGAAGGAACTTAGCCGAAGCAAACTGCTGAAAAGGGCTGTCTCCAGGGAGGAGACAGGTCTCGAGATATTGAAGGAACAGCAACGAGCGCATTTTCTTCCGTGCACAGATGTTTTAACCCTGAGGGCGTCACGCCCCTCCCGAGTGGGGGATCCAATGTAGTGAGCTGATTTTTGAGCGGGAAATGTTCCTTTGTCCTGCTCAACAGCTCATTTGCATTTATGGTCAACTGGAAGTTTTGGCGCTGTAATATTCTTAGATGAAAATAAAACGAGTATGGTATACAATACATTACTGTGCTATACACCATCATCTAAAGAAGGAAAAGGGGAACCTTTATGTATGAAACATGATAGGGTTATTAGAACATTGACCCATAATTTGTACAAGAACACAATTATGAGCCTAGTTACGGTGTAACACCTATGCCTTTGATATTATGGTTAGGCTAGCATATCATGGGAACAAACATAAACGGTAGAAACAATTATTTACACTTTAAGCCTTTCTAAGGTGGCAAGAGGGGAGAAAGAGACATTCTCTGGTAGACTTTGAATCTCTCTCTGTTCCTGGTGCCACATGGCTTTTGTCACCTTAGGACGCATTCGGGACCTCCCCCGAGAATGCCTTTGAAGCTCAGGGAGAGTGTCGGAATGTCCCCTGGTCAGTCCAGATAGGTGATAGCTCGGCCATCTACATTTTACGACCCCAGTGTTGGCCTTTGATCCGACCAGACGCTACAAATCTATGCACATTTAATCACTTGCACTATTGTTTAGTCTAAATTATTATCTGCTCATATCCACCTGTACATTAATGTTCATAGTGTTAATGTTCATAGTATATAGTCATCTCTATATATTGTTCATAGTACATACCTACTGTAAAATATTTTCATAACTGTATAATATTTTATCAATATTGTATTCTGTATTTATTCTAACTGTATATCCTGCACTTGCTAATTGCACTTCTGGCTAGACCTAAATTACATTTCGTTACACTGTACTTGTATATGAGTAATGACAATAAAGTTTAATCTAATCTAATCTAATAAATGTACTGTTTACAAGACATCTCTCCAGTCCAGGGGTCTCATTTATAAAACTATGCGTAGGATCTTTACTAAAAATGTACGTGTGCCTGAAAGCCAAAAATAGCATATACCCAAAAACATTCAGACTTATATCGAATTGAACCTACATTAAGTGGGGGCCTAAGGCAAAATTATTCAATTAGGCCCTTCTGAAATTTTTTGGTGAATGTAAAGTACAGTCAAAACAAATGAAACATAAAATAAAATGTTTTTATATAAATGTCAATCCCAAAATATTTATAATATATTACCAGTACAAAATGTGAAAATTAAGAAATGCTCCTAAAGGTATGGTTAGCATAAATTTGTTTGACACTTTTCTGTTTTAGTCACTGTTTTGTGAATGTTACAATTTTACCCCCATTTTATTACACAGTTGCATGTGGACTATGGCTTTATTTCACTATACCATTTAATGTGTTTGAAAAGACATGACAACATACTACGAATTACTAAAACCTTCCATTTATTATTACAGTTTCTCATTTGTGAAAACATGTAGTTTAAAGACAACAGCAAATCAAGACATATTACCCGAAAGCAAAAAAGAAAATCCAGACTGAAGACTGTCATTTAAATTCCTTGGGACCCATCATACAGGCACACGGCTTCTATTGGGATTATGATGTTTTATGTATTATAAATTCATGTTTACTGTTGTTTTACTGTTAAATATAATGATATGAGTATGTCCATGCTGTGCTGGGTTTTTTGTCTTGAAAACTAGTTGGCAGAAGTGTGTAACACAGCCCTGAGGTATGCAGAAGCAGGGTCTCAGATTACAAGTGTGTGTGCGTTTCGGCAGGACCGGCTATTTTCAAAATGTTTTGCAGGGGCCAATAGTTGGGGGAGAATGGAGTCAGATTAACATGTCCCGAGGTGATTGGTTCCGGAGGATTGAACGCCCGTCCAATGAAGGGGAGGAGCCGAAGAGAGAATCGACGTCACATATTTTATAAATACTTGTAACCCGAAAGTGTGTATTCAGTTGTTGTTCGGCTCATAAATATATGTTTGAGTGACAACCCCAGCTGGAAGAAGCTTTTACATCTGATAATAAATTCTACTTAAACTTATTGGGAAAAACGATCTCTTTGACTTTTCTTCAAATTTTTGAACACGCAGGACTCGAGTTTCAAAAAGTCCATTACTTCTCATATGACTGTTATGCTGACGACACCCAGATCTACATCTCGTTGATACCACTGTAGCAGCTCGCATAACAGCCTGCCTCAAAGACATCTCAGCTTGGATGAAAGAGCCTCCAGCTGAACCCGGCCAAAACAGAACTACACGTGTTTCCAGCACACCCCACAGTGCAACACGATCTCACCATACAACTTGGCAATTCCACAATCACTCTCTCCGAATCAGCCAGGAACCTCAGAGTCATATTCGATGAACAGCTGTCCTTCAATGATCACATTGCAAAGACAATGCGATCCTGCCGATATGCCTAGTTCAACATTCGAAAGTTTAGACACTGTCACTGAGCATGCGGCAAAACTCCTTGTCCAGGCCCTGTTAATCTCAAGGATGGACTAATGCAATGCCCTCCTTGCTGGTCTTCCTGCAAAGGCAAAACCACTCCAGCTGGTGCAAAATTCAGCAGCACCAAAAAGGTCCCTTTTCATCTCTCTCCACTGGTTAACGGTTGAAGCCTGTATCAGATTCAAGTCACTGATGCTTGCCTACAGGACTATCACTGGATCTGCACCGGCATACCTTCAGGCCCTCCTACACTACCTACACCCCATCAAGAACACTGCGTTCAGCAAATGAGTGGCGCCTTGTATTGCCTTCTCATAACAGCAGCAATGCTTTCCCGCTCATTCTCCTTCACAACTCCCTTCTGGTGGAACATTCTTCCTAACTCGGTCCGGTCAACCACATCCCTCACAACCTTCAAAAAAATACTTAAAACCCATCTCTTCTGTGAATAGTTGACAGACACATGATAATAAAATTAATAAAAATAACCCTAAAAGTTAGTAAAAAACAACAGGTATTCTCAACAGGTATTGGTCTAGCTTTTGTTGAAACTAGTAGCTTTGTATTAGCACCTATTGTACTATTGCTCTTTTATGTTGCTCCCTGAACTCTTTGCAAGTCGCTTTGGTTCAAAGTGTCTGCTAAATGACTAAATTTTAAATGTAAAGACTACATTTACAACAATTTTGGCCATGACTGTATAAATCCTGAATTTTAAAGCTATATTTAAATGTTAAATGTAAATGTTAAATGCAAAAGTTTTATCTTTATCCTATACATAAATGCAAATCTTGTTTTAAATGCTGTGGCAGGCAGAAAGCAAAACAGACTTTTATATAACAGGTTTTATCCCCGGAGGGTGATTTATTAACGAAAACGAGTCGTGCACGGTGAGGTGAGAGCTGTGGGGGAATTTGCTTGGTGTCCAGTGTGCTTCCAGTCGTGTGTTGTCCCGGGGTGCGTGTAAGTGTCCTGTGGTGTCTGCCGATCGTTGGCCGCTGGTCTCTGTAAACAAGGAACAAATAGTCAAGTCAAGTCAGCTTTATTTATAAAGCGCTTTTTACAATTTTCATTGTTACACAGCAGCTGTACAAGAAAACATTGACTATAAGCAAAACATAAATGGTCAAAACACAGGTCAAATATCAGACACACTATAAATTCCTATATGCAGTGTTAATGAACCGCAAGCCTGTTTTTTTTGCGTGAAAAATGCTGGTGTGCGGATACAGCTGGGGATCATTAGGAGAGAAATTGAGCCCTCAGATTAATATTTTCACAGACCTGCTCAGATAAAGGATGGAAACTTCAGAGTTCACCTCAGCCTTTGAGTGACTGACAAAACTCGGGACTCACTAAACTCAGCACTCAAGAGGAACCATTTGCTTTTCATCAAAACAAAACCTCATTCTCATTATCACTGTCACAGTTTTCCCAGAAGGATTTTGGCTTACTCAAATCCATTTTGGCAAACTGTAGTCTTGCTTTTTTTATGTCTCTGTGTCAGCAGTGGGGTACTCCTGGGTCTCCTGCCAGTGTTTCATTTCATTTAAATGTCGACGGATAGTTCGCGCTGACACTGATGCACCCTGAGCCTTGAATTTCTTTGGAACTTGTTTGGGGCTGCTTATCGACCATCTGGACTATCCTGCGTACCTTAACTATTTAGATTTAGATTAAACATTTAGATTGAGCTTTAAATCTGGTGAAATTTGACAGGTTTTTGGTACACATTTCAATTTACAAACGGCGCCTCATAACATCAAATATATTCATTTTTGGGTGAACTGTCCCTTGGACTACATCAAGTGCAGAAGGCTATTGAATCCAGCATTGATGTGTGTTACCCTTTTTTCTTCATTGCAAAGCCATGAGCCGTTGTACACCAGTTGGAACCAAAACAAACTGAAAAAAACAAGGGAGGTTTCCATGACCATACAAAAAGTATATGACCAATTGCTAAATTGCATTTGAACTTTACTGTAAATCTTAAAGACAGTCCACCCAAAAATATAAATTCTGTTATCATATACTCACCCCAGGTTTTTCCAAATCTGTATGAATTTCTTTATATATAGAATATAGCGCATTCGTCCAAATACCTTTCTCTCTGTTTATCACAACAAGTATTCAGTGCTCTACACACAACTTATAAACAAGTCATATAATCATCCACTTATCTTGTGAGGTGCTTACCAACCTGTGTGCATTGTAGAGCAATTTGACCTTAGGAACCAGGAAACGTTTCTTAAAGTTCTGGTACCGTTAACGTCAGTTTAATTGTTGGTCCGAAAAATGCTATTTAACTGTGAAGAAATATCTGTTGTCTCCCCATTCAAGTAGATATTGTAGGACTCAATGATCTTTGCTAGTCTTGCGTGTTCAAAATTTGGAAGGATGAGGGGAACAGACTGTTTTAAAAGTAATAGAGTTTATTCATCAGATTTAAAAGGTCTTCACATTGATGGTTTGTTGCCGTCTCCATACGAGTCCAGTCAACAACACAAAAGAATATATATAGCACACAATATGGTTAAAACAAAGGTTATATGATTAAAACATATCTATTAAACTTTAATCATGTCACGTGGGAAAATACATTTGATTAAAACAAAATTACTCATCCATTTCTATATCGATTGATCTTAATTCCCACAATTCCCTCTCTTGACCTCGAAAGAGGTCACACATAATTTTCCTCTCCTTCTAACTCACTGGACAACAAAGGCATGATGTACTGGGTCGGGCCTTCTTTTGTCTCCTATGGACCCTACAATTGACATCACTAATGCTTTCCATTTCCCCAATGCCGGATTGTCCACTCCCGAGTGTTCCTTCATTTCAACAGACAAAGCTTTCAAACCTTCCAATGCCCTAGTTACTGATCCGTCTGGTGCCGTATTATTAGGGATGTAAGTACAACAAAGATCACCAAACATAACACATACTCCTCCCTTCTCTGCCAACAGCATGTCCAGAGCCAATACGGTTCTGGATGGCCATCAGGGAAGTTGGCGCTAGTTGCTCTGCTAAACCATCAACGGCATCCCTTGTCATATTTGCTAATCTCATCACATTATAATGCACATAATTAATCCTATCTACATTCTTGTTTGGGCTGAATGGAAAAAGAGCAGCTATTATTGGTATATTCTCAAAACCTGCTCCACTTGGTTTGCTAGTTTATATTCATCTGGTACTCCTCTTGGGATTCCTATCGTGTCGATATACGTGGGACTATTCAATGACAAATCTACACTTGAACCTATTGCTCTCTTTTTGAGGATGTGTCTCCTACGTCTTCTAGTCAATGTTGCTGAATTCATGGTTTCCGTTCTGACTGCTCTGTCACCTATCAGGGTTATCGGGGCTCCCAGTCTTACCATAGCACACACTCCCTTTGCTTCCTCAGGTCTAAACAATCTTCGATCTCCACAATAATAATGCAATCCCGCTCTAGCCCAGGTTCCTATTTTTGTCCCATTATCTTCTATTATCTGATCACACCACTCCTTGTTTATCTCACCCAGGTTGCTGGTTGGTGATTGACGTTAAATATCATAACATATATAATTCGCTTTCTGTGGTGTAAATGGACCTGTCTTCGAACGGTTTGTTATTGGTGGGAATATTGCTGCTAGTGTAGTAAATTTTTTTGGACTGGCCATCCTTGTTAGTGCCAGCATACACTCATAACCCCATGTATCGTTTTTGTACAATGGTGCGGGTTCACTATATAAATGGGGTCTTGCATTAGCACATCCTACACAATCATCTAACCTCTGTTCTCTGGCTGTGGTAATTATCCATTCCAGCCACAAATTATTTTCTCCATATCCTGTGGCTCTTTCTATCATATCTTCTGGTTTTAACATGGTGTAATCTATTTCTACTACTCCACTCTTTTGTTGTACCGAAACTGGCTCAGCTACTGTCTCATTTCTTTCCTCCTCAGGTGAGCTCTTCACAACAAATTTTATTACTGCTTTTCTATCCGTTCCTTGCATGTTCACCCCCATTATAAGGAAAAATTCCCTTGTATAATTGGTTGATCCCGTTCTGGTGGATATTGAAAGGGTGAGTGGATTTTGGCTTGCACTGTAATCTCTTTGTATTTTGAAATCAATTTTTGCCGAGGTACGGGTCCAAAGGCTGGGTTCTTTCGGGGTCCAACCACCGGTATATACTAATTACACTATTCCATGCCGGACACCATTCACTCATTAGGGTTCGCCTAGACTGGTGCGCCTTACAAACACTGTCCATATTCCAGTCCATGCATACATATATGTCGTAACCCCTCCATGAGCTATTTTTTCCCCCACAATTTATGACAGCGCATAGGTCGAAAGTAAATGATGTGGTCTTACCCCAAACATAGTTAACTACGAGTTGTCCACATGGTAACCTCGTATCGGCTATGGCTCTGTTGTGTCTCGGTTTCGATGTGGTGTTGTTGCTTTCCTGACCCTCAGTTAGGCTAACAATTATTCCCACTGTGACTCCTGAAATTATTAATAGGATCCCCGACAGCTTGCAGTTTTCCCACCGCTTCATCTCGTTACCCTCTCTAGTACTTTAAAAGGAACAATAAACACACTCTTGAAAATTAAAATGGTTAAACACACAGTATACTTAATGAAAATATGCGATTAAGAAAAGATATATGGTTAAAATCACACAAAATGTACTTAATTGTAAGGAATAAATGGTTATATGTTAATGAATATGACAATATGAAAATCACAATAGCAATAATGAATATTGATTATAAAGAATAATGGTTATACGTATTTCCACATCCGTGAACACTTCACTTAAAATTCGTTGTACTCGCTCAAAGTACAATTTGTCCAGACCACACCCTAGCCGGGGTGTTGATATCCCTGTCACTTTATTCTCAACATTATTTGCAGTTGTTGTTGGACTGGTGGTGTTGTGTTTTCACCTGTGGCTTCTTCAGCCTCTGGTTCTCCACCCGCACTTCCCCTCTCTTGGACCTGACTCCTCAGGTCCACACGTGTCTCAGTAAGATCCCTAGACGGGGGCTCGCAAGCTACACATGAGGTTAAATGAAACCAAGTGTCACCCTTTCCCTGTAATTTAACACAGTGTGATGTCCTCGCTGCCACCCTGTAAGGTTGTGACCACCTGGGCTCATTCCACTTCCTCCTGAATGCCCTGAGCCTCACCCAGGGTGCTGTTGCTGGATGGGGGTCTTCAGTCGGGGCTGGATTCACCTGGCAAGAAAAAGTCTTAATAAGAGCAGTGAGTTTATCAAAATACACAGTATAAGACAATGGTTTTACAGGTGCCTCAGTCAGTGCTGTCTTGGGAGCTGGAAACTGGCGACCTGTCAACAATTCAAAAGGGGTGAAACCTGTAACTCTGTTAACAGATGATCTTACCGACATTAAGGCCAATGGCAAGGCTGACAACCAATTTAATTTAGTCTGTGCACAGATTTTAGCCAATTTGAGTTTCAGGGTCAGGTTCATTCGTTCGACTTTACCTTGCCTGGCTGGATGCCAAACGGCACCGAACGCATGTGTCAGGCCTAGGACATGTTCAACAACTCTCAAATGCTTGTTTTTGAAGTGACTGCCGTTGTCTGCTCTTATACGGCGGGGGAACCCATAATGCGGTGTATAATGATTTATTAAACTCTTAATCACTGCCGTACTGTCTTCTCTTCCGACAGGATAAGCTTCAGGTCATCCAGTGAAATAGTCAACAATTTCCAGAAAATACCGTTTCCCGCGCACCTTGGTGATCATGTTTGTGAAGTCAATCACGATCTCATCTCCTGGACCACCAGTCAAAGGAAACGAACCTTTTGTTGGCTTAATCGTGGGTTTTACGTTATGTTCCTGGCAAATCTCACATGTACTCACATGTGCGGTGACCATAGCTCTTAAGAAAGGATGCCACCAGTGCTCAAGAGCTCTCATCATATGTTTGTCTCCTACATGGCTTACTCCATGAGCTTCTACCATGATAGAATAACACAGACTCGCGGGAAGCGCTGGACGTCCGTCCGGACCTTGCCAAAGCCCATCAGAGGCAAGGACGGCTCCGTGCTGTGCCCACACTGAGATTTCTTCAGGGGTACAGCGCTGATGCTCTTTATAAAGGTATTCTCTTGTGAACCTGGGCAACAGATCGGTCGATATTCTTTCTGATCTACAGAGCATCTGCGAGGGCACATAACCAGCAGCAGCCTTTGCCGCCAAGTCTGCTGCATCATTGCCTCTGCTCAAAGGACTATCTACCTTAGAATGACGAGTGCATTTAATCACTGCCACCTCCTTGGGGATCATCAGAGCCTCTAAAAGGTCTCTGGCTTCACATGCATGTGTAATTGGTTAACCAGAGGATGTGATAAAGCCACATCGTTGCCATAAGGGCATTTCAACATGTACAGCTGTAACAACATAAGCAGAGTCAGTATAGATGTTTACACGGTGCTCACCAGCATGATGCAAGGCTTTGATCACTGCTACCATTTCTGCTCTCTGTGCTGACTGCTTTCCTTCTAACCTTGCTGCATCCCTTGTAATCGTAGCGTCCCCTACCTGCTCTACTACTGCATATGCTGCTTTCAAACTTCCATCCTCTGCCCTGAAGCAGCATCATCGGTGAACAAGGTCATCACTGGTTCAGGGCCAACCAGGGGTTTCACACACAGACCTGGTCTGACCACTGAAGCCCTCTCTGTGATTGGGGCGCAATCATGCGGTTCACCGTCTTCTAACAAATCAGCCATGTTGATGCCATCGTGTGTGTACACAATATGGTCCGCGAGCAAAATTGCTGCGATGCGTCGCTGGCGCAAAGGGGAAAATGTGAATGACTCAGAATTAACGAAAGATGCGATTGAGTGGGTGGTTCAAACAACAAGGTGGTGGCCCATGACAATGTGAGAGGTTTTGTTCATTATCTTTGCCAATCCTGCGATGAATCTACTGCATCGAGGCTGTCTAACTGCTCAACACTGTCTAACAACATGCTAACGTACATCAACACTTTTCTACCCCCTTGGTCTTTCTGGTAAAGTATACCATGTGCACTGGAACCTGTCTCAGAAACGTCTAAATAAAACGGTAATCTGTAATCAGCACAGCTCAGATTAGCTGCATGTGCCAATTGTTGTTTCAGGTCGATGAACGTCCGTTCAGCTTCCTGTGTCCATTCCATTTCTGCTCTCAGATTCTTCATACCCTGCTGTACAGATCTTTACAAGATCTCTCAAAGGGGCTGTTAGTGAAACATACATTGGAATATAGTGTCTACTGTGACCTGTGAGGCCTAGGAATGACAACATCTCCTTAACCGTGGTTGGTTTTGGATGACTCAAAATTCCTCGTCTGTGGGCTGCAGTTAGCGTGGAGCCTTGTGGGGTGATCATGCGACCTAGAAATGTGACACAAGGTCTGCACAATTGCAGCTTTTCCTTGCTTACCTTGAAGCCACTTTTGTGTAATTGTCTCAACACAGCTTCGCTCCCCACCAGGCATCCTTGCTCTGTTTTGGCTGCCAAGAGGAGGTCATCAACATACATGATCAGCACACAGTCTTCAGGCAAACTGCAGTCTTGTAACTGTTGTTTTAGTGCATGATTAAAAATTCCTGGGGATGAAACAAACCCCTGGGGTAACCTGTTGTAAGAGTATTGACAATCCCTGTAAGTGAAAGCCACGCAAGCCTTGCATTCCTCCGCTAAAGGGATACAGAAAAATGCATTAGCTAAGTCAATACATGTAAACCAATTGTGTTCAGGTGTTATCACAGAAAGTGCAGTGTACGGGTTAGGCACTGTCAACGATGGTGTAGCCACAACAGCATTGATTGCTCTCAAATCATGTACCAACCTGTACTTGCTTGTGCCTGGTTTGGGCACCGGAAAAATAGGTGTGTTCCACCTAGACTTGTATGGTGTAATAACACCTCTCTCTAGGAGACCTTTTACTGTTGCGGCCACACCCTCGTCCGCCTCAGGTTTGTTGCGGTACTGTGGAATCCAGATGGGGTCAGGTGTTTTCAGCTGAAAGTAAACTGGAGACATATTACAAAAACCTACATCTGTTGGTCCCTGGGACTCTCTGCCATGGAATCTAGACACCTGCACATGCTCTAGAACTCCAGTGTCTCGTGTATAACCCCCTATCCAATAGGCTTTGTTCTTAGGTGAATATTTAACATTTGTTTTCTCTGTGGGCTCCCAATCCTGGGTGGCCAGTAATATTTTTGTAATTTTACCTAGCTCCCTGGCTTCATAGCTTGGGTGTAAGGCTAACGATATGTGAGGTGCTGCTGTGTCTGCCATCTCATACCATTTATACTGCTCTTCTGTCAGCTTCACTGGAGCTGCCACTCCTCCTTTACTCACGAAAAGTCCTGCTCCCTCCAATACCCATCTGTCGCCCTCCACTTCCTGGAACATTTCTTCATAATTGGTTATGTCATTTCTGTCATAAAATAATGTACAATGTAATGGGTCTATTGGGGGTTAATAGATGTCTAACGTGGAAATCCATGATCGGTAATTATTATACAATTCCATTGCTGTGCCCCACGGTGGGCCATCATCTAGTTTTACCCAGTAAAGGTCAGCTGCCTCCTCCTCACCACATGAGGTCAGCATCCACTGGCTGTCCGTCGTGTTACCTGAGAGGGAACAGTTAATAGTTGTACCATCTGGAAAAGTAACTATAACCCCTTCTGCCGAACACAGAATACTAGCCCCTAATTTTATCAACAGATCTCTCCCCAAAAGAGGAATGGGAGCATTGCTGGAGAAAAGGAACGAGTGTGATAAGCATTGATTTGCCACTGTCTTAGGCCAGTTTTCTACCCCCCCAGAGAACCCGACGACCGCCACAGTTATGTCACTCAAATCAGATTGTTTTATGCCGCCTGTGACAGTCGAATAGGTGGCTCCGGTGTCCTCGAAATGGTTTGTTGTTTACCATTAAAGTCATGAGAGGTTCAGCCCTTCCCCCCCTGTCAGTTCTCTGAAGGCCCCTTCAACAATCCCCCGCGCCACCCCCCGGGCCCCATGTTGGGTGCATAGGCGCCTGGAGGGTGGTGGAGGGTGTTGCCCCGGGTTGTATGGGGTTTGTGGTTCCCTGCTGCGACCACCCCTATCTGTGTGGTGGACTAAATGTCTCTCCCATACCTCGTTGCTGGCAATTGGAATGTCAGGGTTATTTTCCATCACTTGTTTAACACCATTAGGGGCACCTGCCATAACTGCTGCTCTAAATATGTCTCATGTGATAGGGTTGTTCAAACTATTTTCTTCCACCATCTGTTCCCACTCAGCCGCGCACCTGAAATAATAAGCAGCACCCGTCTCACCTGGCTTTATGCGAAACTTAATGTTTTGGTATACGGTGGGCGGCAATGGATAAAATTGTCTAAGTTCAACGCCCACGCTTGTGCACACTCCTGAAAAGGGTGTGTCATTTGGCGCTCTAAGGGTTTGGGCTTCGAGTTCAAAACTACCCATTTTAGAGGCTGTCAAAATCTGACCCAACAGACACCTTATGTCACCCAAAGCCAAAACGGTGCCATGACTGAAGGCGGTTAGTTTACTCAACCACCTAGAACCTCCTGATGTAGGTGGAAGCTTACTAGCAATGGCGGTCATGTCGCTGTGTAACCAAGGCTGGTAAGGCACCCCTGTCCTTTTGGCCAATAATGGCGCTTGTAGCCCTGTATACAATTGTTCCGCATGGTGACTCATAGCCTGTTCTCTTTGCTGTGGCTCGTTAGGGGGGTGATGATCAATTGAAACGTTAGACAAATCCTGCTCTCTTTCCCTTCCCCAGTACCTTTTGCTATTGGCTCTTCATCCATTACCATTGTTCCCTTAATACATACTGTGTGCATTGTGCTATGGACCTGTTGTGTGTTCAGGGCTAGATGCGCTTAAACTGCCCTCTTCATCTTCGCTTCCTTCTCCATTACTACTACCACCATTTCCCTCTGGAAGCTCCATGTGTTCTGCTTCATTGCTCATTGACTCATTCACCTACTCTCGTGCGGCACGTACCTGTCCTGTTACTACCCTGCCCAGGTATTTTACCTCTTGTCTAAGCTCTTCTAATTCTTTCACATCGCATTCTAGGGTTCCTTCTTTTACTTCAACCATAACCTGTTGTTTGCTGAGAGTTGAATTTGGTGGAGCGTATGGTGGGGGCTGACTGAGGGTTGGATAAAGTGGGTTGTACTTCTCCGGGGGGCGATGCTGGTGACTTATACTCATTGCTTCCTTTCTGCACTTCCTGTCTTTCTACTGTCTCTGAAACAATCACTTCCTCTGTCTTTGTTCTGTTCCTAGCTGGTGAGAGAGCTGTTGCTATGAGAGAAAATCGAGTCCACTTTCTTAACTGTTTTTCTAGTTTCCTCTCTTCATTTTTTCGTTTACCTGCATTATACCTCTGGCTTTTTCTCTGTCATTTCCATGTCTAATCAATCTACAATGGGCCTTTTTTTCCATATTTCAAATTTTAGGCGCCAATGGTACTTTCAACTTTTCAGCTTCTTTTTTGTTCCATGCACAATCCTCACACAAAGTTATCCAACATTCCCTGTGCAACCAATCAGGTCCTGTTGGACTCTTGCTAACCATGTTCCGTTCTCTGCAAGAACATCTGGCCAGAAATCTTCTGAAACCAGCCTTTGTTTGCAAGTTGAATTGCCTTCTGTGTCCATGTAATTAGACAAAATTTCAATGGTTATATAGCACACAATATGGTTAAAACAAAGGTTATATGATTAAAACATATCTATTAAACTTTAATCATGTCACGTGGGAAAATACATTTGATTAAAACAAAATTACTCATCCATTTCTATATCGAGTGATCTTAATTCCCACAATATGACTATGGTCTTGCTATGAATGAAAAAGCTGCCCGGAGGCATGGCTGCTGAGTGCCACGATGTTCCTAAACTGAGTTTGGTGGTACTGAATTAGTGTGCAATGGCTAATGGGTACATTTCTGTAAAATCTTTCAACTCAGACTGCCCGAAATCTGCAGACTAGCTGTCACGAGTGAAGCTCCTGCTTCGCTTCTCGATCGCCACTAGAGGGAGACATCTCCAGAGTATTAACATTTACCCGGACTCCACTTCCCATAGACCCACATACCGGAACTAATTGCACTTGCACCTGAACCTCATTGGACTGCCTACTTAAACCTCTCACTCATTCACATTCACTGCGAAGTCTTGTTTTGCCCTGGCACCAATTCTGAGCGTTATCCCGTGTATGTTTATCCCGTGTATGTTTATCCCGTGTATGTTTATCCCGTGTATGTTTATCCCGTGTATGTTTATCCCGTGTATGTTTATCCCGTGTATGTTTATCCCGTGTATGTTTATCCCGTGTATGTTTATCCCGTGTATGTTTATCCCGTGTATGTTTATCCCGTGTATGTTTATCCCGTGTATGTTTATCCCGTGTATGTTTATCCCGTGTATGTTTATCCCGTGTATGTTTATCCCGTGTATGTTTTGGAGAGTTTACTTACTTGTTTGCTGCCTGCCCTGATCATCCGCCTGCTTTGTGACTACGAGATTGCCTTACCCTTATATATGTGTTTGCTGGAGATTGACCTTGCCTGTACGACAACGATTGTGAAGATTAAAGTGTGCAAATGGATCCTCAGCCTTCTGGTGTTCCGTTACACTAGCACATATTTAAGCAACTTTTCCTTATATTGTATTCTGTAGTTATTGACTGTATATCCTCCACTTGCTAATTGCACTTCCGGTTAGACCTAAACTACATTTCGTTACACTGTACTTGTATATGTGTAATGACAATAAAGTTTAATCTAATTTAATCTAAAACTTTTGTCGACCTGTCCAGATTGCAAACTGGGTCAAAAACCTGAGCTAATATTTGAAGTGTATACCAACCTAAAGGTGTCTGTAGCGAGCAGGGCGGGATGAGAGCCATGAGGGAAAGGCGCGAGGCCGTGCATGTGAGTGATAACGAGTGTCAGCTGTGCGTGCACCGTTCTCACATCTCTCACGGAGGAGCTTTGGGAGCATAAAAGGACGATCAACAGGAGTGTATGACAAGAGGACCATGGGTGTATTCCAGAAAGCTGGGTTAATTTACCATCAGATTAACCCTGAACTGTGGGTTGATTAACCCAAAACCTGCTTACTCTGGGTATGTCGGTTCCAAAACACTTGTGTCGAGTTAGTTTAATCAACCTACTGCTAATAACCTTGAGTTAATGCGCGCGCACGGAGAACATATCAAGGCATTTTCAATAGAACGCCGAATAAAGGAGTCACCATGGAAACTAAGGGTGAAAAGTTACGTGCCGCGTACTTCTCCGAAGCGGAGTTAGAAGTTTTAATGTTTGCTTATGAGGAGTTCAAGCCCATTATAATGAAAAAAAGTAATACAGCTGCATATGCGAGGGACAGACAATTGGCTTGGCAAAAAATAACTGACAGAGTCAATGCGTAAGATTGTTTTTATAACATTGTAAATATGCTTGCATTTTGTTAATTTGGAAAGTTGAACAATTGTCTTTTTGAGCATGTGGCATGACTCGACAAGCATTTACTTTTCTCTACATCAGTTTCTTAAGAATACAGTGCAATGTATATTGACAAGAAATATTTAGGCCTCTTGTTTTATAAGGTGTAATCCTTCTGGAGCCAAAATAACTCTTTCCAAGTCAAAATGAAACACAAAAGCATTCTCCAAAAAGGTAATATTTTATTTTAACTGTTGTAAGATCAATGTCTTAAGTTACTTTTACAGTATTCTTCCTATATAGCTAATAGAAAGAAGGCTGAGGCCCGTCTAACCTCCACCTCATCTGAGGAGTTGGCTCTTTCGATTAATAAAGGTCGCCCTGTGGTCGATGGGATTCCAGAGGGCACTTCGTCAGACTTTGCTACCTCCCACAACAACTCAAGTGACTTGGTACAATGTAGGTAAACCATATTAGTACTTATGATTATTTAGTCATACGTTTGGACAAAATGATCATTACCTCTTGTCATTAGGAAGAAGGCTAAATGATGTATACAGTAATCTGTATTTTTTATTCTTGCATGTTCCTAATGCCTTTATTCAGTGTCTGTCATACTTTAGTAATTTACACATTGGGTATATTTTTTTCTTGCAGTTGCTGATGGACGCATTGTATTATTGGATCCTCCTGAAACCACACAGTCTGTCACAATTGTTAGTGATGCATTTTAAGAACCAGTTGCTTTTAGATCTTTCAGTTTGTCTGCCAGACAAAGTAACCTTGCATATTTCCACTCTAGGATGATGATGAAGAAACCATATCTGCTGTGACGGAATTAGAAAGTGCTAGGAGACCCACAGAGGTATGATGCATATACTGGACAATGCATAGCTTTTTAGATGGAGTGACAAATGTGTAATTTGTCATGTGACAGAATCTAGCTGGGGATGTACATGCAGATGAGGGTCCATCTACCTCTACACATAATCTTAGCAGTGTAAGAACTTGTCCCTGGTTGTCCTTATTTACATAATGTTACTATGTGGCAGATTTTCTCCTTCAACCATCTTATTTACTTTGCCTTCCTAGTTGTCTGCAAAGGAGCTGTATAAGGTCCATCTATTAAGGCAAATTAAAAAAACGGACATGGACATGGACCTTATGCAGCTTCAGCTAGAGGAGAAAAGGCTGGCCATTAAAAAGGCCAACCTTGAAATAGAACTACTGGAGCATCGCCTTAAGGTGAGAATCATATGTGAACATTAATCTGTTATTTTTTGTGTGTGTGTATAAAGTAATAAATACAAATCTGTCATGTCTCTTTTATTTCAGGATATAAAGAAATAGAACACATTAAATAAAGTGATTTTGACAAATCATGTCTCTAAGCATTCTGCCATCTCTGTGGTCTGCTAGATTCAATGGGTGTTGTTCTAGGTCATCTTCATCAGGACAGGGGGGATGCCTCTCTCCTCTTATTGTGGCAATGTTGTGAAGTACCACAAAAGCAACTGTGATGTCACATGCCCTATTTGGAGTGACCCTGAACCCACGCAGACACTGAAACCTTGCCTTCAGAATGCCTATTGTCATCTCCACCTTGGCCCGTGTTCTGCTGTGAGACTGGTTGAAGCGTGTCTGTGGTCCGGCCTCAGGATCAGGGTAGGGTGTCATCATATAGGGCAGGCAAGGGTATCCTCTGTCTCCCAGCAAATAACCATAGAAGTGTCCTGTAATGTTTGAGGTGCTTTGTAAATGTAATAAAGACTACAAGCATTTGTCTAACAAAACGTACCCTGTTGAAATTTGTTGCACAGAGATGACTCTCTAAATATTCTGGCATCATGTACAGACCCAGGCCATTTTGCCTCAACATTAGTGATGAGGTGAGTTGCATCACATATTACCTGTGAAGAACAATAAGTTTATTATTTGTAACACCAAAATTAAGGAGCCAAAATATAGCCATTACCTGACACATTGATGCTATGCACAGACTTCCTATTAACATAGTCTCCCTCATGGATTGATGGAGCTTTACTAGGAATGTGGGTGCCATCAATGCACCCAATCACGTTTGGGAACCCTGATATTAAGATTAAGAACAAGTTTAAAAAGTCTGTGTAGCCTTTACGTGTATGTGTGTGCAGTCAAAATAAACCTATTAAGAAATGTCATTTAATTGAAGTAGATGACAGAATTTCTGAGAGCAAACCTGCCACCCTGTGGAATTCTTCTTTAATAAAGCGCACAGGTTTATGGCCAGGGAACTGTACAAAAGTGTAGAAACCGTTTCAGTGCCATGCATACTGTACGAACTGCTCTACACACTGTTGCCTTTCCCACATGCTCTGCATCGCCCACATTGTAGAGAAAACTCCCTGTAGCAAAAAAGCGCAGAGCAATACAAAGAATTTGTTCGCCGCCAAGTGCTGACCCGCGGTTTGTCACGTTTGAGATGTGTGGTTTTAGTAGGTTTGTTAAATAAATTAACGACTGCCTAGAAAAACGATAGCGCTCCTGCAAATATTCGTTAGGATAAGAAAAGACATCGATACGTGGTCTTATCACCCTCTCACGGCGAAAAACCCCCCGTATAATCTGTGCCTCTACGTCCACAGGGGAGTAGAGCGCACTCTCTGGAGTACCCCCCGGCCTGCGTGGGGCGATGGGGTATGTGTCTAGTAGGGTAGGGACAAGAGCCATGAGGGAAAGGCGCGAGGCGTGCACCAGTCTCGCATCTCAAATTGGATGTGCTTCGGGAGCATAAAAGGATGAGCGACAGGTGTGTATGATGAGAAAGGATCAGGTCTGGAGTTTATGTTGTCTTTTGTTATGTTTGTATGGCTGGCAGTCGAGCGCTGTTTTTTAAATGTTTGCCGGTTCCCGTCTCCTTCCTTCCTCTTATTGAATCTTGTTACAGTGTCTGAATATGTTGTCATGTGCACTTGACTTTATTGACTTAATTTACTTGGTTAATTGAAACATGTATACATTTTAAAACAGAACATATAACTTAAATAATTAGACATTTCATTTTATCAACCTGAAAACTGATCTCAGGCAAACTGTGTCAGTACTAAGGTCAATAAGATAGAATCAGTACATCCAAAGCAGATTCTAGATGTTCTTATAATGTCAAACTTAGGCCCATGGGTGTGAAAAGAGCAGTGATAAACAGAGATTAGCACTCTGAAATGTACCCTTTCTATGCCAGTGACTGTGATCAGTGTGTTCGGAGCTCTGCATCCATCACAGAGATAAAACAAAGCCACGCAGGGAGGCCACTGAGCTCAGCAGAGATTGACTGAACAGCCTCCATCAATGATGGATTTGTTTACTGATGTGAACAGCTTGTTATGAAAGAGGACAACAATATATGTATTCAGTATTTGTAAGCGTTGATCAATCAAATCCCTGACTGATAACCGGTATGCATGGACAGAAATTCTTAAAGGCTCTCTAAAGGTTTGGATATGTTCCAGTCGCCTGATAGGGCCCTGCAAAGTGAACATCACAGGTGAGCCATCTTAAGTGAGATTCCACATCGCATTTGGAAGTACTGTATTCCAAAGGTCACTGCATGAAGGTTACTCTGAACTCAACTTTATTTATATAGCGCTTACAATTTCATTGTAATGTTATGGAAATTTCTAATCTTGCTTCATGATATGTCTATGTTTTCGGAATGTTATCATGTTTTTTCTCAATACGCGTCATACCACTCTGCCTTTGCCCTCGAGCAGGGGCCAAGATGTTCTGTTTGGAATAACGGGCATCACTTCTCGTAAACCAATGCGGGATTCTTGCTAGGGGCAAAGGGAGGGGGTGTCACGTGTTAATATATACTCTGTGTGCAGGAGGAAAGAGCGCCTTTTCTCTGCACCTCATTGCTTATGATGCAGATTAAACGACAATAAAATACTTTGCAAAGTACTTCTATTTTTCTCTGTGTATTGCGTTTGTCAAAATTGACTCATCTAGATTAAGGAATAAGATAATTCCATGACAGTAACAAAGCAGCTGTACATTAAATGTTTTGCTTATAGTCAAAATGTTCCAAGTTATTCAAGTAAAAAACTAACGGTGAAACACAGAAGACAGACATGCACACACAGGTTCAAACACATCCACATACAAAACACGGACTCACGACTGCACACACAGAATACACACTTACTAACACACACACACAGACGCCCGCGCACACACACACACACACGCACAGGGGTTATCACAAAGAGGGTAGTGCATGTGAAGGACTGTAATACAAGGGCAGCTCCCTCAGGTACTGAGGAGCTAAACCATGTATGGCTTTATTTTAAAGTAAATGCGATGCTTTATAGGTAACCAGACTAATATGCTCATACATTTTTGTATGTGTAAAAACTCGACATATAGACAGAGAAGTATCTGGGAGAAGGGGAAGCACAATTTGCATGATTTGCATATGTGATTTGCATGATTGAAGAAACGTAATACTGTTTATGTCATTTGTCTTTTTGAAAGATGAGATATTTCTCATTAAATAATGTCTCCAGCAAAAACCGTGCGAAGACATTAGCCAATGGGGTTTGAGTGCAGGTTCTATCAGAGCGTTTTTTTTTTCTGGTTGAATGTACTACGCCCTTCACTGAACAAACAATGATCCGATCAGTCATTTGTTTGTTTAAAAGACAGAATATACAAGGATAGATGTAGGCTGATAAGGAACAGTGCAAATGAGGTCTTTAAAAGGTTGTCACTGCCTGTATTCTGGTAGGTCTTGTGTACGACATAATGTCTCTGGTGATTAATTGAGGAGGTCATCATTATGTGAGTGTTTTTGCTTCGTTTTCATCATTTTGTGTGTTTTATTTCTCTCTAACTGTACATGAAGATTAAAAATTGTACTTATGTTGATGCTTTCTTTGTACAGTATCCCGACTGCCGTATTTTTTACATATACTTGTTTTGATGTACACTTTGTGGGTCAAGAACCAGTTTTTGTATCGCCTTTTTGCGCAGAGTTGTGTGTACTGAATACAAATTTCTGAACAATCAGTTAATCTTAGTAATTGAATAAACCACAAAAGTAAATATAGTGAGGTGGGACGAGAGCCAGGATTCGAGTCCGGTGCGTGAGTGATAAAGAGCGTCAGCTGTACGCCCACGGTCTCTTATCATGGAGGAGATTGGGAGCATAAGAGGACGAGGGACCGGACCGCCAGGGACCCGTTTCAATAAGGAGGTTCAAGCAACACTGAGTTAAAATGTGAACTCTGAGTTGATTTACTCAGATAATCGCTACTCTGAGTTTTCGGTTTCAGAACAGCTGGTTTCAATGAGTTTAATCCACTCTGAGTAAATTCACCCTAGGTTACACGCGTTAACCGCGGCTTTAAAAAGCCATCATCAATTGAGCGAAGATAACACGATTCACCATGGCAACGGCACGTGAGTAAAAGCGCTCCGTTTATTTCTCGCCAGTTGAATTGGAGGCATTGTTACAAACATACAGCGAATATGAGCACATTTATAGAAAGAAGAGCAACAGAGCCGCAGCAGCAAAAGAGAGAGAATCGGCGTGAGAGAAAATTGCTTTACATGTCAATTCGTAAAGTTTAATTGCTTTGTGTGTGTGTGTGCGTGTGCGCATATCTATGCTTTTTGTCATGTAGGTGCAATCCGTCTGAAATAAAAAGAACATGGCAGCAGCTGAAAATGAAATATAAAAACATAATTCAGTCCGGTGAGTTTAAATGCTCTTGCTAGTAGAATGCCTGACTGGGAAATGTTTGATATATTTAATAAACTGGCCTTGAAAGTTATGAGGGTATGAGAACCGAGCACTGTGGCTATAGAAGACAGAAAACTGGCCATGCTTGCACCTGCTCCCCCACGAAAATCATGGCTGGTCTTTCTAAAACATGTTTGTAAGACAGCTATGTACCCAATTATATTTATTTATTATCTTATTATCTTATTATCTACAATTATTATCTTACTTCCAGAGGTTGCAGCAAGACCACATTTATTTGATCAGCCTAATTCAGAAAGACGTACACCATTCATCTGCAATCCCATGAAACTCCTCTTTGATGGCTCTCACAGGTTTGTGGCGTGTTTGATATACCTCGCGTTCTGAAACTGAAAACCCAGAGTATCCCGTTTTCTGGGGTTAACTTACTCTGAGTTTGCACTTACCCTGCTTTCTGAAACAGGTCCCAGGCCTGGACATTATGTTGTGTTTTCTTGTTTGTTTATTTAATTAAAAGTATTTTACGTTCGCCGGTTCCCGCCTCCTTCCTTCCTTTTATTGAAGGTGTAACAGTAAATTTAACCCGTTAAATGTGTTCCGAGTGGTAAATTTAAATCCCTGGTCACATATAGACTAGGCCTTTGTCACAATATAACGTGCCGTTATTTATAAAATGCACAATATGTAACTATTGAAATTATTATATTGCAATTATCACGAACATGGGTTAACAGTTAAGAAGACACATAATATAAGCAAATAACATTTTGTCACTTCACAGCTGGAGTGTATCATCTTTCACATTATCAATGTAATAATGTCATCATGCTCTAAATCACCATTGTCTTGTTTTACGATATAGCACAAACAAATACTGTCAAGCAAAGTGAAATCTCCTACTGAGTGTGTATATGCAGCATTGAGATCTTCATAGGGATCCTGTCAATTGGAGCTCAGCAACTGAAAAAAGGGCTGGATGCAGAATACACTCAAATCCCCTACCTACATTTTTCTTCTGGATTTTTCTTCAAGGTTCATGGTGTTTCTTATCACACAATCATCAAGTATTGACTTTCAATTGAAACACTTCAAACTTGTAATCCCTCTGCAGATAAAACAGTTCAAAACACTTTTATTTTTCTGTTCTGAACTCTACAGGTCTGTAAACGCTATAGTTAAAGAAACAGTATTACCACAGTGAAAACATATTTTTATACCACCAAGGTGAGCAATGCACCTAACACTCGGCAGCTTTTCAAGACCTTTAACTCTCTTCTTTGCCCCCCCTCCTCTGCCCACTACCTCTTTGACTGCTGAGGACTTTTCACTTATTTAGCAAACAGTTCTCTGCACTGAAGACCTCGGTACGCACTACCCTCACCCGACTTCTCTCCCGCCACCCCACCACCTCCCATCTCCTTCAGGCCAGCACCCTCACACCTTCACTCACACACATCATCAACACCTCCCTGCTCACCGGTACTTTTCCATCCACATTCAAACAGGCCCAGGTCACGCCCCTACTCAAGAAACCCACATTGGACCCTGCGATTACGACAGTTAAAATCCTGTCTCTCTCCTCTCTATTATTGCGAAAACTCTTGAAAGGGCAGTTTTCAACCAAGTTCCCTCATATCTATTGTAACACTAATGAGGATGTAGGCCATCTGGCAGGTCGCGTTGTCAGATCACGCTAAACACAGGCCCTGTTGTTCCACAAGCATACCAACATAAGTTTATCCTGTAGACGCCACAATGTCTGCAGCAGAACTGTTGACCAGTCAGTTTTATTGCCCTCAGGAGATAGCCGATCTCCGCGTGACTTTTATTGCCCCCCCAAATGGCCCAAGCCAGAAGATCTCCGCACTGCGCACACACATAGTCCCCCAAACACACGCGGACTGCATTTACGCACACACCAAGAAATCCACAAGGATCTTCCTTTGACCATATAAGGACTTCTTGAACAATAAAAAACACCTCGAGACTGTATTAAATGTATATGTTTATGATTCAATGTTTTCAAATGCTATACATAAAACAGCCATGACGTTAACTGTATGTTCAATGAACCCTGTATGCCGGTAACTGTGATAATCATGCATCTACGTATTCTTGATGCACAGAATCCTAGTGTTTGATACCTCTTTAATCACAAAAACTCGACTGTATAGAATCTCGTTTAGAAATTACCACACGATGCATTATTACAAAAGTACCAGCTTTCTGAGGGTAAATGCATCTTTTCGCTACCCTCATTAAATTAGCCAAGAGGATGGACCCCGCAAAACAAAGAGAATTCTTCCCGCCTCGATCTCTTATATCTGATTGGGCCATCGTAAAAGAGAGGTGGCAGCCAATCTTATCTATAAAAATAGATGCCGAACGTCAATCGTGGCATTCCGCCAAAAGAGAAAACAGCTCCAACTCCCAAGAACATCTCCAGGAGACCTCTACGGCCAGACCCTTTTTCAAGAAGTTTTCGTTGCTTTTCTGTAACTTTCGTTTCGTTTATAACTTCCTTTATTTGGTCATCTAAGTTCGACTAGAAGTTCTGTATAGCCGCGAGCAAGAACGGACTCCCGTCTAATTATCACTTAGCAACCGCGACCTTGCTTTACGCAGCCTGGAGCCACACCCCACAGGCCCCGGAAAGGACTATTGAACGCCGCAGAACATTTGAACCCCGATACACACACATTCGAAGCAGAACAAAGCAAGTATCTTCTTTTACAATCAAACTGCATTTAAAGGTCGTCTAATTGCTCGCTTTCGGGGATAATTTAAACTGTTTGAGGTCTCTTGTAAAGAACGGAGTGAAACGTTGTTACTCTCTCTTTTTCTCTCTCTTTCCTGTTACTATTTCGTTTAGTGCCTTATTTGTTTCGTTTTACTATACATATATGTCTGTGCATATTTACTCTGTGTGAAATCGTAGTGTTATACCCTCTAGTTGTGTTTATTAAAATCCCAAAAAGTACATTTGAACTGAATCTGTTATTTGCACCACATACTCGAAGTCAATGAAAATAAGATATTAACGTTACCTGCGCTTTAGTTTATTACTATTTCAGTAATATAAACTGTAAGAACCTGGGAAGTATTAATTTGTCCTGATCAGAAAATTAAGGCTACTTAGACGTTCGTAAAGCAGTAATCCCTTATTGAGAATTGAGTGGGAAGTCTATAACTATAGTTTGCAGGACAAACGAAGTAGTCAGATAACTTAAAGCAATTCTATAGAGGTTACTTGTACTTAATTAAACATTTTTCCTTATCGGGAAAATTGAGATTTATTATGAACGACAAGCAAATTATATTCATAAATCAATGAATATTTAATCCATTTGAGTTGATCTTTCCCCAAGACTCATTGTCGCTACACTATCCCAGAACAATCTACTGGATGACAAGCAGTCTGGCTTCAAAACAAACCACTCCACTGAGACTGCACTGCTATCAGTCACAGAAGCACTGCGGCTAGCCAAGGCGGAATCAAAATCCTGATTCTGTTAGACCTATCTGCAGTGTTTGACACGGTCAATCAACAGATACTGTTAGCAACCCTGTCATCCTTAGGAATCTCAGGCTCCCCTCTCTGATGGTTCCAATCTTACCTCTCCGGCAGATCATTCAAGGTGTCATGGAGGGGCTTGCTGTCCACTGCTCATCACATGATCACTGGGGTCCCTCAGCGTTTAACTCTTTGTCCTGATCCAATTCAATTAAATTCAAATTTATTTATATAACACTTTTCACAATGTGCATTGTTCCAAAGCAGCTTTACAGGGGAAAATAGAAACCAAAAAACACAAAAAAGGTAAAACACATGAAACTGTGTTAATATATAACTAGTTAAATTATTCTAGTAAATAATATGTAATGTCAGCAGTCTCCTGGTCGTTTATTTAGCATATTTGCATTAATGAATGCTTTGCTGAAAAGATGTGTCTTTAATCTAGATTTAAATTGGGCGAGTTTGTCTGATCCTCGAATAGCGTCGGGAAGGCTATTCCAGAGTTTAGGTGCTACCTATGAGAAAGCTCGATCCCCTTTGGTGGATTTAGTTATCTAGGTGTTATCTTAGAGAACGTGATGGCTTGTAGTGTGATAGAAGCTTTGTTAGGTAGGCAGGGGCTAAACCTTTTAAGGCTTTATAAGTGATTAAGAGAACTTTAAAGTCAATACGATAGTTAATGGGTAGCCAGTGTAGGGTTGATAACATTGGGGTTATGTGATCGTATTTTCTGGACCTGGTAAGAACTCTGGCAGCTGCATTCTGAACTAACTGTAGTTTGTTTATTGATGATGCAGGACAGCCACGAAGTAGTGCATTACAGTAGTCAAGTCTTGAGGTCATAAATGCATTAATAAGATTCTCTGCGTCAGCAACTCACACATTATTTTTCTTAATTTGGCAACATTTCTAAGGTGGAAAAAGGCAGTTTTTGTGACATTTGAGATGTGATTCCGAAATAACAGGTTGCTGTCTAATATAACGCATAGATATTTTACTGTATTTGTTGGAGTAAGAGTACATCCTTCAACTTGCAGGTTATAATCATAAATATTACTTATCGGACCAAATATTTCGGTTTTATTAGAATCTAAAAGAAGGAAATTACAAGTCATCCAATGTTTTATATATTCGATGCACTCTGCTAATTTGGATAGCTGGGAGGAATCATCCGGTCTTGATGAGATATATATCTGGGTATTATCTCCATAGCAGTGGATGCTAATTCCATGTTTTTTAATAGAGTGAAGAATAGCAAGGGTCCTATAACCGATCCCTGAGTTATCAAAAATTTACTTGCGTTAGATTTGATGATTCCCTATTTAAATGTATAGAACTGATGTCTGTCTGATAAGTAAGATCTGAACCATTGTAGTGCCTCTCCCTCAATATTGGTATAATTGTGCAAGCGATCTAGAAGTATGTTATGGTCTACAGTATTGAATGCAGCACTAAGGTCAAGCAGGACTAGAAGTGAGATGTTACCTTTATCTGATACTATAAGCAGGTCGTTTGTCATTTTAACGAGCGCAATTTCAGTACTATAATGCGGTCTAGAGCTTGAACTTGAAATTTTTCGTGTATGTCATTGTTACAAAGATCCATAAAAGGGAAGGAAGGAGGCGGGAACCGGCGAACTTTTAACAAACTTGAATAAAATAAAATAAACAATAACACGGAAGTAAAGGACCGGCAGCCACCTCACAGTCGACTGACGGCCCCAAGAAGATAAACACAAACTTAACACATGTCCGGTCCTCTCTCGTCATACACTCCTGTCGCTCCTCACTTATGGTTCATGAGCTCCTCCGTGTGAGATGCTAGACTCGTTATCACGCACGTGACCCCTCGCGGTTCTCGTCCTGCCCTGCTCGCCACAGTAATTATTTTGCAAGAAAGAGCGTAACTGAGTGGGCACTACTTTTCTAGTATTTTTGACAGGTAAGGGAGATTTAAAATCGGTCTTTAGTTTCCTAGTTCGTTGGGGTCCAAGTTAGGTTTCTTGATAAGAGGCTTAATGACGGCTATTTTAAAGGGTCCTGGGTCATGGCCTAGATTATTTGATGAGTTGTGTCATGATTCTGCCTTCTCTTGTCTTGGTTTTCTGGTCTAGAGGCAGAATCATGACGGACCCACGTGTTTTATGTGGAGAGAAACATATTATTGTCAATCAGGACATAATATGCGTTCTCTCCTGTCTCGTCATTTGGCCCCGCCCCTCTCGTTTCTAGTATAGCTTTCCTCCTGTGTCTCATTACCCACACCTGCCCATCGTTATCTCCTTTGTTAGTCTCCCTATATATATACCCTCTTGTTTATAGTCTTGTTGCTCGTTCGTTGTAAATGTTTCCTTGCGTGTACCTGTACCTTGGCTCGTGTTCATGTTCCCTTGTAGTTTGAAGTCTTTACTTTCTGTTTTTGTATTGTGCCTCCGTTCAGTTTTCCCCCCATTGTGGGTGTATTATTTGTAATTTGCAGTTTTATTTAGTATTAAACTCTTTTACCCCGTATTGCTGCCTGCGCTTGGGTTCTTCACTACCTGTTCCGTGACAGAACGAACGAGCCAAAACAGAACCCAGCAGCAGCATGGACACTGGCCGGTCTAGCTTGGCCCGCCGCCTCTGCAGCCTTCGCCAGGGAAGTGAGATTGTGGATGATTATGTGGAGAGGTTCCTGGACATCGCAGGACAGGGCGTCTTCGGGGAGGAGGAGCTGGCGGTGCTGTTTAACACCGGTCTCAGAGAGCCACTCTCTCGATCGGAGATGAGGGCGATGAGGCCGTTGGACTTCGACGCTGTGTGGGATGCCGCCACAGGTCGTTCGTGGTCCACGACCTCATCGAACTCCTTTGACTCATCTCCGCTGGTTGCGATACCAGAGAGTGGTCCTCTGCAGATCAGGAATGTGGGCATCGCCACGCACCACTCCCCAACCTCTGCAGCCTCTCCACAACCGCCCAGTCTCACTGGCAAGCGAGGGAGACGGGAATCCTGGGGGTCCTCGTTTGAGACCTCCAATCCCGAGCCGCTCATCCCATTCTCTTCATTCCTGCAGCCGGCCTCCAGGCGGGGGGCTCGGCTGAAGAAGAGGCAACGGAGGGCGGCTCGAAGGGTGGTCCCGTCGATCCCGGTGGTCCCGTCGATCCCGGTGGTCCCGTCAAATCCGGTGGTCCCGTCAAGTCCGGTGGTCCCGGTGGTCCCGTCAAGTCCGGTGGTCCCGGTGGGCTTCCAGCCGGTGTCTCAGCCGGCCTTCCAACCGGCCTTCCAGCCGGTGTCTCAGCCGGCCTTCCAACCGGCCTTCCAGCCGGTCTTCCAGCCGGTGTCTCAGCCGGCCTTCCAGCCGGTGTCTCAGCCGGCCTTCCAACCGGCCTTCCAGTCGGTGTCTCAGCCGGCCTTCCAACCGGCCTTCCAGTCGGTGTCTCAGCCGGCCTTCCAACCGGCCTTCCAGTCGGTGTCTCAGCCGGCCTTCCAGTCGGTGTCTCACTCGGCCTTCCACCCGGCCTTCCAGCCGGCCTTCCAGCCGGCCTTCCAGCAGGTCTTTCAGCAGGCCTTTCAGCCGGTGTCACAGCAGGGGACTCCTAGAGCCTCTATGACTCCCCCTAAGACTGTTCCACCCAATCCATGCCCTTTTGGACTGCCCCCTAGGCACTCTTTGCCTCCACCCCCCTCCCTTGTTTGTTATTTTTATTGTCTCACCCCAACCCTTCTGTTATTATTTCTTGTATGCCCCTAGTCATGTTTGCTATGTTCTGTTGGTTTATGTCTGTTACCCAGTCTGTCTTGTCTTGTTAGTTGCTCCCTTGGTGAACGCCAGGAGTCGTTCATTAAGGGGGGGATTCTGTCATGATTCTGCCTTCTCTTGTCTTGGTTTTCTGGTCTAGAGGCAGAATCATGACGGACCCACGTGTTTTATGTGGAGAGAAACATATTATTGTCAATCAGGACATAATATGCGTTCTCTCCTGTCTCGTCATTTGGCCCCGCCCCTCTCGTTTCTAGTATAGCTTTCCTCCTGTGTCTCATTACCCACACCTGCACATCGTTATCTCCTTTGTTAGTCTCCCTATATATATACCCACTTGTTTATTGTCTTGTTGCTCGTTCGTTGTAAATGTTTCCTTGCGTGTACCTGTACCTTGGCTCGTGTTCATGTTCCCTTGTAGTTTGAAGTCTTTACTTTCTGTTTTTGTATTGTGCCTCCGTTCAGTTTTCCCCCCATTGTGGGTGTATTATTTGTAATTTGCAGTTTTATTTAGTATTAAACTCTTTTACCCCGTATTGCTGCCTGCGCTTGGGTTCTTCACTACCTGTTCCGTGACATGTTGATAATGCTATAAATGGGGTCAATTGCAAAGGGTAGTAACTCTTTTAATAATTTAGTTGGTATGGGGTCTAATAAGCAAGTTGTAGGTTTAGCAATAAGTTTTATTAAATCTTCCTGTTTTATAGGTGAAAAACACTGTAGCCTTTCTTTTGGGGCGATGGTTGGTACTAATTCATTGGACAGACTTGGAGGTTGAGTTTTTACTATTTTGTCTCGTATGATTTCATTGCTACCAAGGTGCGGT
The DNA here is from genome assembly GCF_947034865.1 of Barbatula barbatula. Classification (NCBI taxonomy): domain Eukaryota; kingdom Metazoa; phylum Chordata; class Actinopteri; order Cypriniformes; family Nemacheilidae; genus Barbatula; species Barbatula barbatula. Next base: position 16,898,397 of record NC_136778.1, on the reverse strand, counting down.
GGAATATCCAGGTCAGACGATGCCTGTTTATTTGTTAATTTAGCAAATAAAACGTCTCGGTTACGTATGTAACCTCCGTTCCCTGATGGAGCGAACGAGACGTTGTGTCGAACCGACGGATGGGGTTTGACTTTAGAACCTATCTTATTCTGACTATTTTGAAAAGGCCAATGAAATTGGCGAATGAAATTTGCATGCCAGGCTCCGCCCCGGATATGCGGGTATAAAAGGGAGACGGCGTGCTGCATTCATTCACCTTTTGTGCTGAGGAGTCTGAGAGCATCTCTTGACTGCTGCAGCGGGCGACAAGTGTTGTGGCATGAGGGACACAACGTCTCTTTCCCTCCATCAGGTTCCTATGGAAAACGCCACAGCACTATGCCGCGTCAAAATCTCTAGCGAAGCGACGGTGACTGGCCTAGACGTGTCAGACGCGAGCGCTAACGCGAAATTGTAACCATCCAGTGGGTTTGGCAGGGCGTCCCAGAGCTTTGGCAAAGATGAGAGGCACCTGCCCTCGGCCACCACAGACGGAGGCCTTGTATCTCTAATGGCGAGAAGCCGTCCAGTACCGTAGGGCCACTGGGGAAGCGCTGTTCCCTGAAGGGGGGATATGCGCTACGGAGACCACTTCCCACCGCAGGGAGGAATATAGTGGAGACACCAACATGGTCTCGCCCGCAGGGGAGAACTCATGGGAGGTAAGCGTGGACCAAGGTACCGCTAGGTGGATGTCCACCTGGAGGAGGTCATGGGTCACCACGACCATCTCATGAGGAAAACGTCAGATGGAACCACCCTGTTGGGGGGTTACAACGTGTGGGGCACTAGGTCCGGTATGTGATAACTCAGCTGATACGCGGCCATAGGAGGCAGGCTGCTCCGCACAGTCCACCGCCATGGAGTGCTTAGTGATGGATGGAATGCCTGTTCTTCGCCCGAGGGGAAAGAAGTGAGGCTGAATTAGCGCACTGACCCGCCCGGAAAGGGGGGGAAGGCGCTTTCACAGGCGTACACCCTACCGGCCGCCGGTCTCACGTGCTGGCAACATGCAAGACTCGGGCTGACACCGGTTCTACACGGAGGTTATAGATCCTCGTGAAGGCGTAGCCCAACCGATATTTGCTCTACAAATATCTGCCAGAGAGGCGCCCTGAGCCAGTGCCCCTGAGTAGGCCACACCCCGAGTGGAGTGTGCCCTCACTGCCAGTGGGCACGGGCAGTCCTGTGATAGTTATGCCGTCGTAACCGTGTCCACGATCCAGTGCGCCAACCTCTGTTTGGAGACAGCCCTCCTTATGCTGACCTCCGAAACAGATAAAGAGCTGCTCAGAGCTCTGAAGCTCTGCGTGCGGTTTAGGTAGAGACGCAACGCGCGTACCGGCCACAACATGGACAGGGTTGGGTCTTCCTCCCCAGTGGGGAGCGCCTGCAAGTTCACCACCTGGTCCCGAAAGGGAGTGGTGGGAACTTTGGGCACATAGCCAGGCCGGGGTCTCAGGATCACGTGAGAGTTACCGGGCCCAAATTTAAGGCAATCTGGGGATACGGAAAATGCTTGTATGGAAAATGCTTGTAGGGTCCGCTACCCTCTTGATGGAAATGAGCGCCAGCAGGTGAGGAAGAGCGGCCTCCTAGGGGCTCGAAGGGGGGCCTCTGAAGGCCCGCCAGGACCACATTGAGGTCCCAAGAGGGAACGGAGCGCGGATGGGCCGGATTCAGCCTTTTCGCGCCCCTCAGGAACCTAATGACCAGGTCATGCTGCCCCAGGGGCTTTCCAGCAACTGGTTTGTGATGAGCGGCAATTGCGGCTACATACACTTTTAGTGTGGACGGGGAGAGTTTCCTCTCCAGCCTCTCCTGAAGGAAGGACAGCACGTACCCGATCGAGCATTTCCGTGGGTCCTCTCCACGAGAAGAACACCAGGACGAGAAGAGGCGCCACTTAAAGGCGTAAAGCCGCCTCATGGCCGGGGCCCTTGCCTGTGTAATGGTCTCTACCACCGCAGGGGGTAGACCACTCAGGGTCTCCTCGTCCCATCCAGAAGCCAGACATGGAGGTCCCAGAGGTGTGGTTTCGGATGCCACAACGCGCCCTTCCCCTGCAAAGTCAGAGGAATCAGCCAGGGGGAGTTGTCGTCAAGAGCATTAGCTCCGAGAACCAAGTCCGTTTGGGCCAGTAAGGCGCAACTACTCAGACTTGATGCTCCTCTTCCCTGACCTTGCACAGGACCTGTACAATGAGGCTCACTGGGGGGAAGGCGTACTTCTACTTGTCCCGCGGCCAGCTGTGCGCTAGGGTATCCGTGCCGAGGAGGCCCTCAGTCAGGGAGTACCAAAGCAGGCAATGGGTGGTGTCCAGGGAGGCAAACAGGTCGACCTGCTCCTGCCCGAACTGCACCCAAATGAGCTGAACTGCGCGGGGGTGCAGTCGCCACTCTCTCCGAGGCGTCGACTGATGAGAGAGCGCATCGGCTGTCTGTTTCAGGTCGCCCGGGATGTGTGTGGCACGCAGGGACTTCGTCACCTGTTGACTCCACAGGAGGAGGCGTCGGGCGAGTTGTGTTAACTGCCGTGAGCGAACGCCACCCTGGCGGTCGCTAGGCAGTAGTACTGTCCGACCTGCCAGCACCTACTGCCAGGGGCGCAAGTAGAACAGCTAACAACTCTTGACAATTGAATGCCAGCGCAGGCGGGGGCCCGTCCACAGACCCGATACTGCATGCCCGTTGCACAGCGCACCCCAACCCTGCGAGGAGGCGTCTGTTGACACCATGACTCGCCTCGAGACCTGCCCGAGAGGGACTCCGGCCCCTAAAAAAAGGTTATTGAAGACCAGGGGGTTAGGATGCGATGGCAGAGAGGCGTGATGACGATACGCCTGCTGCCTGTGTGCCACACTCTCCAGGGAACTCGTCTCTGTAGCCAGTGCAGGAGCGGTCTCATATGCATCAACCCGAGGGGGACCACCCCCGCCGAGGATGCCATGTGCCCCAGGAGCCTCTTAAATAATTTTAGGAGGACCGCTGGTTGCTGTCTGAGAAGGCTCAAACAGTTCAGCACTGACTGTGCACGCTCTAGGGTGAGTCGTGCCGTCATGGAGACAGAGTCGAGTTCCATACCGAGAAAAAAGGGAGCTCTGCGCCCGGGAGAGCTGGCTCCTCTCTCGGTTGACCAGTAATCCCAATCGGTCGAGGTGCCGGAGCACCAAGTCCCTGTGTGTACACAACAGATCTCGCGAGTGTGCCAAGATTAGCCAGTCGTCGAGAAATTTGAGTACCCGCACACCGCTCTCCCTGAGGGGAGCGAGGGCGGCTTCCACGACCTTCGTAATGGCCCATGGAGACAGGCCGAATGGGATGACCCTGTACTGATATGCCCGTCCCTCGAAAGCAAACCGTAGGAATGGCCGATGACTAGGGAGAATCGAGACATTAAAGTATGTGTCCTTCAGGTCGATGGCTACGAACCAATGCGCCTCTGCGTGAGCATCCTGAATGGCAGCTTCTGCAAATGCTTGTTCAGGGTACGCAGATCGAGAATAGGGCACAACCCTCCGCCTTTCTTGGGGACGACAAAGTACGGGCTGTAAAACCCGATAGACATCTCGGTCGGGATTTAGTGGAGATTTAGTGGAGAAAGCGCGTCCGTGTACCCACAGTTGAAACACTTCTCTGGATCATAATTACTAGAGGGTTTAAAACCTCCTCTTCTTCGCCATCTTCCATTTCCTCCGTGCTCTCCTCCGATATTCATTAGAGCCATATGGAGTTATTTGTCTTGTTTATGTTTCTTCTGAAGCTCTTTCTTGCCTGTTTGTCTTTCTGCGTGCACAGCATGACGGACGATCTCACTCATTCTGGTGCGATCTGGCTCGATGCATGATTTTTCAACTTCTCGTCCCAGCTCTCCTCGGAGGTTTCGCAGAAAAGCGGATCTGAGATGTCCTTCGAACGGACCAATGTCTGGTCCGTCTGCATCCGGTTGAAGTCCAGAATATTCTTTAAATACCTCCTCCAGCCTGGCCAAGAAATCCTCCACTCTTTCATCTGTTTTTTGCACACAAGCGTCGATCTTGTCCAGGTTCAGAGATTTGGGAAACGTAGTTATTAGCCCTTCTAAGAATTCTTCCAAAATCCTGCTGTACTCGGCGTTGTCTGCTTGCGACCAGTTGACATGTTCCCTTATATAATCCTTCCCAGGCCATTTGTCATGGTTTATGGATTCACTGCATCATCTAGCGCTATGTCTTTAGGTTTTGATTTGCACTTGTCTATGTCGCACTGATTACTCACTGGGAACAGACGTGGCTCATCAGCACGACTAGACTTAAGCTCTCAGTTTTCTGTCCTTTGTTGTCAGGTCATCTCAGTTCCTACCGGGTTCTGGTGGTGTCGAGGCTGTTAGCTGTGTCTAGCCTTCTATGGTGCCACTCCTAGTCTGTGGTGGAGATTATCCCGGGGTGACTTCTCATCACTCTCATGCTGGAGTTACTCACTGGATTACAGCCATTTCTCCGGGTCTCTGCAGTTGTTCTCACACTGAGACTTCCTCACGGAATCAGGATCACAGCAAGGTCTGGTGTAGAACACCAAAGGACTATCCATCGGACTTGATTTGCCTGACTCACTATTTACTTGTGAAGCAATTTCTAATAAACATTTATTATTACACTCGCTACTGAATCCTTCTTACTTTCCCTGACATAGAGAGGACACTGTTAGACTTTGGGATCTTCCCCCACCTTATCCTCTGGTCTGAAGTGTTCTTTTTTCTGCTTTCGTTGCCTATTATTCTTTATTAATATTATTTTAATTTTTTTAAGTGTTATGTTCATGGTGGCCTGTGTGGCTGATAATTGACATTTCAAATGTAGCAGACTTCTTTCAGTGCCATTCCATTGGTTTTTATGTGAAGTTTGTTGTGTGTATAATCTTCTGTAAATCTTAAATGCAGTTTTTTTTCTCTCACCTTTGTTTTATATACAGCATATTTTAGATAATGGTTTTGTATATTTCTGTTTATATCCTTTTTTAATTATTATATTTTTGTATTATTATTTCTATATTAATATAAGATTGTTAAGCTGACTTTCTGCGTATGTAACCAATAAGAAAACGTCAATAAAGATTTGATTAAAAAAACATGTCACCAACCCCTGTAATATTGCTGTCACGATTCTCGTGGTGAGACACGGAGAGAGGACCCTGGTGCAGACAGCGGGTAAGGGGTTAACAGATATTAAATAATAATAATAACAACAAAACAAAGACCCACGAGGGGGTAACAGAACAAAAAAATGGATAAAATAACATTACCAAACAGGACTAGGACTAACTACACAAAGACTTAAAATAAACTCAAAACAAGAACTACAAATACACTAAACTAGACTGACAAGACACATGGACTCACCACACAACCACAATGACCCAGCACAAGACAGAAGACACAAGGGCATTAAATAAGGCAATAATCAAGATAGGGAGAGGTCATTAATCATTAAGCTGACTTTCTGCGTATGTAACCAATAATAAAACATCAATAAATATTTGATAAAAAAAACATGTCGCCAATACCAGTAATATTGCATTTTCCATCTTAAAAATATATCTAAACTAAGTCATATGCTGTCACTATCAGATGCAGAGAAGTTAATCCATGCATTCATGACATCAAGACTAGATTATTGTTAGGTGGTTGCCCTTACTCCAAAACTCCAACTTGTCCAAAACGTGACAGCTCGAGTTCTTTCACGTACAAAAAAGTATGACGATATTAGCTCGGTTCTGTCAACCATGCAATGGTTTCCTATAAAGCATTGCATTAACTTATTACCTATAAAGCCCTTCATGGTTTCGCTCCTCACTACTTGACCAGGCCTGGACTTTATGTTGTGTTTAAGTGTGTTTGTATGGCCGGCAGTCGACCGGGAGGGAGCTGAGGACATTTTAAGTTTGTTCTATTTTTTGTTTATTTAATTAAAATGTTGTGTTACATTTGCCAGTTCCCGCCTTCTTCCTTCCTTTTATGGATCTTTGTTACATTGGTACCAATACCCGGGAGGAAGTAGAGACATGCTGTCGGAGAGCCATTACTGTAGAGGGTGATCGTGGTGCTGAGGAGTTCCGGCAGCGCTGACGAGGGAAGTCGGATTGGACGGAGACCTCGCTGCCGTGCTCCTGGGTCGAGGTGAGGTGGCTAACATCCGAGAGGGAGCAGAGGAGCTGTTTGCCGTGGGCCGGAGCCTGCTGCCGTCCGCCATGAAGGGGAGGAGCAGAAAACAGGGGAGGAACTGCCAACTGCCCTCAGCCGGAGGAGCCATCTCCGGCCGCCAGGGGGTGGAGGAGGATCAAGCCGTCCACTGAAACCCCAGTATCATCGAATGGCACCTCAAGGAAGAGCTTCTCGGCTGCCTGAGGACCAAGTGGCAGTGTGTCTGGGAACCAGACCAGAATTTTTTATCTTTTTCCTCTCTCCCCTTTCTCATATCTGTCGCTCCTTGTCCTCTCTCGTCTCGTCTGTCCATACCCCCAGGTGCTGCAGCCGGAGAGACTGGCCCCCAGGGGAGGGTAGAGCACAGTCTCGGGGGTACCATAATTGTGGTAAATTATGTTTTTGTGGTATTTTAAGTTTGTTTTATTGTTTGTTTATTTTATTAAAAGTTGTTATTTTGTTTTAGTGAGCACCTTTGCCGAGATAATCCATCCACCTCATAGGTGTGGCATATCAAGATGTTGACTAGACAGCATGATTATTGTACAGCTGTGCCTTAGGCTGGCCACAATAAAAGGCCACTCTAAAATGTGCAGTTTTATCACACAGCACAATGCCACAGATGTATCAGGGAAAACAGAGGGATGGAGACTTAAATGCAAGGAAAACAAGGCTTTACTGAGAATCACACAACAACAACAAGGCAGCACAACACCAGCCGCCCGGACAGCTTCTGCAACAACCGGTCTGCATAACCAAAGACCATTTCAGGGAAGCTCATCTGCATGCTAGTCATCCTCATCGGGGTCTAAACTTGACTGCAGTTTGACGTTGTAACTGACTTGAGAGGCCAAGGGCTCACATTTGATGGCGTCTGGCCCTTTAAAGAGATGTTCTCTTCACGGATTAATCCCGGTTTTCATTGTACAGGGCAGATTGCAGACAGTGTGTATGGTGTCTTGTGGGTAAGCAGTTGGATGATGTCAACGTTGTGGATTGAGTGGCCCGTGGTGGTGGCTGGGTTATGGTATGGGCAGGCATATGTTTTTAACAACGAACACAGGTGCATTTTGAATGCACAGAGATACCGTAATTCGATTTTGAGGCCCTTGTTAGTTTGCCATTCATCCTGCCAATATCCAGCAACTTCGCAAAGCTATTGAAGAGACGTGTACCAACATTCCACCGGGCACAATCAACACCTGATCAACTGCGAATGATATGTGTTACACTGTGTGAGACAAATGGTGGTTGCACCAGATCCTGACTGGTAAAAACTGCACATTTTCAAGTGGCCTTTAATTGTGGCCAGCCTAAGGCACACATGGGCAATAATCATGCTGTCTAATCAGCATCGTGATATAATAATTAAATTAATTTAAACTAGTTATGTTATCTTTCCATCTATCAAACGATATGAGAGATGAAATCTTTCCTTCTGTAAATATCTCAACCTGCAAGATATTTAAAACGCTAGGCAGGAAGCTCGTTGGGAGCGGGACAGAACGCTCAAGGCTGAGAGGATTTCAGCGTATTAACACGTTTGCTGTTGTTTGTTCGTAAATTTCTTTCCAAAACAACAATGCTAGTCTTTAATTTTGCGTTTAACGTTATCTTCATTTGAATTTAGGACTTTTAATGCTGTTTATTGGGAACACTTATGTGCTAACTTACATGATAAATGTAAAAATATATAATTATTAGTATCTAATATGTGACCCTGTCTCTGGAATCCAGGCCAGAGTCTTAATCTAATTTTGAGATTAACAGTCAGATAGCAAACGTATGTGGGCCACTTCCGGCAATGATGTGACACTGCAGGCCTTCTTGTGGCCCGGACAAAGTGGAGGTGGACGTGAAGTGGCCCACATGTAATGTTGCAAATGTGGCCCAGTTGTATTAAAATGTATCCGGGGCCAGGTTCGGCAAAGATATGGCACAGTAAGTGCTGGCACATGTGGTTTTGAGCCTAAAGTTGCCCAAATGTAATGTTGCAAATGTGGCCCAGTTGTATTAAAATGTATCCGGGGCCAGGTTCGGCAAAGATATGGCACAGTAAGTGCTGGCACATGTGGTTTTGAGCCTAAAGTTGCCCAAATGTAATGTTGCAAATGTGGCCCAGTTGTATTAAAATGTATCCGGGGCCAGGTTCGGCAAAGTTATGGCACAGTAAGTGCTGGCACATGTGGTTTTGAGCCTAAAGTTGCCCAAATGTAATGTTGCAAATGTGGCCCAGTTGTATTAATATGTATCCGGGCCAGGTTTGGCAAAGATATGGCACAGTAAGTGCTGGCACGTTTGGGTTTGAGCCTAAAGTGGCCCACGTGTAATATTGCAAATGTGGCCCAGTTGTATTAAAATGTATCCGGGCCAGATGTGGCAAAGGTATGGCACAGTAAGTGCTGGCTTATGTGGGTTTGAGCCTAAAGTGGCCCACATGTAATATTGCAAATGTGGCCCAGTTGTATTAAAATGTATCTGGGCCAGATTTGGCAAAGATATGGCAAAGTTAGTGCTGGCTCATGTGGGCTTGAGCCTAAAGTGGCCCACATGTAATGTTGCAAATGTGGCCCAGTTGTATTAAAATGTATCTGGGCCAGATTTGGCAAAGATATGGCAAAGTTAGTGCTGGTTTATGTGGGTTTGAGCTAACATGTTACGGTATACTCAACAATGTTGCAGCTGGTTTATACTGTGTACAATTGGTATATCACATCATGATAAACAAGTGTCTGTGTTTTTGAGTTGTGTTATCACTCTTAACTGTGTTGTAATTGGGTTTACGGTTTTGCAACAGAAGTGTAAAACAGTGTGAAATGTGTTTAGAGGTTTGCAAAAAAGTGAATAAATGGGTTTAGGCCACTGGAAATTTAGCTACGAGAATGGAGATGAGTGTTAGCAATTCAGAATAACTGTAAATGATCAGTGAGGTATTTTGAGCTGAATCTTCACAGACACATTCTGGTCACACCTGAGACTATATCACATCTTGTAAAAATATGAGCTCTTTACATATTTGTTTAAAATCTAAAAAAAATCTTATCTAAACTAAATAATAATATTTGCATCTGCAATTTCACTTGAAGGCTACCAGGCATCCTGTTTTAGTCACATTCCACAGTATGTTTCAGAGAAAATGGGATTGCTTAACAATATTTTTTGTTTGGAAATGAATCAAAGTAAATGTTGGTGGGGAAAGAGGAGTGAAATAAGAGATGGACCAACAGTCGGGATCTCTGATACGATAAGGGTCACAAATGTTGACATACATTAACATTTAGTCATTTAGCAGATGCTTTTATCCAAAGCGACTTACAGATGATGGAAGCAATTGGAACAACATCAGGACAACAAAAACCATAAGTGCAATAAAAGAAAACTGGTCTCATATACAGTGTACAGAGCTAGTAAAAAAGAGATAGAAGTCAGAACTGATCAGTCAGGGGTTGACAGAAGAGAAGTGTTTTCAGGCGGTTCTTAAAGATGGCTACGATCTTGTAGGAGCGGGCAGGTCATTCCATAAATGTGGCTCAGATTCCGAGAAGGTACAAGAGAGAGATTTTTGTACCTTTTTGGGATGGCACCACAAGACGTTGTTCGTTTGCAGAGCATAGGGATCTGCAAACTTAAGTCTGCAATAGTAAAAGAAGGTAGGGGCTGAATCAGTGGTGGGCTTGTAGGCCAGGAGCAGAGCCTTGAATTTGATGCAAGCGACTATAGGGAGCCAAAGTAACTTAGTGAAGAGATGAGTTAATATTCAGGACCGGGTGGTGCTGGCATGTTGAAAACCCTTGCTCATTCTTTCTGCTCAAAGGGTGCAACCAAAATCTGGACCACTCAACCATTGCATCAACAGCATTTTTCTTGTCAAAACAACATTAACAATATTAGCCTTCAGATGATATTTGAACCACACATTCCAGTACAATACAATGAACACATGCTATCTACTGACATATATGTGAAAAAATATTTAAACGTTAAAAATAAAAGTTCACAATTTATGTAATACTCCCTCGATCTGATGTTACTGTTTTAGGCCAGAGTGTAATAAATTCAATGTATGTTTTCTGAATGAAAATGGTTGACAGTGTTATGTTGGTTTATTTTTTCAAACATGAAGTGTTTTGTTGGTCTGGGAGAGTTTTGGAGGTGAAATTAACTGTTCATTATGGAGGATGTGTGAAGAGTTTTCTGCTCGTTAGCAGTTGAAAAAACTGTAAGATGTACCGCTCCTCTAAATTTGTGTAAATCAGTGTTTAATTCAGGATTATTTGGCACAAGTCTGAATAAGACCGAACTGACTGCTTCTGATTGATGTTATTTGTCGCCAGTCTAATATTACTTTTGTGTGTCATGTTAAATCGTAACTAATCCGTAAAACGAATGCAGTTAATATGATGTTTACAAGACATGTTCTCGACATTATGGTGGTTATGGTTAATAATGACCACATAAAAGGGGCTGATACTTAGTAATATGTTAATGATGAAGATGTTGTTTTAATAGTGGGAAGTTAATTTAGGTTATCAAATGAATTGGTCTGTAGCCTATTATGTTTTTACTATGTACTGTTCCCTTTCGAGAGCGGTCACTTCGACATTGCGGAGAACCGCATATGAAACTCCTCCTCTTTTCCACTTTTCCTGAAGTCTTATAGAATAACGCCAGTAAAAAACTGGCCAATTGTCGCAAGACATGCAACAGTATGCAAATGCTGACGGATCTAGACAGTATAAATACGGTGCATGTGACAACAATACCTCAGAATCTTCTATTTCACGCTGCCATCGTTGAAGACGCAACTGGATACTTCTTCACCGCATCCAATGGCTTCATTCTGTCGTCTTTGTGCAGGCCCCATTGGCCCGCAGGATACTCACTGCATTGCCTGCCTGGGCCTTGCTCATGCGGAGGATGCACTCTGTGAGTCTGATTGCGCGGACTGTGCGGACCTGCCGGCGCGTGTTTTGAGGACTCGCAGGAACATCGCTCATGGACTCATACGGTCGAGGCTCACCTCATAGGGTCGAGGCTCCGGGCCCCCGTCCTCTGCCGTCACCTCATTCCCCAGTCCTCTACGTCGACGAGGGCCTTCGTCCTCTGCCTTCCATCGCGGACGCCGTTTCCTTCGGCGTCGAGGAAGATGATGACTCCATGTCCATATCAGCTTCGGACAAGGACTGGGCAGGATCGGAGCGAGATCGTCCCGATCCGGAGAGCACCCCGGACCTCCACGAGGAGTTCGTCAGGGTTCTCGAGAAGGCCTTAAGCGAGCTCGAAATCACCTGGGATCCAGGTGAAAGAGTAAGCTCGACTCCTGGTACTTTCAGGCGAGTCGCCGCCAGGCCACGTCGAAAAAGAGTTCGCCGTTCTTCCCAGATGTCCACGAGCACGTGGTGAAGACGTAGTCAGCACCTCAGTCGGCGCGCGTTCACGCTGCTACGCCGGCCAGGTTCGCCCACGTTGTCGGGGCCGAGGGCCACGGTTACGTGCACATGACACCCATCGAGGAGACCCTCGCCGCTAATTTGTGCCCTTCCTCCACCTCATTGGGCTCGGACCCATGCCTGCCCTCGAAGCCATGCAGGTTTACCGCCCATCTCGCCGGTAAGGCATACGCGTCCGCCTTGCACACTATGGCGGTTCCAGGCAAAGATCCTTCAGTCGCTGGATAGCGGCAGCCTGGAGGCGGACGATCGTTGCAATGTTGTAAATGTCCCCGCTTCAGCTGTGTGGTTCCGTCGCTTATGTCAGCGCAAAATGCGCCTGTGTTGAGGCAGGAAATCTGCAACCTGCTTGCGAAAGGAGCGATCGAGCGTGTCCCTCCGAACGAGCGAGAAAGCGGGTTTTACAGCTGGTATTTTGTAGTGCCCAAGAGAGATGGTCCGATTCTGGACTTGAGACCCGTCAATCGAGCGCTTCACAAGCGAGCGTTCAGAATGACAACTCTAAAACAGATCATGGCGCAATTGCGTCCCGGGGACTGGTTTGTATCCGTAGACCTGAAGGATGCGTACTTTCATGTTCAGATAGCCAAACGCCACCGAAGATTCCTGCGATTCGCATTCGAAGGTTCAGCGTACCAATTTGCTGTACTCCCGTTTGGACTGGCGTTGGCTCCGCGCACATTCTCGAAGTGCGTGGACGCGGCGCTTTCCCCTCTCAGAGCGGGCGGAATGCGCATTCTGAATTATCTGTACGATTGGCTGATTTTAGCCCAATCCCGGGAGGTGCTAATCGGTCATACGTAGGTGCTGCTTGGTCACTTGACATCACTGGGACTGCGAGTGAATATGCAGAAGAGCAAGCTTGCGCCGAGTCATTCGATAACGTATCTGGGGATATGTTTTGACTCAGTGGAGATGCGCGCTCGCCTCTCTCCGGAGCGGACGGAGTCCATCTCTTCGGCTCTACATTTGCTCAGGCCGGGCCAGTCTGTTCCCCTGAGGGAGTTCCAGAGGCTTTTGGGTCTCATGGCGTCAGCATCGGCGGTCTGCCACCTAGGTCTTCTGCACATGCGACCACTACAGTTCTGGCTGAAGGCTCAGGTCCCATGGGATGCATGGTCCTTGGGTCGTCTGAGAGTCACGGTTACACTCAGCTGCATCGGTGCCCTGAGTCCGTGGCGCGACCCGAGCATGTTCAGTCGGGGAGTTCCCCTGGGGCTGGTGACGAGACGCACAGTCGTTACGACGGACACGTCGTCCTCGAGTTGGGGCGCGGTGTGCGAGGGCATGCCGGCATCCGGCCTTTGGTCTCAGTCTCTGAAAAAGTCGCACATAAATCGCTTGGAGCTAAAGGCGGTGTCTCTAGCTCTTCAGACTTTTCAGTCGAGACTGGAGCAGAAGCATGTTCTGATTCGCACCGACAACATGTCCGTGGTTTCGTACATAAATCGCCATGGAGGGATCCATTCTGGAGCTCTCTTCAAACAGGCTGCAGGTCTCCTACTGTGGGCAGAGCAGCGCATATCCCCGGTCATCTGAACCGCGGAGCAGACATGCTTTCGAGGGAGGGTCTTCCGCACGTGGAATGGAGGCTTCATCCCGACTCAGTGCTGTTAATTTGGGAACGCTTCGGGAAGGCGGAAGTGGATCTATTCGCGACAGGCGAGAACGTGCACTGCCCGTTGTATTTCTCACTGATCCACTCCCCCACGGATGTTCGGCTTTACACGTTTCCTCCGGTGAAGATTTTACCCCTAGTGCTGTGCAAAATCAGAGAGGAGACGTGAGCACATAACCCGATTTCGTCGCTCCGTCACTGATTCTTGTCGCTCCGTTTTGGCCGAATCAACCATGGTTTCCGGACCTGAGCGAGCTGTTGACGGCAATCATTCCACTCAGGAGAGACCTGTTGTCCCAAGTGAACGGCACGATATGGCACCCCAGCCCAGAGCTGTGGAACCTCCATGCCTGGCCGCTTCGGGGGTTTTAATTGCACTCCCTCAGCGTGTACTGGACAATATTTCGGAGTCTTGTGCGCCGTCTACCAGACGTTTATACGCTTCAAAATGGGGGGTGTTCGTTAAATGGTGCAGCAGTAACAGTATCGACCCGATGTCCTGCCCCGTGTCTGATATTTTATCCTTCCTGCAGCACAGGCTGGACAGCGGCGGCCTCCCTTCAACGCTGAAGGTTCATGTGCCTGCTATCGCCTCATTTCGTTCACCGGTTGACGACAAATCGATTGGTAGGCACACGCTGGTGGTCAGATTCCTCAGAGGTGCGAGGAGACTTTTTCCCCCACGTTCCCCTTCGGTGCCACCTTGGAACTTAGCGCTGGTGTTGAAGGCTCTCTCCTCCCCCCTTTCGAGCCTTTGGAAGCGGCTTCCATAAGGGAGCTCACGCTAAAAAACGTTCTCCTTCTCGCCCTTGCTTCGGCTAAGCACATAGGGGAGTTACAAGCGCTCTCAGTCGGCGCTGATTTCATTCGTTTTGGACCCGGCGACTGCAACGTCACTCTCCGGCCGAAATCGGGTTATGTGCCAAAATCTATGTCTACCCCTTTTAGAGCTTAGGTCATTTCTTTGCCCGCTTTGTCTTCCGACTCGTCGGACTCGCAGGAGGCTAACGCCCAGAGAGCGGTCTGCCCGGTAAGGGTCTTGCGGGCTTACATTGATCGTACGGCCGGGTTTCGGCAGTCTGAGCAGCTCTTTATTTATTTTGGTGGGGGAACTAAAGGTCGGGCTGTCTCGAAACAGAGGCTCTCTCACTGGGTGGTGGACGCTATTACCTTGGCGTACGAGAGTCAGGGTCGGAACTGCCCCTTTGGTATCAGAGCTCATTCGACTAGGGCTATCGCCTCTTCGTGGGCCTGGTCTAGGGGCACATCTATTCAGGACATATGCTGTGCAGCTGGCTGGTCTTCGCAGAACACCTTCGCCAGGTTCTACAGATTGGACGTGTCCTCGTTAGCGTCTCAAATCCTCTCGGTGAGTGCTAATCACGCTTTATCTACCTTGTAATCTCTTGTGCTACACAGTTGTTGCCGCATTGCTGTTTACACTGTGCTTGCTGTACTTTATGTTCGCTATTCTATCGCCCGGGATTCCGTGCTGGTTCTACTGCTGTGGTGTCTTCCCTATTCAGTGCAGCCCGCTGCGTCTATTGGGTTTGGATATGCAAATTTACCATGAGCCCGTCCTAGCAGTTCATTGGCGTGTTCACTGATCTATCAGTTCATAGGCCGGGTTCAGCCAATCAGCTGTTAATGCTTGGGACGGCTTCGCGAATTGTATGCTCCTCATACTTGTGTGTGTAACCCAGTTTGTTTGGCTGTTTTGCTAGCTCTCACGGCAGGATTGTACTACCGTTCCATATGCGGTTCTCTGCAATGTCGAAGTGACCGCTCTCGAAAGGGAACGTCTCCGGTTTCTTTCGTAACCTCGGTTCCCTGAGAAGCGGGAACGAGACATTGCGTAGATCGCCGTGTTCGCCGCGCATCACATTGCGGGCTTTCTCTCGTGGATTCAGAGGTATTGTCGTCAAATGGACCGTATTTATACTGTCTAGATCCGTCAGCATTTGCATACTGTGGCATGTCTTGCGACAATTGGCCAGTTTTTTACTGGCGTTATCCTATAAGACTTCAGGAAAAGTGGAAAAGAGGAGGAGTTTCATATGCGGTTCTCCGCAATGTCTCGTTCACGCTTCTCAGGGAACCGAGGTTACGAAAGTAACCGGAGACGTTTTGAGTCATGATGTTTTTGTAGCTAATACAGCTAATACAGTTCAGTGTGTGCTAAAATTTTAGTTAAAAATTAACTAAAACTCATAGAAACAAAGATATACAAAGAGAACAAAATAACAATAATCCTCTCGAAGGCAACAACTTTCCATAGTTTTCCCAATAAGGCTGCTTGATTATTAGATGACAAAGATGAGTAAAGACGGAGTAAAGACAAGATTATTTATGGTCACATCTAATATTTGTATAAAACATTTGTAATATAACAGACAACATCTCAGACAGCTAGCAACCATTGATCCAATATCATTTTCCAGCCAGAATAATGTTGAATTTCAAATTACCATCATGGTAATCAGTGTTTGAGAGACTTTTATTAGGTTTATTCTCTTTCAGTGTTTGCATGTGTTTTAGTAAAAATACTTGTGCAAACAAAAAAAAAGAAACCTTGTGGGTGTAAAACGTCACATTGTTTTGTAGGAGTGGTTTTCATGACGTCTTGCAACAAATAAAATTAAATAATCCTTGAGTTAGGGTAGACTTTTGTGACTGGTGTGAATGTTAAGGTTCATAAATAAAGATAGATTATGACAAGGTACAAAAAAAATCACTGAAACACTTGCACATCAACATTTGTCATACAGAGCTCAACAATGGTGACAATCATCAAACTAATTCAGATAAAAAGTTCAACTACAATGCATGCTGGGAATCATGAATGAGTGATTGTTGACTGTCACCATTAGGTACGTTTTCATGGACATATCGGATTGAATTTATTCAGATCATAACAGTCAATAAAAAAGGTCAATAAAGTGATCTGATTAGAATTAATGTTTAATGACAGCTAATTCAGAAATTTTAAAGTGATAATACAAAGATTCATATCTGCACTAATTGTAAACGGAGATGGTCGCGGTGGACGTGGCTATCATTATAATATTCACACAAATGGCTACTTAAACAAGTGTTACATGCACAGCTGTGTTTATTTTATGTCGCAGACGCCAGCATAATAATGTACAGTTCATAAACGCAAAGTAGGCCAATGTCAACATATCAATGAAGCAATGTCGTTTTGCACAGCTGACTTGCCATGGTAAAACCGGTAAATCTTTCCAAAGCACATGCAGGTAAATGATAAGTAAAATAAATGTTCAGTAAATATACAAATAGAATTTTATGATAAGATATTTTATCATGTTTTAAAAAGAAATGGAGAAGTTGCTGTTAAAAAAAAACTCCAGGGAAACAGTTAAGACATTTTAAATGCGTAAAAATATGAATATGTTCATTTAGAGATGACAAGCATATAAAAATGTGTGCCGCATTGTCAGATTTATGTATTTTGGTTATACGCACCTACGTCTGTACGACAGAGTAACGTCTTTGCACATGCGCAAAACTTCCTACTTCTTGTCAAGTGGATTACAAACGGCATAAACCACCCTTTACAATCCGACAAAAAATTATATTGGTTTGGGCATTTTTTATCTGATTGACGTGTTTATATGAAGGCATTTTCATTCGGATTGGATTTTTAGTTGGATTACAATGTTCCATGTAAATGCAGCAAATGATGTAATTCATACGCTGATTCTTGCATGTAATTGATTCTGTGGTCACAAATGTTTTGTATTGTAGAAATAATGTCATATCTACAACTACTCTCACAATGTAGTAGCACAGGTCTGACAGTACAATTTATTCCTACATTGACAAAACTCACTCTTAAAGGAATAATAAATGTATTATTGGATGAGATTAAGATGGTTTTCTCTTTTAATTAAGCTAACTATTGCAGCTTAAAGTTGTTAATGCGTTGAAGTGTTCGCTTTTGCAAGAAGTATGTGACATTTTGTATCCATGTTTGGTGGTATTGTGTATAAAGTTTTGTGAAGTGGAGCCCTAGTTCAGAAAAGTTGTGTTTCAGCAATTTGAAACAAACTATAATTGCTGTTTAAAATTTTACAAATAATTTGAAATAATTATTTTAAAAACATCAGTTTAAATGTACTGTTCAGTGACACACACCATGGTCTCCACATTAGGGCTTTCTGCACATGGTGAAATGTATCTAGGTTGAAATTTTATTCTGTCATTTAATCATTCTATTATATAATTTTAATCATTAATTATATTCTTTGATTTTCTATTGCGTGTCAATAATTTATTTTATTTGTGTATCCCTTAAAAAGCCTGCAAGACTGCCATGGAGCTGATGGGCCCAGTCAAGGAGTTCATTAAAACCTATTTATTTGGATGGTTCCTGTCTAATTAAAAGTCTAACTAATGGTCTAATTCATTTTTAACACCATTTCTGTGTTTTATTTGTTTTTATTGTTATTGTTCTTTTTTGCATATTCAGATTGCTTCCCAGTTTTGATTAGATGATTAGATTAGATTCAACTTTATTGTCATTACACATATACAAGTACAGTGTAACGAAATGTAGTTTAGGTCTAACCAGAAGTGCAGTTAGCAAGTGCAGGATATACAGTTAGAATAAATACAGAATACAATATTGAGAATATAATACAGTGGGCATGGATTATAAAAATATTTAGCAGTAGGTGTGTTCTATGAAAATATGACAGAAGGTATATACTATGAACAATATATACAGATGACTATGTACTATGAACATTAATGTACAGGTGGATATGAACAGATAATAATTTAGACTAAAATAGTGCAAGTGACTCAGGTATGCATAGATTATTGACATTGGTTATTAAAGTTATTGCAGTGCAATAGGTGAGTTAATGCAGTTGAAGTTAATGCAGTTATTAAAGTTACGGTGCAGTATATGAGTTAATGCAGTTAATAAGGTTACAGAGCAGTAGATTAGTTAATGCAGTTATTGAAGTTATAGTGCAATTGTTGAGTAGATGCAGTTAATAGAGTTACCGTACAGTTGGTTAGTTAATGCAGTTATTGAAGTTACAGTGCAATTGATGAGTAGATGCAGTTAATAAGGTTACAGTGCAGTTGATTAGTTAATGCAGTTATTGAAGTTATAGTGCAATTGATGAGTAGATGCAGTTAATAGAGTTACCGTACAGTTGGTTAGTTAATGCAGTTATTGAAGTTACAGTGCAGTAGATGACTAGATGCAGTTAATAGAATTACAGTGCAGTATATAGGTTAGTGCAGTTATGGAAGTGGTCCATTAGTGCAAATGAGCATTCAGTTAAATATTCCTGGTGTGCAAGTGAGCAGTATAGAGTGCAAACGATGCTGTGTGTGTGTAAACAGTCCGGTAGAGCAGATAACATGAAGTACTGGTGTGTACAGTTCAGTCATGCATGCAGCCCTGTAGTGCAATGTAAACAATGTTGTAGCAGCACTGGAGTTAAGGGTATGAGAGGTACTGGAATCAGTGAGGGGCAGAGTTCAATAATGAAACAGCTCTGGGAAAAAAGCTGTTTCTTAGTCTGCTGGTTCTTGTCCGGAGGCACCGGAAGCGCCTACCAGAAGGCAGGAGAGTAAACAGTCTATGAGCGGGGTGAGAGGAGTCCTTGAGAATGCTGCGAGCTCGACGCAGACAGCGTTTCTTCTGGGTGTCCTCAATGGCAGAAAGTGTAGTCCCTGTGATGCGCTGGGCTGTTTTCACCACCCGCTGCAGTGCCTTGCGCTCAGCAACAGAACAGTTCCCGTACCAGACTGTGACACAGTTGGTCAGGATGCTCTCTATCGTGCAGCGATAGAAGTTCACCAGGATAGTTGAAGACAGTTGGTTCTTCTTCAGTGTCCTCAGAAAGAAGAGACGCTGGTGAGCCTTCTTGACCAGGCATGAGGTGTTGGTGGTCCAGGACAGGTCCTCCGAAATGTGAGTCCCCAGGAACTTAAAACTGGAAACACGTTCAACAGCCATTCCATTAATGTGGATGGGGTCGTGTGTCTCCTTTCGCCTTCCTGAAGTCCACGATGATCTCCTTTGTCTTGGAGGTGTTAAGGAGCAGGTTGTTGTCTGAGCACCATATGGCCAGGTGCCGGACCTCCTCCCTGTATGCAGTCTCATCGTTGTTGCTGATGAGACCAATCACTGTTGTATCGTCTCCAAACTTGATGAAGGAGTTAGATCCGTTCACAGGCCTGCAGTCGAGTGTGAAAAGGGAGTAGAGAAAGGGGCTCAGTACGCAGCCCTGTGGTACACCAGTGTTGAGGGTGGTGGTGGTGGAGCAGATGGGGCCTAACCTAACAAGCTGGGGCCTGTTCGTCAGGAAGTCCATAATCCAATTGCAGGTAGGGTTGTTGATGCCTAGGTTTCCAAGTTTGACGATTAGCTTGGAAGGGATGACGGTATTGAAAGCAGAACTGAAGTCTACGAACAGCATACGGGCATAAGTGTCCTTATTGTCCAGATGTGTGAGCACGGAGTGCAGCGCCATGGACACTGCATCATCTGTGCTCCTATTGTTTCGATAGGCAAATTGGTATGGGTCCAGTGTGGGTGGTAGAGAGTCCTTTAGGTGTGCCAGGACCAGCCGCTCAAAGCACTTCATAACAATTGGTGTGAGTGCTACCGGGCGGTAGTCGTTCAGGCACGTCGGGTTTGAATTTTTGGGGATGGGCACAATGGAGGTGGATTTAAAACATGCTGGAACCACTGCTTGGGCGAGGGACAGGTTGAAGATGTCCGTGAAGACCCCAGCGAGCTGCTCTGAACATGCCCGGAGTACGCGACCAGGGATGCCATCTGGGTCAGCAGCCTTGCGTGCGTTGATCCGACTTAGTGCATTGTGAACATCAGTGGAGTTAAGTTTGATGATTGGGTGGTCAGCAGAGGGTGTGAGCTTGGTAGCTGTTTCCTTGTTGTCTCTCTCAAAGCGAGCATAAAAGTCATTAAGCTCGTTCAGGAAGACGGCATCTGTGGCTATGGGGGTGGAGTGGTTAGGTTTGTAATCACTAATGGCCTGGATGCCCTGCCACATGCGTCGAGGGTCAGAATTGGAAAAATGCTCCTCTAGCTTCAACTTGTAGCAGTGCTTGGCCTTTTTGATGCCCCTCTTCAGATTTGCCCTCGAAGTACTATAGGCCTGTGCATCTTCCGATCGGAAGGCAGTGTTACGTGCTTTCAACAGGAGGCGCACTTCCTTGTTCATCCATGGCTTCTGATTAGGGTACGTGGTGATCTGCTTCTGGGTTGTGACACTATCAATGGTGGAATTTATGTAGTCCAATACAGAAGAGGTGTAGCTGTTGATGTCCGTGTGAGAGCCACTGGTGGCCTGAGAAGCAAACAGACTCCAGTCTGTGTGTTGAAACCTTTCCTGGAGTGTAAAGTCTGCCCCCGCAGGCCACACCTTGATGGTCTTCACTGATGGCTTCACACGATTAATGAGGTTAATGTACTTGGGGGTAAGGAACAAAGAAAGGTGATCAGATTGACCCAGGTGGGGGAGGGGGGGTCGCGGTGTAAGCTTTAGCCATGTTTGTGTAGACATGGTCCAAAGTTTTGTTTCCTCTTGTGTGGCAGGAAACATGCTGATGAAATTTAGGGAGCACTGTCTTTAAGTTTGAGTGATTAAAATCTCCCGCAACAATAAATGCAGCCTCCGGGTGAGCAGTCTGTTGTTTACTGATGGCTGCATGAAGTTCTTTCATAGCAAGTTTGGCATCAGCATCCGGTGGAATATAAGCTGCCGTTATAATGGTGGAAGTGAATTCCCGTGGCAGATAAAACGGTCTACATTTAACCATGAGAAACTCAAGGTTAGCCGAGCAGTGTCTCCCGACAATAACAGAGTTCGTGCACCAAGTTTTTTTGATGTAGATGCACAATCCACCTCCTCTTGTCTTACCGGATTCCTCTGCCGTTCTATCCGCCCGGTTTGTGTTGTAGCCCGCTAACTCAATAGCGTTGTCCGGTATACCGCTGTGTAGCCATGTTTCCGTGAAGATTATGACATTGCAGTTCAAAAGTCTTTTGCTGTTGATGATGCGGAGTCTAATCTCGTCCATTTTGTTCACTAATGATCGAACATTAGCAAGGAAAATGCTGGGTAAAGAGAGCCGGTGTGGTGTTAGCTTTAGCCTAGCTCTTAGCCCTCCGCGCTTCCCCCGCCTTTGTTTACGATCTCGACGCCGCCGACGAGCACTTCCGCCCGGCCGTGTGAGGTGCGTAGCATCGGATGTTCTGACGATCTCAGGGACGAGTTGAATGTTGCTGATGCAACTTCCGGACATGCGTAAACTGATATCCAAAAGCTCCTGCCGGGTGTACGATGTAAATGCACAACTGTTCTGGACGAACAGACCCGAGATGAGCAAGAAATACACTATATAAAAGCTAAAACTGGAGAGACGCTGAGCCTCGCGATGTACACGCGCCGCCATCTTGGTCTTGTATGTGTAATCATGCAATTTTTGTTTTTGGCAATATTAATAAATTAAGTTTGTTTTAAAAAAATGTCTGTCATGATTGTGGTTGAGACCTGGCAAACGAGTGGACCAACAAAATGCCATCATTCCATGCGGTATATGGGCCAGAGCAAGGTACTGGATCTACTGTTGCCCAGATTTGGGCCAGATCTGCTTTATTTGTTTAGAATTTGGCTGACATGTGGCACTGCTAAGGCTTTCTTGAGTTTAAGACCTGGCGAATAGGAGTGAATCACCCAAGTGCCATCATTTAATGCAGCATGTGGGCCGGAACAAGGTGTTGGATCTGGGCCAAATCTGGGCCAAAATTAAATTTACTGTTGCCCAGATTTGGGCCAGATCTGCTTTATTTGTTTTGTATTTGGCTGACATGTGGCACTGCTAAGGCTTTCTTGTGGTTAAGACCTGGCGAACAGGAGTGAACCACCCAAGTGCCATCATTCAATGCGGTATGTGGGCCAGAGCAAGGTGTTGGATCTGGGTCAAATCTGGGCCGAAATTAAATGTACTGTTGCCCAGATTTGGGCCAGATCTGCTTTATTTGTTTTGTGTTTGGCTGACATGTGGCACTGCTAAGGCTGTCTTTTGGTTGACATCTGGCAAACAAGGGAGGACCGCTCAAGTGCCATCATTCCATGCCAAAAGTGGGTCTGATGAATGTGTCCAATGTGAGCCAGATCTGGGCCACATACATTTTGCTATCTGGCCGTGTGCGAGAATGGGCATCATTGTATCTGCGCTCTCGTGGAGTTTGTGGGTTGGTGAGGGGGGTTAAAAGCCACGTCTTTAGTGGATAACCGCAGTATCCTGGAGGGTTATTCAGTAATTAAATGCAAACAAATATATATAATAATACAATTAGATAAAGTATAACTTTAAATGCATCACTTACCAAGAACCAAGCAAATTGCGTTTTAATGTTTGGCTGTTCAACTGCATCATATGGGAACCTTATATACCTGGTAGACATGCGGATGATCCCGTCCCATACCGCTGGCATTGTGCGGCTCAAAGACGACTGGCTTATTCCTGAGCGGTCTGCCAGTTCCCTTTGGAAAGAACCAGTTGCCTGGAAACCAAGTGTTGTCAGCAACTGCAAGGGAACGGGTATTGCGCGGCTCCTCACTGTCTCCCTCTTTAGATTCGGGCCCAACTCAGCACAGAGCTCCAAGAGGATAGCCCTTGGAAATCTGAAACGGCTGATAAGCCTTTGTTTGGGCTTGCTAGTGGACCAGATATGGCAAACCTTAGAGGACCACCCAAATGCCATAATTCCATGCAGTATGTGGCCCGGAAAAAATTGACAGGTCTAGTCCAGATCTTGGGCCAGATTAGGGTCAATTCTGCTTTATAAAGTGTACACTTGGTTTACATGGGCATTGCCATGGCTTACTTGTGGTCGAGATTTGGCCAACAGATGCGGACCGCCCAAGTGCCATCATTCCAAACTGTATGTGGCATGTAAAAGGTTGCCAGGTCTGGTCCGGATCTGTGCCACAATAAAAGAGAACAGTGTGCCAGATTAGGGTCAATTCTGGTTTATTTGGTTTACATGTGGCATTGTCATGTTTTCTTGTGGCCCAGATCTGGCAAACAGGAGTGGACCGCCCAAAGTGTCAGATTTGGGCCGGATCTGGGACACAGCAATTTTGCTATCTGGGAACCCAGAGTGCTCCCCCTGTTGTCCCGCAGGAGCAAAACAGGCTCGTGGTGAGGAGCCAGGGTGATGGAGGGATGCTTGGGGAATGTTCTCTTGTATGGAAAGGGTAGAGGCTGTGATTACTGATAGCGGACCAGCCAGGTTGATTCTCATGCTCCTCCCAAACATATTTAATTAAAACATAATTTGTGCTTGGTAATCATTTGGAAGATTTGAAGAATGCAGGATAACTTCACACATACTGCAAGTTATGACACTAAATATACAAACCATTTCCTCCTCACAGCTTCACCTGGAGTTTTACTCCCAAGAAGGCTTAGATAATGGACCTGTAACCAAAATAAAATATAATTTAGCACTCTGCAGGCTGCCTTATTCCAATATCAACATCAGAGAGGAATGTTGGGAGAAAAGGAATGACACAAATCGTAAACAAAATTCAAGCTAATTTTAATTGATTAACTTACAACTTTTTTCTTGTATTCCTCGTCTTTCAGCTTTATGCACTGATCATCCAATTCATGTGTGCTCTTGCAAGGATGTACCATGAAGTCGTCGACAGAGACACTTTGTTGTGGGACAAGACCTAAAAGCAAAGACTTCATATCTGACAGATTCTTGTCCATCTTGTCCAGTCGGACAAATATGGCTCGTTCCAGTTTCTTCAGGTCTGAATTTTGTGACATTGGTGCTATTAACACAAAAGAGAAACTCAAAAATAGTTTTATGGTGAAGACTTTTAGGGTAAAGTGTCAAAAAATGACATCTACATATACTATTACTGATCTAAACTGCACTTACTGAAAAAACAGATTTTGACTAGTTAGTATAAAAATGTCAACTTTATATTTTTAAATTCCAATTATGGAAATCTTTCACCTTGATAATGTTCTTCCATTTCAGATGTTGAAGCAGTGCAATTCTCAGTTTGTGAGGTACTTTCAAAAACACCTGAAAAATACAAAATTGCTTACTTACAGCTATCTCAGATGCGATGCCTATGTGTGCTTGGCAAAATACTCACAAGGCTCTGTTTGTCCAGTTCTGTCACAAAAAAACTCGGATCTTGGTGTAACTTAATTGTTAATTTGTAACAGTGGGTTTAAGTCAACATTGGATTTAAAGTATGCAATAAAAAACTAAGCTCATCAAGAAATAAACTTACATATAGGTGTGCTTGGAATGCATGTCGTTGGTGCTGATGGTCCTTCCTCACCTAGCCCAAAAACAACAAAAAAATGTGCAGATCAATTGTAGGTTACATTATGCAATGAAAACATAAGCTCATCAAAACAATTAACTCACACGTGGGTCTGCTTGCAATTCTGCGCATTTTTTGTGTTGTTGGGACATCAACATCATCATCTATTAAAAAAATATTATCAGATAAATAATGTCAATTAATCCAGAAAGTTAAACGTCACTGAAAAAAAAACAACAGATACATCTAAATGCAGCACTTGGCTCACAGCACTGCCAAGAAGGTCAACATTTTAAGTTGCAACTAGCCAGTGAACTGACAAAATGTTGTAACACTGTGCAGCAACATTACACTTTTATAAAAGCTTAAATTCTCAAAGCAAATTGTATATTTCACCTCCTCACGCTTCTACATACAAGAGATAATACAGAACATTCCAAAAACCCAGTCTACACTCTGCACTACTTTCATATATAGTCTGTAATATAGACAAAGGGAGTGATGCAAACAATGTGTGATTATAATGGGATATAAATATTTTAAAAGAATTTTAAAAAATCTGTTATCTTACTCAGAACAGCTGCATGACAGATATCTGTACCTACATTTTGTTAATCACACCAAGTGTCTATAAAATAGAGTAATATTGTAGAGTATTAACAAAAAGACTGTACTGTACCACTAGTTAATGCTCTCTGGTATCGTGCTGGTGGTCTTCTTTTTCTTTGAATATGACTTTCATCTTCGTCACTCTCCAAGTTTAAAGTCATGGTTGCTTGGTTTGCTTTGCACCTAGCTTCTTCGTAGCTGTCTGGAAATAAAGAATAGATCAGTAAAAGACAATCAGCATAAACCACGAAAACATAAGAAACCTCAAACAAATTCTTCATACCTCCATATACCAGAACAGATGCGACATGCTTCGACCAAAGTGTAGTATCCGTTTCACCTTGGCCGTAAAGTTTTTATGTGGCCAATAGCAATATACAGCCTGTAAATTTATTAATTTAACAATTAAAACGATATCCACCTGCTACAAGCTGTATTTTGCCGACTAATGATACACATTAGTAAAAATTTTAAGCATAAGATGAGAATAATGGGTAATACCTAATTTGTTATATCAAGCCACGTGGAAGGCACAACATCAACATTGTTATCTTCAGGAAATGTAATAACAGCATAGCAGTTTTGCAATTTCTGAAGAAGAAACAAAAATAGTAAAGGTATGAAATAGTACTTCATTAAAGGTTTTGTCTGAAACACACAGTTAAAACTGTCAAGGCTTTACAAGGTCTTACAGCAATGTGTAACAGAAAATCTCTGCACTCAGCACCTATTCCTAAACACCTTGATTAGTTCAGATGTGTTTTATCAGCTTCAAGCTGCATGCAAGAAGATCTTAAAGAGATACTTAGTAAATGATTACAGAATTTTCATTTTCGGGTGAAGTATCCCTTAATCTTGCGTGACAAAGTTGAGAACCACTGCGTAAAAATGACAAAAATAATATAACAATGCATTGTGGAATAAAGGTTGTTTATTATTTCTCTCCACTGCTATATATCAGAAAATATGGTTATCTTATAGCTGTAAGAAATGTAAGGCAAACCATAAAAAGATGTCATCCTAAAGAAAATTGTGTCTAAAATGCTGATCTCATCAGAAAAACTTTACCTTAACCATTGACAAGGCAGAAAGATGTTGTAAAAGGCACATATCCGCATGATAGGCATTGTTGGTTGTAGTGTTAAATAAATATCAGACAGTGCTGATAAAGTGTCATGACAAATAAGTTTCACTGGCTTATTACTTGAACAACAGAAAAAATGCTAGGAGGTGGTGGGGCTATGGTAAAAAATTTAAAAGATCACAGCTCAATATGAATGAAGCACTGAGAGTACAATGCAAGCACCGTCTTCAGCCTCACATAAAAATGCCTTTCTCACCAGTTGCCTTTCAGACATTGTTTTCACTCTAGTGTGCCTTACATGAGCCTTGAAAACATCAATCAACCTAGAGTCGCACGGATGCATAAAGAATGGCTCAAGCTTCTCATAAATGCGACAAAGCACCATTCTTCCTTTGTCTCCATTTTCACCCATGACAGATATTACCTCACAGCACTGAACATCACTAAGAGCATAAGCATTGTTGGGTTTCTGAGTATTAAGCACAGGCTTGGGCTGTTTTTTTAACTGTTCTTTGTGCTTCTCAATTTCACTGAGACGTTTGACACACTTTGCGACAGAGGATGTTTACCAAAGCGGACTAACTTCTTCAGCTGATGAAGGTAGTTTTCAAAAGGAAAAGCACTACATTCATCCAGTCCACCATATACATATACATCAGAGGCAAGGTGAACCATAGAGTGCGCATTGTACACCAAGAACTCATCCCCATACAACTTTCTCCCATCCTCCACAAAGTGGACCAAAAGATCTGAAGCAAATGAGTTGTATTCCCTTACAAGGTGTAGTTACAAGTAGTGACTTTACGGCCACAGCTCCGAGTGGCCGCTTCGACAATGGAGGTGGAGAACGTGGTCCACTCGGACTCAATGTCTCCAGCCTCCCTCGGGATCTGGTTGAAGCTCTGCCGGAGGTGGGAGTTAAAGATCTCTCTGACAGGAGACTCGGCCAGGCGCTCCCAGCAGACCCTTAATATATAATATGATATATATTACAGTAATAGCTTATACCGCATTTTAACCCAACGCGACTGCTATAAGCTATTTGTTTGTCCATACCAAACGCAAAAAAGGGGCGGGACGTGTCAATCAATCAGAAGACACAGCTTATCAGAACAGTTTGTCTTTGTCCAAACAGACTCGCACGCTTCATCTGAAGAGTGCACAAAGAGAGATTTGCGTCCTGTTTCTATGGCGTTCCAAAGGGTCCAATAAAATGACTAACCAGCACACATTCATCTTACTGAGCGTCTAACTCCACGTCTTAACTTTTTTTTAATTCTGCTATTTATTGCATTAAATTCAAGACGCAGACGAGACGTTGACGTGAAGTAGATGTCACGTAAATCACGTGCAGCAGTGAAGCGTCCAGTTAGGCGTCACGTGTCATTCACGTGTAGCAGCGAAGTCGTTTGTTTTAATTTTTGCTAACACGTATTGTAACAGGCTACTATACATGGCTTAATGCAGTGTGTTAAGCGTATACTTTGTTAACTTTCACTTCACTCATTCCTCTCAATGAACGTCTGCGTCTGTCCTAGGAACTAACGATAATCTGTTGTTTACTTTACATTCTGTTAATTGTGTTACACACTGGTAAGGACCAGCTGTCAATCTTAGTTTATGCAGTTTGTAATGCTTTGTGTTAAGTGTTCGTGAAATACATTTAAGTCCAAAACCATGTAATATCATTATATGTTGGGCATGTTACTATCGTTTCACTTAGTTTTGTCGTGGCCACGAGATATTACCTCTTGGGAATGTGATAAGCAAGGTAAATGTGAGATCAGTCAAATGATTACAACATACTCAAACTTTTATTTACTATTCCAAAAAGAAAGAATACGCTTACTTTCAGTTAATAACTGTTTAAAGGTATTGTCAATATAAAAACATAAAATTGGTTGTAGCCTATGTTCAGTGAGACGCAAACGTCACGTTCGGCAGACGGAGAGGTCACGTTGAGTGAGACGTGTGTATGCTGGTTAGTAATTTTTTTGGACCGAATGGGACGCCATATTGGACCGAATGGGACGCCATTTGTTACTAACGGCCGTTACTCATTAAGCAGCCATTTCGGCTTGTTAGGACAAAACCTTTGGTTAACATAGAAAGGATACCTTTAATCGCGTGTCGCATCGTGTTTGTTTAGGACACGATGTTAACAGGTTAATTTAAAAATAATATGGTGTTATTTCTGCTGTTTAAACTTATCAGAACGTTCCCAGAACGATCTGGAAAAAAAACTTGCTGGAGATAATCAGTCAACGATGATAACAAATCAACTCAAATATGTTCCTATGCCATGCAAAATCGAGAATATCATAACCCGCAAACGACAAAGTACATAAAACTCTAGTGAAATAATTTTGAGGTCAAACAGATCTGCCATCATTGAGCAACCACTGAATTCAAATATTGGCGAACTGCTCAAAGTTCAACAAAGTATTCAATAAAAGACGAGAGTGACTGAAATCGATAATGAAACATTTACTGCATTTTACTGCACTTTCGGAAGGTTAAAAAATATTAATATATTTTAGTATGTTTTAAGCTAGGCTTAACCATTTAAATGTAAAATATACTTCAAAACACGTCAATATACGGTAATGTAATATCCAGTCACATCTTAATTTAGTAATAATCGCAATAAACACATGAAGATGAGACTAAATAAGATTACATGCTCTGTACTCACCTAGTGAAGCGCCATGTGGAGTGAACAAACGTTCGTTGTGCGCGGTCTGTTTTGCGCGCCATGCTCTTAAAAAGACAGCTTACATTTTAAAATATCAGCTTCATAATATTTCAGATTTCCCATGATGAATGGATGGATAATGAATTGATTGCTTACTTACTTAATAGACACTTAAAATATGATTACACAATTAATAATCATGTCATCAATAATAAGTAAATATATTATTATTTAAGATTTATATAATATAAAATATGTTAATTAATGTTAATATAAATGTAATAGAATCCCACTAGCCAGACTGCTCAACAAACACAGACCAGACTTTGTGCCAGGCCATGCGTCCAGCGAATCCATTTATAATTTAAAGCCATGAAAAACTATAATTGTTGCTATGTTATGTGCAGAGGTGTTTTGTCACTCAATGATGCACAAAAGAGCAAACACTGAGTAGTCCATTAAGTTAAAATGTTACTATAGGAGACAATTGTGCAGGTCTCAATCATTTGTAGTCAGAGCAGCATTACTGTAAATTAAAATGTTACAATGTGAAACAAAGCATGGTGCACAAGATGACAGGACACTGTGCTGCTCAAATGTCAATTTTTGGGTTACACAGAGATCCTGTCTCAACTGGGCATACTAATCATAGACATTTATACTAATCATACTAATCATAGGCCATGTCCCAGGTCCCTTTAAGATGGCCGTCATTAAGCCTCTAATCAAGAAACCAAACTTAGATCCAAATGAACTAGGAAACTATAGACCGATTTCAAATCTCCCATACCTGTCTAAAATTCTAGAAAAAGTAGTGTGCACTCAGTTGTGCTCTTTCCTACAAAATAACGACATGCACGAAAAATTTCAGTCAGGCTTTAGATCTCATCATAGCACTGAAACTGCGCTCGTTAAAATTACAAACGACCTGCTTATAGCATCAGATAAAGGTAACATCTCACTCTTGGTCCTGCTTGACCTTAGTGCTGCGTTCGATACCGTAGACCATAACATACTTCTAGATCGCTTACACAATTATACCGGTATTGAGGGACAGGCACTACAATGGTTTAGATCTTACTTGTCAGACAGACATCAATTTGTCCATCTAAATGGGGAATCATCCTATTTAACGCAAGTAAATTATGGATTACCTCAGGGATCGGTTCTGGGACCCGTGCTGTTCTCCATATACATGCTTCCCCTTGGAAACATTATTAAAAAACATGGAATTAGCTTCCATTGCTATGCAGATGATACTCAGCTATATATCTCATCAAGACCAGATGATTCCTCCCAGCTACCCAAATTGGCAGAGTGCATTGAAGATATAAAACATTGGATGACCTATAATTTCCTTCTTTTAAATTCTAATAAAACAGAAATATTACTTATCGGACCTAAGACACGCAAACCAAATATTTCTGATTATAAACTGCAAGTTGAAGGATGTACTGTTACTCCAACAAATACAGTAAAAGATCTAGGCGTTATATTAGACAGCAACCTTTCATTTCGAAATCACATCTCAAATGTCACAAAAACAGCCTTTTTCCACCTAAGAAATGTTGCCAAGTTACGAAATATTCTGTGTGTTGCTGACGCAGAGAAGCTTATTCATGCATTTATGACCTCAAGACTTGACTACTGTAATGCGCTACTTAGTGGTTGTCCTGCATCATCAATAAACAAACTACAGTTAGTTCAGAACGCAGCTGCCAGAGTTCTAACCAGGACCAGAAAATATGATCACATAACCCCAATTTTATCAACCCTTCACTGGCTACCCATTAAGTATCGTATTGACTTTAAAGTTCTTTTAATCACTTATAAAGCCTTAAAGGGTTTAGCCCCTACCTACCTAACAGAGCTTCTATCATACTACAACCCATCACGCTCTCTAAGATCTCAAAACGCAGGACTTTTGATAATACCTAGAATAACTAAATCCACCAAAGGGGGTCGAGCTTTCTCATACGTAGCACCTAAACTCTGGAACAGCCTCCCTGATATTATTCGAGGATCAGACACACTCGCCCAATTTAAATCTAGATTAAAAACGCATCTTTTCAGCCAAACATTCACTTAAAGCAAATATGCTAAATAAACCACCAGGAGATGCTGACATTAGATATTATTTACTAGAATAGTTGGATTTATTATATAAAACACCATGTAGTGTGTTTTACCCTTTCTTGGGTTTTTCGTTTTTCCCCTGTAAAGCTGCTTTGGAACAATGCAAATTGTGAAAGGCGCTATATAAATAAAATTGAATTGAATTGAATTTAAATTTTCTAGCAACATTTTCTACCATAAATATGTAGTTATTTCTTTCTTAGAAGTGTTGTTTGGCCGAGTACATGTTTCCCATACTCAGAATTTGTGCTCTGCATTTCACCCATCCAAGTGCTCACACACAGCAGTGAGAGTACAGTTTTTGCATACATTTTTGCTGTGGTGCCCGCGGAGCATGCACGCGTTACTTCCGTGTTAAACAGGAAGAACCCTTGTCAGTTTCCGGTTTGCAAGACTTAAAGCAGGGAGAAATGGGAAACTAAGAAAATGTATCAGTTTAGCAGATGCCTTACACTGCAGCACACTGCAGTGGTGTATAGAATAAGAACTTATTTCTCATTTTCCCATTTCACTCTACTTTAAGTCTCCCCAACTGGAAACTGCAGAGAGTGCTTGCGTTAAATGCAGAAGTCACATGTGCTGAAGGGCTCCTTTGGTTGTTGGAACAAGCATGGAGAGAGTGGTGTTTATTCACTCCCCCAATTACATTTTCTGGTGGTCCTAAGACTCCCAACCTTCGGCTTACAGTCCAACTCTTTAACCAATGTCTAAAAAAAGTTCCAATAATGTTGTTCTAAGAACGTATAAGCTTTTAGCATTATGAGAACCTTCATCAAGCACAAAATAACATAAAAACCATTCAGAGAATATTGTTCCAGGAATAGTTATCCTTCAGCATTATGAGAAACTTCATGAAGCCCTAAATAACATCAAAACCATGTTCTAAAAACCTTGTTCTTGGAACGGTTACCCTTAATATTTTGAAAACCTTCATCAACTGCAAAAAAACATCAAAACAATGTTACAAGAACATTGTTCTGAGAACATTTTCCTGTAACATAACCAGAACATTTATCAACTACAAATGACATGAAAACAACGTTCTGAAAACACTGTTCGAGGAACGTTTTCTCTTAATATTATGACAACCTTCATCAAGTGCAGAAAAACACTAAAACAATGTTACAAGAATGTTGTTCTAAGAACATTTTCCTTTAACATTAGCAGAACATTGATCAACTACAAATGACATGAAAACAACGTTCTGAAAACATTGTTCTAGGAACTTTTTCTCTTAATATTATGACAACCTTCATCAAGTGCAAAAAAACACTAAAACAATGTTACAAGAACGTTGTTCTAAGAACATTTTCCTTTAACATTAGCAGAACATTGACCAACTACAAATGACATGAAAACAAT
This sequence comes from Barbatula barbatula, assembly GCF_947034865.1. Classification (NCBI taxonomy): domain Eukaryota; kingdom Metazoa; phylum Chordata; class Actinopteri; order Cypriniformes; family Nemacheilidae; genus Barbatula; species Barbatula barbatula. The sequence goes on along the minus strand of NC_136778.1, from coordinate 16,865,855 downwards.
GTTCTGAAAACATTGTTCTTGGAACGTTTTCTCTTAATATTATGAAAACCTTCATCAAGTGCAAAAAACATCAAAACAATGTTACAAGAACATTGGTCTAAGAACATTTTCCTTTAACATTAGCAGAACATTGATCAACTACAAATGACATGAAAACAACGTTCTGAAAACATTGTTCTTGGAACTTTTTCTCTTAATATTATGACAACCTTCATCAAGTGCAAAAAAACACTAAAACAATGTTACAAGAACGTTGTTCTAAGAACATTTTCCCTTAACATTAGCAGAACATTGACCAACTACAAATGACATGAAAACAACGTTCTGAAAACATTGTTCTTGGAACGTTTTCTCTTAATATTATGAAAACCTTCATCAAGTGCAAAAAACATCAAAACAATGTTACAAGAACATTGGTCTAAGAACATTTTCCTTTAACATTAGCAGAACATTGATCAACTACAAATGACATGAAAACAACGTTCTGAAAACATTGTTCTTGGAACGTTTTCTCTTAATATTATGAAAACCTTCATCAAGTGCAAAAAAACATCAAAACAATGTTACAAGAACGTTGTACTAAGAACGTTTTACTGTAACATTACCAGAACATTTATCAACTACAAATGACATCAAAATAACGTTCTGAAAACATTGTTCTTGGAACGTTTTCTCTTAATATTATGAAAACCTTCATCAAGTGCAAAAAACATCAAAACAATGTTACAAGAACGTTGGTCTAAGAACATTTTCCTTTAACATTACAAGAACATTCGTTGAGTAAAAATAACATAAATAGAAAGTTTCTAGAATGTTGTTCCCCTAACCTTTAAATACCTTCAAAACAACGTTAGTGAAAGTTGTGGGAACGTTCCCTGTTAGCTGGGCAAATAGCCCTGATGATTGGAGGGGGCCAAATAATCTCAAATTATTCTACTTAAACCACCTGCAAACTCTCAAACAAACAATAATGACCATTTTCCCTGGTTAGGCCTGGTTTCCCTCTGAGTTTTTTTTTCTCCTCCAATGGAGTTTTGGGTTCCTCGCCACTGTTTGCATACTGTTTTGCACTGTTTGCCTGGCCGGGGGGGGGGGCTGCTAGAAGTTTTATTTTCTTATAGGAATTTATAGTCTGTCTGATATATGACTTGTTTTTTGACTTGCATAACCTTATGTTTTCTTGTACAGCTGCTTTGTAACAATGAAAATTGTAAAAAACGCTATATAAATAAAGTTGACTTTACTTTTCTGTTCCACGGTTTATTTTACATTCTGAAATTGATCTGTGCAAATCTTTGATAAATACACAATTTTCTTGGCTTTTTGTTCAAAAGAAAAAAAAAATTGCGAGGTGATAAAAAAGAACAAATGGGTTACGATGCCATTGTTTTTCATTTGTCATTTTTATGTCATTGTTCGAGTCCCTGTTGTTTTATAATTTTCAGGGATTACTTTAGTTCCTTGTTTCTATATAAAGTTCTTAGCAAACAATGACTTAGCTGTCCACCGGTGGTTTTTAGGCGGCACAGATTCAGCAGCTTGACAAAGACGGACCACCGTCTGTGCAGTCGGTCTGCCAGCTTTTTTGATTTGATTTGATTTGATTCAATTTATTGTCATTACACACATACAAGTACAGTGCAACGAAATGTATTTTTAGAAGAAGATAAAGCATAACATGGGGAAGGTGGGGAGAAAAACATGTACACAATACACCAAAGACAAGACTTGCAACAGGGATAGGTTATCCAGTTCCGACAAGCAGCATCTGATTCTGCTGCCATGATGGCGCCGCATGCAGACCCACTTGTCAGGCTGGCAGGTCAAAGCTAGGAGGCACTTGATCTGGGAGTGGGTTTTTTGTTTGTGTGTGTGTGTGTGTAAGAGTCTATGTTGTGATTGTCTATGCAGGTGTTTCAGTAGAATGGGGGAGGTACGCAAGAGCGTCTCTCCGTACTGCTCCACTCAGGGTTGAATTCTAGCAGCAGCCTTGGCCAAGGCTGATACGGGGGAGTCGAAAGAGATAAGATTGATTGTTTGGTCTTAGGGCGAGCAACCGCATTCCACTTCCACGGCTACTCTCTTTGTCCAAAATGGTCTCCAAGATAAATTTTCCTTTGCAAAGTCGTGAGCTTCTCCGTGATAGAATCCATATTGCGGTTAATAGTCTCATTTCCAGAGCCGACCGCTCTTCCCACGACTTCTATCATAACGGGCAGCCTTGTGAGACTTTTGAGAGCTGTTACCGTTTTCTTAATTTCTCGATAACAAACGGCACAGCCTAATCCAATCAGCATAATACCTGTTATCATGGTTCCGAATAGGAAGACATCTTCAATGTCCTCCACGGAAAGAGGAGCCAGACACACGATCCGCCATCTCTCCCAGGCGTCCATCGTGTAGCCAGCTGCGAACGTTCCGTCAGGGCAGGCAGGTTCCCCCGAACCCAAGCTTCTCGTCGAGAAGATCGTTTCAATAGCGTTGAGAGACCATTTGATCAGATCCATAATTTCAGTTGTAGAGCAGTGCAGAGAAAATCTCTCAATAGATGATACGAGACGAGACACAAGATCAGCAGGAAAAAAAAAGGGGAGGACGGGAGCGAGAAAAATGCGACTGCCTCCGTTGAGAGAGCGAAGAGAAGGGTCTCTTCGCCACCCAATTTTTTGGGTGGCACGCCACCAGCGGCTTTTCCACCACTGGGCCTCTTTGATACAGCAGTGGCAAAATGATAGTTTCGTCTGAGCTCTTACAGGAACTTTTTATATTCTAATGCCTAAATGTTTTATAAATATGTATTTATTTATTTTTACAGTCAAATGGATCTTAATGATGGAATATACAGGTGCTGGTCATATAATTAGAATATCATAATTTCACTAATTCCATTCAAAAAGTGAAACTTGTTGTGACCAGCGAAGTAACAACACATACACAGTGTGCAATATACCACCTCGAAGGGTAACTTTTATTAGGAGTCCCAAAGGAGACGAGAGGGAAATTATTAATTTTGATGATTACAACTGACAACTAAGGAAAATCCAAAATTCAGTATCTCAGAAAATTTGAATATTGTGGAATGGTTAAATATTGAAGACACGTGGTGCCACACTCTAATCAGCTAATTTACTCAAAACATATGCAAAGCCTTTAAATGGTTTCTCAGTCTAGTTCTGCGGGCTACACAATCATGGGGAAGACTGCTGATTTGACAGTTGTCCAAAAGACGACCATTGACACGTTGCACAAGAAGGGCAAGACACAAAAAGGTCATTGCAAAAGAGGCTGGCTGTTCACAGAGATCGAAGGGAAGGAAAAGATGTGGTAGAAAAAAGTGTACAAGCAATAGGGATAACCGCACCTGATGAACATTTCTTCAATGTTCTGCGTGTTCAGAATTGGAGAGAGGCCAGTCAAAGTAAAATCTTGAAGTTTATTGATCAGAAGATTAAAAAATACAACAGCTGCTGGGTGGGTTGCCTCAGACGCACACGTCTCACACAAAGAACCGACGTCTTACAAAGGACCCACACAGAAGAACAATTTTACATGGTATTTATAATCCTTCTGGTGTCTTTTATTAGCTGGGGGTTGGGGAAGCATGGGCACACGTCCAATCCGCTTTCTCTCCTTAGTTCTGCTCAGCCAACTAGCTCACACTGCTTTTCCCGACCATTTGTGGAGCATCACACGAAACCCCACACCTTCACCAAATTCCGACGAGCTCTGCGTAATCTGATTTTAACACACACACACACACATATTATTCTGGTACAGAAAGTTCACTCAAATCAGCCCTTAACTCAACTCACACACTGGTTATACTTTCAACATATTATGTACAGTTAGCGATCAATAATGAAATCATAAAGCATATTAAATGTAAAAGCACGTTTAAACCACAATAAAAATCACAATAAAAATCCTTCAGTCCCTCTCTTGACCACTGAAAGTGGTCACACATCATCACAATCATTGTTATCGTCCTCATCTAGGAATCGGTCGCCAGACAATAGAGGCATGGTATATTTGCTATGGGTTCTTTCGGGGTCCAACCACCGGTATATACTATTACCTTATTCCATGACGGACACCATTCGCCCCTATGGGTTTGCCTAGACTGGTACGCCTTACAAACACTTTCCATATTCTCGTCCATTCATACATATACGTCGTACCCCCTCCATGAGCTATTTTTTCCCCTCAATTTATGACAGCGCATAGGTCGAAAGTAAATGATGTGGTCTTACCCCAAACATAGTTAATTACGAGTTGTTTACATGGTAACCTTGTATCGGCTATGGCTCTTTTGTGTCTCGGTTTCGATATGGTGTTATTGCTTTCCTGACCCTCAGTTAGGCTAAAAATTATTCCTACTACAACTTCTAAAATTATTAATAGAATCCCCAACTGCTTACAGTTTTCCCACAGCTTCATCTCGTTACCCTCTCTTGGACTTTAAAGGAACAATAAACACACTCTTGAAAATTTAAATGGTTAAACACACAGTATACTTAATGGGAATATGCGATTAAGGAAAAATATATGGTTAAAATCACTCAAAATGTCAGTAATTGTAAGGAATAAATGGTTATACATTAATGAATATGACAATATGAAAATCAAAATAGCAATAATGAATATGAAAAATATGAAGTCTGTTCTGTGCAATCACCTTTTCATTACCTTACCTTTGTTTGAACTGCTTGGCTATACCTGCACCGTATGCACATTCAGCACTTACACAGTGAGCCAATGGTTCTGTCTTTGGACTTTTGAACACGTCACCCGTTTTTCTTTTTTTTTTGTAGCTGTTGGGTGTTCTTGTTCTTAAGATGGTTCGGTACCTGCTGTCTCAAAAGCTTCAACACCTTCCCTCTCTTGGACCTGACTCCTCAGGTCCACCTGTGTTTCAGCAAGATTCCTACAAGGGGGTGCACAAGTCACACAAGAGGTTAACTGAAACCAGATGCCTCCTTTTCCCTTGAGTTGAACATAATGTGAGTTACGTGCTGTCACTCAGTTGGGCTGTGACCAGCGTGGTTCATTCCATTTCCCTCGGAATGTTCTAATCCTCACCCAGTCTGCTTTGACTTGGGTGAACGGTTCAGCTTTAACATGATTGACCTGATGGGAAAAGGTTTTAATCAGATCAGTTAGTTTGTCAAAATATACATTGTGAGATAATGGGCGTACAGGTTCCTTGTCAGCGCTGTCATATGTGCTGGAAACTGACGACCTATAATCAATTCAAAATTAGTTAAACCTGTCATTCTATTTACAGATAAGCTGATAAACATCAGTGCGAAAGTGAGAGCTGATAGCCAATTAAGTTTTGTCTGTGCACAGATTTTAGCCAATTTTAGTTTTAAATTAAGGTTCAACTGCTTTCGCTGCCAGATCTTCAGCATTGTTACCTTCAGTCAAAGGACCTTCCATCTTAGAGTGGCCAGTGCATTTAATTACTGCCACCTCCCTAGGGATCATCAGAGCCTCTAAAAGTCTCTGTCTGCATGCACATGCTTAATTGGTCGACCAGACGATGTGATAAAGCCACATCGTCGCCTTAAGGGCATTTCAATATTTACAGCTGTGATAACATAATCAGAGTCAGAATAGATGTTCACACGGTGTTCACCAGCATGTCGCAAGGCTTTGATCATTACTACCATTTCTGCCCTCTGTGCTGACTGCTTCCCATATAACCTTGCTGCATCCCTCGTAATCATCCCATGTCCTTCCTGCTCTACCACTGCATAAGCCGCTTTCAAACAACCATCTTCTCGTCTCAAGCAACAACCGTCTGTGAATAATTTAATGAGTGCTGTGACAATTTTTTGCATGGACTCAAGGTCTATAAACGTGCGTTCTTTTTTCAAATGTTAAATTTAACACTACCCTGAGATTCTTCATGCCATGTGGCTTGATGAGGTGTCGCAATGGGGCTGTAAAAGCTACATATTTTGGATTTAATGTCTACTGTACCCTGTCAGGCCCAAAAATGACAACATTTCTTTCACCGTGGTTGGTTTTTGGATGACTCAGAATACCCTGCCTTTGTGTTACAGTAAGCGTCGATCACCCTGTGAGGTGATCATGCGACCTGGAAATGTAACATTAGGTCTGCATATCTGCAGCTTATAAAAATCTTTGGGTTAGTCTGTTTTAATAATATTGACACCCCCGGTATGTGAATGCCACACAGGGTTTACATTCTTCAGCAATCGATATACAGGAAAAAGCGCTTGCCAAATCAATACATGTGAACCATTTGTTAAGTGGAGTGACCGTTCATTATATAGTTTGGCGCTACACTATGGTCTAATACTACCCAATATATGTCTATGTCCCTCTCTTCCCCACATGAGATGTGTTACCTGAAAGGTAACAATTTGCTTTGGTTCCATCTGGTAATGTGACTATTACCCCTTCTGCTGAACACAATATACTAACTCCCAATTTAATCAGTAAATGTTTCACTAATAAAGGGATTTGGGCGTTACAGGAATTAATGCGACAGACACTGACCTGAAACTTTCACTTGTTATGGTTTTAGTCATAGGCCATCTTTAATCACACCTTTCTCTGTGTGCCCCTTCAACACTGCTCCGCCCCATTCCCCTGGCCCTATGTTGGGTGCATAGGCGCCTGTAGGTTGGAGAATGACAAGAGATGTTGCCCTGGTTATTTGGGTGTGGTCCCCTGCCACGACCACTGGACCTACCTCTTTGGGGACCCCATCCCCCCTCAGTTAGTCCGTTTTGCTGATCCCTGTTGACCAACTTTATGGAGATGCAGATATCATTTTCCAACAGGACTTGGCACCTGCACACAGTGCAAAAGCAACCAGTACCTGGTTTAAGGACCATGGTATCCCTGTTCTTAATTTGCCAGCAAACTCGCCTAACCTTTGTGAAGAGGAAGATGCGATATGCCAGACCCAACAAGGCAGAAGAGCTGAAGGCCACTATCAGAGCAACCTGGGCTCTCATAACACCTGAGCAGTGCCACAGACTAATCGACTCCATGCCACGCCGCATTGCTGCAGTAATTCAGGCAATAGGAGCCCCAACTAAGTATTGAGTGCTGTACATGCTCATACTTTTCAGTTGGCCAAGATTTCCGAACGGCAATTCTGTATTCCAACAGGAATTGTCAATGTTTTTAATTTATCTTTGTTCATTGTCTCCAAACGTGGTTTTGGTTGGTGATTTTAATATCCATGTGGATAATATAGTTTTTATCATGCCTAGATAGTTTTGGCCTACAGCAATATATCAATGTCCCAACTCATTCATGAGGTCATACTATTGATTTGGTCTGCTGTTCAGGTGTGACTCCTGGAAATTGCACTACTTCTGACTTATCACTGTCAGACCACTTGCTGGTGTCTTTCAATGTCTTTTTATCTGTGTTTAAGCCTAATTTTAGTCGAACAATCACATTTCGTAATATTAAGAACATTGATCCTTCAATTCTTGGGGAATGTCTTTCCACACTTCCCTACAAAGACCATTCATGGAATCTTGATGATTTAATCCAGAATTACAATGACAATCTTCATATGATCCTTGACATTTGTGCCCCATTGAAAACCAGGAATGTTTCGTTTGTCAACTCTGCACCTTGGTTTACATCGGATCTTCATCAGCTAAAAGTCAAGGGTCGTCGACTGGAACGCTTGTATTCCAAGACTGGACTTGTAGTTCATAAAGATTTGTATGATGATCACATGCAAGTTTATAAGTCTGCACTTTCCACAGCAAAATCAGATTATTATGCAGGTTTAGATGTATCTGGTGTAGGAAACCAAAAATCTTTATTCTCTGTGGTTAATACTATTTTAAAGCCACCTGATTGTTCTAATGGGCATATAGACCCTACAGAATTATGTGAAGCATAAAATTGAACACATCCACCAGAAATTGGCTTCACCAAACCCTGATTGTAACATAAATCATTCTATCTCCGTTATCTTTATTTTCTGCTTTTAAAATTCCAACAGTTGAGGACATTTGTTTCATTGTACAAAAATCTAAATCTGTCACATGTCAACTGGACCCACTTGGTTAAAGCTGGTTTATCATTCCTTTCCCCTTTAATCATTGATATTATGCATACATCACTTCTTTCCGGTACTTTCCCTACTGCACTAAAAACTGCTGTTATAACATTATAACCTATTCTTAAGAAACCTGGGACAGACACAAAGAACAATCTGCCGTTTTTGTCAAAAATCCTAGAAAAAATTGTTGCTCTTCAGCTCCGTGAACATCTGTCTTGTAATAGTTTATTTTGAGCAGTTTCAATCAGGGTTTCGTGCTCTTCACAGTGTTGAAACTGCACTTGTAAAGATTTCTAATGATCTATTACTAGCAGCTGATGCGGGTCTTTTATCCATACTTCTACTTCTTGACCTTAGTGCAGCAATTGACACCATTACACATCCTATACTCTTGAGCAGTCTGGAATCTATTGGAATTACTGGTATGGCTTTAAGCTGGTTTCGTTCCTATCTCACAGATCGCATTCAATTTGTACAACTTAAACAGTTTAAAACCCACTTATGTTGTCACTGGTGTTCCCCAGGGATCTGTTTTAGGACCTCTTCTGTTTATTATTTATCTGTTGCCTTTTGTCAGCATTTTTAGGAAATATGATATTCATTTTCATTGTTATGCCGACGACACCCAACTATATCTGTCTTCTAAACCTTCTTCAAAGTTTGAGTTTTCAAGATTGGTTTTCAAGTAATTTTCCTGTCCTTTCACTCAAGAGTACTGCTACGCTTGTGCATGCTCTTGTAACATCACAAATCGACTATTGTAATACTCTGTTTTATGGGCTTCCTTCCAAATCTCTTCATAAGTTACAGTTAGTACAAAATGCTGCAGCTGGAGTCAGTACCAAAACTTCCACTTTTGAACACATTTCTACTGTTTCTCAGAAGTTGCATTGGCTCCCAGTTAAATTCCGTGTAAATTTTAAAATGTCACTCTTCCTGGTCTTGCTTTGACCAATTGGTTTCTTCCTAGCTGACTGTGTGTGTCCACAAACCTAGTGTTTATGAATCTATTTCAAGGTGTTTGGTGTTACTGTTGAATACATTAATACTTTAGTGAAAACAGTTTAACAAAATAAACTATGTTGAAAAGCAGGACTTTATAGTGACGTTGAAATTTCAACATTGATTTGATTTGCAAATTCAAACATAAATCAATATTGATTCAATGTTGGCGAATTCACTTATGTTGAGAAACGTGCCATTGGAATAACGTTGCTATTTCAACGTTGATTAGATTTGCAAAATCTAAACAAAATTGAATGGAATTCCAACACTGGCACCTGACGTTGATTCAACAGTGACTCGATGTTAAAATGCCAGCTGGGAACTTACAAAGCACTTAATAATTTGGCTCCTTCATATCTTCAAGATCTTCTTCATATACACAGTCCTTCTCGCACTCTAAGATCTGCTTCTGCACTTACTTGATCTGCCACGCATTCGGACAACTTCTATGGGGTCACAAGCTTTTGGCTATGCTGCTCCCCATTTATGGAACTCTCTTCCTGTAGAAGTTCGCAACAGTTCTAGTCTCTCAGTTTTTAAATCTCGTCTTAAAACGTATCTGTTTAGGCAGGCTTTTATGTGATTAAACAATAAACCAGCACAGCAACAACAGTTAATGTCTTTTTATGGATTTTGTAAGGTGTCCTTGAGTGCCATGAAAGGCACCTTTAAATAAAATGTATTCTTCTTCTTATTATTATTCAGGGAGAATGCATATTGTAGCAAATAAGAGCATAGTCCCTTTAAGCTATCCTTTGTGTTCATTGTGTCTCTATTCCTATTGGCTGTGTTATGTGTCAGTCAGAGAGTATGTGCGAGTTACGGGTATAGAGGAGTTTCTAGTGTATGGTACAGGTTGTTCTCACGCATCGCACGGTCGGAAAAGCTGCCGTCCTGTGCCGGATGTGGTCGTGGTAACGGTATTGCGGTCACGGCTGGCCGTGTTCGTTGGCCACGACACCATTTGCTTCCTGCGTCCAGCCTTTTTTTTTTCGTACAGGCCTCAAACCTGTGTCGGACCAGGTCTTGAGTGAGACCGACGGTGGCAGGGCGTACCCCTGCAAAGCGCCTTCTCCCCTCTTCAGCAAAGTAAGCGCGCTATTCCAGCCTCCCTACTTCTTCCATTAGACAAAGTATAGGCATTCCTTTCATCACCAAGCACTTGGGGAGTACGAGCCTGGTGGAGCAGCTCGTATTCACCCCCAGTATATGTGAGTTTCCCTCACGAGGGAACACAACATCTCGGCTCCCTCCATCAGGGAACCGAGGTTACATACTTAACCAAGACGGTCCCTTTCTGTCGGTCTCTCGACGTTGTGTCGAGACTGACAGAATGGGATTACCCTGGAAAACGGCACGGTGCTGCGGCGCGTCACAATTTACAGCAGAACGACACTGACCGGCCTGGGCGAGTCACAAATGAACGTCCTTGCGAATTGTAACCATCCAGTAGTGTTGTAAGACATCAATTCGTGTGACCACGACGAGAGGTTCTTACTTACGGCCGACACCGTAAGAGTACTGGGAAGTGCTACCCCCTCGCCTGCCGGGGAAGGGGAGGCGCTACGGAGACCAAATCTGCCAAAGGGAGATCATATGTGGAATACCTACACGGTCTCACCAGTGGGGAGAACTCATGGGGGTAGTAGTGCAAGCGGTGGAGACCACCGATGGGAGGTCACAGGTTCACCGACAGGGGAACCAAGAGTGGTTATTGGAGGACTCCGTCCTTCTCTATTGTTGCTAGTACCGGCCTCTATGCAAAAAGAAGTGTTACAAGCCTGTCATAATCCACCGCAGTCTGGTCATTTGGGAGAAGGAAAGACCTTAGAGCGACTCCGTCAAAGTTTCCACTGGTATGGCATGGGTGGAGATGTACATTTGCACATACAGAGGTGCGGGCACTGCAATGCTTGCAAAGTTGCTGGACTGACTTCCAAGAAGTCAGACCTCAGAATTACCAAGCAGGGGCACCAATGGATCGGATCCACATCGATATACTGGGTCCATTTCCGGCGTCTAGTTCAGGAAACAAGTACGTCTTAATCATTATTGACCAGTTCACTTGATGGGTGAAAGCTTTTCCTGTGCCGAACCAAGGGGCGGAAACTACGGCTAAGAAACTCGTGTACAAGTTCATCTCCAGGTTCGGGGCACCGCTGGAGCTACACACAGACCACGGTCGAAATTATGATTGTGTTTGTAATGTTTGTAGTCTCCTTCAGATCACGAAAACGCGGACAACCCCCTACCATCCTGCCTCCAACGGACAAACAGAGAGGTTCAATCGAACGCTCCTTCAGATGATGAGAAAAAGAGACAATCAAGAGAACGATTAAAGGAAGAGAAATAAGGAAACGCCCACGAGATACAACATTTAAAGTTTTATTATTGTCATATTGTTCATTACAGTTTTTATATTTTAGAAATTGTTGTTATATTACTGTTTTCATTTTACTGAAGAGACTCAGTATTGTTAAAAGGGGGGATAGTGTAGAAAATAAGAGCGTGGTCCCTTTAAGCTATCTTCTGTGTTCATCGTGTCTCTATTCCTATTGGCTGTGTTATGTGTCAGTCAGAGAGTATGTGGTGACGGACTTTTTCGCTTCAGTCCTGCATGTTCAAAAATTTGAAGAAAAGTCAAAGAGACAGTTTTTCCCAATAAGTTTAAGTAAAATTTATTATCAGATGTAAAAGCTTCTTTCCAGCTGGGGTTGCCTCTCAACATATATATGAGCGAACAACTGAAAAACACACTTCCGGGTTACAGATATTAATAATATATGTGACGTCGATTCTCTCTTCAGGCTCCTCCCCTTCCTTGGGCGGGCATTCAATCCTCTGGAACCAATCACCTCGGGACATGTTAATCTGACTCCATTCGCCCAAACTGTTTGGTTCCCTGTAACACATAATATGAATACAGCCCGGGCCTGCCGAAAAATGCGATTTACGCACACACACACACTCTCGTTATTTGAAACTCAGCTTCTGCATTCCTCAAAGCTCTTGTTTCACACTCCTGCCAACTAGTTTTCAAGATTAGAAAACCAGCACAGCATAAACATACTCATATTGATATATTTTACAGTGAAACAATAGTAAACATAAACTTATAACATCGTAACCCCAACAATCCCTCTCTTGACCTCGAAAGAGGTCAAAATTCTTGGTCCTCCATGTCGTTATTATAGCTAGATAACAATGGCATATTAAATGGTTTGGGGCTTTCCGTCTCTCAATAGCTGAAATTATTAAGCGATTACATAGTGATCTAAGGCAAGGAATGCAACAACAACCACACGTAATCAAAATTGCTACAAATACCCCTATGGACATCACAATAGACATTACTATTGCTTTCCATTTTCCCAATGTTTTGTCTAGCCAATCTCCAATAGGATTATTTACTCATGAATGTTCCTTCATTTCGATAGACAAAGTTTTCAAACCTTCCAACGCCCTCGTCACTGATCCATCTGGGGCAGTATTATTGGGAATGTACGTACAACAAAGATCACCAAACATTACACATACTCCTCCCTTCTCTGCCAACAGCATGTCCAGAGCCATACGGTTCTGGATAGCCATCAGTGAAGTTGGTGCTAGTTGCTCCGCTAAACCATCTACTGCATCCCTTGTCATATTTGCTAATCTCATCACATTATAATGCACATAATTAATCCTATCTACATTCTTGTTTGGGGTGACTGGAAAAAGAGCAGCTATTATTGGTATATTCTCAAAACCTGCTGCCACTTGGTTCGCTAGCTTATATTCATCTGGTACACCTCTGGGAATCCCTATAGCATTGATATACGTAGGACTATTTAATGATAAATCTACACTTGAACCTATTGCTCTCTGTTTAATGATGTGTCTCCTACGTCTTCTAGTCAATGTTGCTGAATTTATGGTTTCCGTTCTGACTGCTCTGTCACCTATCAGAGTTATTTACCAAAGCACACACTCCCTTTGCCTTCTCGTGTATCCTAGTAAACAATCTTCGATCTCCACAATAATAATACAAACCTGCCCTAGCCCACGTACCTATTCTAGTCCCATTATCTACTATTATCTGATCACACCACTCCTTGTTTATCTCCACCAGGTTGCAGGTTGGTGATTGACGCTTAATATCATAACAGTTATAATTTGCTTTCTTTGGTGTAAATGGACCTGCCCGTGAAAGGTTGGTTATTGGTGGGAATATTGCTGCCAATGTGGTACAATTTTTTGGACTGGCCATCCGTGTCAATGCCAACATACACTCATAGCCCCACGTATCGTTTTGGTACAACGGGGCTGGTTCAATATATAAATGGGGTCTTGCATTAGCACATCATACACAATCATCTAACCTCTGTTCTCTGGCTGTGGTAATTATCCATTCCAGCCACAAATTATTTTCCCCATATCCTGTGGCTCTCTCTATCATATCTTCTGGTTTTAACATGGTGTAATCTATTTCTACCACTCCATTCTTTTGCTCTGCCGATAATGGCTCAGCTACTGTCTCATTTCTTTCCTCCTCAGGTGAACTGTCCACAACAAATTTTATTACTGCTTTTCTATCTGTTCCTTGCATGTGCACCCCCATTATAAGGAAAAATTCCCCTGTATAATTGGCTGATCCCGTTCTGGTGGATATTGAAAGGGTGAGTGGATTTTGACTTGCACTGTAATCTCTTTGCATTTTGAAATCAAATTTTGCCGAGGTACGGGTCCAAAGGCTAGGTTCTTCCGGGGTCCAACCACCGGTATATGCTATTACCTTATTCCATGACGGACACCATTCACCCCTATGGGTTTGCCTAGACTGGTACGCCTTACAAACACTATCCATATTCCCGTCCATACATACATATACCTCGTACCCCCTCCATGAGCTATTTTTTCCCCCACAATTTATGACAGCGCATAGGTCGAAAGTAAATGATGTGGTCTTACCCCAAACATAGTTAATTACGAGTTGTTCACACGGTAACCTCTTATCAGCTATGGCTCTTTTGTAATTCGGTTTCGATATGGTGTTGTTGCTTTCCTGACCCTCAGTTAGGCTAAAAATTATTCCTACTATAACTCCTGAAATTATTAATAGGATCCCCGACAGTTTACAGTTTTCCCACAGCTTCATCTTGTTGCCCTCTCTTGGACTTTAAAGGAACAATAAACACACTTTTGGAAATTAAAATGGTTAAACACACAGTATACTTAATGGGAATATGCAATTAAGGAAAAATATATGGTTAAAATCCCACAAAATAGAATTCTAAGGAATAAATGGTTATACGTTAATGAATATGACAATATAAAAATCACAATATCAATATAAAAGTATGAAGAATAGTAAATATGAAAAATATGAAAAATAATAAATATGAAAATAATAAATATGGAAAAATGTGAATATTTAAAATATGAAAAATCACAATTATAACAATATATATTGATTATAAAGAATAAATGTTAATACGTATTTCCACCTCCGTGAATATTTTTTCAAAAACCAATTTGTCCAGACCACACCCCAGCCGGGGTGTTGAAATACCCTTTACGTTATTAAGTGGAAAATGATTCTACCGTCCTTCCCTTTGGTCACAGCACATTCACCTGGTTGTCTGTTCCGTGCAATCACCTTTTCCGTACCATATCTGTGTATGGACTTGTGAACACGACACCTGTCTTGTGAACGATTTGCAATTGTTGTTGTACTGGTGGTGTTGTGATTTCACCTGTGGCTTCTTCAGCCTCTGGTTCTCCACCCTCACTTTCCCTCTCTTGGACCTGACTCCTCAGGTCCACCCGTGTCTCCTCAAGATCTCTCGAGGGGGGGTCACAGGCTACACATGAGGTTAAATGAAACCAAGTGTCACCCTTGCCCTGCAATTGAACACAGTGTGATGTCCTCGCTGTCACCCTATAGGGTTTCGACCACCTCGGCTCATTCCACTTTCTCCTGAACGTCCTCAGCCTCACCCACTGTACCGTCGTTGGAGGGGGGTCTGCTGCTGGAGATGGATTGACCTGGCATGAAAAAGTCTTAATTAGAGCAGTCAGTTTATCAAAATAGACAGTGTAAGATAATGGTGTCACAATGGCATCCGACAGTGCATTCCGTGGCCCTAGAAACTGGCGACCTGTAAGCAATTCAAAAGGGGTAAATCCTGTGATTCGGTTAACAGATGATCTTACTGACATTAAGGCCAATGGCAAGGCTGACAACCAATTTAGTTTTGTCTGTGCACAGATTTTAGCCAATTTGAGTTTTACTGTGAGATTCATTCCTTCAACCTTACCTTGGCTGGCAGGATGCCAGACAGCACCAAATGCATGTTTTAGGCCTAGGGCCTTTTCGACGATTCGCAAATGTTCATTTTTAAAGTGACTGCCGGTATCTCATCGTAAACGGCGAGGTATATAATGATTTATTAAACATTTTATCACCGCCGTACTGTCTTCTCTGCCGACAGGATAAGCTTCAGGCCATCCAGTGAAATAGTCTACGATTACCAGCACATAACGCTTACCCTGTACCCTCGTGATCATGTCTGTGAAATCGATCACGATTTCGTACCCTGGACCACAGGTCAAAGGAAACGAACCCCTTGTTGGTTTAATCGTGGGTTTAACGTTATATCCCTGACAAACTTCACACGTGCTCACATGTGCTGAGACCATAGCTTTTAAAAAAGGATGCCCCCATATTCCAGCGCTCTCATCATCTGTTTGTCCCCGACATGGCTCACTCCATGAACCTCTACCATGATGGAATAACACAGACTCGCGTCCGTCCGGAGCTTGCCACAGTCCGTCAGAGGCACGAACAGCTCCATGTTGTGCCCACACAGAGACTTCTTCAGGGGTACAGCGCTGATGCTCTTTACAAAGGTATTCCCTTGTGAATCTCGGCAATAGATCATTAGATGTTCTTTCTGATGTGCACATCATCTGCGAGGACACATAACCAGCAGCAGCTTTTGCCGCCAAGTCTGCTGCGTCATTGCCTCTGCTCAAAGGGCTATGCGCCTTAGAGTGACCAGTGAATTTAATCACTGCCACCTCTAAGGGGATCATCAGAGCCTCTAAAAGGTCTCTGGCTTCACATGCATGTGTTATTGGTCGACCTGACGAAGTGATAAAGCCACAACGTTTCCACAACGGCATTTCTACATGTACAGCTGTAACAACATAAGCAGAGTCAGTATAGATGTTTACACGGTGTCCACCAGCATGTCGCAAGGCTTTGATCACTGCTACCATTTCTGCCCTCTGTGCTGACTGCTTCCCATCTAACCTTGCTGCATCCCTCGTAATCATCTCATGTCCTACCTGCTCTACCACTGCATAAGCCGCTTTCAAACTTCCGTCTTCAGCCCTGAAACAGCACCCGTCAGTGAACAAAGTCATGACTGGCTCAAGGCCAGTCAATGGCAATGGTTTTGCAAACAAACCTGGTCTGACCACTGACGCCCTCTATGTGATCGGTGCACAGTCGTGTGGTTCTCCCTCCTCCACCAAATCTGCCATGTTAATGCCCTCATGTGTGTATATGATATGGTCGGCGAGCAAAATTGCTGCAATGCGTCGCTGTCGCAAAGGGGAAAATGGGAATGATTCAGAATTAACAAAAGATGCGATTGAATGCGTGGTTAAAACAATTAGGTGGTGGCCCATGACAATGTGAGACGTTTTCTTCACTATCTTTGCCAGGCCTGCGACAAATCTGCTGCACGGTGGCTGTCTTTGTTCTACACTGTCCAGCAACATGCTAACATACATCAACACTTTTCTGCCCCCCTGGTCTTTTTGATAAAGTACCCCATGTGCATTTGACCCTGTCTCAGAGACATCTAAGTGAAATGGTGATCTGTAATCGGCACTGCTGAGATTAGCTGCATGTGCCATTTGTTGTTACAGGTTGATGAACGTCCGTTCAGCTTCCTGTGTCCACTCAATGTCTGCTTTCAAATTCTTCATACCCTGTTGTTTTACAAGATCTCTCAAAGGGGCTGTTAATGAAACATTAGAATATAATGTCTACTATACCCTGTCAGGCCTAGGAATGACAACATCTCCTTAACCGTGGTTGGCTTTGGATGACTCAGAATTCCTCGTCTATGGGCTACAGTTAGCGTGCAGCCCTCTGGTGTGATCATGCGACCTAGAAATGTAACACAAGGTCTGCAAAATTGCAGCTTTTCCTTGCTTACCTTGAAGCCACTTTTGTGTAATTGTCTTAACACAGCTTCGCTCCCCTCCAGGCATCCTTGCTCTGTATTGGCTGCCAAAAGGAGGTCATCAACATACATGATCAACACACAGTCTCCAGGCAAACTACAGTCCTGTAATTGTTGTTTTAGTGCATGGTTAAAAATTCCTGGTGATAAAACAAACCCCTGGGGTAATCGGTTGTAAGAATATTGACAACCTTTGTACGTGAAAGCCACACACGCCTTGCATTCCTCTGCTAAAGGGATACAGAAAAATGCGTTAGCCAAATCAATACATGTAAACCAATTGTGCTCAGGTGTTATCACAGAGAGTGCAGCATACGGATTAGGCACTGTTAACGATGGTGTAGCCACAACAGCATTAATTGCTCTCAAATCATGTACCAACCTGTACTTATTCGTGCCTGGTTTTCGCACCGGAAAAATAGGCGTGTTCCACCTAGATCTATATGGTGTAATAACACCCCTCTCTAGGAGACCTTTTACTGTTGCGGCCACACCCTCGTCCGCCTCAGGTTTGTTGCGGTATTGTGGAATCCAGATGGGGTCAGGTGTGCTTAACTGAAAGTAAACTGGAGACATGTTACAAAAACCTACATCTGTTGGGCCCTGAGACCAAAGATCCTCAGGTAAATTTTTTATGACATCTGGTGCTCCCACACTATCTGACAGCTCCCTGCCATGGAATCTAGAAACCTGCACATGCTATAGAGCTCCAATAGGCTTTGTGTTTAGGTGAATATTAAACATCTGTCTTCTCCGTGGGCTCCCAATCCTGGGTGGCCAACAGTGTTTTTGTAATCTTACCTAGCTCCCTGGCTTCATGGCTTGGGTGTAAGGCTAACGATATGTGCGGTGCTGCTGTGTCTGCCATCTCATACCACTTCAACTGCTCTTCTGTCAGCTTCACTGGAGCCATCACTCCTTCTTTACTTACAAAAATTCCGGCTCCCTCCAACACCCATCTGTCTCCCTCCACTTCCTGAAACTTCCTGGCCTGCCTCACCACACACGTAACAATTTCCCCCACCCTGCTGTCTCCCTCCATAAGACCCCCTCCCTCTATTACTACCCCTCCAATTGCTCCTTTGTCTATTTCCCCTCCCACCTGCTGCATGGGCTTCTGTATCATAGGGTGGGCCGTTATATTGGTAAGGGGGTGGCTGATAGGATTGTTGTGGCATCTGCTTACTCTTTTTTGTCCCTCCCTCATTCTTTGCTTGTTCTAACTGTAGTTTTAGCAACTCTATTTTTATCTTTTCTAATTGTTCTTCCTCTTTTCCTGTTTTCTCAACAGCCCTATCTGTGTGGTGGACTAAATGCCTTTCCCATATTTCGTTACTAGCAATTGGAATGTCAGGGTTATTTTCCATTATTTGTTTAACACCATTAGGGGCACCTGCCATGACTGCTGCTCTGAATATGTCTCGTGTAATTGGGTTGGTTAAACTATTTTCTTCCACCATCTGTTCCCACTCAGCCACGCACCTGAAATAATATGCTGCACCTGTCTCACCTGGTTTTATGCGAAACTTTATGTTTTGGTATACGTTGGGTGGCAATGGGTACAATCGACCGAGTGCCCTGCCCACCATTGTGATTACCTTTGAAAAATCAAGATCATTTGGATATTGTAAAGTTTGGGCTTCGAGTTCAAAACTCCCCATCTGAGAGGCTGTCAAAATCTGACCCAACAGACACCTTATGTCACCCAAAGCCAGAATGGTACCATGACTCAAGGCCGTTAATTTACTCAACCACTTAGAGCCCCCTGATGTAATTGGAGGAAGTTTACTGGAAATAGCGGTCATGTCACTGTGTGACCAGGGCTGGTACTGCACCCCAGTGCTCTTTACTAACAATGGGGCTTGTACGCCTGGATATAACTGATTAGTATGGTGACTCATTGCCTGCTCTCTCTGCTCTGGCTCGTTAGGGGGGCAATGATCAATTGAGAAATTAGACAACTGCTGCTCTCTTTCCCTTCCCCTAGTACATTTTGCTATTGGCTCCTCCTCCATTACCATCGTTCCCGTAATACATACTGTGTGCATTGTGCCATGGGCCTGACCTGTGGTTCCTACGGGGCTAGATGCTCTAAAACTCCCCCCTTCCTCTTCGCTTCCTGCTCCGTTTTTATTACCCTCACTTCCCTCTGGAAGCTGCATATTTTCTGCCACATGGCGCATTGTCTCATTCACCTGAGCTTGTGCCGCATGTACCCGTTCTGTTACTACCTTGCCCAGGTGTTGTACCTCTTGTCGAAGCTCTCCTAATTCTTTCAAATGACAGTCTAGGACTCCTTCTCGTACCTCAACCATAACCTGTTGTTTGCTGAGAGTCGATTTTGGTGAAATGTACGGTGGGGGCTGAGCGAGGGTCGGATACAAGGGGCGGTACTGTTCAGGGGGCGGTGCTAGTGACTCAGTCTCACTGTTTCCGTCCTTCACTTCCTGTCTAACCTCAGCCTCTGTCGCCTTCACTTCCTTTCTACCCTCAGCCTCTGTTGCCTTCACTTCCTTTCTATCATGTCTAATGGGTGATAAAGCTGTTGCCACGAGGGCAATGCGAGTCCATTTTCTTAACTGTTTTTCTAAGTCACACCCTTTACTCTTATGTCTGCTTGTATTATACCATTTAATTGTTTTTTCATCACTTTTATGTCTGACTAACCTGCAATGAGCCTTTTACTCCATATTCCTTACTTTCGGGGCCAGGGGCACTTTAAGTTTTTCGGTCTCCTTCCTTGCCCATGCGTAATCATCACACAACGCTACCCAACATTCCTCAAATTCTTTCTGCCTTTGTTTCCTCTCTTTTGGCTCAGCTTGAGCTATCATCCTCTCAGCGATATTCTGCCATTGCGCTAATACGGTTGGACACCCGTACTCATCACAATCCTTTTGAAACTCTGCCATTCTATTATATTTATTTAATTATATATATATATATATATTCAATAGAATTTCCCTACTAGTTTCTTTACGATTGTCTCCTCACCCCAACTTAAATTATACACATACACACAGCCTATTCAATTAAATTGCATCACATTCACACCAAAATAACGAATTTATGTTTTTTCTCTTAAACCACGGGACTTTAACCCTTAATTTATGCCTTTCTCTCTTTTGCCAAGGGACTCTAACCCGTAACAGATATTAATCTGTATAAAATTTATGGCTTCCTTTGCCAAGGGACTCTAACCCGTAAAACAGAGTTTAATCTGTATAAAATTTATGGCTTTCTTTCATTTGCCAAGGGACTCTAACCCGTAAAACAGACTTTAACTGTTTTAATAGAATCTTTTAAATCTGATTTTCCTTATTTCACTATTTCAATTTTTACTCTTTTATTCATCGAGATGTTCATCAAATTCAACACAGAAATTTAGTATATCCAATAGCAGAATTCGGATTAACAGGTTTCTGCTTACCTCTCTTATTTAGCCGGCTTTTTGTGTTAAATCTGAATCCGTCTCGAGATCTTTTCCCTCCCCCGCAGGGTCCGCCGGAATGTGGCGCGAAAACTGCTCTTTGTCTTCAAATCACGTCGTCGGTCACCATTTGACGGACTTTTTCGCTTCAGTCCTGCATGTTCAAAAATTTGAAGAAAAGTCAAAGAGACAGTTTTTCCCAATAAGTTTAAGTAAAATTTATTATCAGATGTAAAAGCTTCTTTCCAGCTGGGGTTGCCTCTCAACATATATATGAGCGAACAACTGAAAAACACACTTCCGGGTTACAGATATTTATAATATATGTGACGTCGATTCTCTCTTCAGGCTCCTCCCCTTCCTTGGGCGGGCGTTCAATCATCTGGAACCAATCACCTCGGGACATGTTAATCTGACTCCATTCCCCCAAACTGTTTGGTTCCCTGTAACACATAATATGAATACAGCCCGGGCCTGCCGAAAAATGCGATTAACGCACACACACACACTCTCGTTATTTGAAATTCAGCTTCTGCATTCCACAAAGCTCTTGTTTCACACTCCTGCCAGCTAGTTTTCAAGATTAGAAAACCAGCACAGCATAAACATACCCATATTAATATATTTTACAGTGAAACAACAGTAAACATAAACTTATAATACATAGAACATCGTAACCCCAAGCTCCTCTATTCCCGATTTACGGGAATAGAGGAGTTTCTATTGTAGTCTAATTCAATTCAATTTTATTTATATAGCGCTTTTCACAATTTGCATTGTTCCAAAGCAGCTTTACAGGGGAAAAACGAAAAACCCAAGAAAGGAGAAAACACACTACATGGTGTTTTATATAATAAATGCAATTATTCTAGTAAATAATATCTAAAGTCAGCATCTCCTGGTGGTTTATTTAGCATTTTTTGCATTAAGTGAATGCTTGGCTGAAAAGATGCGTTTTTAATCTAGATTTAAATTGGGAGAGTGTGTCTGATCCTCGGATAATATCAGGAAGGCTATTCCAGAGTTTAGGTGCTACTTATGAGAAAGCTCGACCCCCTTTGGTGGATTTAGTTATTCTAGGTATTATCAAAAGTCCTGCGTTTTGAGATCTTAGAGAGCGTGATGGGTTGTAGTGTGATAGAAGCTCTGTTAGGTAGGTAGGGCTAAACCCTTTAAGGCTTTATAAGTGATTATAAGAACTTTAAAGTCAATACGATACTTAATGGGTAGCCAGTGAAGGGTTGATAAAATTGGGGTTATGTGATCGTATTTTCTGGACCTTGTTAGAACTCTGGCAGCTGCGTTCTGAACTAACTGTAGTTTGTTTATTGATGATGCAGGACAACCAATAAGTAGCGCATTACAGTAGTCAAGTCTTGAGGTCATGAATGCATGAATAAGCTTCTCCGCGTCAGCAACAGACAGAATATTTCGTAACTTGGCAACATTTCTTAGGTGGAAAAAGGCTGTTTTTGTGACATTTGAGATGTGATTTCGAAATGACAGGTTGCTGTCTAATATAACGCATAGATCTTTTACTGTATTTGTTGGAGTAACAGTACATCCTTCAACTTGCAGTTTATAATCAGAAATATTTGGTTTGCGTGTCTTTGGTCCGATAAGTAATAATTCTGTTTTATTAGAATTTAAAAGAAGGAAATTACAGGTCATCCAATGTTGTATATCTTCAATGCACTCTGCCAATTTGGATAGCTGGGAGGAATCATCTGGTCTTGATGAGATATATAGCTGAGTATCATCTGCATAGCAATGGAAGCTAATTCCATGTTTTTTAATAATGTTTCCGAGGGGAAGCATGTATATGGAGAACAGCACGGGTCCCAGAACCGTTCCCGGATTCATTATTCATAATTTACTTGCGTTAGATTGGATGATTCCCCATTAAATGGACAAATTGATGTCTGTCTGACAAGTAAGATCTAAACCATTGTAGTGCCTGTCCCTCAATACCGGTATAATTGTGTAAGCGATCTAGAAGTATGTTATGGTCTACGGTATCGAACGCAGCACTAAGGTCAAGCAGGACCAGGAGTGAGATGTTACCTTTATCTGATGCTATAAGCAGGTCGTTTGTAATTTTAACGAGCGCAGTTTCGGTGCTATGATGCGATCTAAAGCCTGACAGAAATTTTTCGTGCATGTTGTTATTTTGTAAGAAAGAAAACAACTGAGTGCACAGTACTTTTTCTAGTATTTTAGACAGGTATGGGAGATTTGAAATCGGTCTATAGTTTCCAAGTTAATTTGGATCTAAGTTTGGTTTCTTGATTAGAGGCTTAATGACGGCCATCTTAAAGGGTCCTGGGACATGGCCTAGATTAATTGACGAGTTGATAATGTTATAAATGGGCTCAATTGCAACAGTTAGTAACTCTTTTAATAATTTAGTTGCTATGGGGTCTAGTAAGCAAGTTATAGGTTTAGAAGTTGCGATAAATTGAATTAAATCTTCCTGTTTTATAGGTGAAAAACGCTGGAGCCTTTGTTTTGGAGCGATGGTTAGTGCTAATTCATAGGACAGATTTGGAGGTTGAGTTTTTACAATTTTGTCGCAAATGTTTTCGATTTTCTCTGTAAAACATTTCATGAAGTCTAGTCTAGTTGTTCTCACGCTCATCGCATGGTCGGAAAAGCTGCCATCCTGTGCCGGAGCGAGACAACCGAACCGTGTGAGGTTTGACACGTAACTGTGTATATCGACTACTGTACTGTTGGGCGAGTGTGCCGGTGTAAACCAACTGTTGAAGAAGTACATTAAATGCTCAGAGAGCGACCTCTTTGTCGTGGCTCGTTACTCCAACGCATCCACACATGCTAACGCTTGATAGATATAGAATGAGCTTTATTGCTTTATTGAGGAATTTTTTTCGCGACAGAAGTTCCGCAGTGCAACAGAATGACAGCGACAGAACAAGAAACACAATAAAGAATGTACGTACAGGTATGTATGTACAGGTATATTATGTGCAAAAAATTTAAGTGTAATCTGAGTATGTGTGTTGGATAAATATGTCTATGTGTATGTAAATATAAATAGTGTAGTGTGTTCCACGGTAATATCAAGTGTTCATAAGATGGATTGCCTGAGGGAAGAAACTGTTCCTGTGTCTGGTCGTTCTGGTGCTCGGAGCTCTCCACCAGATGTGAGGGGTCCTGAGTGATTTTGCCAGCCCTTTTGCTCACTTTGGATAGGTACAATTCTTGAATAGAAGGGAGACAGTTACTGAAGTGCAGAGGATGGATTCAATGATGGTGGAGTAGAACTGTTTCAGCAGCTCCTGTGGCAGGTTAAACTTCCTCAGCTGGCTAAGGAAGTACAACCACTGCTGGGCCTTTTTCACAATGTAGTCAATGTGAATGTCCCACTTCAGGTCCTGAGAGATTGTGGTGCCCAGGAACCTGAATGACTCCACTGCAGTCACAGTGCTGTTCATGATGGTGAGTGGGGGGAGTGCAGGGGGGTTTCTCCTGAAGTCCACGATCATCTCCACTGGTTTGAGGGTGTTAAGCTCCAGGTTGTTGAGAGTGCACCAGACAGCCAGCTCTTTAACCTCCTGCCTGTAAGCAGACTCATCACCGTCCTGAATGAGGCCGATGAGCGTGGTGTTGTCTGCAAACTTCAGGAGCTTGACAGAGGGTTCCTTAGACGTGCAATCATCAGTGTACAGGGAGAAGAGCAGTGGTGAGAGAACGCAGCCCTGGGGAGCTCCGGTGCTGATTGTACGGGTGCTGGACGTGTAATTTCCCAGCCTTGTTGTGCCTGTCTGTCAGGAAGCTGTTGATCCATTGACAGACGGAGGTGTGCATAGAGAGCTGGGTTAGTTTGGGCAGGAGGAGGTTTGGGATGATAGTGTTAAAGGCCGAGCTGAAGTCCACAAACAGGATCCTCACATAAGTCCCTGGTCTGTCTAGGTGTTGCAGGACATAATGACAGAAGACACCAGGAGTCTCATTTATAAAACTGTGTGTAGGATCCTTAGTAAAAGTGTACGTGCGCCCGAAAGACAAAAATTTTGACTTATAAAACCGTGCGCACGGTTTTAACAGCGATCACATTCGATCCTTTGCACCTTGTCATACCAATCAGACAATGAGTGGTAAACCCATACGCCCACCCTTAGATCATTAGCAAATGAAAATAAAATAAATAAAATTGATGCATTTTAATTTGATAATTTCTTACCATTTAGTTATATAAATTGGTATTGTGGACATGCAAGTTTTATGATTAGGACGCATAATGAGGATTGAAAGTGATTTGTATGTTTATGGTTATATGGATAGGTCTATATACGCAACTTTTCAAGTTCAATGTGTTTAATTTCACTAATCTACCGTCAATCCCTCAGCTCACCGTCTCCCAAATTTTCGTACGCATGGGTCACAGACGCAAATATTCCCGTCAAGTTTGTTTTTATAAATCACAACTTATGAGTATGAAGTGGTGTACGCCTGTTTCAGTGCCTTTTTTTGTGCATACGCAACGGTTATAAATGAGATTTGGCATTATTTAATGGCATTAAACAAGGGAACAAATCAAGAGGTACAGATGCAGGGCATGAAAAAACTAATGAGGAGAGAGAAACCAAGAGAAACATGACATTAAACGGCAGAATCATGACAGAGGCAGCATGTATATTAAACATAGCACGAGAAACATAGGACTTTGAGTCAGATGAAGTCTCGATATGTCTAAATACATTACATTTTTTTATAATAACATTTTTAAATGTGGTAATAATTTGCAAATGCCAACATGCCCAAGAGGGTACCGGAACATTTTCTTCCCACCTTAAGTGCTGCAAGAGGAAGACAGAAATTTAATTTTGGGGTAAACTATCCCTTAATGGTTTAAAACAGAGGTTCTGTTATTTTATCTGACATACTATGATCATATATTCATAAAGGAAAATTTTATAATCGCCAGCAATATTTTGTTAAAATTATAAAAAAATGCTGCTATGGTGGTCAGTGATGTCCCAGACATGTCAGTTGCTACTTTTTTATATCTTTTTTAGTGTTCAACAGATCAAATACATTTATAAAGGTTTGGAACAACTTGAGGTTGAGATTAATTCATGACAGAATTTTCATTTTTGGGTGGAGTTTTCCTTCAATGAAACAGAAGCAGAATGAACAAAATGTACAAAATGTAAGTGAAAGTGACCAATTTGTCAGATACGGTGACCCATACCCGAAATGTGACCTCGGCATGTCACCTCACCAATCCAGTGAGTAGTGAAGACATGCACTGCGAGTTGTGAACGCACATACCACTGCAGCGCCTGGGGTAAAGTCATTAGCCGCAGGCACTGAGAATCAAACTGGTCACCTTCTGGTCACAAATCTGACTCTAACTACTAGGCTCTAGTAGATGCCCATTTACGACCATTTATAAGAACGTCAAATTGTGTTACACCGTCTTAATGTATACTGTTCCAAACCTGTATTAGCCTATATATCAGAAATTATAAATGTAATGCACAGATATAAGACTTGAATAAATCAATTATGCAAATTGTTATTGCTTTGCAGTGAAAAAGTCTATATTTACGTTATTATCACACTATAATGTTGGACTTTTAATTCAGCCATGCATGTTCAAAAATTTGAGGAATCGAAGAGGTAATTTTCACAACAATACGTGAAGTTTATTATCAGATGTAAAAAGTTCTACAGCGCTGGTTTGCCTCTCGACAACGTGGGGAACAACCAAGAAAGTATTTTCGCACAATTATTTATACAGGAATGTGAGTTGTTCCGTGCCTCCTGTGTCTCCGTCTCGGGTTGCATCTTGCCTTAGCAACCAATCAGGTCCTGTTAAACTCCTGCTGGCAACATTCCATTCCCTGAAAAACAACATACTTACAACTAGGGCACTTTTCTGAAACCAGCCTTTGTCTACAATTTTCCTTGACTTTAACAAAACATCTTTTCAATAGTTAAATAGCGTACACATGGTTATGTAATTAAAACACATCTATTAAACTTAAAACACTTCATAATTTTGACACACACACAAAATGTACTGGTTAAAAGACAAAGAAACACTCATTGATTTTATCCTTTGATCTTAATTCCCACAATAACCATAATGAAACCATTTGAAACTGCTCGGTACAGTTTTATACAGTTTGTCGCTTAATTCAACCTTGACCTTAAAAAATGTTCTAGAGAAATTCACAGCTGCTCTTTTGGGGATTTGGCATGGAAGTATTCTGTCATCAAATTTTTTTCCCAACTCATTAACCAGAAAGGTTAGTTATTTGTTATTTGCTCTGGATGCTCATAAATTCTTAATTGTGCACTTGATGAAACGCAGGCTGTGTTTTAGAGACTCTCCTGGCACCTCTGGACACTGGACTGCAAGCAGCTGGATAAGAGAACTGGGGGTGAACTGAATCCAGCTGTGCTTGGCAGAGTCCATGCCTTTGAATGATGGTTTTAGGCCAGACCTGTTTTTCGCAGCACTGCCTATGGTAAAATGCCTCAGTGTAATTCAGCACAGATCAACCACATCCAACATCAAAGCTCAGGGAGGGAACTTTGCAAATGACCAGCCTTTGGAATATTAAGTGAAAGGGGTTCATAAAATGATACGATTAATTGTTGAATTTGTGTGACCCCATTAAACCCAATAGAAGTTAAAAGCTAAACCCAATATATTTAAATTATATTGTATTGTAAGCTGTGGAGTCTTTAATGTTAAATATTGGGAGACTATATTTAATGTTGTGAAAGAAAGGCTAACAGGACTGTCAGCAAAATAGTTCATACAGCAAATTTGGTAAAGATTTATTTGAAAGATTAATTTGATTCACTTGCTATCTTGCTATTCTAAAAAAATGATTGTGTTTACAGTAGGATAATTATAGGGTGTGTAACGTTTTGTTTTGTAACATGACACAATTTAATAATATTTAACTACACACTCAAACATAGATACATGTTTACAAAGAAATGTGGATAACATGCTGAATTACTTGTACAAAGTGCCCTTGCCTTCCTATTCCATATGATTTTTATAGCAAGATGTTGGTGGCAGCTAAATTAATTTGAGAAAAGTCATAAAGCACAAAGTCTTATTTTTTATATTGTTTATTAATTCCAACATGCATGTTATTCTGGTAATAAGTACTCCAAGCAGCACCGGTTGAGGTTTGGCAAAGATGAAAGGGAGAAAGAGAAAGAACAGTTGAGGCAATGCTGAGTCAGGAGGGTAGAGATAACACCTGCCAAAACCAGATCCATATTTCACTACTTGGTCAGAATGATTAAGAGCCATGAGGTTAATGTGCTAATGTGGTTTATAACATTTGAGTTCAGCCAAAGAAAGTAACGTGTACAGTTCAGTTCCTCTCTGATTGAAAGAAAACTCTGCCAAAATCCACTCCTTCCCCGATTTCAACACAACCAGTGTTGATTTAAGTAGTTGCAAAAATATGATTACAAAGTGATATGGATGATTACAGTTTGTAAGTAACTGTCTTTTTAATAGGAAGAGATGACAAGCTTATATCAAATTTAAAGTAACTGTCAACCCCTAAATAAAAATTTGCTTTTAAATTATGAATTCTTGGGCCAAGATGGTGAAATTAATTTAGTTTTGTTTCCTTTTTCTCTTGAAATAATGGCACCTGAGGACTTGTATTTTAGTTAAAACTCTTCTTTACTGTTCTATAAAGTAAATGAAAAGCAAAGCGGCATTTTTGAGTGAACTATTGCTTTTATGGAATAGTCTTTTGGATTTAGAACTGAATATAAAATTGTTTAAAGACATATATCTTGCAGAAAATGTCACAAAGAATTTTGGCCACAGATGGAGGCTGTGTTAATTAATGCTATATTTGAAACATCTAAAGGTAAAATATCCCTCACAGCAGCTTTACATAGGAAATACAAAAAAAACTCTTTTCATGACTTTGCTGCCCCAAAGAACTGAAAGTGCGTCATTAGTACACGCATATTATGCTTGGTTAGACTGGGCCACATCAATCTCCATGGAGAGGTTGGTCCTTTGACAAGTCGAAGGTTACACGGAGGAACGCATTTACTATTGGCCATTAAATTGCCAAGCTTTGATAATAATATAAATACAGTGGTAACCCTATTGTCCCACAGCAAAAGTGGCAATAATGTCTTTTCATGTATGTGTGGAGGCAGTAGATTGTTTTTGCTAAAATAGGGTATACCATTGCAACAAATTTGTATTTTCTGTTTATCTTTTCAAGAACCCTTTCAACAAACTACAGAATCCGCCAAATGTAATGTTAACATCATATGTAGAATTTATATAGAGTAGAACATAAGAAGAAATGCACAGTGATAAAAATCTATAAAAAAATGCTATGCTAATTGATTGTCTCATGATATGGATAAAATTGAGAGATAGGAGAAAAATTACAGTTAAAGATACAATAAGCGGCAAATGTATTAACTTTTTTCGCCAACTCTAAAGGGTCTAATTAAAAAGTAAAAATAATTTTTTAAACATCTGCACTCTATTTTTAGTATATCAGATAACAATTTGTCTTGCTCCTTATTAACCAAAAATAATGTTTTTTTTTCTTATAACACAACCTTTAGTAAGAACACTGTTCATGAGTGAATGAAAAGGCTTAATAAAACCTGTGTCAGTTTGTGTGCATGTCTTTTTTATTTTATATAAATATTTTAATATTTTTTATGGAATTACAGCAGTTAATTTTATGTTTACTTAATAAATGACAAATGCAGGCTGGTCTGTGTAAAATACTTTTAGGTAACAACTGATTAGGAGTGTGATGTCTCAATCTCAAAACTCAGGACTTTTGATAATACCTAGAATAACTAAATCCACCAAAGGGGGTCGAGCTTTCTCATACGTAGCACCTAAACTCTGGAATAGCCTTCCTGATACTATTTGAGGACCAGACACACTCACCCATTTTAAATCTAGATTAAAGACAAATCTTTTCTGCCAAGCATTCACTTAGTGCAAAATAAACCACCGGGATTACTTGTATAACAAGTTAAACTGTTTGACCTTTTTTGTGTTTTTCTTATTTTCCCCTGTAAAGCTAATTTGGAACAATGCAAATTGTGAAAAGCGTTATATAAATAAAATTGAATTGAATTGAATGTGGAATATATTAGTATTAACAAAAATACATATGTTTGCGCCATTCTATTCATAAAAAAAGTCTTCTGTTAAATTATGATCTTTACTCAGATTGACTTTTGCTGTGAAGTTATGATTGTGCATACATTACTGTTATTCCTTTAAAACGTGACATACTAAAGAAATACAATGTTCCTTACATCCTTTGAGTGCATTAGATTTCCATCAGGGTTGTGAATTAGTAAAAGACTGAGGTCAGTTTTTCCTACAGTCCTTCTGCTAATAAAAAACTGTAAAACAGTTCAGTGGGATAAAATTCAATTGGTTTAACCTGAAACAAAGAGACTGTGTTCTGCTTTTTTACGTTCCATTGGGCCATGTTCACACCTTCTGGGTTTGGACAGCTCTTTGGAACCATCTTTTCACCAGATGGACCATCGTTTCTGCTGTTGGGCCAATCAGCACCAGAGCACATACCACTGTCATGAGGTTTTAATGTAATAGATAAATTAGATATACAATTAATGACCCTTCTTCCTCAGTCCTAAAATGATTTACAGTGCTCAGGTATTACAGAGTTTCATGGCTGCAATATTCATATTGCCTCCCGACAGTTTCAGGAAACAGTTTCAAAAATCATATCTCATTAAATATCCCACATTTATGTTGTGGTTGTGTGAGGTTACGAGCTTGATGTAGCAGAACAGAGGAGGTTGGGGCTGATGTTTTGATAGTAGAAACATGTCAGTGTGTTTCTATTCGCTTCTTGAACCTTGAACACGGAACACTGTGAACCATATATAATTTCATACTGTGAGCATCACAAGTAGAGATTTTGTAATCTGAAACAGCACAGCTGCTTTAATCAAATTGGAAAGCGTCCATGCAATCTGTAAATATTGAGAAACAAAGAGTTTCATGGACTGCGCTCCATTCAGCTTAAACATTCCCAAGAAACTCCAGGACACAGAGGATTAATTTCCGTAAAGTTTACTGAGACTATTGTGAAACTGTAATACAATACAAATTAAATATATATTAATATTAAGTACAAATACAAAGTAACAGAAAGAACAACGCGGATCATCTACACAGGGTAATAATCATAAAGCTAACTTAGCTGTCTCAAGATAGTTACAAAAGATGAAAATAGGCACTGTTAAATATTCCATGATAGGAAATACTCACAGATGTTGCTTTAGCAAAAAAGGATAGGAAAAGCGATCGCCGGAGAAACGGGCAACTGGTAGAGCTCGCACACTGCTGCAGCTGACTACCGCGCAGCGATCTACTTCCTGAATGATGCGCCTGTATTACGTCGCTATAGTAACAAGATAAACAGATCTAAACTGCTCAAACAAAATACCCGCGACATGACAAAGAGTATTGAGAATTAGACAAAATGTCTGTTTACAAACCAAATAAATGTAAACTTAATAGTTTAAATGCTGTAAGAACTGACTCAAAGTAAGAGGACAGCAGTCACATCATGTTTCTTTTAGCTTAAATATGAAAAATATAAATATTTTTTCAAAAATAAAACACGGACTGCCTCCTTTCATCTTGATTTTATAGTCTAGTGGCAGAATCATGACAAGAGCCACGTGTCTAGTGCAGAGAGAGACGTGACATTGTTTGTTTTGACCTGTCACTCTCTCTTGTGTTGTCATCGGCCCCGGCCCCTCGTTTCCTCATTTCCTCGTTTAGCTTTCCATTTGTGTCTCATTACCCAAACCTGCCCATTGCTATCTTCCCTTGTTAGTTCCCTTATATGCCCCTCCTTCGTATTGTTTGGTGCGGATCATTGTCGTTTTCATGCCTTGTCTTGGATAACTTTGGTCCTGTTTGCTGTGCCCTATCATTTTGTGGATTTATTATTTTATGGTTCTTGGATTTGGTTTATAGAAAAGAAATGTAAAAACTTGTTTTAAAAGCGAGATATGAGATATTTAAAAATGTACATAGTCAAGTCAAGTCAGCTTTATTTATATAGCGCTTTTTACAATTTTCATTGTTACAAAGCAGCTGTACAAGAAAAAATTACTAAGTAAAACATAAAAGGTTATGGAATTCAAAACACAGGTCAAATATCAGACACACAATAAATTCCTATATGCAGTGTTAATTAAATAAGACTACCAAATTCTAGCAGCCCCCCCGGCTAGGCAAAACAGTGCAAAACAGTATGCAAACGGTGGCGAGGAACCCAAAACTCCATTGGAGGAGAAAAAAAACCTCGGAGGGAAACCAGGCCTAACCAGTGGATTCCAGTTCCCCTCTGGCAAAAACTGCAGCCTCTGCACAAGCTCAACAGTGCTTGCACAACAAGGCAAAATAAAAAAGTTAGATTTAAAATTATCATTAATAATCTAATAGTGGCTGAAGTTTTGTAGGGACGTAACTTCCTTCGTCCAGTATTTGTCAGGTCTAGGAATGGATTGCGCCCTGCCCGCTCCGCTCTTGTAACCTTGGAACAATGAGACAAGACTGGCTGAGAGTAGAGTACTGTTCTGCACTCTTTGATGCAACAAATGCATCAGTTGTTATTGAAAGTGTCCCTGGTTCCGGTTGATCTAACTAGTGCAGCCTAGATCTTTGAAATACATATATTATGATAATGTAGTGTATGCAAGATTAAAAAAATGCGTCTTTAGTCTAGATTTAAACTGACAGAATGTGTCCGCCTCCCGGACATTGCAGGGAAGACTGTTCCAAAGTTTAGGCGCTAGATAAGAAAAGGATCTGCCGCCTGCACTTGATTTTGAAATTCTAGGTATTACCAACAACGCTCATACTTTTTTGTACGTGTAAGAACTCGAGCTGCCGCATTTTGGACCAGTTGGAGTTTTTGTAATAGGCCTGCAGGGCAACCACCTAATAGTGCATTACAGTAATCTAGTCTTGATGTCATAAAGGCATGTATAAGCTTCTCCGCATCTGATGATGACAGCATATGACGTAATTTAGATATATTTTTAAGATGGAAAAACGCAATCTTACAGGTGTTGGCGAACTGGTTCTCAAATGACAGAGTACTATCGAATATAAAGCCAAGATTCTTAGCTGAAGATGAGGGTTTTATGGAACATCCATCAATAGTTAAGCAGTATTCTTGGTTGTTACGTAGGGCGGTTTTCGGTCCGATAAGTAGCACTTCAGTTTTGTCCGAGTTCAGTAATAAAAAATTGCTACTCATCCACTTTTTTATATCGACTATGCATTCCACTATTCGATGGAATTGCTGTGTTTCGTGAGGCTTCGAGGAAATATAAAGTTGCGTATCATCAGCATAGCAGTGAAAGCTTATTCCGTGTCGCTTTATTATATCTCCTAGGGGTAACATGTATAATGCGAAGAGCATAGGCCCTAGTACTGAGCCCTGTGGTACACCGTACTGGACTTGCGATTTGCGTGATACCTCATTGTTTAGGAACATATTTGAGTTGAGACTACTTTTTCCAGAACTTTAGATAAGAAAGGTAGATTCGAAATAGGTCTATAGTTAACTAGTTCTCCAGGGTCCAGATGGGGTTTTTTGACAAGGGGCCTTATAACAGCCACCTTATATGCTTTAGGCATATGTCCTAATGTCAGAGATGAGTTAATAATGCTAAGTAGAGGATCTATAATTTCTGGGAGCATCTCTTTCAGAAGATTTGTAGGTATAGGGTCTAGCATGCATGTAGTCGATTTAGATGATCTAATGATTTTCGATAGTTCATCGTGATCTATAGTAGAAAATAAACATAATTTCTCCTTAGGGGTGCTGTAGTTAGTCATATGTTCAGCGGGTTTCGCATCTGGTTGCATAGTTATAATTTTCTCTCGAATATCTTGGATTTTATTTGTGAAATAGTTCATAAAATCATCACTGCTATGCTGGTATACAGCATCAGAAGTCGCTGACGATTTATTTTTGGTTAATTTAGCCACTGTATCAAATAAAAACCTAGGGTTATTTTGGTTTTCTTCTATTAATGATGAAATGTAGGCGGATCGAGACGTTTTTAGGGCTTTCCTGTATTTTTTAATACTATCCTTCCAGGCAGTACGAAATACCTCTAATTTAGTCTTCTTAAAGTTGCGCTCCATTTTTCGTGCCGCTTTCTTTAGAGCCTGAGTGTGTTCATTTTTCCACGGTGTCGGTCTGTCATTTTTAATCTTCTTTAAGCGCAAGGGAGCAACTATGTCTAGCGTTTCCGTGAAGGTGGCATTAATATTTTCAATGGTAAAGTCAAGATCTTCAACGTTATTACTCATGCTAGAGATTTGAGACAATTCAGGCAAATTATCAAGAAACGCACCTTTTGTAGTCGAAGTTATTGTTCTACAATATTTGTAACTTGGAGTTTGATTTGCCACCATTGGGTATTGAAGCAAGCATGATACCAGATAATGATCTGAGATGTCTTCGCTCTGCTGAAGGATTTTAACATCGACCACGTTTATACCGTAAGACAAAATTAAATCTAAAGTATGATTACGAAGGTGAGTAGGTCCTGACACATGTTGACTAACGCCCATGGAGTTAAGAGTGTCTTTAAAAGCCATTCCTAAAGCATCGGTATCATTATCTACACGAATGTGCAACAAGGACTCTGTCTGCAGACAGTACTAGTTCTGATAAGAACCCACCAAATTCTTTAATAAAATCTGTGTGGTGCCCTGGAGGCCTATATACAATAGCCAGGGTAATTTTAAAGATGTTTTGTCCTTAGTATTAGGTATTGATGCATCAAGTACCATGACTTCAAAAGAATTGTATTTAGGATTAGACTTCTGGGAAATGCTAAAAGAGTTACGGTAAAGTACAGCAACACCTTCCCCTCTGCCTTTTAGGCGAGGCTCGTGTGTATAATAGTAATCTTGGGGGACAGACTCATTTAACGCAATATAATCATCTGGCTTTAGCCATGTTTCTGTCAGACAGAGCATGTCTATTTTATGATCTGTTATCATATCATTAACAAAAAGTGCTTTATTAGAGAGAGATCTAATATTTAGCAATCCGAGTCGTAACAGTTGATTATCTGTATTATGTTCATGTTTAGTTATTTTAACGTTAACTAAATTACCTTTGAGAGGTTTACGCTTTATTTTATGTTTACTAATCCGGGGGACAGACACAGTCTCTATTTTATGATGTTTGGGAGAAAGTATTATCGCATGTTGTGTATTATGTGTGTTCTGCAACGTGAGACGGCAAGCAGACCGTTGGTTAAGCCATTCAGTCTGCTCCCTGACCTGGGCCCCAGTGAGTCAAGTTTTAGCATTAAGACTATGTGCCATATTTCTAGAGAGTAGAGAAGCTCCAGCCCAGGAGGGGTGGAGACCATCTCTTTTCAACAGGTCAGGTCTGCCCTCAAAACTCTTCCAGTTATTTATAAAAACAATATCATTCTGCAGGGGCATAGTGTATTTATATTGATTTTGTGTAATTAACAGTTGTGTAAATTACATTTGCACCATCTTTTTATGCAGTTTTATTGACATTGACCAACAAGACAGAAAATGAAAACTGTACAAAAAAGACAATGACAATATGAATAAATATGTACAAAAACAAAATTCACATAAACTTAAAAAACACACAAAAGGGGTAAATAACATTTACCATGTACAATAAACAGACCTAACCCAACTTTTCCTGTGCTATATAGCGTTAATGCATAAATTAACAGACTTTCTTCAGTGCCTTTCTTCAGTTTCAAAAATAAAAAAAGAATCCATATCTCCTCAAAGGTTTTATATTTATCTTTTAGAATATAACAGACTTTCCCCTTCTGTCGGTCTCTCGACGTTGTGTTGAGAGACTGACTGGGGTTTGATCTTGAGAACCTACCTTCTCCGAGATAATTAATTATAAAACGCCAATGGGCTTGGCGAATGGCACGCGCACACCAGTCTCCGCCCCGTACATACGGGTATAAAGGAAGATGGCGGCGGTCATTCACTCATCCTTTGTTCTTCGGAACCTGTGTGTTTGCTGATGCTACACGCGATACTCGACTTCGAGAAAACTTTTAACCTGCTGGATTTATGACGCGGAGCAGCGGACTTCCCCTTTCGGTGGACTTCCCCATTTCGGCAGAAGGCTACAGACCTTAAGAGGTAAGTCCCTCCGGCTACGAGCATGCCTTGTAGCTGTATCCTTGGGTGCGACAGACTCGTCCCGGAGTCTGACGGCCATGATACCTGTGTCACTTGCTTGGGGTTCAAGCATGTTGAGACAGGTTTTACTGATGCGGTATGTCCCGAGTGTGATATACATAGCAATCAGGGTGTTGCGGTCACGGTTGGCTACGTTCTTTTCGAGCGCTGCCACCACCCCGTCTGTTTCCCAGGCGTGTTCAGCTGCCGTTTCTGCGAGGTTGACTGCTTTGGCACTCGTGTCGAAGGCTTGCAATGCTGCTGGACGAACCGCCTCCGCTCTCCACGCCATGGCGGTCCTCCAGGTTTTTCATGCGAAAGTGCTGAAGGATTTGGATGGCGGGAAATTCGACCCAACTCGTATGCGTGAGCTGCATACTGCCACAGACCTTGCGCCACGAGCGACGAAGGCCACGGCACGTGCCCTGGGTCGGTCGATGTCCACAATGGTGGTCCAAGAGAGGCATCTGTGGCTTAGTCTTGCGCAGATGAGCGGCCTTATGGATGCGTCCGTCTCGCAAGCAGGGCTGCTTGATGATACTGTGGAGGACGGCAGTTCTCCGCGGTCTGGAAGCAGACTGAGGCGATCGAACAGATCCTGCCACGCCGCAACGTGCCCGCCAACAGGTCGGCATGGTCTCGGGCGCAGCCTGGTTCCCAGCAGCCCTGACCTCCCGCGGCGGCCCTCCGGTTCCAAGAACCTCCCAGAGGACGACCCACCAGAGACGTAGAGCCCTGCGGAAGAGGGCATCTATTCCCCGTCAGCAGCCCGCCAAGAGGTCCTCTAAGCGGCCCTGACGGGACAAACCAGGGGGAGATTTTATTGGGCCCGATCCCGGCCTTTCCAACGCCGGATCGGAGAAGGACGCTGCCTGCCGCGTTTCCATAGAGTCTGGGCCCTTTTCAGGGTCCGGCACCCACATACTCACAAAGAGACAAATCTCCCCTGGGTTTCCTCCACAGCACTCTCGTCCAGACGGTGTCTTGGATGGACCGGGCCGCCGACTGCAATCTCCCCCGGACGTTGCGTCAGGCAGCCGGAAGCAGGTAAACATACAGAGCCGTCAACCTCCCTGGGGGTCCCCCCTGTGCGAGGTGACCGCACTGTCAGCCACCGAACCAGCCTCCCCCGGCAAGGTGAAGCAGATTGTCCCTCTGGTCCCGCTGTCGCTCTCGGGTTGATGCACATGCGGCTGCTTCAGCACTGGTTACAGAGTCGGGTTCCCTGGACGGCGTGGCACGCCGGCACCAGGCGAATTACGGTAACGCCTTAGTGCCTTCGCACTCTCTCACCCTGGTCAGACTTGACCTTTCTCCGAGCGGGGGAACGACAGACGCCTCCCTGCAAGGGTGGGGTGCGGAGTGCAAGTGGGCACGCAGTATCGGGTCGGTGGACCGGTACCCGACTGCGTTGGCATATCAACTGCCTAGAGTTGCTGGCAATCCTTCTGGCACTGAGGAGGCTCCAGCACCTCGTGCAGGACAAACACGTGCTACTCCGGTCGGACAGCACGACTGCTGTGGCGTACATCAATCGCAAGGCGGCATACGCTCACCGCAGTTATCACAACTCGCCCGACGCCTCCTCCTTTGGAGTCAGCAGATGAAATCCCTGCGGGCCACGTTTCTTCCGGGCAACCTGAACCAGACAGCCGATGCGCTCTCTCGACAGGGTACTCCCCGCGGAGAGTGGCGACTCCATCCCCGTGCAGCTTGGCTTATATGGGAAGCGGTTCTGCAGGCACAGGTGGACATGTTGCCTCCCCGGACTCCACCCATTACCCGCTCTGGTATTCCCTGACCGAGGGTCCCCTCGGCACGGATTCCCTAGCACACAGCTGGCCGCAGGACAAGCGGAAGTACACCTTCCCTTGTGAGCCTCCTTGCACAGGTCCTGTGCAAGGTCAGGGAAGAGGGGCATCAGGTTCTGGTCAGTGGCGCCAGACTTGCCCAACCAGACCTGGCTCTCGGATCTGGTAGATCTGACGACGGCCTCCCCCTGGGCCATTCCCCTGACGAAGGACCTTCTGTTGCAGGGGAAGGGCACGTTGTGGCACCCCAACGCAGGCCTCTGGAACCTCCATGCCTGGCCCCTGGACGGGACGAGGGCTTCACGTTAGCGGTCCGGGAGACTGTCTTACAGGCTAGAGCCCCGCCTCTAGGCGGGTATACGCTTATGAGGGGCGCCATTTTGTCCTGGTGTTCTCCCCGGGAGGAGAACCCGCGGAGTTGCCTGATCGGATCAGTCCTGACCCGCAGGTAAGTATCTCCGTCAGCACGACCTGGTCACCAGGTTCCTCAGGAGCGTGAGAAGGGTGTATCCACCTTTACCGTGCTCCGTACCCTCTTGGGACTCTAATGTGGTCCTACAGGGCCTTGGTACGGCCCTGGTGAGCCCCTAAGAGTGCCTATCTTCCTCAGTTGTTGATGAAAGATGCACTCTTGGTGGCGCTCACCTCCAACAAGAGGGTGGGGGACCTACAGGCATTCTCTGTGTCCCAAAGGTGCCTGGAACTCGGGCTCGGTAATTCTCACGTGGTCCTGAGATCCTGTCCCGGCGACGTGCCAAACTTCCCACTACTCCCTTCCGGGACCAGGTGGTGAACCTGCAGGCGCTCCCCTCCGGAGAGGAAGACCCAACCTTTTTTGTGTTGTGTCCAGTACGCGCGCTGCGCCTCGGTCTGGACCGCACACGGAGCCTCAGAAGCTCTGAGCAGCTCTTTGTCTGTTCTGGGAGACAGCACCCGGGGGGTACCAATCCCAGGATCGCCGTGCCCTCTCGCAGTGAGAGCCCACTCCACTCATGGGCCTCTCTGGCAGACATTTGTAGAACTGCGGGTTGGGCTACACCCAGTACCTTCACAAGGTTTTACAATCTCCACGTGTAACCAGTTGCAGCACATGCCCTTAACGCCGGCAACGTTTAGGTTGGGCCTTCTCCCCTCCTCAGGTGAGATTAGTGCGCTATTTTAGCCTCCCTACATTCCCCTCTCGCGGCGAAGTATAGGCATTCCATCCATCACTAAGCATTTGCACTTGGTAACAGACTGAGCGGAGCCGTCTGTTGGAACTAGGTCCGGTATAGGTAGAGTCATCCCTGCTCAGGTAGACCCCTGTACTAGGACTAGTGCCCAATACGTAGTGACTCCCCTCTGGGTCGTCCCGTGTGTTGAATTCCTCACTCATGATTTCCTGATTGGTGAATCTGTGACCTCCCCGCTGGTGGTAATCCCACCTGGATTTGTCCCCCTACTCGGGCTGACACCTTTTTGCGCATGTTGTTCTCCCCGCCGGTGAGACCATGTTAGTGTCTCCACATGTAACCTCCCCTCCGGGTAGGATGTGGCCTCCGTAACACACTCTTCTTAGAGGAGAGCAGTGTTTCCCCAGTGTTCGGCTCCGGACAGCTCCTCGCTACTAGAGGCGTACGCCACTGTCCATGATGCCGTCAGTATAGGCTTCTCAGTATGACCAATACTATGTGACTGGAAGATTACATCTCGCGGTAGCACTCTTGTGACTCGCTAGTTTAGTCAGGGTCGCTCCGCTAGAGGTTGTGATATCGGTGCAAGTGCTGGGGCATTTAGATAGATCCCCAGTCAGTCTCTCAACACAACGTCGAGAGACCGACTGAAGGGGAACGTCTCGTTTACGTCTGTAACCTCCGTTCCCTGATGGAGGGAACGACGTTGTGTCTTCATGCCCCAACGCTGCGCCGAATCACTGCAGTGACCGGGATGCTCTCAGGTTCCTCAGTACAAAGGGTGAGTGAATGACCGCCGCCATCTTCCTTTAAACCCGTATGTACGGGGCGGAGACTGGCATGCGTGTGCCATTCGCCAAGCCCATTGGGGTTTTATAATTAATTATCTCGGAGAAGGTAGGTTCTCAAGATCAAACCCCAGTCAGTCTCTCAACACAACGTCCGAGACGTTTTCCATTGACATGTTGTCACGGTTGGTCATCCGCTGTCTAATTACGCTGATTGTTTCATGTGGGCATTATCGCTGATCATCTGTGAGCAATTTACCCCCCTATTTATTGCCCTGTCTTTCGTCTCATGTTTGTCAGATCGTTGTTGGTGAATCCCAGAGTTGTTGCCTGTTCCTCCTGGACTAAGTCTGTGTTCTTCGTGGCGTTTCACTCGCTTTCCAGTCTTGCTTTTTTTCGGCTCTCCTCCAAACCTCACACCGGGAATATCACCAGCCTCCACACCTCACTCCGGAGATTTCCATGCTCGCCTCGGACATCGTCACGGGAAGCCCATCGAGGTCCCTGCGTCATCACTCTCTGGCTGGCTGCAACACGCTGGACTCTTATTATCGTCTCAATAAAGAGATATTTATTCTTGCAATTTGTATCCGTTTATTTTTCCGTAACACATGTATGATGCCATTTCTTATCAGGGCCATTAACACTTCCAATTAGTAGTTTTTGATTGTAATATACACATATCTAAAAAACTCATATTTTTTTAAAGTTTCACAGATATAATATAACTTAAAAAGGATACAAAAGAAATTTTAAAATAAAAAAATGATCTCTACCATGATCTTTACATCTTTCCAGAACTGCTGTATATGTTCACACTTCCAAATAGAATAAGAAAATGTGCCCTTAGAATTATTGCAATTTTGACACGCCTCAGGAATAGTACTGTTATATTTACGCAGAATTTTTATGCATATTACTTTGGTCCACATTAACCAATTACATTGCAACAATTTGAATCGTACACTCACTGTTTGTGTCTGAGCTTCTTTGCATGCCTCATTCCAATCAATTATATCAATGACCTCATTGAAATCCATTTTCCAAGCCTATAATTTTGCATCTGCAGACTCCTGGGAACCCAGGTTCACTATGCCATATAGCAATTAAATTAATCATTTACCAAAACTGTCTCGTCATTTCTTTTTATAGAATGGACAAAGATGGTATACGTATTAAGGGCATTACTTTGTGACTTATACGGTATATAAAACTTCTTATTTGCAAATACTTGAAAAAAGGTTTTCTTGTTAACTGTAATGTCCTCAAATGACATTCATTTATTAATAACATATAGATTTCCTACTTTCTTAATCCCCTTCTCAGCCCAGATCTTAAAACCTGCGTCACAAAATCCTTGTATAAATTTAGAGTTACCCCAAATAGGGGTAAAAAAAGACAAAAGTTGTTTTTTATATTGTTTTTACATCAAACCATCCTTTGATCATGTTCACCACAATGGGAATTACAGTAGACTTTTTAAGATCTTAAAAAGTTGCGATGCTCCAGTGTAATAATCAACCTGTTGTAGTGAACCATCTATACCAGGGACCCGTTTCAATAAGGAGGTTCAAGCGACACTGAGTTAAAATATGAACTCTGAGTTGATTTACTCAGATAATCGCTACTCTGAGTTTTCTGTTTCAGAACAGCTGGTTTCAATGAGTTCAATCCACTCTGAGTAAGTTTACTCGAGGTTACGCGTGTTCACCGCGGCTTTAAAAAGCCATCATCAATTGAGCGAAGATAACATGATTCACCATGGCAACGCCACGTGACAAAAAGCGTTCCGTTTATTTCTTGCAGACGAATTGGAGGCACTATATAAAAATGTGTCTATATATACACATTTACATGTAAGATATACATATATATATATATATATATATATATATATATATATATATATATATATATATATATATATATATATATATAACACATATATACCTTCGGTTTTTGTCATGTAGGTGCAATCCTTCTGCAATAAAAAGAACATGGCAGCAGCTGAAAATAAAATATAAAAACATAATTCAGTCCGGTGAGTTTAAATGCTCTTGCTTGTAGGATGCCTGACTGTGAAATGCTTGATATATTTAATAAACTGGCTTTGAAAGTTATGAGGATATGAGAACCGAGCACTGTGGCTATAGAAGACAAAAAACTGGCGATGCATGCCCCTGCTCCAGCTGTGTTTAACGGAGTGAAGAGCTGTGCAGTGTGTAAGCCTCACTCCCTGACCGACAGACAGAGACGCTCTACGGCTCATCGTTAGAGCGCCCGTCTCCCATTCGGGCTAACGTCGGTTCGAAGACCGCGCGAGTGGGATCGGCTACATGTGCACTCAATCACATTGGGAAATCCTTAAGGGTATTTGAATTATTAGCTACTTCCAGAGGTGGCAGCAAGACCACATTTATTTGATCAGCTTATTCAGAAAGGCGTTCACCATTCACCTGTAATCCTATGAAACTCCTCTTTGATGGCTCTCACAGGAATCTTAACACAAATGTATAAAAAGTGCTTGAGAGCGATTCACACTTTTCTTACTGCTATGCATACAGTTGCCTTGCTAACGTGATCTGCATCGGTGTTATAAAGAAAGCTTCCGTTAGCAAAGAAACGTGACCATAAAAATAATCTGCTCAGATGTAAGAGCGCATTCACGAGAGAGGTTTGTGATGTAAGGATGAAGCAGATTGTGGATATATTTAATGGACTGTAAAGAAAAACTGTATCGCTCAAATAAAAAATCCTCCGGATATGATAAAACATCCTACACCATATATTCTATACCGACGTAAATTTAACTCTCTCCAAATGAATGCAGCTTCCTCATCTACGGGTACTGAATAAACGGACATTTAATGTCTGTGTTATAAACTTCGCGATTAAGGAAAACGATTGAAAAAACAAACGGCGAAGGCAAATTCAACACCGCTCGTGCTTCTAAAAGGGGCGGAGATTGAAACAAACCTCGGGTTAGTGAAATAAAACCTGCTCCAGACCAGGTTAGGTTCACAGAGTAGGTTACTATGGTTACTCACTCTAAGTATAATATACCTTGATTTCTGAAACGGGCTTGACTTACCCCGCGGTCACGGGTTTGATATACCTCGCGTTCTGAAACTGAAAACCCAGAGTATCCCGTTTTCTGGGGTTAACTTACTCTGAGTTTGCACTTACCCTGCTTTCTGAAACGGGTCCCAGTTGTTAGCTGTTTGTGTATCCGAAATAAATACCCTTTGAACGTTGAGCCTTGTGGTGTGATCCCCCTTTTGTTATGGCAGTGGCTGTTGTTATGGCAGTGGATATTAGTCAAGTCAAGTCAAGTCAGCTTTATTTATATAGCGCTTTTTACAATTTTAATTGTTACAAAGCAGCTGTACAAGAAAACACTGACTATCAGTTAAACATAAAAGGTTATGGAAGTCAAAACACAGCTCAAATATCAGACACACAATAAATTCCTATATGCAGAGTTAATTAAATAAGACTATTAAATTCTAGCAGCACCCCGGCCAGGCAAAGAAAAAAACCTCAGAGGGAAACCAGGCCTAACCGGGGGATTCCAGTTCCCCTCTGGCAAAAACTGCAGCCTCTGCACAACTCGACAGTGCGCGCACAACAAGGCAAAATAAAAAAAGTTAGATATTAATTAATAATCTAATAGCGGCTAAAATTTTGTAGAGTCGCCACGTCCTTCGTCCAGCTTTATCATCAAAGCATTTGTCAGGTCTGGGTATGGATTGCGCCCTGCCCGCTCTAGTAACCTTCGAACAATGAGACAAGACTGGCTGAGAGTAGAGTACTGTTCTGCACTCTTTGATGCAACAAATGCATCAGTTGTTATTGGAAGTGTTCCTGGTTTCGGTTGATCTAACTAGTGAGCCTAGATTCTTTGAAATATATATATTATGATAGTGTAGTATATGCAAGATTAAAAAGATGCATCTTTAGTCTGATTTAAACTCACAGAGTGTGTCTGCCTCCCGGACAGTGCAGGGAAGACTGTTCCAAAGTTTAGGAGCTAGACAGGAAAAGGATCTGCCGCCTGCACTTGATTTTGAAATTCTAGGTATTACCAACAACGCCTGAGAGCGTAGTGCACGTGATGGACTGTAATACGTGAGAAGTTCACTCAAGTAGTGAGAAGCTAAACCATGCAAGGCTTTATAGGTAATAAGCAAGATTTTAAAGTAAATGCGATGCTTTATAGGTAACCAGTGCAAGGTTGACAGAACCGGGCTAATATGCTCATACTTTTTTGTACGTGTAAGAACTCGAGCTGCCGCATTTTGGACCAGTTGGAGTTTTTGTAATAGGCCTGCAGGGCAACCACCTAATAGTGCATTACAGTAATTTAGTCTTGATGTCATAAAGGCATGTATAAGTGTCTCTGCATCTGATGGTGACAGCATATGACGTAGTTTAGATATATTTTTAAGATGGAAAAACTTAATTTTACAGGTGTTGGCAACCTGGTTCTCAAATGACAGAGTACTATCGAATATAAAGCCAAGATTCTTAGCTGAAAATGAGGGTTTTATGGAACATCCATCAATAGTTAAGCAGTATTCTTGGTTGTTACGTAGGGCGGTTTTCGGTCCGATAAGTAACACTTCAGTTTTGTCCGAGTTCAGTAATAGAAAATTGCTACTCATCCATTTTTTTATATCGACTATGCATTCCACTATTCTATGGAATTTTTGTGTTTCATGAGGCTTCGAGGAAATATAAAGTTGCGTCTCATCAGCATAACAGTGAAAGCTTACTCTGTGTCACTTTATTATATCTCCTAGAGGTAGCATGTATAATGCGAAGAGCATAGGCCCTAAGACTGAGCCCTGTGGTACACCGTACTGGACTTGCGATTTGCGTGATACCTCATTGTTTATTGCTACATATTGAAAACGGTCGCATAAATAAGATCTAATGTCGGGTCCTGGGTTTAGCACTTGTCT
Organism: Barbatula barbatula; assembly: GCF_947034865.1. Taxonomy (NCBI): domain Eukaryota; kingdom Metazoa; phylum Chordata; class Actinopteri; order Cypriniformes; family Nemacheilidae; genus Barbatula; species Barbatula barbatula. Next base: position 16,821,109 of record NC_136778.1, on the reverse strand, counting down.
GTTTCGTCTTTGTTGTGTGGGTGAATGCTTGCGCATGATTAGGACTGTGTTTTTAGCCACGCGTTAGAATTGTGTGTTATGTGTTTCACCTGCCGCCTCTCATTACTGCACGTAGTTAGTTCATTGTCTGCACCTGGTGTTCATTTAGTTGGCCCTATTAAATCCTCACCACTACTCGGACGGTCTCTGCCTGCCTCGGTCTACGTGGCTCACAGTTGTCTTCTCCTGCTGCACTCGGGGAAACAGGTTCTGCACGGGACCATCTACGTCGCTGCTGTTGGCGCATATCTGACAACCACCATCTTCTGTTCTACCTGGGTTCTGCCTTCGAGTTTGTTGGACGTCCGCTTTCCACCGGCTGACGCTGCCGTACACTGGGTCTCCCAGTTGGCCTCGCAGTCAGCCAGGACGTCCGGATCACTGGTCATCCCCGGTTTATTTGGACTTTCTCAGAATCTCAATAAAAGCTCTTGTTATCCCTGCAAATTGAATCCTTGTGTTTTCTACCCTGACCGAACCCTGACAGAACGATCGCACCAAGAATGGATTCAGCAGGGGCAAATCCACTGCGGACAGCCCTTATGCAACAGGGGGTGATGCTGGGCCAACAGGCAACCCGCCTCAATTCCGCGGCTCAGGAGATCGGTGCGCTACACGCCCAGATTAATGACATCTCAGCTAGTCTCCAGGCTGTACAGGTCGAGGCAGCAGCTCGGGCCGAACCTTCTGGACGGGAGCCCGAACCTCATGTCAACAATCCTCTGGTCTATGACGGTGACCCCAATTCCTGCCGTGCCTTTCTGTCCCAGTGCTCCCTGGTTTTCAACCTCCAGCCTCGTCGTTACACCTCCGAGGCAGCTAAGGTGAGCTTTGTACTTACCCTGCTGACTGGTCAAGCCCGGGAATGGGGTATGGCCGTCTGGGATTGTCAAGCACCATGCTGTTTGTCTTTTGAGGCATTTCATAGGGAGATGCAGAGACTGTGCGACCGCTCTGTTCGGGGAGACGAGACCGCGGCTAAATTATCTCGCTTGACGCAGGGCAGAGCTTCCATCACAGACTATGCTATCCAGTTTCAGACCCTCAGTGCTGCCAGCGAGTGGAATGCTGCCGCACTACGAGCTCGGTTCATGCGGGGACTCAACGATGCCATCGCAGACGAGCTGGCAGTCATGGATGTGCCCACAGAGCTGGAGCAGCTCATCTCCCTCGCCCTACGAGTCGAGTCTCGTCTAGATCTCCGCCGTCGCAGACGACCGGTCAACCCATGGCGTCGGACGGAGACTATGGACGTTATGGGTCACAATCCACCTCCTACCACGGCTGGGGATACTGAACCCATGCAGCTGGGGCGACTTCGTCTCACCCCTCTCCAGAAACAACAACGGCTGGTTCAGGGTCTCTGCCTGTACTGTGGCAAGGCTGGTCATTTCGCTATCAAGTGCCCGCTAAAACCCAACGCCCACCAGTAGGACTGAGGATACTGGTGGGCAAGCTTCTCTGTCCTCTCACGGAGGTGTCTCACACACAACTTCCATTTACCTTGGAGTTTCAGGGGACCACTCATGCGGGTCTGGCTCTGTTGGATTCAGGGGCTGAAGGCAACTTCATCGACCGCAACACGGCTCTGCGTTGGCGGCTTCCCTCGGTTCCTCTTTCCGCTCCAGTTCCGGCTTGTTCGTTGGGTGGCGCTCTCCTCTTCACTGTCACTCACTGCACCCCTAGCGTAAGTCTGTTCATATCTGGGAATCATCGTGAGAACATTGTGCTGTACATACTCGATTCTCCCAACAATACTATTGTCCTCGGGCATCCGTGGTTGATACAGCATGGTCCTCACGTTGATTGGGTAAATAACAACGTTATTTCTTGGAGACCGTCTTGTCATGTGTCTTGTCTTGGTCCTGCCCTCTCTCCTGTCTCTGTTTCATGTGTTCCTCAGGTGGAACCTGTCGACCTAGCCTCGGTTCCGGCGGAGTATCATGATCTTGGTGTGGTCTTCAGGAAGTCCCGGGCCACCTCGCTACCTCCTCATCGTCCATACGACTGCGCCATTGACCTCCTCCCCGGCACTTCTCCTCCCAGGGGTCTTTAATTTCCCTGTCTGGTCCTGAGAGAGAGGCCATGGATCAATACATCCGCGATTCTCTTCAGTCTGGACTCATTCGCCGCGCCTCCTCTCCCGCGGGGGCGGGCTTCTTTTTTGTACAAAAGAAGGATGGCTCCCTATGCCCTTGTATCGATTATCGAGGTTTGAATGACATTACTATTAAGAACCGGTACCCCCTACCTCGCATGTCTTCTGCCTTTGAATTATTGCAGGGAGCCAAGGTGTTCACTAAGTTAGACCTTCGCAACGCCTATCATCTGGTTCGCATGCGGGAAGGAGATGAGTGGAAGACAGCGTTTAATACACCCACGGGACACTACGAGTATTTGGTGCTTCCCTTTGGACTCACCAATGCTCCGGCTGTCTTCCAGGGCCTGGTCAACAGCGTTCTGGGTGACATGATCAATCAGTTTGTCTTTGTGTATCTGGACGATATCCTAATCTTCTCCCCTTCCTTCCATGTACACACCCAGCACGTTGGATGGGTTCTCCAGCGTCTACTAGAGAATCGACTCTTTGTCAAAGCAGAGAAGTGCGAGTTCCATGCCGAGTCTGTGACATTTCTTGGCCATATAATATCCACTTCGGGTATTCAGGCTGACCCCGCTAAGATTAAGGATGTCGCCAAGTGGCCAATACCCGACTCTCGTAAGGATGTGCAGCGGTTTCTGGGATTCGCACATTTTTACCGCCGTTTCATCAGATCGCTGTCTCAGAAATAGTGAATGCAAAAAACCAGCAGGCCGATATTGTCATACATGGTGATACTAATAAGTCTAAGTCTGAAACCATCTGCAGGAGATCTCTTGAACACTACTGTTTTTTCTCTCATTCACAAGGGCAAGTACCCTGAGGCTAAGGTAAGTGCCTTCACTTCCAAGATTATCTCCATTTTGGATAAAACAATCCAAAGATACATCTAAAGAAAATCTCTATCACAAATAAGTACTAGCCATGGATGACTGTACAAATCAAGGATCTGATTATAAGTGCATTCTGCTCGGGTCATAAATCATCTTCAATTTGACATCAATCGAAAGAAATTTGCCAAAATATTAAGAATGTGAAAAAACAGTATTTCAAGCATTAGGTGGAGGAATTGTGAGGTACTAAGCCAAAACAATGGTTTAAGTCTGTAAAGACTATAATGGGTATGGAAGGAGACAAAAACACAATATTTCTCCAAAACAATGAATGTAAGCTATGGTTAAGGCTGTCCGAAAAAAAGCAGTTCTCCCGCAGATTATTGCCTTAATTTAGCTGTGTTGGGAACATGTATGAAGGAATTATTAGAGATGCCATTATGGAAGATGATAAAATTGAACCATTGTGACATGGCTTCATAGCGAATAGATCAACTGACACTACTTCCTATTTTACTACATTGGCACGATGCACTTAATAGCAACCCTAAATTGGATATTTATATTTTAGATAAGAAAGGTAGATTCAAAATAGGTCTGTAGTTAACTAGTTCTCCAGGGTCCAGATGGGGTTTTTTGACAAGGGGCCTTATAACAGCCACCTTATATGCTTTAGGCACGTCCTAATGTCAGAGATGAATTAATAATGCTAAGTAGAGGATCTATAATTTCTGGGAGAATCTCTTTCAGTAGATTTGTAGGTATAGGGTCAAGCATGCATGCAGTTGATTTAGATGATCTAATGATTTTAGATAGTTCATTGTGATCTATAGTAGAAAATAAACGTAATTTCTCTTTAGAGGCACTGTAGTTAGTCGTTTGTTCAGCGGGTTTCACTTCTGGTTGCATAGGTTGCATCTGAACAGGCAGGACGCAGTCCAAGGTTACCAGAGCGGGCAGGAAGCAGTCCATGCCCAGACCTGACAAATGCTGTGATGATAGAGCTGGACAAAGTACCTGGCTGAATTTTTAATGATAATCTTAAATCTAATTATTGTTTTATTTTGCCTTGTTGTGCAAGCACTGTCGAGCTGTTGGCATTTGAGGCCCACGGTCGTGTTCGTGGATCTTCAGTCCGGTTCATGTTATGGGTTCCGGTTCCGGTTCACAAAATGTTGTCTTTCATGTGTAAATATAAGTTTAGAAACGGTTCAAGTGTAGGCCTACTTGTCACCAGCGGGAAGTGACCTTCTTCTCCCAGGCAAATAGGCGGTTATTTGACGAGCACGATCGATTTGAAGGCGACATGCATTCCGTTGTACTACATCACTTAATCGTTCAGAAAGTGTCTAAACAAAGTTATGATTAAAATACATTTTACATAAAATACATTACATTACAAAAAGTTGCCTTTCTTGTGTAAATATAAGTTTAGAAATGTTTCAAGTGTAGGCGTTTTTTGACGAGCAGAGCACCACTGATTTAAGGGGACGCGCATTAAATTAACGATTCACACAAAAATATAATCTGACCATTTGATTACGATGTGAATATTACAGGATAAGAGGGCTGCTGTTCAGGAAATTTTACCAAAATTAAATATCAGAAAAAGCTACACTGAACGTGTGTTAAGCAGATCAGTCCGAACAAAGTATGTTGAATGGTGTGACAAATGAATAAGATATGTTAATTGTAACCTACACATAACTACTGTGTGAAATAGATAAACCCTTTCAACACAGTTTTAATTAATATTGACACAAAAGGAGTATAGGGGAGTGCTACACATACTTTGTCTAATTTTTCTACACATTTGTATTAAGAGTGTATTTGGGTCTGTTTATGTTCTTATTTGTTTCATGTTATGTAATCTGCATTGGTATTTGTTATGTTTATTACGCGCTACAGTGACGATTCTCACCGGTTCACTGTCACAGCCCACACGTGACATACGAGTTAAAACATCAGACTCATCCGCGCAGTTGAGTAGTGCCGAATCAAAACTCACGTAAAGAAATTACCTCCGCAAGAAATGTCTTGATGATAATTGAAGTTTACGCTGGACATTTATGTCGTGAACAGGGGTGATTCTAGGGTCGGAGCTTTAGGGGTGCTGAGCACCCAATGAGCCCCACTGCAACCACCCACCCTCTTTTCACACAAAAAAATATGTCTGTTGAAAAATAACTTTATCATTTTAACATTGATTCGACTAACTTTTTATTGTTTTTTAGACCTTTTCAGAACACCACACGTGACATACGAGTTAAAACATCAGACTCATCCGCGCAGTTGAGTAGTGCCGAATCAAAACTCACGTAAAGAAATTACCTCCGCAAGAAATGTCTTGATGATAATTGAAGTTTACGCTGGACATTTATGTCGTGAACAGGGGTGATTCTAGGGTCGGAGCTTTAGGGGTGCTGAGCACCCAATGAGCCCCACTGCAACCACCCACCCTCTTTTCACACAAAAAAATATGTCTGTTGAAAAATAACTTTATCATTTTAACATTGATTCGACTAACTTTTTATTGTTTTTTAGACCTTTTCAGAACACCAGCTTAATTGTGAGAATTCACACAGACAGCACCCTGTAACTAACACAAAACCTTCTTCACTCAGCTGGTTTTCCTGACTGTTGACTCCATGTGCCTCCTTTTGTATCAACAGTCATCAGATTTGTTAGATTAGATTAAACTTTATTGTCATTGAGCAAAGTAAAAGGTAAATTATTTACAAATGGCCATCTCTAACATATCTGGTTGCACACCTGTCTGCACTTCCATAAACTAATATAATGTTAGGACTCTGTCCTTCCTGTCTCGAGCTTTCTAGCTCCCTGGGCAGAGTCATGACATTGCCACGTCTTTCGGGTTTCTGTTGTATTATGTGTGGAGACACGTAGCTTTATGTTGTTACTTGACGCCACGTGTCTTCGTGTTATGTCTCTCAGCCCCACCCTCCTATCTCCTGTAATTTCTTAAGGGTTTCATTCCCATCGTCTGTTTTGTGTTTCACCTTCGTTAGGGTTTTATTCCCATCACCTGGTTAGTTGTTTCACTCTCGTCTCCCTTTATATAGTCTCAGTTTCTCTCTGTTCAGTGTCGGTGCATTGTCTAATGTCTATGTTTGTGCCCAACACTGATGTCTTTCGTGCATGGTATTATCCCCCTGTTGTTGGATTACCCTGGTTCCTGTTACAGTTTGTGAATTTATTATTTTTCACTTTTCTAGAGACGTTGTTTTGTCCCCCTCGTGGGAAGTGTTTGTTTTGCTAGTGTTTCTTGTGCTTGTTTTCCCCATTGTGGGTGTTTTATTAAATAAAGATTTCTGAGTAACCCTTCGTCTGCCTGCATCTGGGTTCTGCCCAAGCCATTTTGTGACATAGAAGTCATCAATAAATATAAATAAAATACTTAGAAAGTAATGATATAAAAAAGAAAGACAGGGAAATCTTTGAAGTACTTCCCCTGAATCCCCATTTGGCTCTACTTTGGGAGAGTTAATCTATGTTGCCACACTTGAGGGTGGCAAACCTGTCAATGACCCTTTGGTGTTCAATTTTTTCAAGCAACTCCTTCTCAATAGACATCACAGTTAGGTGCTGGAGTCTGCTTTGGCCTGTGGTCCTCCTGAGCCATGTTTGGAGCCGACACAAGGCACTAAAAGACCACTCATATGTTCAGCTGCTAACTGGTATTGTCAAGGCAACCTGCGTAACAGCTTTCAGTGAGGGGAACATTTCAGAATCTAGGAGTTTGTACACTGCTAGGATGTCCTGAACTGTACCAGCCTCACTCTTGCGCTTCAGAAAGTTTTTTTGCAACTATCACTTCCCTTCTTTACCAACTGGTTTTCAATTGCAGCTCTTATCGAAGTAGCATCAAACTGTGACACCTCTGTAAGGGCTAGGAACCTTTCTTTGACGGCACCCTCAACAGACACGTACAGACACCAGGGAGTGTCCAGCGGTACTGGGTGGTGTTCAGAGAGGCAACAGGTCCCCCTGCAGCGAGCGAATGCCACCCTGAGGTTTAGTACGCTACGCTGGTCGTGCTGTCCGGGCCAGTATGCTGGCTCTGCACGAGAGGCCGGAGCCTCATCAGTGCAAGCAGGACAGCTAGCAACTTGAGGGCAGTGATATGCCAACGTAGGCGGGGGCCCGTCCAGCGACCCGACACTGCGCGCCCATTGCACACCGCACCCGCACCCCGTAGGGAGGCGTCTGTCGTTACCACGACTGGCCTCAAGACCTGCCCGGGGTTAGAATGCGACGGCAGCAGGCGTAATGACGATACGCCTACTGCCAGTGCCACGCTCTCCAGGGAACTCGTCTCTGTAGTCAGTGCTGTCGCGTCCCATGTGCGTCAACCCAAGGGGACAGGCCACCCCCGAGGACACCATGCCCAGGAGCCTCTGAAACTGATTTCAGGGGACCGCTGGCTGCTGCCTGAAAGTTCAAGCAGCTCAGCACTGACTGTGCGTGCTCGACATCGCCCACCTGCGCAAGATTGAGTCCGAGGCGTCTTTCCGGGCCACTGATGTGGACATCGTCCGACCCAGCCTGCGCTGCCATCGTGGTCCCCGGAGGGCCAGTCGGCGGCGGCACTACTTGGGTCGGTCTTACCCTGTGGGGCTCTCTTTAGCGCCGTGGCCTGCAGGATGGCAGCTTGGCACACGGCACTGCCAGCCTCAACACCAGAGATGTCGAGACCTTACATGCCCTGGACGGTGAGTCTAGGTCAAGCTCCCCAGGTGGCCGCCTCTGCGGATACCCACGACTGCATGCTCCACCCAGGGTGCATTGACATAGTCCCTAGCTGCCTCCCCGCCCCGAGGGAAGAGAGGGCGATAGAGTCAGCTAGACAGAAGCGCGCCGAAGGGGGCGCTCCAGGTCTTACTGAACTCCTTATGCAGCTCGGTAAAACTCTGCACTTGAGCCGGCACGGCTTGGAGTCGTGCCCGGACCCAATGTGCGAAGTACCCAGCCGCGAGCGCCAGGGATGCGGTGCACCGCAATCCGACCCTCACAGCGGTCCGAGCGAGCATGGCTGACATCTTGACGTCTGCTCTCACCTGTGCTCGAAGAGACACCTCATCTCGTGTCCGAGCGCGTGCTGGACGGTGTGATAGTTGATGAGCCTAGTTGAATGGCAAGGTTGTGGTGAATGTTTGGGTTGGCTGGTATCACGAGCACTTCCGTTTTTGGAAGGTTTATGTCATTCAGGCATGCCGCGATGCGAGCAGAGACCGTCAGATCGTCCGGTTGAAATAACAAGTAGAGTTGTGTGTCGTCGGCATAGCAGTGATAAGAGAAGCCATGCTTCTGAATGACCGAGCCGAGGGATGTAATGTAAATGGAGAGGGGAGCGGTCCAAGCACTTAGCCCTGTGGTACCCCCGTGTTGAGCTGTTGGGACGCGGAGACCTCATCTCTACAGGATACTCTGAAGATGGGTGGGGATGGGTGGGGATGGGATCCAGTGGGCAGGTGGTAGGGTGGTTGGAACCTATGACCTTGGAAACATCAGCTTCAGACAGAGGAGAAAAGGCGGGGAGCACACACGTGTCAGGGATGTGGGCGGGTTCGACAGGTGGTGGCGTAGAAAACTGGCTGCTGATGGCGGTAGTTTTCTTTACGAAGAACGATGCAAAATCAGCAGCTGTTAACTCCGATGAAGGTGCGGGAGCAGGCGGACAGAGGAGAGCAGAGAAGGTTTTGAAGAGCGTTCGAGAGTCCGGAGAGTTGCAGATCCTCGAGTGGTAGTAATCTGTTTTTGCAGAGGTGACGTCTACAGAGAAAGTAGAGAGAAGAGATTGGTAGAGAGAGAGGTCAGCAGGGTCTTTTGACTTGCGCCATTTTCTCTCAGCTGACCGGAAGCTGGCGCGATGCTCATGCAGTACATCCGATAACCAGGGAGCCGACGGGGATGCACGGGCTGGTCCAGATGCAAGGTTGTCCAAGCAGGATGAAAGTGTCTGTGGCATTGTCTGTATTCAAAAGAGAGAGCTCATCAGAGGGGGGGAGTGCAGAGAAGACAGCAGAGGAAAAACAGGAGAGAGGGAGGGACCGCAGGTTGTGCCGGAAAGTGACCATCTGTAAGACATCTGCGATGTCCGGAGCAGTGAGGTCGAGGGTGGCGAAGAATATAGACTCATTACATGCAAAGTGAGGTATTTCAAGCCTTTATTTGTTATAATGTTGATGATCATTTATGGTTTACAGTTTATGAAAACCCCAAATTCAAAATATGAATATTATGAAAAGGTTTTCATAGCTGTATGCCATAATCATCAAAATTACAACAAATAAAGGCTTGCAATATCTCACTTTGCATGTAAAGAGTCTATGTAATATATTAGTTTCACTTTTTAAGTAGAATTTCTGAAATGCACTTTTACATTATGTACACAAATGTTTACAAAATCACAACATTTTATTTGTCAGATTAAGTAGAAGCAGATCTTAACATTGTGAAACACATGGCCCTCAGTTTCAGAAACTGTCTTGAACAGAATGTGCTATTGTTGAGTTATGTACATCAAGATAGTAATAGTAATGTATGGAAGATAACGAGAGATTCTGTCTATTTGAAAACTTTTATAAAAAGACAGGCAGGGAAATCTCTGAAATGATTCAGGCAGTATTGCAGGACAGGGACATACCATTAGAGGACTCTAGGGGACAGGGTTATGACAATGGAGCCAACATGTCAGGGAAAGTGAAAAGTGTGCAAGCTGAGATTTTAAAACAAAACCCACTTGCTACGTACTCCCCCTGTGCTTCCCATACCCTCAATTTGGTGGGTGTACATGCAGCTCAGTCATGCACCAAGGCCTCAACATTGTTTGGCAGTGTTAATCGCCTATACAATTTCTTTAGCACTAGTCCAGAGCAATGGGCAATCTTGAAGGAAAAAACTGGACGCTCTCTTCATCGTCTCTCTGACTCTCGATGGGGTGCACGGATTGCTGCTGTACGAGTGGTGGCAACTCACCTACCCTCTATTCTGGTAGCACTACAATGTGTATTAGACAGATGCAGCCTAACAAATGACGCCAAGTCTGAGGCAAAAGGTCTAAAAAAATATTTCAACACATTTGATGCAGTTGTTCTACAAAAGGTACTACAGTGCAAGGAAAATCGTAACATGATTCTTCAGGCAGGGGATATTTCTTTGGACATTGAGGCTGCAAACATCCAGGAACTACAAGAGGAAATGCAGGATCTTCGTTGTGAATGGGATTCCCTCCCTGCAGTGGCCTGCTTAGTAGCCCAAGCCATGGAGATTCCTGCTCAATTTCAGGATGAAGAGAAACGGAAAAGGAAATGTATGCCAGATGAGGGTCAAGAAGATGAAACTAAAGAGAATGCTGCAACTGTATTCAGAAACCAGGTCTTTTTTGTTGCAATGGACAGCATAATCAGTGATTAAGTTGCAAGGTTCCAGACGACAGCCACCATATGCAACACATTTGCACCGATTCTGAAGTTGGCAGATATGTCAGAAGAAGAGATAAAAGAAACAATTGCCCTGACAAGAATATACCACAAAGACCTCACAGCTGAATTTAAGGATGAAATGCTGCACCTGAAAGCAATACATAAGGCCACATTTCCTCATAATCAGTCCGTTCTTCAGCTCCTTAATGACATATACAAGCTGCAGCTAAAGAGCATTTTTGGACAAATCTGTATTGCACTGAGGATTTTCTGCACCCTACCCATCACTGTTGCTGGTGGTGAACGGGCTTTCAGCAAATAAAAATTTGTTAAAAACTACTTGAGGTCAACATTGTGCCAAGATATGCTCAACAGTCTTGCTCTTCTCTCCATTGAAAGCCAATTGTCAAAATATTTGACTCCAGGACCTCATCAATGACTTTGTCAGCAAAAAGACTGAAGTTTCTGTTTTTCATCACTTTCTTTGTCTTATCATGTTTCTCACAAGTGTTAATTCTACTCCCGTGCGTTTGTGTATTTGTGACTCGAGGGCTCATATTCTCCAGTGGCATTTACTAGGGAATAACTTCAGTATAAGCTATACATTTGATAAAGCTATAGTAAATTAGTAATAGCATTTGTTTAATTTCACCTTTTTTCTTCAGATAGTTTCTACAGATTTTTGTTAATGTACAAAACTAAAACGGCATGTTTAAGATTGAATTTAATAAATGTTCTCACAATTCAAATTGAGACTATATACCAGACTATTGAGATGACGACTTAAGGCCATATGGCATTAATATTAGGCTACATTCAGTGGCATTTACTGAGAACACTCTAATGTCATATAAGCTATCTGTTCCCTTTGTCTTGTTCATTCTGCAAATAAAATATGACTGAATCAAGTCTTGTTTGGTTATCTGTTCATGTAGGGATTCAAAAACTAAAATAGTATGGGGGGGCATGGGGGCCCATCAGGACTGCCTATGCAAAGGGACCATCAGGACTGCCTATGCAAAGGGCCCGGGATCTGGTGCACACCCCTGCTATTCACTATATGTAAATTTATTGTTGTTGTTTCCTCACTTCCTGCATGCTCTCCCTTTCTCCATCTCCCTCTCTTTCCCTTGGCACTGACAATCATACACAAATATATTGTAGGCAGGAGAGTCGAGGTCAGTTTGTCATGTCACAAAAATGTTATGAAGACCGTTTACAGATATGATCAAAAGGCACACAGAGGTGTGTCATTTTAAATGTCTTTATTTTTATTGGGCTTAGAAACTTTTTTTAAATGACAAATTCCTTTCACAAAAGAAGCTGTATTCTCCAGTGTGGGTTTGAAATAAAATAAGAAAAATAAAAGCAGGGGATATAGCTTAACACTTTTCAAAAGAACAAAAAAACAAAAAACAAGACAGAGGTTATGATGGACTGTCCCTAGTCTCTCACCTGAATCTGTCTTTTTTCTTTTAGAGAGAGAGAGAAAGAGTATGCTAGGAGTTCAGGAATTGTGAGGAATTAATAAATTCAGCAAAAGAAATACATTAATCTTTAATTTATTGTCTGGTTTGATAGTCAGGCACAACTGAAAAATAACACATATAAATCTAGGAATGAATAACAATTAATTTAAAAAGCCACAGGGAGTGTTTTCACACATACTGGTGGTATACAGTGATATTTCGTTTGTTTTCCCTCTGGTCCAAACGTCAGGGCTTCCTGTTTCCATGACGACCGACCAGAGAAGTCGCACATCACGTCATGTTTCCATTACTCCCGATTGTTAAAATGAGTATCAAATTAACGATAAACTTTAACAACAGAGACACACGCACTACACAGGTACGCAGTTTATTTGTCGCGCTGCTGTTTTTGTTTCCCGCTCTAGCAGTTAATAAACAGAACTGCATGCGTCTTGCGGAAGAACATTGTAACCGGTGCTACTTCTCTCCGTTTATGACTATGGATGAGTCACCCAGATCCTGTGCCACTCCATAGCATCGGCGACCCGCTGGACTAAAATTGTAGGTTTACCATGGTGATTCAGGTACTCCAGTACTTACCAATATGGTTTCGGAATCGGAACAACTCTAGGTAAAAGCAAAGAAGTGTGAGACAGCTTTGGAGCGACTTAGTTAATAAACAACACTACATAACGGGTTCTCCGAGAAGAGGATGACACCATTTGCTAAGCGGGGATATTTTCATTTTCATCCTTAACATTTGAATAACAACATTTCTTACTCCAAGTTTTAGGGGTGCTGAGGTCCTTCATAGGGGTGCTGAAGCACACCTAAAAAGGGGCTAGCCTCGCCCATGGTCCTGAATGTAATGTTACATACTAAGAGATATTATTCTTTGTACTACATTAATGTATTTACATATATTATGTGTATTATGTGTGAAGCAACAATAAAAAATAAAATTACCTGTCTGCAGCATATCCTTGCGCCAAATGAGAGGCAGGGGCCTTTACATCGCAAGGCAAGCTGTCAGCAACTCCAGGCAATTGGATTGCCACTGCAGGTAGGAGTCCGTCCAGCGCCCCAACACTGCCTGCCCGTTGCACACCGCACTCCAGCCGAGCAGGGAGGCGTCTGCCGTACCACGGCATGCCTCACCACCGGCTCTAATGGGACTCCAGCCTGTAGTGGGACATGTCTGTGTGATGCTCACGGTGGTCCGGGCAAGCACGGCTGCCATCTCCATGTCGGGCTTGACCGGCCATAGCCAGGAGCTGCAGGGAGTCATCAGCGTCTGATGTCTGCATCTGATGTGGCATGGAGACAGGTTCAGTGAGGGTGACAGGGCCTGGGCGGTCCGCGGAAATGCTGCGACGGAGTTATGACCACCAGTACTCCCATATGACCATCACCGCTCGCTTTTTAGCCGCTGTCGGGGCAGGAAGCAAACGGTGTCGTGGCCGTGTCCAAACGAACACGACCAGCCTTGACCGCAATACCATTTGCCAGACAGCGTTTCCACGAACGCTACTTCAGCTTGCCGGCAACCCAGACATGTGACGTAGGTATCGTGCCTGTCTGGCTCAAGGATGGTGCGGTCGCACCCAAGACTACAGTGGCGAGACATGCCTGGCGACATGTGCACACTGCGGAAGAATATGCTCTTTTAGAAATATGCTCTTTGACGACACCTCCGACCAGCTACTGTTTCAGTTGCCCAGGGGAATTGCAAACGCCAGGACGAGTCCCGCTGCTCTGCATCGTAGATCCAGTAGGAAGAATCAAAGATCGCTCAGCATAAGCCTCGCAGGTTCTGAAGAACAAAAAGGTGAATGAATGGTCCCATTCGCCAATTTCATTGGTTCTCAAGTCAAACCCCATTTTGTCAGTCTAGACTCAACATCGAGAGACCGAAAGAAAGGGAACATGAAATACACGTAAATATGTATTTTTTAGGCAATTAAAAGGGTTTTGAAGGATACATTTTTATAGAATTTATTACATTTATGTAAATAACTGATATTATTTACACATTTAGGTAAAATATGTCTTCCAGTTTTGTTTTACATGGTATGAACAGTTTTGTTTTGGCCAACAATTTCCATATGGTGTATTACATAGTGATAAAAGAACACAGACAGAACACAATAATTGAACAGCCCCTCAGTCCACACAGACAGTTAAAAAATTCCAGTAATAGATGACAGGCTGTAGGCTGGCAACAGGCTTATGTTCAATGATACATGATGTTGAAGATCTCCCCCAACCCCGTGAATTTCGTAAAATTGTATTAACAGATGTAGCAAGAATGGCATTGAGCTGAAAGGTCTTTTTATTTGATACATGTTGTCTCTGAGATTTATGGTGACTCTCTGGATGAACATATATCAGTAAGCACAGGTGTCATCCAGAGGCTTGTGTGCTGAACCATCTGCTCTCTGTCGTCTTCGGAGACCTGAGAAATCCCTCCATATCACAATAGTAAATGTCACCCCTATGCTTGAGGGAAGCATTACTGATTCTTTTCAATGACAATGAGCAGCACTAAGATTAATTAGATGTATAGAAATGTGAACATTTCCTATAAAATTTTGATATGAAAGGAAGATGATTCTTGAAGATGTATTTTCGGATTCCTCTTAGTGGCCCTTCATGAGGTTCTGAGCCACAGAAGAATGGCTTTTTAATAATAAATTTAATTTTTATTCACAACGTCTCATTCATTCCAGTCTTTGAAGAATGTTCAGAAGTATTATCAGTGCAGATGGGATAACAGCAGTACCATTAATCATTTGGCTGATTTTTTCTGCAAACGCTTAAAATGGTCATACATTAACAAAAATTATAGTAGTTAGATTTTTGTGTCTAATAAATATGCTGAATATACTTGTCATGTTTGATAGCAGATGTGAAAAGAATGAGTGGAAGATTTTTTTGTAAAGCAAATTATATCAATTACATGCTCCAAAAATGCTGGATTGGAAGGCTAAATATTGGTTTAAATGAACCTTATAAAAGTCTGCTAATATTTGATTGCTGCATTTTGAAATGCATATGTACTGTTAAGTTTTTATTTTTAATATTTAGGTTTACCTGTCTTGTACTGGGACTTTGCCTTATAAAATATGTTCACAGTCATAAATGAAAGAAAACTGAAATAAAGATTGAAAAAACCCTCTAATTGCTTTTGCCTCACCATCAAAACAGTCATGGTCAGCTATGACTAAAATGATTTTGGGAAAGATTGACCAAGAATAATATGAATAAACGTCCAAAGGTTCTTCAAATCCAGTGACTGATCCAGTATCTCTTTGACTTAGTTCCCTTTTGAAAATCAAAAAAGTAATGCTTTAAATTTGAAAGTGGTTTTGAAAAAATTCTAGCCTGAAACCTGGAATTATTTGGCCTGGTGTCAGAGTCTATTGTATATCTCCATATCACCAAAGATCTTAGCTTTCATCTCGTCTCTTTTGTGTTCACTCTACACACATGAAAGTGCTTCAGTTAAGTTTGCCTTCAGCAGCTCTCTGATAGAAAACTTACACACAGCAGCCTGTGGTATGAAAAATATCTTCCTCTATTGTCCTGTAAAATAGATTCTAGGTTTGTTTAAGATCATTTGCAGAATGATTATGAAAAGTCCTTAGTCGTAAAGCTTAACAATGTTGCTATTATGTTTGTTAGTGTTTATTGTATGGTAAAGATTTCGCTAGGGTATCATAGAATCATAGATAGTGTCATGATTCTGCCACATCATGTCATGTTTCTCTTGGTTTAGTGGCAGGATCATGACAGAATCTCATGTTTTGTGTGGTATTTATGGCCCTTCTGGCTTTCCATACACTCTCTCCGGTCTCGTCTCTGTTCCCATCCTCTCGTTACCTCGTTATTGATTTATGCCCTACACCTGTTCCCCTCTTGATTTGGTCCCTTATTTAATGCCCTCGTGTCTTCTGTCTTGTGCTGGTTCATTGTGGTTGTGTGGTGAGTCCATGTGTCTTGTTAGTCGAGTCGAGTTTAGTCTAGTCATTCATTGTCATGTTTTGTTCTGTTACCGCCATGTGGGTCTTTGTTTTATTATTTATTAAATATATGTTAACCCCCTTACCCGCTGTCTGCGCCTGGGTCCTCTCTCTGTGTCTCACCACCCGCGATCATGAAAGATGTTTGATTTCAGGGCAAATAGTGATAAGATCACTAGGTGAATATCTGCCTTTACCATGAATCTAAGGTGGGCTCTAGAAAGCATTCTGGTGACCTAAAATGACGAATCAATGCTGATGTTCCAGCAAAAATGCATATTATAGAATCTAACATCAATGACAGTGCCGTCGATTTGACAAAGAATTTCAAATGGTGTCACATCTGAAAAGCAATAGTCAGACCCAAAAATGTAACCAGACACACCTGCCCAAATTCCTGCTAAAACTGTCATGATTCTGCCTGCTCTTGTCTTGATTTTCTGGTCTAGGGGCAGAATCATGACAGACCCACGTGTTTTATGTGGAGAGAAACATATTATTGTCAATCAGGACATAATATGCGTTCTCTCCTGTCTCGTCATTTGGCCCCGCCCCTCTCGTTCCTAGTATAGCTTTCCTCCTGTGTCTCATTACCCACTCCTGCCCATCGTTATCTCCTTTGTTAGTCTCCCTATATAATACCCTCTTGTCTATTGTCTTGTGCTTGTTGGTTGTACACCTTACTGTGTCAAGTCAAGTCCAAGTCAAGTCCAAGTCAAGTCCAAGTCCAAGTCAAGTCCAAGTCAAGTCCAAGTCAAGTCCAAGTCAAGTCCAAGTCAAGTCCAAGTCAAGTCCAAGTCAAGTCCAAGTCAAGTCCAAGTCAAGTCCTTAGTGTTTTATATTGAGTTCTTGTTGAGTGTTTAGTAGTCGGTTTATCATTTTTGTTATTGTGTACTGTTTTGTTACTCCCTTGTGGGTTTTTGTTTTGTTCCTGTTTTATTATTTATTAAAATCCTGTTACCCCTTATCCCCGCTGCCTGCGCTTGGGTTCTTTCTCTGTGATTCCTGACAAAAACAGCATTGTTAGTAACAAGCATGAGCTGAGTTTGCATTGCTGGTTTCCAGCAAAAGCAAGAGTTCATTGGTCACCCAGCTTACCAAAAACCAGCACATACATAACCATCATAAACCATCCTGCCTGAACCAGCAAATAAATTGATGCTTGTCAAACTGGACTTACAGCAGAATATAACTGCAGAGAAATGTGTTTCCCTTAAAGGTCACTGACTTAATCTTCTTTCTGCCCATTTTCTCTCTTAATCTCCCCCTATTTCTCTCTCTTTATAAACAAGAGCTAAACATTAAATGTGGAGGCAGATGATGTTATGGGCAATCTCTTCATTTTGACTGACAAAGTACAGAAGCAGTGCCCACACACGTATTATGTTCAAACTAAATTGTTATGTTTTCTCTTTTTCTCAGTTCCTCATACACAGCTTAAAAGTTTAACTATTTACATTTAGCCATTTAGCAGACGCTTTTATCCAAAGTGACTTACAAAGAGTTCGGGGAGCAATAAGCGATTTGTTATACAAAGAGCAATAGTACAATAGGTGCTAATACTAGTTACTACTATTTAATGGAGCTCCCTTTTGAAAATACAATTATAATAATGATTCAATTAATAGTGCGAACAGTTGCAAACCATTTAAAAAATATGAAGGTTACAAAACAGGCTGAAAGCACTTACAGAACCACAAGATGTTAGCTTAATTTTATACCATTTTGTGGTGGTTTTCCATACAGGGCTTAAGACTATCCTAGACTAAAATAAATGTGAGAGCTGTCTAAACTGAAACTGAAACTGAAACATTCTTAAAATACATCAGTGCCATTGTTTTGTCACAAAATGCGCACAAGTCATGTTTTGTTGTAAGGTTTGTTGGCTTAATCTAATCCCTGTCCTTTTCTTAAATACTTTCTTCACACACTGTTCAGTCAGACTCATGCCATGACTTTTTGCACAGAAACTGAAAAGAATGCTTTGTAAAAACATTTGAAGTTTGTCATGGTAGTACTCATTTATTTTACTTGGTCAGTCTATTTGAACAGGACCCCGAGCGGCAGGTGCACAGAGCGAGCAGAACATGATCAAAAAGATAATAGCAGTAGGTCTACATGCCCACGAGATTAGACATGCAGATGGTGTATTGTGACTGAACTCCTGTGGAATTGCTGTGAGCATGTGTGTCTGGGTTTTGTATGGGTTCACATCATTGTTTCAGTTGGCAGAAACTTTTCACTCTAACACCTTTATATGATTTGAGATAGAAAAATTAGAAGACCCAGCTTATTTGACTGAATAATCGATACTATTGCGGAAACCACTTGTCGGCTCACGAGCTGAGCTAAGGCAGCTGGTCTCAATCAGCAGCGGAGCATATAAGCTATGGAGGACACAGACCGCAAAAATAAAAATTAATGCATAAATACATACATAAATAAATGAACAAATAAAAGTAATAATATTAAAATAATAATAAAATAATATTAATATAATAGAGTTTTTAGTTGATCTATTAATTTCTGTGTACACTTTTATTTTTAATTTATTTATTTAGCATTTACTCTTTTTGCATGTATTTATTTGTCCTGCTCATTTATTTTTAGATTTAGATTTGAACGCATGTATTTTTATTTTATTTATTCTCGTATTTATTTTTACTTTTCTGTGTCTTGTATGATAATTAGATGGGTTGGTCGTGCTTACATTTGGTTCAGTGTAGTTGAAGCGTTTGATCGATTACTCTTGACTTGTTTTGGACTACAATGGCGGGCGCCTTGCAATTAGCTGGAGAGTTACAGCTTTTAGCCAATGAAGTCGATAACTACGCATCAAGTGACTATGTGTCATTTAGATTAGATGGGATTATTGATGTTTTATTACTGATTGATGACGAAATAAATATCGAAGTATTTCCTCAGTTGTTAGGCTCTTTGCAGTGCATTCAAAATCTGTGCGAAACAGAGGATGCTAAGGTGGGACGTCCATGTCATTTGATTCCGATAAGTGGTATTGAAACGTATCTATTGATGGGCCACACTGCGGGAAACATCCCAATGTTCTTTGGTGTTTGTGAAGGAACTATCCGGAATAGAATGGTGCAACATGGTTTAAGGTAAGCAAGCATTATAGTTATTACCAGAGGCAGGGGTTATGACTAGTAAGGGGAGAAACGAAGCTTTGAAGCAATTTAACTAATTGTTTGACAAAATAATTTGCTCGAGCCAAACTCAATGACAAACACTGTCAAAAGAAAACTGAAATTCTCAGCAACTTGCTGGCAGCAATTGGCAAGTAAGTAAATGTAAAAAATTTAACAGTGTCCTGATTGTAAGTGTAATCACAGAAACTATTAAATACTGAATCTTTATTACAGTAATAATCACGGTTCTGTAATTACAATAACAGTATTAGAATGCTTGGTAAAGGAATAGTTGTTGAAATAATGTTTACAATTTATTGGTGTTATACAAAGTTTGTTTTATCTTTATACATCATTATACAAAAGATGTGTGAAGGTTTGAAAAGCACATGTCCACTAGGTTTCACATTTACTAGTGCTTCATGTATGTTTGCTGTGCAGTTAATGATGAGTTTGTGATTTTTATTTGTTTATTTTTTTTATTCTCTTAGGGCAAAAGACCTGTTCTCAACATTGGTGGACGCTGAACTAGATGCTCGAGTGGAAGAAATACTACGATGTAATCCTGATGGTTGGATATCTCTCTGCACATGGACTCTCTGTCTTTTACCATTTTGAGATGTTATATGACTGTAATTTAAAGATTATTCAAATAATATATATATCATGTGACATTGTGTGTGCTGAAATGTTATGCTTTGGAATTGAAGAAGCAACTTTGATTGATAATGACAAGTTTCTGTCTACAAAGAAACATCGACAGAGAAACATTAATTTAACTAAAAGTTAGTCTTTAATTTCTTTGAATAGAATCTGGTTATTTCTGATTATTTCACAGACATAAGTTGTGGGATATGAGAACATTTCTTATTGTTATGGCATCAATAATAATGGTATGTGTTAAATGGTGTTAAATATGTAATGCATGTAATGCACGTATGTCTCTCTTGTTCAAATTTTCTCTTTTAGGTGGCGTATCGTAGTTCATGGTGGCATTGATGGATTTAGCCATCTTATCGTGTACTTACAAGCTGCCACCAATAATAAAGCTACAACGGTCCTCAAGCTTTTTAGACAGTGTCAGCCTATATGGTGTGCCATCACGTGTAAGATCGGACAAAGGTGGGGAGGATATTGATGTTGCTCGCTTTATGGTTTCAACCAGAGGAGAGAACAGAAATTCACACATTACAGGGAAGAGTGTCCATATTCAAAGGTATGATGAAACTTACAATTGAATGCATTATTATGTTTGTGTTCCAAGGAAATCACACAAAGTCTGTATTCTTTCTTGAAAATGTGTGATAAAGGTATTATTTAACAACGGTTATCCCTGCCACTTAGCCCCTCAGGGGCCTCTATAGTAACTAAATGCTCAAATGTTCATAAAATAATTATTTTTGTAACACTTTACATGTATTTAGCCTACTATAAATGTTTGCACAATTTCAAGTAACTAACCCTTACCCTATAGAAAGTACATGTTGTTGTTATTATTATTACTCAGTGGTTACTCAAGTGCTCCTCAAGGCACAAACAAGACAAGACAGACAATGACATGGGCAAAACCAAATCAACATGATAAAACAATAAATCAAAACGAGCAAGCACAAGAGTCCAAGGGAAGGGGCACACAAGAGTCCAAAGGGAAGTCCAAACGAATGCAGACAGGGACACGATAGATGGCATGACAGCCAGCAGACACGAACAGGACAGCCGGCAGACACGAACAGGATAGCCGGCAGACACGAACAGGATTGCCGGCAGACACGAACAGGATAGCCGGCAGACACAAACAGGATAGCCGGCAGACACAAACCGGATAGCCGGCAGACACAAACCGGATAGCCGGCAGACACAAACAGGATAGCCGGCAGACACAAACAGGATAGCCGGCAGACACGGACAGGATAGCTGGCAGACACGGACAGGATAGCTGGCAGACACGGACAGGATAGCCGGCAGACACGGACAGGATAGCCGGCAGACACGGACAGGATAGCCGGCAGACACGGACAGGATGCACTGGGCTGGAATGGTCGCATGCACCGGGGCGGAAATGCTCGGCTGCACCGACATGGAATGGCCGGCTGGGGATCTTTGGTGGCCACAGGATTACGGCGGCTTCGACCCTGGAGGGAAGACCGGCAGTCTCGACCCTGGAGGGAAGACCGGCAGTCTCGACCCTGGAGGGAAGACCGGCGGCCTCAGCCCTGAGCGGGAATCTGGCAGTCTCAACCCTGTAAGGGACCAAATCAAGAGGGGGACAGGTGTAGGGCATTAATCAAAAACGAGGTAACGAGAGGATGGGAACAGAGACGAGACCAGAGAGAGTGTAGGGAAGACCATAACAATAATTGCCTCTCTCCACATTAAACATGAGGTTCTGTCATGATCCTGTCACTAAACCAAGAGAAACATGACAGTGTTGTCCTTGTAATGACTAGGAAGCTTTAGAGTTTGATAGCATGTGGCAGACTTCGGTAGATTTTCCTCCACCACCTCAACAACTAGGCTCCTGGGCAGTACGTCCCATCCAGTCCAGAACCTAATCAGAAACTGTAGTGCATTAGAAGAAGCTGCAATTAGTTGTATCCCAAGTCATTTTTTCCACATATACTTACAATTCTCAATGAATGTACGAAGGAAACCTGTGAGCCTACATGTGTCTTCAAGAGAGACCTCACTGTCTTCATCTTCATCTGGCCAACATATCCTCTCCAATAACATCTGACAGATTAACAACATTAGTATTATTAAAGTACTGTACAACTAAACAATATTAGATTAGATTCAACTTTGTCATTACACAAGTACAATGCAACGAAACGTAATTTTGGTCTAACCAAAAGTGCAGAATAAACAGTTTGCTTAAATAAAGTAAAGTATATTACATAATTTGTCTCGCATCTTACCCTTGGGGTCTACAGTGCATCACTAGTCCTGGGAAAAAGAAGAGGAATTGTGTCCTTCCATTCAGTAAGTAAAGCCCAGATCAATGTCTCCTTCAAACCCCGCAGCAGCTGTTTAAGTTGCTTGGAGGTTCTTTCAAGGACCTTAAAGTAATAGTTCACCCAAAAGAATTTATTCTGTCAATGATTATTCACTCTGTATACGTTGTTTTTATGACCCGAGAGAAAGATATTTGGTCAAATTTTGGTCGGTGTATTGTAACCAATAGTGCATACTCACTGCATGCATTAGTAGTTTGTCATGCAGCCATCTTCTGTTCTCTGATGTCACTGCAGGCAAATCCCAAGACAATGCTAGGTCTGTAATAGCAGTCTTTTCTTCCGTAGATAATTCACCTTTGCCTTCCAGCTGGTTGTAAAACAATATTAGTGTGTGTGTGTGCATACACGCATTTCACATTTTATTTCTTAAAAAGTATTTACTTTTATCCTTTACTTACCTTCTCTATTATCTGACGGATATCAACATCAGCACAATCCAGAATATCTATTGTTGCACTATCAGGACATCCACCAAAAAGCACATGCACTATTGCTGGGCTTAAACCGGTAAAGCATGGACCTCCATGCAAGAATGAGTGCCCAATCATACGACCCGCCACCACAAATAAGTCACTGTCCAGAAAACACTGTGATGTTGTGGGAATCATATGATCCTTCTCACCTCACAAAGAAGAGTTCCTCCAGGCACTAAATTCAGAAAACATGTAAAAATCTAGATTAGCATTTATTACTTAAAACAAATAAATAAACACCTTTAATGCGTCACCACTAAAGCAAATGCCAATTCAGTACATTTACACATTTGACTGATTGTCACAACGGGGACTGAGGAGAGATGAGGACACCAGCCGGGGTAACGGGAATCAGGTATTTGAATAATTCAGTTCAGATCATCAGGACGTACAATCACTTCAAAAGTACTTTGCAGGTCAATTTCAAAACAAGCATCAGGTAAATAATCCACAGGAAAAGTATTTCCAAACAAGATTCCAGGAATCTCAAATACAACATCAAAACCAGGAAACAGGTAGGTAATCCAAAACAAGATTTCAAGTATAATAATCCCAGGTCTTTACTTCCATCTAATCCAAAGTGCAGTACAAAACGAAACTGATGACAACAACGCTCAACAAAATTCAGTGGAAAACTCAGGCTTAAATAGTGTGTATCAATTGAACAACAGGTGTGGTGCATGAACAATCTAAGATGGTGGGTGAGTGT
This sequence comes from Barbatula barbatula, assembly GCF_947034865.1. Taxonomy (NCBI): domain Eukaryota; kingdom Metazoa; phylum Chordata; class Actinopteri; order Cypriniformes; family Nemacheilidae; genus Barbatula; species Barbatula barbatula. The sequence continues at coordinate 16,797,858 of NC_136778.1, read as the reverse complement.
GCGGTGAATGTTGGGAATTGAAGTCCTTTAATAGTCCGGAGATGAAGATCGTTGGTAACCAGCAGGGGGCGATGATCTGGGGGTTGTGATCGGGGTTCTTAAAGAACCTCCTCCTCCACGGTCCGCTCTAGCAGACCCAACAGCTCGACGAGGGCGCCCTCGAGGTCTTGGCTTGGGCCAATCTGGATGTTGCTGATGAAATTCGGTCAACAGACGTGGGTTGAGAATATCAGTCCGAAGAACCCAGGAGTTCTCCTCCGGGCCGTACCCGTCCCATGCAACCAGATATTGGAGGTGGCCCTGGTGTTGACGAGTCTAGTATCTCAGCTACCCGGTATATCTGCTGAGTGGCGTCGAGCGGTGGAGGTGGCTGAGTGAGTGCTACTGCTGAGTCTGTGGACGAAACAGAGTAGGGGTTAGTATAGGGTTTTAGGAGGGAGACGTGGAAGGAGGGTGCAATCCGGTAGTGACGGGGGAGCTTTAGTCGATACATGACTGGGTTGATCTGACGAATGACGGGAAACGGACAGATGAATTTGGGACCCAGCTTCCGGCAAGGTTGCTGCAGGTGTAGATCCTTGAACGACAACCAAACTCGTTGTCCTGGCATGAAGATTGGCGTGGGGTACCGGCGGGCATAGGCGTACTTGTTTTGCCTTCGTACCGCCTGCTGGAGTTGGCGATGAGCTGAGCCCCAAACCTTATCACTTTCCCGGTACCAGTGGTCAACAGCCGGTACCGTAGAAGGTCCAGGGGTCCAAGGGAAAAAGGGGGGTGTATATCCTAGTACACACTGGAATGGGGTGAGGCCGGTGGAACTCTGTCGAAGAGAGTTTTGGGCATATTCCGCCCAGGGAAGATAGCGGTGCCAGCTGTGCTGTTGAGAATGGCAGTACGACCGCAGATATTGCCTGATGTCTTGGATCTTCCACTCTGCTTGTCCATTGGCTTTGGGATGATAGCCCGATGTCAGACTGACAGTAATTTGGAGTCGTTCGAAGAAGGCCTTCCAGACCTTAGATATGAATTGGGGACCCCTGTCCGACACGAACCATAGTTGCAGAAAACGTGGTTGAATAGGGCTTCCGCGGTTTCAAAGGATGAGGGCAGGCCGGGCAGGGGAACCAATTTACAGGCTTTGGAAAACCGATCGACGGCAAATAGGATACATGTAAAGGTATCCGACAAGGGAAGGTCGGTCACGAAGTCTACCACTAAATGAGACCAAGGTCTTTTGGGGATAGGAAGAGGAAGAAGCTTTTCTTGAGGTAGTCGTCGAGGGGTCTTCGAAATGGCACAAATGGAACAGCCTTTCACGAAGCAGGCGACATCCTGGGTCATACTCGACCACCGGTACTGGGTTGCCAAGAGGCCAAGGGTTTGCTGACTTCCTGGGTGACCAGATCCCGGAACAGAATGCACATTATCCATAAGGCATTCGCGGAGCTCCTCTGGAACGAATCTTCGTCCGGGGGGAACACCTGGCGGGTCTGGATGGTGGTAGTGATCAATCTCTTGGTCAATCGACCAATGGATCGGGTTAACGAACATATGGGATGGGAGAATAGTTTAATCTTCAACAGGTTCGGGGTCCGAAACTTCTTGTCTGGACAGTGCGTCTGCCTTACCGTTCTGAGATCCGGGCCGTTATGTTACTTGAAAATCAAACCGTGTGAAGAACAGGGCCCACCTAGCTTGGCAAGTGTTTAGTCGTCGGGCTTCCTTGAGGTACCTGAGGTTTCTGTGATCAGTTACCACAGAGAAGGAATGACGGGCCCCTTCTAGCCAGTGTCTCCATTCTTCCAGGGCTAACTGAATCGCCAGAAGTTCCCGGTTACCCACATCGTAATTTCACTCCGCAGGGGTTAACTTACGGGAGAAGAATGCACAGGGGTGTAGCCATGGTGGCGTCCGCTGCCGTTGTGACAACACAGCCCCTATACCAGTGGAGGAGGCATCGACTTCTACTACGAATGGGAGATCAGTATCCGGTAAGACTAGGGTAGGAGCATCAGTGAAGGCTTGTTTGAGTCTCTCGAAGGCGGCTTCAGCGGGTGGCGTCCAGCTCAGATACTTGGGCTTCTTCCCAGTCATCACAGAAAGGGGTGCTGTGAACCCAGTAATGAACCGTCGGTAAAAATTTGAAAAGCCTAGAAAACGTTGTAGTTCTTTCACCGTCTGTGGTACCAGCCATCTCTGTACCGCCTCAACTTTGCGGAGATCCATGGTAACCTGGTTGTTCGAGATTATGTAGCCCAAAAAATCAGAGGTAATGGGTAGGTGAAACGTTTGGTGTGTTGGTTCAGTACCCGGTAATCAATACAAGGTCTAAGTCCTCCATCTTTTTTCCAAACGAAGAAAAAACTGGAAGCGGTAGGGGAGACAGATGGACGGATTAATCCTTGTCGAAGAGCCTCCTCAACATACTGTTTCATGGCACTCTGCTCTGGAATCGATAGTGGATAGATCCGTCCCGTGGGCATGACGACGCCAGGTAGCAGCTCGATGGCGCAATCCCAGGGCCTGTGAGGGGGTAGTTCGGTGGCCTTACCAAAATAAATTTCAATGATGTGTTTGTCTGTTTATAACAGCAACCAAGAAAAGGCGGAGCAGAAAAAAACAGGTGATTGTCCTGCTACCCCACATTATACCCCGGCTGCATTAAATTAAGTGTGCCTATAATCCAAATGGCTGGTACTGACATTTCAACTGATGAATAATAAATATTGAGTAGTGATGAATTGCTTTGCCTTGTGAAGTTGAAAACTGCATAACATAATTCAAAAAATGTTTTGCTTTGTTACTGATCAAAGTGTAGTTCATTGTAATGCCATTGTGTTCTCCTCTTTTGTGCAGTTTTACATAATACACCAACACTTTTACCTGTTCCCAACAAAGTGGTGGCTGAAATATGTGCAGTAAGTGGACTTCTAACTTTCCATCAAAAGTAAAGAAAGTGCAACACTTTGGAATACCCATTTGTTTCTTTTGCACAGCACAGTGAAGAAACTCTCTCAGATGACTGTCCTTTGGAGGAAGTACTTGTAAGTGCATGAAGAACTTAATTTATAGTTGTGTAATATTATTTCTGACTTGCAGGAGGAAAGGCCAGACATATGAGGGGCCGTACAAGCCAAAATTCATTCTAGCACACTCGCACTCCCACATTCTCCTTTCGCGTACATACATTCTTACTCTCACACTAACACGTTCTCCTTTCGCGTACATACATTCTTACTCTCACACTCACACATTCTCCTTTCGCGTACGTACATACATTCTTACTCTCACACTAACACATTCTCCTTCTCCTTTCGCGTACATACATTCTTACTCTCACACTCACACATTCTCCGTTCGCGTACATACATTCTTACTCTCACACTAAAACATTCTCCTTTCGCGTACATACATTCTTACTCTCACACTCACACATTCTCCGTTCGCGTACATACATTCTTACTCTCACACTAAAACATTCACTCTCACACTCACACATAATTTTTTTCTCTTACACACTCACATTTTCCTTTTCTCGCACACATTTCTACTCTCACACACTCACATTTTCCTCTCAAACACACACATTCTCCTTTTGCATTCACATACATACATTTCTACTCACACACACTGACATTCTCCTTTTGCGCGCATACATTTCTGCTGTCACAAACTCATATTCTTCTTTGCATTCACATACATGCAATTTCTACTCTCACACACTCACATTCTTCTTTTGCATTAACATACATGCAATTTTTCCATTATCCATTTCTTCCTCTGTAAGCAGGAAGTCACTCTAAAACCAGGAAATACATATGCTAGACTTACTCAGCTTATCTTAAGATAAAAATGATGCCATCCAAAGTCATCTTGTTGTCTTTTCAACTAATTTAAAACAATTTGGCAGTAAGAAGCAATGAAAATGACATTAGACATTATTTTAATAATATGCTGGAATGTATTGAACAAATGCAAGGAGGAACCGATTCATTCGTTCATGAGAGGCTGTATAGAAAAGTTTCTGACTACATTCAAAACATAACCAAGATATATGCAAGCCTACCGTGTGCTTTCCTATCAGGATTCAGGAGACATTAGGAGACATTTTTTGATCAACAATCTTCTAAACTTTACACCTCTCAATTCGTGTGTGACACCTGGTGTTTCTCTGTTTTTTGGTGTTCACGCAAAAATCAAATCACATGACCAGTACAGTCTTATGTTACTCATTTTCTCCAGTAGGTGTCACTATTGCCAAACTATCATGCAAATCAAATAAACAATTCCCAAATAAGTATTCAAGTATTACATAATATATAAAACAAACAACAACAAAACCTTACAGAATGTGACAAATATTCAGCAACAAACTACACTGTCTGCGACAGCTACACTGATGTATGCAACAATATCAGATGACAACCTGAACAGAGTTGTTGGTGAAATTCTTCAGTCTATGACAAATGCAGGTGAACAAAATATACATGGGAGCTTGAGGTCACGTGGGTTACGAATTCAAAGGTGGCGAGTTAGACAGAGTCTGCAAGAAGTTGACCCTATTGGACGGTCATTCAGAAGACGCCGTACAATACGTCGACGAATTTACAGTGTTCCTGCTCCAAATCAGTTATGGTGAGTAAATTCCCAACAAATCAACTAATTTATTTAACACAAATGTAATGCATTATTATTATTTTATTATTATTATAGTTGTAAATGAGAGATAACAAATGTGGGGTGACTTAAATCCTGTAATTCAAGTAAAAACAAGTATAAGTGTGACATTCTAAATTTAAAGTCTACAGCAAAATGTATTAAGCATCAAAAGCAGGAGAGCCCATAATAAAGTAAATTTAGTGTTCAAAGTATCGTTGCATAACCCCTTATCATACTTTTACCACGCATTATTGACTCTGGTTTCAATTTCTCTTAGGCACATAGATGGAAACCACAAACTTGTGAGATGGAGGATGGTGTTCCATGGCTGTGTTGATGGTTTCAGTCGAGCCATCATCTACCTTGCTTGTTTAGATAACAACAGAGCCTCTAGTGTTTTGTCTCTATTCATTACTGGTGTTCAGAACTTTGGAATACCATCTAGGGTGAGATGTGATCATGGACTTGAAAACACTGGTGTTGCCCGTTTCATGCTTCATAGGAGAGGATTAAACAGACAGAGTATAATAACTGGCAGGTCAGTGCATAATCAAAGAATTGAGAGATTATGGGCAGAGCTAAATAGAGTAGTGTCTTTTCATTTTGTTAATCTTTTCAACTTCAATCAGGAACATGGTGTGTTAGATTCACTTAATGAGCTCCATTTATTTTGCCTTCATTATATTTATTTGCCACGAATTCAAAGAAGTGCCATGATTTTCAGAACCAGTGGAATAACCATGGTCTTTCAACTCAAGGAGGGCAAACTCCTCTTCAGCTGTGGCAAAGGGGCATAGTCAACAATGCAGGAATGCATAACCCAAGTATGAATGGCATTTATGACACAGACAGTGGTTCTGCTATTGATGACAACATAACACTCTCAGAATTACAGACCAATAATAATGTTGTTGTTCCACCAATTAACTTTACCATAGGTGACACAACAATTAATACCCTTCCGCAGATGTTTGATCCATTTGAAGATGATCTAAATCATGGAATAGATTTGTTTTGCAACCTTGTACGTTTTCTAGATGAGAGGCATTCATAAATTCATATCAAGGTTTAAGGGATACTTTACTAGCAAATCAAAAGTTTCCCATGTTTTACTCACCCTCAGGGCATCCTAACTGAATATGGTTTTCTACTTAAAAGACTCATGCAGTCGGAGTTATAATACTACGTATAATTTTTCTTCTAAACAGTAGAATTGGAGTGAAGGTGTGTAGACTTTTTGAAGGTCCAAAAAGTGCATCCATCGATCAAAGAACTGCTCGCCACGGCTCCGTGGTCTTAACAAAAGTCTTCTGAAGCGAATCGATGTGTTTGTTTAAGAGAAATATCCATATTGACAGTGCTATTAACGTTGATATATAGCTTCCACCTTCTCTTGAATGCATGTGAACCAGAGGCTTGTTTTTCCGGCAGATGACGAACAAAAGTTCCAGTGACAAACGCTGCATTTTTCGTAGGATAGTGTCAACTCTGGTGGGAGCTTTCGTCACCGTCATTTGCCGGAAAAACAAGCCTCTCCGTTACACATTCGAGAAATGACGAATGCTAGACATCAACGTTAATAGCGCTGTCAATATGGATATTTCTCTTAAACAAACGCATCAATTCACTTCAGAAGACTTTTGTTAAGACCACAGAGCCGTGTCGAGCAGTTCTCTGATTGATAGATGCACTTTCTGGACCTTCAAAAAGTCTACACACCTTCACTCCAATTCTACCGCTTGGAAGTAAAATGATACGTGGTATAACAACTCAGACTGCATTATTCTTCAACAAAACCATATTCAGTTAGGATCCCTTGAGGTTGAGTAAAAGATGGAGACATTTTGATTTGCTAGTAAGGTATACCTTTAAGTAAACAAAATCCCTTTAAACAGATTTTCAATATTTGACTCATGTATAGACAAGAGAATATTCAACAGAAAAGGTTAACAGAAATTTACTTCCTGTATGTAGTTGTAATACACCACAAAATGAACATTCCATTCGCAAGCTGTGATTGTACATCATTGCACCGATTGTCATTGCTTTAAGTTTATAGTTGGAGTTGATCAATTTCAATGATTTTTGCTTTGTATTAGATGTTGAGACCTTTAGCTATGTTTTGATGTGAGCTGAAAACTCATGTTTACATCTAGTTTTCTATAAATGTAAAATAATTTAAAGTAAAACAATATTGAAACGCATGTGAAACTGTGTGAAACCAATTTATTTAAGCATTGGTCTATATAGCTATAACATAATTTAACATCTGGTGTCCTTTGAATAGGACGACAAACTAACAACATAAACATTACTGCAACATCAGTGGAAACTGCAAGAGCTAAGAATTGCAAATACTTTTACCCCCTCAAAAACAACTTCGGTTGTTTAAAAGTTTAAAACTTGATAAAGGAATAAAATAAATGCATGACTTGTTTACAATATCTGGTCGTTTAGAATTTTACAAAAAACTCAATCAGGAATTTCCTAAAACCACAACTCAAAAGGTGTTTTGGTCCATTAATTGTCCATGCAAAAAGGAGTCTCCAAATCACAACAAAAGCAGACACAAATTTCAAGCTTCAAAACAAAAAGAAAGTTACTAAACTGAAAAGCAATAATTTAAAAATATTAATTCAGTTACGTTAAAACATCAAAATTGATTGAAAGTGGGAAAGGGCAAACAAAGTGGAACTATTGCCCAATTAAATTCTTGTTTGTAGTCGAGAGCACTGGAAACATACAGTAATGGCTAAAAATACACTTAAGTCTGCAATAGGTCACCTTCACTGAACTTTCAAACTTTTGTTACCAATTTATTACAAACAATAAAAACATATTTTTTCAAACAAAACACCATGGAACAATACCCACACAAAAACATAAGTCAATAACAGTTTTGAAATAAAATGCTGACTTACATTTATTTACTTGTGTGTGAACTTGACAAAGTACTGAAATGGAGACCTGCCCATTTATTATTCTATACTAAAACCATGAGTATTGCCCAGTGCAAAGTCCATGTTTTCTTGAAAGGCGGCGTAGGCGGTGTGAAGTGGTATCTTCAAACAATTGATGCAGGTGTTTGCAATGGGCAATATAGAGGTGGTTCCATCATGTTCTTGGTGGAGAAATTCAATTGACGGTTTAGGAGAAAATCCAATGGGTGGAACAATATTGGCTCCAGTTGCAAAGGCAAGAATTGTTCCCAGCTTCTATGTTCCTTCTTGATCTAGAGGAAAAGCAACACATCAGAAATCTGCCTATTAAAAACTGCATGAATCACTAATCTTAACTGATACACAATGAAATATTTTCTTCAAAACAATTTCTTCAATTCCTTTTATTGCTGCAAATTGGAGATACGCGAATGGTGAAGAGGCTGTCAACCAGATCAGCAGTGAGGGTGGTAGGAGACCAGCACAGAAGTGTGCGAAAACTCTCCGGGTGAGCTTGTATTTTGTCAAGCAAACAAAGTGTTTTCAGTCCATCCCGAAATCTGAGAAAGAAAATTCTGATTGTTGATTTGAGTTGCCAAAACAAACAAAACTGTTTTTATTTATTGGCATACATTAATTATAACTATAAATAATTTTTTTAACTATAGGAATTTAAACCATAAGAAACTACTCAAATGTACTGTCATTCAGCTTAGTTCTAATAGTAAAGTATTCATGTCAAATTAATATTTTTCAGTCACACCCAAGCACACTTTGCCAATTAATGTAGACACATTACATTCATATTGCAATATATATATAAATAAGAAACATAAATAAATTAGGAATTTTATGTTGTTCACAGAAAAATAAATACTGTAGTTAACCGGATCACCATAATAATCTGGCAAAATACAGAATAAATTACAGTTATACAGTCAATATACTCAATATTTCAATAACTAACTGCCATCAAGTGAATTTTGATGTACAGATGTGCAAATGCTCATAGAACTACAAATGCACCACTATGTTCTCTTGTCAAGACCACTCAGTCATGATGTAATGAAAACAAAACACATCGGCATCAGTATAATCTGGCAAAATATACCCACGACATAGTCACCAAAAATAAATAAGCAACAACTTTTAAAGCATCCAATATTTATTTAACAACACTCCAAACACAAATGCATAGAATTGATAGAGCCATCACAGAGGAAGTTCACAGACAAGACACAAACAAAAATCCATTGAATCCATCTCCTAGAATCAAGTAGCATTTTGCTCCTCAGCTAATTTTAAATAGAAATCACCGTCACCTCAGAATTCAATAGGACAATCAAGTTATAGCGCAATATAACCATTTTGAAATCTGCTGTTTTCTCGCAACAGCAATAAACAAAACAAAATTAACAGCATTTTCATGGAGCCACCACAAGGAAAAAAATTATCAAATGCAGTATCATCTGCTCATAGTCTTTTGAACTTGATTTAAAACTGAAAACAACCTGTCACATCACACTTCAACAAGACAGGCAAGGGTTAAACATTTTAGTGCAATATAAACATTTGGAAATCTGTCAATTTATCTCAATTAGACAAAAAGAAATGCTAAATAATCTGGCAAAATACACTATTTGAATCCTAAATAATGGGGAAGAGCATATTTAAACTTGAAATGCTTAATTTCATTTGGCAAACACATCGTACACAAGCATTTTTCTGGACTTTGAATGTGAAACAGGGCTGCTCGCAGACTCGACGAGCGGTTCAGATGGCGGTTAGACTCGAGACCCATCACCGCTTCCCTCAATGATCGCACTCGCAGCAGAATCCGGGTCGTAGGTTGAAGATGCTGCTGGGGGCTCTTCGTTCTCGGGGCTGTGAACATTAGCTTGAGCCGGCAGTGAAGAAATGTCCTGGCTAGCTGAGCTGTCCTCGTTGATGGATGATGCCTTAGCAGACTAGTTGCTAACGTTTACTAGCGTAAAGAAATTGCCTATTTTTGGTATATATTTTAAATTTTCAGCGTTCCTGATATCCTTCTCCCTTTTAAATTTCCGATAAGCGCTCCCACTTAGCTACTTCATGTTTGCATTTTTTGAGTTGTGTTGTGTTGTAGCGCTTGCCGTCACGTGACCGGCTCAGTGCACGTTGATTGGTGTTACCGCCCGTGGGGCCCTTTAGAGGTTTGCCCATATGGTTAATCCGGCCCTGCTTAAATACACATATATTTTCTTCTTACGTACATTTATATTTTTGCGCATGCTTTGAATACGTTTATATAAAATATATAAATGTGCGTGTTAAAATATGTGTGCACGAAAAAGGAAAAAGATATGAACGTGAGCGTTAAGATGTGTGAATGTGAGATTAGAAATATATGTACGCGAAAGGAGAATGTGAGTGTGTGAGAGTAAAAATGTATATATATAAGCGTTAAAATGTGTGAGTGTGAGAGTAAAAATGTATAAATGTGAGCGTTAAAATGTGTGAGTGTGAGAGTAAAAATGTATGTACGCGAAAGGAGAATGTGTTAGTGTGAGTGTGCTAGAATGAAATTTGGCTTGTACGGCCCCTCATAAGACTCTCTTTTCTTATTTCGTGTTCTAGACACAGCTGGATCCATAGAATTTCTCCCTCTCCTTAAACCACTCTGATATTTAGATAAATATTTATTATTTTCAACAAAATACAGTAGCCTTTCATTAAAATTTTTCCCATTATTTTACAGATATTAGATGTCAAAGCAATAGGTCTTTAATTTACTGGATTTGTGTAATCTTTCCCTAGTTTGTGTATTGGAACTATCACGTAATTTTCCTTCCTCCCAAATCTTATTTCGCAATCCCTTAATATTGGATACCCATATTCTCTCTTTATCCCATTCATTCTTTTTATCATTCCCCATATTTGGCCAATTTCCCTTCCCACTTTATTACAAAATTTCCTCCAAAAATCCTTCTAATCCTTTTAATGATTCTCCTTACATTTGCTTGCCTTCTTTTATATTCAATAAAATTCTGAAAACTATGATTATTTTTTAACATTTTACAAGCTTTATTTCGAAATTGAATTTCTTCATCACATTCGTTTGTCCACCATGGTACAATCTTCTTGTTTTTTTCTTACCTCCCTTCTTCGGAATTTTCTGACTTGTCGCTAATAATATGGCATTACAAATAGAATTATTAACATGAATCTTCTTTAACATCAATGTTTTCCATTTCTTCCTCACTAATGTTCCTAAAATTCTACCAATCCGCATTTAAAAAATAACTATTTCCACTCTTTCTGTACTACATTCTCCTATAGACCAGGTTAGTACATCACGTGATTTACATTCACAACACACAGGGTTAAAAACAAACTATTTAATACACTAGTTTATGAGCAGATGCTAACCTATGTATTTATGTTTATTAGATAGTGTAGTTAGTGGCGTTTTCGCTGAAGATAATTTTTCTGTCCCTGTTTTCTTTACCTGAGTTTAGTGTTTGTCTTGGGGTTTAGTTAACGTGTTTGTTTTGTCGTGTGTTCTTTGGCACCGCTCTTGTCCCTATGTTGTAAATAGATTGGTTGTATTTAAATTTTATTCACAGTTTATTGTGTTATTGAGTGTTTTGGTAACATCAATGTACTTTATTTACTAAAAGCAAGTACAAATTTCGTTTGGTCTGGTGAGGATGGTGAGTTAGTCACAGCCGAGGCGGAGGCTAACGTTGGGGCAACTCTTCCACCTTTTGAACCTTTTTCACCAGGTATTCCCAGGTCAACAGGTGGAGCACAGGTGAAGGTGCGGATCGCACGGCTCCGAATGGAAGCTCAAGAGAGAGCACAAATACGCCAGGCAGAGCTAGACCTGAGTCTACAGGTACGCAAGCTCGAAATTGAAGCCGATAAGGAGATTAAGCTACGACAGTTGGACATCGAAGCGGCTAAGGCTGAAGTGGTGCGACTTCTTTGGTTTGGCCGAAAGAGGTATGGCCATTACTGTTGCAATGTAAATTGGCTGGGAAAGCTTTGGAGGTTTATTCAACCCTGTCTTTGGAAGATAGTCTTAGCTATGATGTGGTTAAGCTAACCATACTTAAGGCTTATGAATTAGTTCCAGAGGCCTATAGGCAGCAATTTCGTGCTCGTAAGAAAAATGCCAGTCAAACATATGCTGAATTCGGCCGAGCTAAGGGAATTCTTATTGATAGATGGTGTGTTTCTAGCAAAGTGGAGGATTTTACATCACTTAGAGAGCTGGTGTTACTTGAAGATTTTAAACAGTGTCTACCAGAGAGGATGGTACTTTACTTAAATGAACAGAAAGTAACAACATTATCTCAAGCAGCAGTGTTAGCGGACGAATTTGTGCTCACGCACCGAAATGTTTTTCAGTTGTGGAAAAAAGTTACTTTAGGGGACCTATGAAAGTTCAGCCGTCTAACTTGAGCAGTGAGAAGCCCAAATAAATGCGAGAATGTTTTTATTGTCATAAAAAAGGACACGGTATAGCAGAGTGTTGGACCTTGAAGCGTAAGCAGCAGGTCCAAGCAAAGGAGGTTGCATTGGTGAATAATGTTAATCCGAGTGTGCATTTCGAGCAGACTAAAGATGAATGTGCAATTTGTATGTGCAAATGTTTTGCCTTTTTCAGATCAAACATCAGTTGAATCAAGCAGATTGGTACAGAGTTTCAATATGGAAGTCATGAGAGTTCCAGTTCACCGTATTCATCTGCGGACGTGTCTGGTTTTGTGGAGGTAGGGGTACGCCCAGTTTTACCAGTGAGAGGTGTTTCTTTCATCCTGGGTAACGATTTGGCTGGAGGAAAAGTTGTACCTTCGTTGGAAGTGGTTGATACTCTGTCAGAAGAGCATAGCACGGATGAATTGTCTCAGAAATATCCAAATGCATTTACTGCTTGCGTGATCACACGTGCTCAATCAAAAAAAGATAGTGAAGTGTCTTTATCTGATTCTTTCATGTGTGTAGATCGGGAGGTTGGGAAAAGTCCTGAAGGCAATTCTCAGGTCAGTGATCATGGGAATGAAGTTGTAGTGAGTGACCCATTGACATTAACGATAACTTGTGAGCAATTAATTGAGGCCCAAAAGCATGATGTATCACTTGTAAAATGTTTTAAACTGATTGAGAAACCGGAGTTTAACAATGTCTCATTTTCTGTGAAAGATGATCTATTGATGCGGCGATGGCATAAAAATAATACTATTGAGGATGAGTGCAATGTGGTTTATCAGGTTGTCGTTCCTTCTATTTTTCGTCAGCAGGTATTGTCATTGGCGCACGATCATTTGTTGTCGGGACACTTAGGAGTGACGAAAACGTACAACCGTATTTTACAGCATTTCTTTTGGTATGGTTTGAAGCGTGATGTGGTGTGGTATTGCAAGACTTGTCACGTATGCCAGTATGCTGGAAAACCAAACCAGGTGATTCCACCAGCCCCTTTGATTCCAATTCCGGTCAAAGGTGAACCTTTCGAGCATGTAATAGTGGATTGTGTTGGCCCTTTACCAAAGGCCAAATCTGGCAACCAGTTTTTTTAGACTATAATGTGTACAGCTACCAGATACCCAGAGGCAATTCCACTCCGAAAAATTACATCCCGAGCAGTTGTTAAAGCTTTCACTAAGTTCTTTACCACCTTTGGTTTACCGAGAATAGTTCAGACTGATCAGGGAACAAACTTCCTATCTAAATTGTGTGCTCAAGTCTTTACCTCGCTCAACATTACACATCGCATTTCCAGTGCTTATCACCCAGAAAGTTAGGGGGAATTGGAAAGGTTCCACCAGACCTTAAAAGCAATGCTTAGGAGATATTGCATTGAGACGGGATCTGAGTGGGACGAAGGTGTCCCTTTGCTTTTATTTGCAATTCGTGAAACAGTGCAGGAGTCTCTTAAGTTCAGCCCATCAGAGCTGGTCTTTGGCCATACTGTGAGAGGACCGTTGAAGGTTCTAAAGGAAAGAATGTTAGGTTTCGGGGACTCTAAAAAAACAAATGTGTTGGACTATGTCAGTAAATTTCATGATCAACTTCAAAAAACCTGTAAGTTAGCTCGTGAGACATTGGGCAAAACTCAGGGGAAGATGAAGCGGTGGTATGATAAGTCTGCTGTTAATAGATCTTTTGCAATTGGTGATGAAGTACTAATTTTACTTCCAGTTCCAGGGTCTGCATTAACTGCACGTTTTTTTTTAGGGCCTTATAAGATCATGGAAAAGAGGGGAGAGGTCGATTATGTCTTGAGTACGCCAGACAGAAAACGTCAAAAACGGGTATGCCTGTGGTGAGGAAGGCGGGACGAGAGCCGTGACGCGGGGCCAGTGGCGTGAGTGATAAGTGGAAGCAGCTGTGCGCGCACCGGTCCCGCATCTTATCACGGAGGAGATTGGGAGCTTAAAAGGATGTTCGGCAGGACTGTTAACGAGAGAGGACCGGGCCCGGACATATGTTTAGTTTGTGTATGTTTTTACTTCCGTGTTTATTGTTTATTTAATTAAAGTTTTAGTGTTTGAATGTTCGCCGGTTCCCGCCTCCTTCCTTCCCTTCTAACGAACTTTATTACATTGATGCCGAAACCCGGGAGGAAGGAGGGACATGCTGTCAAAGAGCCCTCGCTGCCGAGGGTGATCGCGGTGCTGAGGAGTTCGGGCAGCGCGGACGAGGGAAGTCCGCGAGTGGCTGCCCGAGGTGGTGGTGCTGGATCGAGAAGTCGGATGGGACGAGGACCTCGCTGCCGTGCTCCTGCGTCGAGGTGGGGTGGCTGCCGTCCAGGAGGGAGCCAAGGCCCGTTCGCCGTGGGCCGAGCCTGCTGCCAGCCGCCATGATGGGGAGGAGCAGGGAACGGAGGACCAGCTGCCCTCAGCTGGAGGGCCATCGCCGGCCGCCAGGGGGGGGAGGAGGATCGAGCCGTCCACCAAGTGTACAGTACCATCGCATGGCACCGCGAGGAAGAGTTTCACGGCTGGCTGAGGACCGAGCGACAGTGTGTCAGGGAACCGGACAATTTTTTTTTCTTTTCCTCTCTCCCCTCTCTCGTCCCTGTCGCTCCGGGGGCTCCGGTCTCCGTTCTTTCGTCTCGCCGGTGCATGGCCCCAGGCGCTGCCGACTCCGAGACTGGCTCCCCGGGGGGGAGTAAGTACAGTCTCGGTGGTGCCCCCCGACCTGTAAGGGGTGATGGGGTATGTGGTGAGGAAGGCGGGACGAGAGCCGTGACGCGGGGCCGGTGGCGTGAGTGATAAGTCGAAGCAGCTGTGAAAGCACCGGTCCCGCATCTTATCATAGAGGAGACTGGGAGCTTAAAAGGATGTTCGGCAGGACTGTTGACGAGAGAGGACCGGGCCCGGACATATGTTTAGTTTGTGTATGTTTTTACTTCCGTGTTTATTGTTTATTTAATTAAAGTTTTAGTGTTTGAATGTTCGCCGGTTCCCGCCTCCTTCCTTCCCTTCTATGGATCTTTATTACAATGCCATATCAATATGTTAAAAGCTTACCATATCAGAGATGGCGAAGAGTCAGTGAAGAAGAAAGAGGACGATTCTGTCTGTCC
This sequence comes from Barbatula barbatula, assembly GCF_947034865.1. Taxonomy (NCBI): domain Eukaryota; kingdom Metazoa; phylum Chordata; class Actinopteri; order Cypriniformes; family Nemacheilidae; genus Barbatula; species Barbatula barbatula. The sequence goes on along the minus strand of NC_136778.1, from coordinate 16,782,684 downwards.
AGTAGGGGTTGCGAGTGATAAGGGCTCATTTGTTGAAGAACCAGATAATGTGGAGGGTTTGTTGGAGTTGGATACTCCATTGTCATCTGCCAGATTGACTAATTCCGAAACTTTGGCCAAGTTGTCAAGTTTCTTAGCCCATCTTAACATTTAGCAGCAGGAGGATATCATTAAACTCCTTAATAAGTCTTCTTCTATATTGGGGGACACTCCTACACTTACAAATGTTTTGCAGCATGACATCAAAGTAGGGGATGCCCAGCCAATCAAGCAGCATCCGTACAGAATTAACTTTAATAAAAGAGCTGCAATGAAGAAAGAAACTCAGTATTTGTTGGAAAAAGGTTTAGCTAGTCCTAGTATTAGTGCATGGAGTTCACCATGTCTTTTAGTACCGAAATCGGATGGTACCACACGATACAGACCGTACAGACTACCGTCGCGTTAATGCTGTAACAGTACCTGATTGCTTCCCAATGCCTAGGATGGAAGACTGTGTCGACAGTGTTGGTTCTGCCAAATTTGTGAGTAAGTTGGATTTGCTCAAAGGATATTGGCAAGTACCATTGACTCCTAGAGCATCAGAAATTTCAGCCTTCGTAACACCAGACTCGAGGAGGAACTGAACATCACGGAGAACAACCACAAACAATGATCTGACAAACACAAGACGCCAGAGGTGAGTATAAATAGTCAAATGGTAATCAGAATCAGCTGGAATTTTCCCGGAGGATCATCAGCGACCACGCCTACACACACTCAGGTACACACACAAAATACAGTGCAAGGAAGAGTCAATGAATTCCTCAACCGTGACAGTACCTCTCCCTCTAGGAGCGCCTCCTAGTGCTCCCAGGAGAACCTACCTGCTGATTGTAATCATCAATAAGGGACTGATCCAGGATGTCCCCAGCAGGAACCCAACTTCTCTCCTCTGGACCGTAACCTTCCAAGTCCACCAAATACTGAAATCATGGAACACGGGATGAATTCTCCTGTACGAGAAGTTTGAGTCTTCTCAAACGGGCCAATGAATTTAGGAGCTAACTTGTTAGAAGCGGAGCGGAATGTTCTTGGTAGAAAGCCACAATTTGGAACCAACGACGTACACAGGAGGTCTTGACCGGTGGCGATTGGCCTTAACCTTGGTGCGAGTTCTCCGTTTGAGAACTACACTCAAACGGAGATAGGCCCGTAGATGACACTGGTAACGAGTTGTGTGCGTACTCCACCATAGAAAGTTGCTGGCCCCAGGAGGAAGGATTCTAAGACGCCACGCATCGCAACATTTTCTCTGCAAATCTTGGTTGGCTCTCTCGGTTTGACCATTGTTCTGGGGGTGGTAACCCGAAGACAAACTGACAGTAGCCCCCAGTAACTTACAAAACTCATGCCAAAATTTGGACGCAAATTGGGGCCCCCTGTCAGAGACCACAGCCGTCGGGAGGCCATGTAAGCGAAAGACTTGGTCAATGACAGCCGTCCCTTGGCAGGGCAGAGGGGAATTAAGGCAAGGGGATAAAATGAGCCGCCTTCAAGAACCGGTCCACTACGGTCAAACAGACCAGGGTCTCGAAGTGACAGACAGCGGTTGGAGTAACCCATCTGGGGGTCGATTGGAAGTCTTACCCATGGAGCTAATCGAGCAAGCCAAAACCAAATCTCGAATATTATATTATCGAATATTATTACAATTATAGTGTGTCTGATATTTCACCTATGTTTTGACTTGCATAACCTTTTATGTTTTGCTAATGTCAATGTTTTCTTGTACAGCTGCTTTGTAACAATGAAAATTTTAAAAAGTTGTGGACAGCATGACGGACTATCTCACTCATTCTCGCTCGATGCACGATTTTTCCACTTCTCGTCTCAGCTCTCCTCTGAGGTTCCGCAGAAAAGCGGACCTGAGATGTCTTTCGAATGGAACAATGCCTGGTCCGTCTGCATCAGGTTGAAGTCCAGAATGTTCTTTAAATACTTCCTCCAGCCTAGCCAAGAAATCCTCCACTCTTTCATCCGTTTTTTGCACACAAGCGGCGATCTTGTCCAGGTTCAGAGATTTGTGAAAGTTAGTCCTTCTACGAATTCTTCTAGAATCCTCCTATACTCAGCATTGTCTGCATGCGACCAGTTGACATGTTCCCTTCTATAGTCCTCCACAGGCCATTTACCCTGTAGCTTTCTCAGGTCAGATGGTTTCAGTTTGACTTTCAACAGTCTTTCTAATTCTTTCATTGAGGGTGAGAATTCTTTGCAAAATGTCAAAAGTTCTTTGTACGTCGGTGCTGGATGCGCACTTTCTTGCTTTAGACGCACCACGGGCTGTGGCATGTGCGGCACTGGTGCTGGTGGAGACAATGGTGGGGCACTGGAGCTGCCTCGACCGGGTTCAGATGTCGGTGAGGAGGGACACAATAATCCTCCGGTTGGTGTTTGTAACAAGTCATAGATGGGGGTAAAGAAGACAGAGGGGTTAAATCATTATATTCAGGCAAAACAGGGTACAATGGAGTTTTCGGCGGTGGCAGTTCTTCCAAAGCCTTTTCTTTAAAAACATACTCACGTCTATTTGCTTCCGTCTCCCATAACTCTAAACATTTACATGCTTCATCATATTTTTCGCTTTCTTTTTTTGGACATTTTTAAATGTGTCTTTTTTCCCCATGTGTTCTTTTTTTTCTCTAATTTTGTGGTACTAAATGTACCATTTTCTGGAAAGTTTGCTTTTTCTTATAATAGCGTACACCTTGTAAACTTCCCATTCCCCAATTTTTCCTAATTTCTCTGTATGTTGGTTTATCCATATTCACATGGGATCTTCCTTGCCCCATTTTTCCACGATTGGGAGTAGCCGCCCCTCTTTAACCAGGCTGTTTAGAATCGATCACGATTCTGAGTAGTCCCCCCTCTCATAATCTCGTCAATACCGACATAATTTTTGAGTCTATGTAGGAGTGTGCTGTGGTCAATGCTTCATATGTGTCATCTTCTAGGTGAGTCAGTCTAGTTTGATTGATGGTATTACAGACATACAATTCAACTCCTTCTCCCCTGCTGCCCTCAAGATCCCGCCAATGTATTGAATATCCTGGAAGAATAACACTTGAATGTAGAATATAAGCATTTAAGTCTCTAATACAGCAATAACTGTTGCATTATTATTCACCGCTACTCGAACGAATATAATTTGTTCTTACTTCTTGGGCAAGATCTGAGCCATAAGATCATGTCTTCACTTTTGGAGACAAAGGAGATGCATATCTTTTAAGGCTTCTTAAACGTGGAGAACTGTGGAGAACCAACGTCATGATTACTTTCATATCCAAGCACCAAAAGGAAAACCATTTACATTTAGCAGAAGCTTTTCTCCAAAGCGAGCTACATTGCATTATCCATAGGTATCTGCAATCCCCTGGGATCAAACCCACAACCTTGCATTGTTAACGCAATGCTCTTACCACTGAGCTACAGGAAAGCTGTAGTTGCCTGAGTAATAGAAGTTGGAGGTATCATTCATCTGTATGTAAACGTAGGCCGCATTTGCTAGAATCCATTAAAATTATCTTAAAAAAATTTCCATCCACATATCCTGATTAACAATATAGGCAAAGAATCACATCAGTAAATGGTCTTTTTAAGCATCTCCATTCAAATATTGAGTTGTTATTTTTTTTAATGTTTAAATGTATTTTAAGCACTTCTCAATTGCAAATGAAGAAAAGTTGGAATTTTGTCACCTTCTCAAGTTCTCAGTTTCACCTTTTTCTATCTCTCCTTCTCCACTTTTTATGAGGTAACAGTGATCTTAGATAAATCCATTAATCGAGAGATAAGGGGCCCGACAGTGAACCTAGGACACTCATGGTTGAATCATTATGACCCCTGTAGACTGGTAACCTGAGCTATTTCATACAGAAATTCTTCCATGAACATTTCAACACACCCCCACAGTCAGGAAGACACAAACACTGCTGGGATTGAATGGGGTGGGAGAGGTAGACACGCACATAAAACTCTGTGGGAAACAGGCTGTAAAACCACCACCTTAATCTCAGGTCAATGTTGACTGGTGAGGGCCTGCGGGTGATAATTGTGTTATCAACCAAATATGATCTGCCAACCCACCATTAACTAGGTGTCAGCTCACCTCTGTTGACAGTCAATATATAAAAATCAATATATATTTTATTATAAGAAAGTGGGATATGGACAAAAGCAGACTTTTTGTTATTTTACTGCATACCTGCAGGTCACACAATGTTTTGAAGATTTGAGGTACATTTTAAAATATTATATAACTAATTTAAAATCTACTGTAAGTGCCCAATGCAAGTTGGCTTTGAACAATATTGAACTGTGAGTCTAATGTCTTTCGATAGGCCTACATGGAATGCAGTGTCAAAAAACAAGAGGGAAAACTAATTGAACAGCATAATAACTGTATTTTTTTATAAATACAAAGAGGGAGGGAGTCTTTTAAAATAGGATGTGACATCACAAGCTCTCCAAATCACATTTTCTTACCTTCATTTCTGTAACACTCCCGTCCGTTTCCCTGCCTGTTTTTCCACATGGACTTAAATCGCAATCCCGCACCTGTTCGTCATTTGTAATCACGTCGTTTCCCGCACCTGCCAGCCATCAGTTTTTTTCACCAAAGACTATTTATACTCTGTGTTTCTGGTTTCCCATTGTCGGTTATTGAATGTCTTGTCTTGCGTTTTGTGTACCAGTCTGTTTAAGTTATTAAAAGTTACCCGTTTTCGTATACCTGGATTCTCGTCTGTCTCGTCCGGCACGTGAGCCGTGACAGAATAACCGACCACAATGGATTACATCTACATCTCTCCAGTGGACGAGCTGGTGGGTCTTCGGCAAGATTGACGGCCACTGGAGAGGTACGTGGAGGAGTTTTTTGAGGTGTGTTACCGGGTGGGTTGGGACGATCCCACACTTAACCGTGTATTTTTGACCGGTCTGGACGACGACATGCTCGCCGCCGTTCTGCACTCGTACGCGGACGACCTTCCCCTGGAGGAGATTTTATAACTTAGACAGTTGTGGCCTGGTGGTTAGATCGTTGGGCTTGTGATCAGAAGGTTGCCTGTTCTAATCTCAGTGCCAGCAGGTCATGACTGAAGTGCCCTTGAGCAAGGTACTTACCCCTGATTGCTCTGCAGTAATGTGCCACTGTAAGAAAACTACTTGTAAGTCGCTTTGGATAAAAGCGTCTGCCAAATGAATAAATGTAAATGTAAATGTAAATGTAAGGAGATGATCAGTCAGGTTCTCCCGGGGGAGGAATCCGTGAACCGCGCTGGGGAGCTGGACGGTGGCTTGAGCGGTTCGCGTCCGGTACTGGTCGTTCTGGGGTCGTTGGGGGGTCGTTCTGACTCACTCCGGGACCGCGCCTCACTCCTCCACGAAGACCCGTCGGCGCCATCCACGTCGGCGGGCACAACAGCGCAAGCAGCGCGAGTGCGCTCCCGAGATTCCGGAGCAGCGGAATATGGAAGGCCATGAGGGTCAAAATCTCCGGCCTCCCCGATGCACTCCCGTGCCAGCGCCCCGAAGCACTCCCGTGCCAGCGCCCCGATGCACTCCCGTGCCCGTCCCCGAGCCTCACCAGGCCTCCGTGCCCGTCCCCGAGCCTCACCAGGCCTCCGGACCCACAGCCCGAGCCCAAGCCTCCGGACCGATAGCCCAAGCCCAAGCCTCCGGACCCACAGCCCGAGCCCAAGCCTCCTGACCCCAAGCCAGGGGGAAGCCAGCTGAGAGACTCCCTGTCCCGTCCTAGTCTGTATGTCCCGCACGAGTCTCTCAGCTGTAACATTTATGATGGTTCAGTACTTTTCTAATGGAACATTAAACTCAATTTAAAAAAAGATACAGACTTAACAGGGCAGCTATAGGGAGTGATGAAGGTCTGCATTATGTGTTGCCAATTGTAATTGTTGGAATTTTACTAGTAAAGTATCTATGCAGCTTTTCTCTGTAAATTCAGTTTGTGGGAGACTTTGTGAATGCATGTGTGCCTCATTTGAGCAGAGGAAAAAGGCTCAAACAGTAGCCTGCATCACAACCGCATACTGGGATGGATGTGTACCCATTGCGACTATGGTTTGTTGATGCTTCTTTTGTTCATGCGCTTATTGTCATATCTGCCTTCCCAAGATTGACCAATAAGTGAAATGTTACCTGCTGATATTTGGCACACGTTATATAGTTTTCTGTTAATCATGTCCTCATAAAATGTGCAGACTGCAGTTCCACATAATTCCTAATATTGATTTGAATACCACGATCTGGCATACTTAGACCACATTTCCATGATGAAAACGTTTTTCCTTCTCATTATAGAAAAGTGTCACGTACACACGACAGTGTTTTAAAAAATGGTCTGCATTTACAAACATCTTTGAAAAAAAATAAAAATGCTGTATTATGCATGCCAGGCCAGTAGATGGCAATGTTGCTTGGAAAAGAAACACAACGTGCCTGCGCATACACATAAACAGTTATAGACCAAAAATGCTTTATAATACTCTTGGTCAATGTATATGAAAGTTTAAAGTCAGGTGAATGTAAATAATGTATCCCTGTGTCAAAATGTTTGTTCATCTTGTGAAATAATTTTAAGATATTCGTTGAATAAAATATATTAGGGGTGCATCTAGAAGAAAGGGATAGGAGAGTCGGCCATTTTGTTCTGTCACATGTAAGCTGCTGAGGAGAATAATTGATGTTTTATACCGAACTTACTGCTAGGTGGTATTTGTTTTGTCTCTGTCTCTGTATCCTCTAGTTGCTTATTTTCACATGTATATTTATTTTTGACAGTTATGTGACCAGATGAGATGTATTTCATGCCTATTTGGTGTATGCCTATTAGCTTATTCCGGCCGAACCCGGAGCACTCAGGACAGCAGCTGGGTGATCTATACCCCCCAACGTGATGCTTGAGGCTGTTCAGGTGGAAGAGATACAGGCTCTTGCTGTAGAAGTGTTTGCTAGGGTTACGGTAATGGAGATGCGGGCTCCTGCTGGCGAAGGGCTTGCTGAAGTTGTTTTACTACAGATGCAGGCTCCTTTAGGAGCGTTGTTTGCTGAGGCAATGGTAATAGAGATGTGGGCTCCAGCTGAAGCAGTGTTTGCTGAGGCTATGGAGAATAGAGGTGCAGGCTTCTGCTGAACGGTGTTTGCTGAGGCTGTTGTAATAGAGATGCGGGTTCCTGCTGAACGGTATTTGCTGAGGCTATGGATATAGAGATGCGTTCTCCTGCTGGAGTAGTGCTTTCTGGGGCTGAGGTGATAGAGATGCGGGCCCCTGTTGGGGTGGTGCTTGTTAAGGCTATGATAATTAGGAAGCGGGCTCCTGCTGGAGTGGTAGCTGCTGGTGTAGCGGAGAGGGTATGGATCTGGATTATGGGTATGGACAGGTGTCTGTTAAGGCATAGCATGAGATGCAAGCAAGGGCCCCTGCTTGGGCAGTTGCTGCGGTGATACTGGCTTCTTGAGTCTTGCATCTTCGGGTGGAAAGATGTCTGCTGTGGTAGAGAAAAGATGGAAGCACAGGCTCATTTGGCGCAAGGTTGCTGCAGTGAAGCTGGCTTCTTGAGAAGAGGTGTCTGCTGTGGCAGAGAGAAGATGTAAGAACAGGCTCCATTGGAAGTGGTTGTTGCAGTGAACCTGGCTTCTGGAGGAGAAATGTCTGCTGTGGCAGGTCAAATATAGTCTAATTTGATTAACACTGCATATAGGAATTTATAGTGTGTCTGATATTTGATCTGTGTTTTGACTTGCATAACCTTTTATGTTTTGCTTATAGTCAATGTTTTCTTGTACAGCTGCTTTGTAACAATGAAAATTGTAAAAATAAAGCTGACTTGACTTGACAGAGAGAAGATGGAAGCAGCATGAAGGAAGGGCAGACCTGAAGAAGAGAGGAAAAAAGGCAGCCACTGGAGCCGCTTGTGGAGGCAGCCTCTCACTTGAGACGGCTCCTGGGCAAAGGTAGAAGGAAAGTTGGGAGGGGAGCCAGGGCCTGCGTCGTTAGCGAAGGCAGCCTCACGCCAAAGTTGTTGCCACCTGCAGAGGCATGCTCACGCTGCAGGGACGGTTAAGACAGAGATGTGTGGGTGATTTGTTGATGTTAAGTGGATGAAGAACTTGCTGAGATCCAAATAAGGCGTCATAGGAAAGACATTAGTGTGAGGAAATGGGAACGGCCTTTAATAGTGTAATGCCGGTTGCTTCATTGCCGTTGTGATGCTGGTGGTGGACCGTTATGTCCCACATGGAGACTGCGTCCTGCCCGCTCTGGTAACCTTGGAACAATGAGACAAGACTGGCTGAGAGTAGAGTACTGTTCTGGACTCTTTGATGCAACAATACATCAGTTGTTATTGGAAGTGTTCCTGGTTCCGGTTGATCTAACTAGTTCAGCCTAAACCTTCGGAATATTTATATTATGATAGTGTAGTGTATGCAAGATTTAAAAGATGCGTCTTTCTACAAGAGAAATTTTATGCGATGCTTTATAGGTAACCACTGCAAGGTTGACAGAACCGGGCTAATATGTGTCAAGAATGACGGAGGAAGAACCCAATTGCAGGCAGCGGTGACTTTAATAATAAAACACAAAACAAACACCCATGATGGGGGAAAGTAAAAACAAAACTAAGATACAAAACAGAAACCAAACACTTCCCACGAGGGGGCAAAAATAGACAATAACTAAACTGAACTCTCGACACAACGTCTTAAACACAGGGAGGGTAAACAACAGGCAAGGCACAGAAACAAACCTGAACACAGACAAGGACTCTTAGGATACGTAAACACAAGCTAAGACACAGATACAACGAACGAGCACAAGACAACAGACATGAGGGCATTAAATAGGGAAACTAACAGAGGATAATTAACAAGGGACAGGTGTGGGTAATGAAACACTCAGGGGAAGCTAACGAGGCACCGAGAGGGGCTGGGCCAGAGATGAGACAGGAGAGAACACATATTATGTCATAACTGACAATAATATGTTTCTCTCCACACAAAACACGTGGCCCTGTCATGATCCTGCCCCTAGACTAGAAAATCAAGACATGAGAAGGCAGAATAATGACAAATATGCTCATACTTTTTTGTACGTGTAAAAACAGTGAAAATTTCCTCTGGGTCGCTTTATTATACTGTATCTCCTAGAGGTAGCATGTATAATGCGAAGGGCATAGTCCCTAAGACGGAGCCCTGTGGTATACCATACTGGACTTGCGATTTGCATGACTCCTCATTGTTTATTGCTACATATTGAAACAGGTCGGATAAATAAGATCTAAGCCATTTCAAAGCTATTCCCTTAATGCCGACATAATTTTCGAGTTTATGTAGGAGCGTGCTGTGGTCAATGGTGTTGGATGCAGCACTGAGATTTAGCAGCACCAAAAACGAGATACAACCTCGGTCATTTGTAACTATGATCAAAGCAGTATCTGTACTTTGATGTGCTCTAAATCAAGGCTGGAAATCTTCATTGATGTCATTCCTTTGGAGGAAGGAACATAAATGAGTTGAGACAACTTTTTTCCAGAACTTTTGATATGAAAGGTAGATTCGATATAGGTCTGTAGTTAATTAGTTATCCAGGGTTGAGATAGGTTTTTTTACAAGGGGCCTTATAACAGCCACCTTATATGCTTTAGGCACATTTCCCTGTGTCAGATGCTAAGAAGAAGATCTATAATTTCTGGGACCATCTCTTTGAGTAGATTTGTAGGTATAGGGTCTAGCAATGCATGTAGTTGATTTAGATGATCTAATGATTGTACTGCCATTGTACTGCCGTCTCCTGTGCACACCTGCTGGTATTTCACCAGTGACCCATTAATTTCTGTCTGGCCACACCTACCAGTCAGCAGCTCTCTTACGGCTCTCATATCAGTACTTATTTTCCCAAACTTCCACTAGTCTCATAACAGAAGGAAAAATAAAGATTGGGGGGACCAATGCTGAAATCTGTAGCAAGTACGCAGGTAAGAGAGCTTGTCTATTTATAGGAGAGCTCGCTTGAGCTGATATGGTAGATGCTGTGATTGCTGATTGCGGATCAGCTGCAGTGATTATCACCTTGCGGTGCCATGCGATGGTACTGGATGCTCGCTGGACGGCTCGTACTCTTCTGCCTCCTGGTGGCCGGTGATGCTTCTTCCAGCTGAGGGCTAGAGGTGTTGGGGACAAAAGGGGACCAAGAAAATATCTCCAGAGGACTAGTCTCCAGCTTGCGAGGCGGATTTGTCAGCTTTAAAGGAAGCTCTCCTGTCCAATGTTGTTTTTGCGCTTCCTGACTTTTCCAGACCCTTTGTTCTAGACACTGACGCTTAATCTGAGGGACTGGGCGCTGTGCTTTCGCAACTGAGTCCAGGGGAAAGCAGGGCTCGACCCATTGCATTCGCGAGTAAGTTACTATCCAGAGCGCAAGCCAGACATCCAGCACATCAACTTTAGTTTATGGGAAAAGGTGGTATATACTGTGGTTGATTGTGATCCCAAAACCCACATTTACAAGATTAAACACCCTGTGTCTAGTCAGTTACAGGTGGTACACAGAAACTTTCTTTTATTTGTAAATTTCCTCCCTTAGGGTGACAATTGTGGGAAAAAAGGAAGACAAGAGTGTATTTTCTGTAAATTATAACGTTTATGATAACTGTTCTGTATCCTCTATTGATTCTGGCACAGTCGTGGCTGACAGTGAACCACTGACGGTTGAGTCAGGTAATGTTCAAGACTCAACTGCAGTTGTTGATGTTCCATCACAAAGTGTCTTCCATCACAAAGTCTCTCCAGATCACTCCTTCTGGGAAGTCCTGAATCAAGTAATGTCTGTAATTCTGACCCTGATGTTGTTGGTATTGAGTTACCGGGTCAAAGGTCAAAGTTTGGCAGATTGTTGAAACCAGTGAATTGCCTTATTTCTTATTTTTTTCAAGGCAGAAAGCAAACTCAGGGTAAATGGTTTATTTCAGTTCTTAGTCTGAGGTATTGAAGTGTTAAATTCAGTGTGTGGTGTCAATATCTGTGTATAGGAATTGCTGAGATGAAATGTAAATGCATTTCATTTGGGTCACGATTAAGTGTGATATGGGCACCCCCTTTTCCTATCAGTTCTTTATATGAACAGTTGTTACTGAACAAAAGCATTGTGCTAAGAATAGCAATTGCAGTTTGTGTTTTCCAAAGGTAGAACAGAGAAAAAAACATTTGTTTTGGTTTTCACATTTTGGCAAATTCAGTGGGGGAGAATGTAACAGTGAAAATAAATTTGTAATGAATTGTGCCAAAATGTTTGTTCATCTTGTGATATTCGTTGAATAAAATATATTAAGTGCATATAGAAGAAAGGGATTTGAGGACACCTACAAGCGACTAAGTAAAACTATCTTTAGAGTTGGCCATTTTCTTCTCAGTCACATGTAAGCTGCTGAGGAGAATGGTAGGGTGTCAAATCTCTCTCCAAACTACAACTGACAAAAATGTCAGACATGATTTCATTTCCCTTTAGGGTAAATTCTTATTTAAAAGTATTTTATTTCATATTTGACTCATAAGTTATATATGGACGGATAATTGATGTTTTTTACCGAACTTACTGCTGAGTGCTTAAGGAGCGCATGGTATTTGTTGTGTCTCTTTCTCTATATTCTCTGGTTTCTTATTTTACATGTATATTTATTTTTGACAGATATGTGACTGGATGAGATGTATTTCATGCCTATTTGGTGTAATTTCCTATATTCCAGAGATGATGTAGGCCTACTAACAGGAAACAGCAGAAAATTGTGCTCTTAATCATAGGAAAACTGATTTATTGTTTATCGAACTGGTGAATCAGTCACATGTAAACTGCTGAGGAGAATGTTATGTGACCAGATGAGATGTATTTCATATCTATTTGGTGTCTCTTTAAAATGCAAAATGCACATCTAGGTATATGCCTGGAAATAGTACACTTCTCGGTCATGATAAATAACTGCTGTCATCAATAATAGAAAGCACATCTCTTTTAAACAAAACTGATTAACACTTTCTGTGGGCAGTGAATGCACAACAAACTGTTAATAGCTAAGAGATTAATGAAGAAGTCATGTTCAGTGAGTGAAATAATTATTTGATCCCCTCTTGATTTTTTAAGCCTGCTTACAAAGAAATTAAGGGTCTATAATTTTTATGCTAGGTTTATTGTAACTGATAGAGACAAAAATAATATTAAGGTTTATAAATTGTTTTGCATTTATGTCAGTGAAATAAGTTTTAGCCTACTTCACAGATTTTCTTTAGGACTAAGGTCGAGATACTGGCTAGGACATTTAATGTGCTTCTCATTAAGTCACTCTTTGGTTGTCTTTGCAAAATGTTTTGCATCTTTGTCAAAGGCACATGCACGACTCATCTTCAGTGATCTAGTTTAGGGGAGGAGGTTCTCGTCCAAGATCGTGGCACATGGGCCCATCCCTCATATTCTCAATGCGGTGAAGTCATCCTGTGCCCGTAGCAGAGAAAAAGCCCTAAATCATAATGTTTCCAACGCTGTGCTTCTCTGTAGGGATAGTAGGGATAGTCAGCATTTCTCTCTCTCTCCAAAGCCTGAATCATTTTGATGTTCATTGTCAAACTTCAGACGAGCCAGGCGCGCCTTCTTGTGCAGGAGGACCTTGCAGGTGCTTCGGGATTTCAATCTATTGTGGCATAGCGTGTTATCAATGGTTTCCTTGCTAACTGTGGTACCTGTCATGATTCTGTCTTCTCATGTCTTGATTTCCTTGTCTAGTGGCAGGATCATGACAGAGCCACGTGTTTTGTGTGGAGAGAAACATATTATTGTCAGTTATTCAATTCAATTCAATTTTATTTATATAGCGCTTTCCACAATTTGCATTTCTCCAAAGCAGCTTTACAGGGGAAAAAATTAAAAAATAAACACCCCAAAAGAGGGTACACCCCCCTACATGTTGTTTTATATAATAAATTCAATTATTCTAGTAAATAATATCTAATGTCAGCATCTCCTGGTGGATTATTTAGCATATGTTGCATTAAGTGAATGCTTGGCTGAAAAGATGCGTCTTTAATCTAGATTTAAATTGGGCGAGTGTGTCTGATCCTCAAATAATATCGGGAAGCTCGACCCCCTTTGGTGGATTTAGTTATTCTAGGTATTATCAAAAGTCCTGCGTTTTGAGAGCGTGATGGGTTGTAGTGTGATAGAAGCTCTGTTAGGTAGGTAGGGGCTAAACCCTTTAAGGCTTTATAAGTGATTAAAAGAACGTTAAAGTCAATACGTTACTTAATGGGTAGCCAGTGAAGGGTTGATAAAATTGGGGTTATGTGATCGTATTTTCTGGACCTGGTTAGAACTCTGGCAGCTTCATTCTGAACTAACTGTAGTTTGTTTATTGATGATGCAGGACAACCACTAAGTAGCGCATTACAGTAGTCAAGTCTTGTTATGACATAATATGCGTTCTCTCTGGTCTAGTCTCTGGCCCCGCCCCTCTCGTTTCCTCATTATGTTCCCTGAGTGTTTCATTACCCACACCTGTCCCTTGTTTCCTGCCTTGTGTTCCCAGTTACCTTGTTTGTGTTCTTGATCCTGCTTACCCGTTTGTGTATTTTGAAGTGCCTTGTTTATTGTTCCTGTTTGTTTATTTATGCCCCCTCGTGGGAAGTCTTTATTTTTTGTACATTGCCTTAGTTCAGTTTTCCCCCATTGTTTTGCCGTGTTTTTATTATTATTGAAGTCTTGTTAACCCCTTCATCGTCGCTGCCTGCAATTGGGTTCTTCCACCCCTGATCCTGACAGGTACCAACTGTCTTGAAATCATTAACAAGCTTTTTTTCCGTGTAGTTCTAGGATAATCTTTAACCTTTCTCATGATAATTTTACCCCTTTAGGGAAATCTTCCGGTTGCCGGTTCGAATCTCAGTGCCAGCAGGTCATTACTGAAGTGCCCTTGAGCAAGGCATCTTACCCCTGATTGCTCTGCAGTAATGTGCCACTGTAAAAAAAACTACTTGTAAGTCGCTTTGGATAAAAGCGTCTGCCAAATAAATAAATGTAAATGTAAAAATATGAATGGTTGGTATCATATCTGATAGACACAAGCATCAAAGACTTATTTTCAAATGTCACACTACAATAAATAAAGGTTTCTGAATTTGCAGGAAGGAGAGGAAACAGCACTATAGTATTACCTTCTCTTTCATGCTTTAATGAACAAAAGCACACAAGATTATGCCTTCAAGCACATTTGGTTTGGTATTTTGGTGGAGGAGAGGTTAAAATGGAAGATACAGATTCTTTTGGCGGGGAATCTTGCTGGTTGGTAGGGGATCAAATACTTATTTCACTGACTGAAATGCAAATCAATTTATAACCTTTATATACATTTTCTCCCTTGATTTTTTTTGGTTGATATTCGGTTCTATCAGGTAAAATAAGCCTACCATAAAAATGATAGACCATTCAGATATAAGCAGGCAAACTTACAAAATCATCAGGGGATCAAATAATTATTTCCCTCCATTTATATCTATCTATAATAAACCTACCCATTTAAAAGCATTACATATATTTACATTTAGATTTACATTCAGTCATTTAACAGGCACTTTTATCCAAAGCGACTTACAAATGAGGTAAACAATGGAAGCAATTGGAACAACATAAGGATAACAAAAAGCATAAGTGCAATTAAACTGGTCTCATATAGCCTACCTAAGTATACAGACCAAAGTTTTTCTTTAAAAAGAGTAGAGTCAAGTCAACTTTATTTATATAGCGCTTTTACAATTTTCACTGTCACAAAGCAACTGTACAAGAAACATATTGACTATAATCAAAACATACAAGGTTATACAAGTACAAACAAAAAAAAGTGAAAACAAAGACAGACACAGATTCAGACACACCGACACACAAAACACACCACACACACAACACGCACCAACGTGGCACTGTCATCCATATGTGTAACATCTTTATTATAAAAGATTGAAATCAATATAAAAAGTCAGATTAAACTATGGTATTTTTTGTTCTGGCCCTCCTGTAAAGTCTATAAAATGTCACTTACACTCCTCTGGTTCTCACCCCTTGATATATGAGTTTTGTAGAAAAAAGAAATCATATAATAGTTGGTGGAAAAGTGTCATGATTCCGCTATCATGTCATGTTTATTCTTTGTCTTGCGGCGGAGTCATGGCATGGCCTTAGGTTTTGTGTGAGAAAGACATGGCTTTGTTTTGATTCTGACTGGCCATGTGCTTTCTCGTGTCTCGTCAGTGTTTCCCGCCCTTTTGTCTCGTTAACCTTCCCTGAGTGTTTCAGTACCCACACCTGCCCATTGTTAATTATCCTTTGTCTGTCTCCCTTTAAAACATCCTCCTGTTCATTGTCCTGGGCTCGTTCATTGTATTTTGTATTTTGTACTTTGTACTTTGTATTTTGTATGCGTTCCTTGTCTGAGACAGTCTATTTGATTATCCGTGCATCCTGTCTGTAGTTGTTGCGTCGTGTTTTGGTGAGTTAGTCTAGTCTAGTGCACTTGGGTTCTTCCACCACGTCCATCCTCCACGTTCATTACAGAATGAACGAGCCAATATTGAACCCAGCAGGCAGATTGGAGGCAAGGCGAGCGACCCAGGCTCATCGCCTCTTGTGCTTACGTCAGGGGCACTCTGACGTTTTAGAGTTTGCGGACCGTTTTTTTGAGGTGGCAGGGGAGATGGTCCACAGTGAGCAGGAACAGATGGTCCTGTTCAATGGCGGCCTCAACCAACCTCTAGCGGGGTGGGAGATGCAAATGCTGAGACCGCTGGGCTTCACTGACCTGATCAGGTATGCCATGAATCGGCCGGAGCCCAGTGTCTCAGCTCAACCCAGTCTTTCCCCCCAGCTGGCCGCCATCCCCGAGTGTCGTACCCTGCAAATCGGGGTTGTGGGCCTCTCCTCACCCTCTGCGACCTCCACCTCGTCCACCGCACCACCTCCTACAGTCTCCCCACCGGCAGTCAGCCTTGGTGGCAAGAGGGGAAGGCGAGAATCCTGGGGGTCCTCGTCAGAGGCCTCCAACCCGGAGGCAGCCACGCCATTCACCTCCTTCCTCCAGCCGACCACCAGACGGGTGGTTCGGCTGAAGAGGGAGAGGCAACGGAGGGCGGCTCGAAGTCCGGCGGTCCCAAGTCCGGCGGTCCCAAGTCCGGCGTCAAGTTCCTCAGCCGGCCTTCCAGCCGGCGTCGCGTCAAGTTCCTCAGCCGGCCTTGCAGCCGGCGTCGCGTCAACTTCCTCAGCCGGCCTTGCAGCCGGCGTCGCGTCAAGTTCCTCAGCTGGCCTATCGCAGCCGGCGTCGCGTCAAGTTCATCAGCCGGCCTTTCGCAGCCGGCGTCACGTCAACTTCCTCAGCCGGCCTTTCGCAGCCGGCGTCGCGTCAAGTTCCTCAGCCGGCCTTTCGCAGCCGGCGTCGCGTCAAGTTACTCAGCCGGCCTTTCGCAGCCGGCGTCGCGTCAAGTAACTCAGCCGGCCTTTCGCAGCCGGCGTCGCGTCAAGTTCCTCAGCCGGCCTTTCGCAGCCGGCGTTGCGTCAACTTCCTCAGCCGGCCTTTCGCAGCCGGCGTCGCGTCAAGTTCCTCAGCCGGCCTTTCGCAGCTGGCGTCGCGTCAAGTTCCTCAGCCGGCCTTTCGCAGCCGGCGTCAAGTTCCTCAGCCGGCCTATCGCAGCCGGCGTCGCGTCAAGTTCCTTAGCCGGCCTTAGATGCGTTCCTTGTCTGAGACAGTCTATTTGATTATCCGTGCATCCTGTCTGTAGTTGTTGCGTCGTGTTTTGGTGAGTTAGTCTTGTCTTGTTTTAGTATTTACTTTGTTCTGTATAGTTAGTCTGTGTACTGTTGTCATTATTATTTATCTAGTCTTGTTTACTCCCTCGTGGGTTTTTGTTTTGTGTTTATTGTTAATTAAAGTCTTGTGTTAACCCCTTAATCCCCGTGTCTGCCTGCACTTGGGTTCTTCCACCACGTCCATCCTCCACGTTCATGACAGAAAAGATGAATTACATGGAGCTGTTCACACTTTATTCTGTTTCTCCATGTGGTTTATTTCTATAATCCTGTAACATATACACAGGGCCTATTTAAGAGTGTGACTGTATAGTATTGCTTGTAATATAGTTTTTTTCTACTCTAGTTTTCTATTTAAACACATTGTAAAATATTCCTTGAGTAAAGTAAAGCCTGTTTGCTGTTGCTGAGAGTTTACTGAGAGCGCGTGATTTGAGCGGGAGCTCTTTCAAATCTAATTATTCTTCTTACATCTTGAAGAATTGTTTCTTAAATCGTTATTAAGCGAGAGTGAAACCTATCCTTAAGTATAGCATAAACAAAAATCGTTGTTAAACGTACTGATACATTATTTGTATCAGATCATTCTGTGTTAGCCCTTAGGCTATTAGCATTATCCGCCTGCATACTGCTTAACTCGCTGTTCTCATTACTACATCACTAATGGCTAATGCTAATGCTTCAGACGTGTTTGTACCTTTGAGTGCAGATGAGGAAACGTTTGCGCTTCAGTCGGAATTGGAGGCTGTGGAGAAGCAGATCCAGGATTTACTTGAGAAGCAAACACGGCTGCGAGAACGTATAACGGCGCTGGAAACATCCCGTGCTGAAGCTCGCAAATCCGCGGTAAGTTTTCATCGCGATTATAACACTTCTTCCACTTCTACTCCGCGTGTTTCTCTGCACAGAGCCCAGGCTAAGAGAACACGACCAGCCCAAATGAACTTCACTCCTGCACCGGCACACTAACGGCGAAAGGCGCTAGCCAGGACCGGTGAGATGACTCAGCTGCCGCCACCAGTTTTCGAGATCCAGACCAGGAACCGCTTTGCCGCCCTCTGCGAGACCGAATGCAACGCTGTGATCATCGGAGACTCGATCGTCCGGAACATACGCGCTACATCTACTAAAGGTAAGGTGCGCACTCACTGTTTTCCCGGCGCTCGTGTTCTTGATGTGTCTGCGCAGGTACCTGCGATCCTGAAGGACAACGCTAACGTCGAAGCTGTCGTGCTGCACGCGGGAGTGAACGACGTCAGAATGCGGCAGTCGGAGATCCTGAAGAGGGACTTCAGGAGTCTGATCGAGACTGTACGCAACGCATCGCCCACAGCGAGGATTATCGTATCAGGACCGCTGCCTACCTACCGACGAGGGAATGATAAGTTCAGTAGACTTTTTTCACTTAATCAATGGTTGATGTCATGGTGTATTGAACAGAAGCTGCTCTTTGTAAATAATTTTGATCTGTTCTGGGAGCGACCTAGGCTCTTCCGCCCTGACGGCCTGCATCCCAGCAGCATCGGAGCGGCTCTCCTGTCCGACAACATCTCGCAGGCGCTGCGCACCGGTTGACTATGTCTCCCTCAGGTAAGTCTCCCTCAGGTAAGTCAAAACTTTAACCATAGTATGTGCGCCTCAACTGCTATAAATGTTACTGTTTCCAAATATATAGAGATTATATGTGTCCCCCGAATAATACTACAAAGTAAACATTTTGGCAAAAGTCAGAGAAAAAATCTGATCGTGATTAAACCTGAAGACAATGTAATAAACAACCAAAACCAATTTATAAAGTTCGGCCTACTTAATATTAGATCACTAAATTCAAAGGCAGTTATTGTAAATGAAATGATCACGGACAACAGTTTTGATATTCTCTGTCTTACCGAGACCTGGCTTAAACCAAATGATTATTTCGGCCTAAATGAGTGTACCCCACCAAGTTACTGTTATATGCATGAGCCACGTCCGGTTGGTCGGGGTGGCGGCGTCGCTACAATCTTTAGAAACTTTCTTACTGTATCTCAGAGAACAGAGCATAAATTTAAATCATTTGAAGTGCTTGCGTTGAACATAATTATTCCTAACAAAAGTAAAAAAACATTGCTTTCTTTTACATTGGCTACGGTGTATAGACCCCCTGGTCCCTATACTGATTTTCTGAAAGAGTTTGCAGACTTCCTATCGGACCTATTGGTTAACGTTGATAAAATACTAATTGTCGGAGATTTTAATATCCACGTAGATAGCGCTAACGATGCATTAGCTGTGGCGTTTACAGAACTACTACAATCTTTTGGGGTAATACAACACATTAAAGGACCAACTCATCGATTTAATCATACACTAGACCTGATTATATCTCACGGAGCCGATCTAACCAATATAGATATTATGCCTCAAAGCGACGATGTCACCGATCACTATCTTATAAGGGGTACTTTGCGCACGTCTGGAATCAGCCCTTTAACACGTTATCGACAGGGTAGAACAATCACCTCCGCTACTAAAGATAGCTTCACAAAGAGCTTGCCAGATCTGACTCCTTTAATAACCAGACCAATAAATAACGAATCGCTCGATGTCATGACCAGGAAATTGGGCACTATTTTCTCTAATACATTAGAAGCTGTTGCACCTATGAAGTCAAAAAAGATTAATGAGAAAAATATTGCACCCTGGTACAATAGCACCACTCGCGCCCTTAAAAGAGAAACACGCAAACTAGAGCGCAAATGGATAAAATCGCAATTAGAAGTCTTTAAAATGGCATGGAAAGAGAGTGCAAATTGTTATAAAAAGGCACTAAAAGCAGCAAAGGCTGAGCACCTTCGTAACCTCATAGAAACCAACAAAAACAATCCAAGGTTTCTATTTAGCACAGTCGCTAAATTAACAAATAAACAGACACCCCCTGACCTGGCTATTCCGCCGCACCTCGGTAGCAATGAATTCATGAAATTTTTTACAGAGAAAATCAAAAACATTCGTGTCAAAATTGTAAAAACTCAACCTCCAAATCTGTCCTATGAATTAGCACCAACCATCGCTCCAAAAGAAAGGCTCCAGCGTTTTTCACCTATAAAACAGGAAGATTTAATTCAACTTATCGCAACTTCTAAACCTACAACTTGCTTACTAGACCCCATACCAACTAAATTATTAAAAGAGTTACTACCTGTTGCAATTGAGCCCATTTATAACATTATTAACTCGTCAATTAATCTAGGCCATGTCCCAGGACCCTTTAAAATGGCCGTCATTAAGCCTCTAATCAAGAAACCAAACTTAGATCCAAATGAACTAGGAAACTATAGACCGATTTCAAATCTCCCATACCTGTCTAAAATACTAGAAAAAGTAGTGTGCACTCAGTTGTGCTCTTTCTTACAAAATAACGACATGCACGAAAAATTTCAGTCAGGCTTTAGATCTCATCATAGCACTGAAACTGCGCTCGTTAAAATTACAAACGACCTGCTTATAGCATCAGATAAAGGTAACATCTCACTCTTGGTCCTGCTTGACCTGAGTGCTGCGTTCGATACCGTAGACCATAACATACTTCTAGATCGCTTACACAATTATACCGGTATTGAGGGACAGGCACTACAATGGTTTAGATCTTACTTGTCAGACAGACATCAATTTGTCCATCTAAATGGGGAATCATCCTATTTAACGCAAGTAAATTATGGATTACCTCAGGGATCGGTTCTGGGACCCGTGCTGTTCTCCATATACATGCTTCCCCTCGGAAACATTATTAAAAAACATGGAATTAGCTTCCATTGCTATGCAGATGATACTCAGCTATATATCTCATCAAGACCAGATGATTCCTCCCAGCTACCCAAATTGGCAGAGTGCATTGAAGATATAAAACATTGGATGACCTATAATTTCCTTCTTTTAAATTCTAATAAAACAGAAATATTACTTATCGGACCTAAGACACGCAAACCAAATATTTCTGATTATAAACTGCAAGTTAAAGGATGTACTGTTACTCCAACAAATACAGTAAAAGATCTAGGCGTTATATTAGACAGCAACCTGTCATTTCGAAATCACATCTCAAATGTCACAAAAACAGCCTTTTTCCACCTAAGAAATGTTGCCAAGTTACGAAATATTCTGTGTGTTGCTGACGCAGAGAAGCTTATTCATGCATTTATGACCTCAAGACTTGACTACTGTAATGCGCTACTTAGTGGTTGTCCTGCATCATCAATAAACAGACTACAGTTAGTTCAGAACGCAGCTGCCAGAGTTCTAACCAGGACCAGAAAATATGATCACAATTTTATCAACCCTTCACTGGCTACCCATTAAGTATCGTATTGACTTTAAAGTTCTTTTAATCACTTATAAAGCCTTAAAGGGTTTAGCCCCTACCTACCTAACAGAGCTTCTATCACACTACAACCCATCACGCTCTCTAAGATCTCAAAACGCAGGACTTTTGATAATACCTAGAATAACTAAATCCACCAAAGGGGGTCGAGCTTTCTCATATGTAGCACCTAAACTCTGGAACAGCCTCCCTGATATTATTCGAGGATCAGACACACTCGCCCAATTTAAATCTAGATTAAAAACGCTTTTTTTCAGCCAAGCATTCACTTAATGCAAATATGCTAAATAAACCACCAGGAGATGCTGACATTAGATATTATTTTACTAGAATAATTGGATTTATTATATAAAACACCATGTAGTGTGTTTTACCCTTTCTTGGGTTTTTCGTTTTTCCCCTGTAAAGCTGCTTTGGAACAATGCAAATTGTGAAAGGCGCTATATAAATAAAATTGAATTGAATTGAATTGAATTAAAGTATTGAGTTTGAACACACCATTGTGAGTTCTGTGAAACTAAATTCGGCCCACCACAACACAAAAGTTTTCTGTGTTGCTAAACTTATGGACAAGTTACGTGCAAATAAAATTGTCTGCATTCCATCTTTCTTACATTAAATGACTGATCGAAAAACCTGATTCAGACTAAATACCCTATATCAAATGGGCTTTATGGAAATGAAAACCAGGTCCTTTTTAAGATACATCAGTCAGTTTGATCAGTGGTTAAGAGCTCAGCATGGAAAACGAATCATTTCGAAAAACATTTCACATAACACCAGATTGGTTATGTATAAACCGATTTTGAAAGAGCTTCTGGAAATTTGTTAAATGTTTAATGTCAAAGACCAACTGACCATCACTGACTCATCTAGTTCCGATTCAGATCAGGAAGGGGTCAGCAAGTACATTTGGCATCGGGCCCAAAAAACTAATTTGCTGCTAGATGGCGGGCAAAATTATAATCAAAGGATAATTTAAGAAATTAATTGATAAATGAAACTACAATAGCCTACTTTTAACAATATAGTTATATAATTATATATAAAATTACATAATAGTTATAAAAAGCCTATTTTTTACACTCCTCACGTACTAAGCTGCATTTTCTTTGCCTGCTGGGTGTACGCTATTACATTGTGTGCAGAGTGAATTTTAACATTTAAGCTAGCTAGAGTGTGAGAGAGTCTAAAGAGGAAAGTTGACAGGGAAAATAGGGCATACAAAGAGGTATGGAAAGACAACTATGCATTCATCCTACCTAGTTTTGTGAATGCAAAGCCAGTGTGTCTTATCTGCAACGCAGTTGTCGCTGTTTGCAAAGAATATAATATTAGACAGCCCCACGAGACGAAGCATGGCACCTTCAAAACAAAAGGGAAGCTGAATTGGCTTTGATATAGTTCACGTGTTGATGCTGAGGCCCTGCGTTATAAGCAAATGTTTCAATGATTCACTGTAAGTTTTTTCATACCCCTCATTTCATGAAGTGTGTCTAGCGATTTACAGACTCCAGTTTTGGCCCGCGGGCCGCCTGTTGCCGACAGCAGCACCATCCACTGGCCTGGCATGTATAATACTTTTTTATTCGTTTACCCGGATCCATGTAAATGCAGATCGCTTTGATAATGCTGTCGTGTGTATGTGCAACTTTTCAAAAACGCATAGGAACAACTTTTCAGTTTTTTATCTCGTAAACATACTCAAAGTTTATGAGAAAGGCATGTGTATGAGGATATGTTAGAAGAGAGGCACTCGTGTTCAGACTGCAGGTTCTAGTGGTTAACCGCTGACCCTTTGTGAAAGTCACACCTCTGACTTAAGTCACAGCTCTTTCTCTCTCTCTATGTGTGTGTTATTCTTGGAGACTAAATAGCCTAGGAGATTTTAATACACTATTACAATTAGGTTCCTTGCAGTTGGTTGATTAGGAAACTGATATGCATTATTCTGCTTTTTCTTAATAACCAAGTTTCCAGACTCTCCTCCTCTGCTCTGCAGCTTCTACCCAGACAGTGTCCCACTTTTTTTCATGAGACACTCAAAAACCTTCAAATTCTATACTTTTCTTCTCTCAGTGAAATGCATTAAACATATGAATTACTATATAAATAATGACAGAATCAAAAGGAGGCATTGTGCATTCAAAATTCTCGGCACACCAATAAGAGGCAATAATGGGATCTGCTTTTATAAAGGAAGCCCCATGCTTTTGCTTTTCAGTTAGAAAATACAGTAGATCATTATCTTGTGATTTGTGATTTTATTTTGTGTTATTAATGTTATATAAATGGTTGGTATCATATCTGATAGACACAATCATCAAAGACTTATTTTCAAATGTCACAGTACAATAAATAAAGGTTTCTGAATTTGCAGGAAGGAGAGGAAACAGCACTGTAGAATTACCTTCTCTTTCATGCTTTAATGAACAAAAACACTTAAAGATTATGCCTTAAAGCACATTTTGTTTAGTATTTTTGTGTGCAGGGAGTAGGGAGCAGTGAACACTGTGTAGGGATCATGTCAATCGGAACACAGTTCATTCATGGATCGCACTTCTAACAAGCTGGGGATTTACAGAGACGCAAAATATGGAAAACGGGGGGTCAAGAGGACTAGGGTCTTTGACCATGAAGACGGTTTAAGTGGCTAGCCTGGTAAGTTTAAGATTAGTATGCACCAATCCTGGTTTTAAGGTACCATAAATGTAGCTCGGCTTTAATCTGTGTTCATTGCCATGGTAATTACGCTGCACGGCTAACTTGCTCCGGAGCAAGTTTTGATCGAGATGCGAGCAAATGTACTTATATTTGACGCAACTAATTCACAGTGCGTGTTACAATGGCTAGTTATTTTTAATAATGTGTAATAAAATAAAAAAAATATATATAAAATATTAATATTACAAATATAAAATCAAATACACTGGTTACTGTTAATATCTGATTTTAGAGATAGCATTTGCTTGTCCTTACGCTTTATTTTCCATTCTTTTACTGTCGGCTACTACATACAATATGTATTTTTACATTCTTGTCTGTGATGCAGAACATCTAGGATCGCTTTTAGTTTCACTGTATTACCAGGGCATTTATCTTCTTTGTCCACTAAGACCTATCAACCAGCAACAGTAAGATACAGACAAAACCATACATTGACATATCTTTGAACCCTGCTATTTTAATCCTTTTTTCTCAAGTTAGAATTCACCTAAATAATGTATCATACAGTAGGCCTGCATTTTAAAATGTATAAGAAGGTTTTAATGCTGTAATGCCTATATCATTCCCTTTAAATTCAAAAACCCCTTATGATGTTGGAAATAACAAGGACCGTGACGTCGCCCGGTATGGCGCAACCGGGGCACCACCCTGGAGCCAGGCCCGGGGTCGGTGCTCGTATGCGAGCGCCTGGTGGCCGGGCCTTTCCCCACGGGGTCCGGCCGGGCTCAGCCCGAAGGAGCGACGTGGGGCCGCCTTCCCGTGGGCTCACCACGTGTGGGAGGGACCATAGGGGGTCGGTGCGTAGTGGATTGAGCGGCAGTCGGAGGAGAGTGCCTCGACAGCCCGATCCCTGGACACGGAAGCTAGCTCTAGGGACGTGGAACGTCACCTCGCTGGCGGGGAAGGAGCCTGAGATGGTGCGTGAGGTTGAGAGGTTCCGACTAGAGATAGTCGGGATCACCTCTACGCATGGCTTGGGCTCTGGAACCACACTCCTCGAGAGAGGATGGACACTTCATCACTCTGGAGTTGCCCATGGGAAGAGACGGCGGGCTGGCGTGGGTCTGCTTATAGCCCCCCAGCTCTCCCGCCATGTGTTGGAGTTTACCCCGGTGAACAAGAGGGTCGTTTCCCTGCGCCTACGGGTCGGGGTTAGGTCTCTCACTGTTGTTTGTGCCTACGGGCCGAACGGCAGTGCAGAGTACCCGACCTTCTTGGAGTCTCTGGGAGGGGTGCTGGAAAGTACTCCGACTGGGGACTCCGTCGTCTTACTGGGGGACTTCAACGCCCATGTCGGCAACGACAGTGACACCTGGAGGGGCGTGATTGGGAGGAACGGCCCCCCTGATCTGAACCCGAGCGGTGTTCAGTTATTGGACTTCTGTGCTAGTCACAGTTTGTCTATAACGAACACCATGTTCAAGCATAAGGGTGTCCATCAGTGCACGTGGCACCAGGACACCCTAGGCCGCAGGTCGATGATCGACTTTGTGGTTGTTTCATCTGACCTGCGACCATATGTTTTGGGCACTCGGGTTAAGAGAGGGGCGGAGCTGTCAACTGATCACCACCTGGTGGTGAGTTGGATCCGATGGCAGGAGAGGAAGCTGGACAGACTCGGCAGGCCCAAACATACTGTAAGGGTCTGCTGGGAACGCCTGGCCGAGTCTCCTGTCAGAGAGATCTTTAACTCCCACCTCCGGCAGAGCTTCAACCAGATCCCGAGGGAGGCTGGAGACATTGAGTCCGAGTGGACCATGTTCTCCGCCTCCATTGTCGAAGTGGCCACTCGGAGCTGTGGCCGTAAAGTCTCCGGTGCCTGTCGAGGCGGGAATCCCCGAACCCGGTGGTGGACACCGGAAGTAAGGGAAACCGTCAAGCTGAAGAAGGAGTCTTATCGGGCTTGGTTGGCCTGTGGGACTCCTGAGGCAGCTGACAGGTACCGGCAGGCCAAGCGGACTGCTGCCCGGGTGGTTGTGGAGGCAAAAACTCGGGCCTGGGAGGAGTTTGGTGAGGCCATGGAGAAGGACTATCGACTGGCCTCGAAGAGATTCTGGCAAACCGTCCGGCGCCTCAGGAGAGGTTAACAGTGCCCTACCAATGCTGTTTACAGTGGAGGTGGGAGGCTGTTGACCTCAACTGGGGATGTCGTCGGACGGTGGAAGGAGTACTTCGAGGATCTCCTCAATCCCACCGTCACGTCCTCCATTGAGGAAGCAGAAGCTGAGGGCTCAGAGGTGGACTCGTCCATCACCCAAGCCGAAGTCACTGAGGTAGTCAAGAAACTCCTCAGTGGCAAGGCACCGGGGGTGGACGAGATTCGCCCTGAGTACCTCAAGTCTCTGGATGTTGTGGGGCTGTCTTGGCTGACACGCCTCTGCAGCATCGCGTGGCGGTCGGGGACAGTGCCTCTGGGATGGCAGACCGGGGTGGTGGTCCCTCTTTTTAAGAAGGGGGACCGGAGGGTGTGTTCCAACTACAGGGGGATCACACTTCTCAGCCTTCCCGGGAAAGTCTATGCCAGGGTACTGGAGAGGAGAATACGGCCGATAGTAGAACCTCGGATTCAGGAGGAACAGTGTGGTTTTCGTCCAGGCCGTGGAACGCTGGACCAGCTCTACACCCTCTACAGGGTGCTGGAGGGTTCATGGGAGTTTGCTCAACCAATCCACATGTGTTTTGTGGATTTGGAGAAGGCATTCGACTGTGTCCCTCGTGGCATCCTGTGGAGGGTGCTTCGGGAGTATGGGGTCTGTGGTCCTTTGCTAAGGGCTGTCAGGTCCCTGTACGGCCGGAGCAGGAGCTTGGTTCGCATTGCCGGCAGTAAGTCGGACTTGTTCCCAGTGCATGTCGGACTCCGGCAGGGCTGCCCTTTGTCACCGGTTCTGTTCGTAATTTTTATGGACAGAATTTCTAGGCGCAGCCAGGGGCCGGAGGGTGTCAGGTTTGGGGACGACACGATCTCGTCTCTGCTATTTGCGGATGATGTTGTCGTGTTGGCCCCTTCAAACCAGGACCTTCAGCATGCACTGGGACGGTTTACAGCAGAGTGTGAAGCGGCTGGAATGAAAATCAGTACCTCCAAATCCGAGGCCATGGTCCTCAGTCGGAAAAGGGTGGCTTGCCCACTTCAGGTTGGTGGAGAGTTCCTTCCTCAAGCGGAGGAGTTTAAGTATCTCGGGGTCTTGTTCACGAGTGAGGGAAGGATGGAACGGGAGATTGACAGACGGATCGGTGCAGCTTCTGCAGTAATGCGGTCGATGTACCGGTCCGTCGTGGTGAAGAAAGAGCTGAGCCGCAAGGCGAAGCTCTCAATTTACCGGTCAATCTACGTTCCTACTCTCACCTATGGTCATGAGCTTTGGGTCATGACCGAAAGGACAAGATCCCGGATACAGGCGGCTGAAATGAGCTTCCTCCGCAGGGTGGCTGGGCGATCCCTTAGAGATAGGGTGAGAAGCTCGGTCACCCGGGAGGAGCTCGGAGTAGAGCCGCTGC
Organism: Barbatula barbatula; assembly: GCF_947034865.1. Taxonomy (NCBI): domain Eukaryota; kingdom Metazoa; phylum Chordata; class Actinopteri; order Cypriniformes; family Nemacheilidae; genus Barbatula; species Barbatula barbatula. The sequence continues at coordinate 16,755,205 of NC_136778.1, read as the reverse complement.
TCCTCCACATCGAGAGGGGTCAGCTGAGGTGGGTTGGGCATCTGTTACGGATGCCTACTGGACGCCTTCCCCGGAAGGTGCTCCGGGCCCGTCCGACCGGGAGGAGACCCCGGGGAAGACCTAGGACACGCTGGTGGGACTATGTCTCCCGGCTGGCCTGGGAACGCCTCGGTGTCCCCCCGGAAGAGCTGGAGGAAGTGTCTAGGGTGAGGGATGTCTGGGCATCTCTGCTTAGACTGCTGCCCCCGCGACCCGGCCCCGGATAAGCGGTAGAAAATGAATGAATGAATGAATTCCCTTTAAATTAATTAAATATGTAACCAAAAATCAATTTCACACTTCAATACACCCTTCCCTTCTTTGTTCTATGACTATGAAATTTACACTTCAACTGACTAAGTTCACAAACTGGCATTTTGTATTTACTTCTTTATTTAGAATAAGCTCCTCTAGTGTATTTCTTCTGTAAGCTATGGCAGTAGACAGTTCAGTTTCTGGGAAGGTTGTGGAATGTCCAATAACACAGACACCAGTAAAGTAAAATATAAATCCTCACATTCACACGTGTGCCATAATGAATAGTTCAGTACATATATCTCTTTAACTCTGTCAGGACACAGATAGCTTCACGTCATCATGTGCTTCACCCTCATTATTAAAGGTAAACTACTATAGTATAGGTTACTACAGTAAATGTCATGATTCTGCCTAATCTTGTCTTGGTTTTCTGGTCTAGGGGCAGAATCATGACAGACCCACGTGTTTTATGTGGAGAGAAACATATTATTGTCAATCAGGACATAATATGTGTTCTCTCCAGTCTCGTCATTGGCCCCGCCCCTCGTTCCTAGTATTGCTTTCCTCCTGTGTCTCATTACCCACACCTGCCCATTGTTATCTCCTTTGTTAGTTTTCCTATAAGATGCCCTCATGTCTATTGTCTTGTGCTTGTTCGTTGTACTTGTTACCCTGTAATAGAAGCCTTGTCTGTTGCCCTAGAAGTCTTGTCCTGAAAGCTACGTTAAGTTTATTCTAGTCTTGTGAGTGGTTGTTTCGGTCTTAGTGTTTTGAAGTCCTCCTTCAGTTCTTGTATGTTCTTTTACCCCATTGTGGGCTTTTGTTTTGTGTTTTGTATTTACTAAAATCTGTTAACCCCTTCACCGCTGCCTGCACTTGGGTTCTTCCTTACCAAACCCTGACAGTAAATCCATGTACAATATAGTTGTTTAACTTGCACATTAACGCAATCAGCAGTGTTTCTGAAACTGTTCGATCTTGCGTAGACAGCATAAACAGTATGCCTATTTCTCCGTAGCTGAAAAAATATTATTTTATTTGTGCATAACTTTTTCCTGAGAAACACACGGAACTCCCACTATCCATGTTCAATGCTGACGTCACTCGTTCATGTGCACGCGCGTGCAAACTAATCTTAGCTTGAAGATCAAAGCTTGTGTTGACATAGAAACTCCATGAGCTGTTTCATGGTACCAACAAAGCTTAATCACGTTGGCTAGGTTTTGTCAACCCAAAACTAATCCTTTAACACTGAGTTTGTTCAGCTTTGTTCATGGTACAGGCTCCAGATTAAGAACCTCTAGGCTATGTTTATGTGTGCTAAAACGATCGGTGAAATGAGCTGTATAATACAGGTGTATCGTTTTAATAATAGATAGAAACCTATACATATACATAATTGCCCCTTCATTTACAGACAGGCCCCCTCAAAAATTAAATTCTGGCTACTGCTATATGGTTTGTTTAAATGTGATCAAACCACAGGACCCATTCAACAAATTGTTTATTTAATACAATTATTATACGCCTATAAAGTGCACTACTGAGGCAATTTTTTTCAGGTATAGTTAATGAAAGATTTCAGTGTAGTTGATGGGAGCTTGTTTCACTAGAAAAGGAAGCTGCACTCGCACAGTTTGATTTAAGCATTAAAGGCGCTGTGTCCGATTTCCGAATAACGCTTAGTGCCGAGTACCAAAACAAACTTTTTGCCAATCAGCAGTAAGGTGGACAGTGTACAGGACGGACATTATTCGAGCCGAGCACTGACAAAAGCAAAAGATTGGGGTAGGGGTGTGTTTGTTTTGGTGATTTGAACATCAACAACGGCTAAGCGAAATCGGACCTTTAAGTCAAAAAGTATCTTGGACTCTCACCTGATATAAAATCAGAGATTTCAATTCGGACCGCAATTCAATTACCACACAACCTTGGTGATTGTCAAAAAACAGTAGGTAGCCTAAATCGGAAAGGGCTTTTTCTGCGGGTGGTGGTAGAAAGACACAGACATTCTGGATTCGGACGGTAATAAAATCACCAATATACCTTTGCAAATGGCGAAAATATATTCCGTCCCTATGAAAAACAATTACCGTCTGAATAGGGCTTTAATCTTCTTTTCCATTTTGAATATATGTGACCCTGCCTGTGAATTCCAGCTGTGTGTGTGTGCGTGCGTGCGTGCGTGTGTGTGCACACATACTTGTTTTTGTGTTTTTAATGATTTTTATACTGTATAAACTGTATATTGTGTGTTGTACTTGTGTGATCTCACACATGTGTGATTTACTGTTTTCTGCATAAAATCTAAATGTATAATACAGGTAAAACTGTACAAAATGAATACGGAAAATACCTTCATATTAATACAGTATATTGTGCCCTATTTTTACAGATGTAAAACCCTGAAGACAGGGATTTGACATTGCAAGCTGACAGTGTCATATCAATAATACAATACATATAAGATTAGTGTATATATCTCCTCTACAGCATTGTAATATAGTTGTTGATCTTTTATATTTATTGAAACCATGCTGGAACAATTGTTTTCTACTCACTACCCGTTGTGACGTCCAACTGAGAATAAAGACAAGGGTCTTTATTTTTATGCTCTTTTCACCACTTTCACATTATTTTCTGTCATTTGCCTCAGCATGCCTTCAATGATTGGGCAGACGTGTAATGCTTAAACTGGTTACTGAATTCTTTGCGGTTGTAGAATTGATTCAGGGTCAGTCTCTTGTTCAAACACATACAACCGTGTTCATTTTTAACTGACTTTAACTGTTAAAGGAAAAGCAGCATCGAAAATATGTGCACGATTCCACAATTGCGAACACATATGAAAACTTATAAACAAATAAGAATGAGCATTAGTCATTTTAATGTTGTCGTGTGAAGTTGAGGATCCCATGGCATCAGAACCATTAAAAATAAATGTCTCACAGAATATCAGCATCAAGTTAAAATAAAAAGGATTATGGTATGGCAGTTATTTGACAGGATAATTTTTCAGTTTTGTAATATTATTTTGTGTAATATTATTGAGGACCCCCAGGCCGGACTTGAGTTGAGTTTATGCTATTAAAATAACCCCTATGAAGTCTTAAACCACATAACATAAATTATTGAGTGCCAGGTATCAAATGGGACTGGGGCATTTTTACATCCAAAGCAGAGCTGTGATCTGATAAAGATTGTTGATGCCGTTTGAAGCTCCTGCTGACAAGAGAAAAAACAAACAGACAAAGAAAATATATTTTAAATCCTGCAGTGCCAAAGAAATCCAAACAATTCTGGGAACACTTGAAAACTGTGATTTGAAGCCAGTCAGAAAATGAGGTCATGAGAAAATATTATGTTGGAAACAGCACAAGTAAAGAATAGATAAAACTTTAAACAGCTCTCAGTATTCAGCTTGTGTTCTTTAGACTGCTTGAAACTTCTCTTTTGTTCTCGAGAAACAGGATATAACAATAGTCTCTCTGACATTTTTTGCACACTCTCTTTAATGAGCCCTGTTGCTCTAATTTTACTCTCGCAGGAGGAATACAAGCATTGTAATCGTCATACAGTATTTTTTGTCTCCCAGAGTTCCTTTGATCTTGTAATGTTTTTACGCTTTATGAGGAATGAGAGTCTACAGAGTCTACACTGTGTGTGTGTGTGTGTGCGTGCGTGCGTGCGTGCGTGCGTGCGTGCGTGCGTGCGTGTTTCTTTCGGCTTACATATTTCTGTTATTTATTACATAAAATTTTACTCTTGAGTTTTATACAAGAGTTAAACAAGTATCCCAAATTCCAAAAGTTAATAAATTAAATAAAGGAAAACTTTTCGGGTGCAGGAGAAGTAATAAATATTCTAGATTTGTTTAGCAACACCTGGGTGCTCCCTCGTTTGTAAGTTGTTTTGGATAAAAGCTTCTGCTAAATGAATAAATGTAAATTTATGTAAATGAGTAAATTCATTTTCTGGTTCTGTTATCCTGTTATATGTCCTCCCCCTTTTCTCAGCTATAATGTTTTTTCTTATTATTAAAAGTTCAAGGAAACACAATTCCAAACAGCAACTTAAAAGGGAAGCATAGGATTGCTCCTGCCAATCCACTGCCTTCTCGGAGAAGTAGGAAAAGCCAAAGAACATGCACAGAATTATTAAAGAGAATTATGAAACAATTATGAAAAATAATACATCCTATAGGACCAACACTATGTCAAAAGTGAACAAATATGCCAGTCACAGGACAAAGAAAATATAGTGTATGTAAGACTTTAAGACTTAAGTATTAGCGTGTTGCTATTTGATGGTTGTACAGTGACATCTTGTGGACGTTATAGGCGTTTTTGAAAGAATAATGAATTTGATTAACTGATTTTAAGGTTCCTTTTAGGTGAACATGGAGTGCAAGTTTTGTAATTCTGTGCAATTAAAATTCTCGTGTAAATTTGGTTTAGCTCACAATGTATCATGTAGGCTGGGAAACTTAATGTTACTGGTAGCCTACTTTAGAAACATGTATTAGCAAAACGTTAAGGGAGTCTGGGGCAATTGCGATGCTTACATTTTTTTAATAAGTTTACAAATACATTTAAATTTTGTATTACATGGTCAAATCTTAATAAGTATACAAATACATTTAAATTTTGTATTAAATGGTCAAATCTAAAAATAGCTTAATTCTTCAACTATATAATTTTAAAATGTTTAGTACAACCTTAGGTAGCATGAATTTACAGCATTTATAAATCTTGGTTAATTTCAGAATTTACTAATACATTTTTAAATCAAAAGTAATGTAGACAATTTGTTAAATAACATAAACAAATGTTAAAAGCTATTCTGGCTTTGGTAATGGTCCTGTACCCTTAAACGTCGCTGGTCGCTAGTCCCATGCTGAGCTTTTGTTCACTCGTTTCGCAACACAAGACTTTAATTTTGTAGTCGAAACTTGCCGGAAACGAGATTTCTGAACAGAACCAAGCGATGGATGAAGCATCGCTGTATCTCTATACTATAACCGTATAACAGTGACACAAGATATGGACGTTGAGAAGGTAATTTTCTCATTTAATTCATGCCTAACGTTACATCAATACTGAAAAAATACATCGATAAAATTTAATTTATGATAAAGCCCATGAAAAAATTATAAATTAAAAGGAAAATTTGCCTAGTGTTATAGTCTTTTATTTAGATAATTCTTTTTAGTTATTTGTCTAACCATTAACAACATTATTGAATTTATCCTTTGCTATTGTTTAAGATTGATAGCCACGTGAAATAACGGTAACATAACAGTAAAAGCCTTCTAAATATTAATCAAAGTTCATAAAAGCCCTTCTCTATTTGTTGAAAAGTAAATAATAAAATAACTTTAGAATATAACTGGATAGTCGTTTGACATTAGATCTTTAGAAATTACTGTAATTTAATCACTGTATGCACAGATCTTTGGTTTAGACTATATATAGACCTGCCATCATTCCATTTAAATAACACAGTATTAAAAACTGTGGTGACATGGTTTTAGCCAAAGGTGTATTTAAAAAAAGTTTCATTGTCAGATAAAATAGGTCTGAAAGTATATTGCAGTGTTGGAAGCAGATACTATTGTACACTATAGTAGGAAAATATATGGTTACCATAACCTTTCCTTATATACATTTCATAACCTCCTTTGTTATTTACATTGTGTGACTTATGAACAGAGTTCTGTGAAAGATAAAGAATACGAGTGTGTGGAACTTGGTGATCTGGAAAGAAAAGAAAAGATCCCACGGCGGATTATTCATTTCTCCAGCGGCGATACCATGGAAGAATACAGCACAGATGATGAGGAAGACAAAAAAGAGAACACACAGAAAGACCTTTTGTCCTCCACAGACACTGTATGTTTGTGTTTAGAATGGAAGACACTAAAAAAATATGAAGACATTTTCTGAGTGAAAAGAAGAAATGTGATCATGATCACACAGTGGAAATGTGTTCAGTACTAAAATATAACAATGCATTTTTGTTTTTAAGTCCAAGCTCACTTGGGGTCCATATGTGTGGTTTCAGATGTGGAGAGCAGCTACATCCACTTTATCTGGTGAGTCACAGATGGATTTGTTTATCAAAAATAAATAGACAGTTTCACCACTGTGCAAGCCTAATATTGTTTATTAATCCCAGTCTTTAAAATTATGTTTCTTGAATTATGGAATTTGTGTAATTCTGGGGTGCTTTTCCCGAACAAAGAAATAACTCGCTGGTTAAACACCACAGTACAATGCATTGTTGGGGAAAACGTGGTAACTCTATCAGAGATCCATTGTTTGAACCAAGTTGGTTCAGCAGTCTAATTAATGACGCCACACAGGTGGTTGAGTAATGACGTCTACTAATAAATATGTTCAGATCGAAATAATGTCAGATTCTTGCTGTAAATAACATGCATTACATTTAAGGACTACTTTTGTTATCCTATTTTCTTATCTGTTGTTTTATTTCCCGATATTTCATTAATTTAAAAGTGTCCTCCTACGTTATTCCGCACAGAGATTACCCTGTGTCCTGGAGCACATTTAAAAAACAGCGGTTACATTTTCTTGACAAACTAAAAGATGTATAATTGAATTTGTATTTATTTAGAATGATTATTATGGAATGCGCTGGGTGGTGCTTGCTTACTTTGATCAAAAGCTTGATGCATGTAAGTTCCTAATAATAGGCAATGCTTCTAACCACTGCTCTAGATCTGTAGTTCTAACCACAAAACTTTGCGACGCTGCTTGCTATTGATCGTTGGAATGATGTTTTGGGGAAACACTCAAATCGCTAAACTATGCTGGAACGACGGAACTTGCGACCATAGTTGGATAATGATGCTTTTGGGAAACGCAGCCCTGTACAGTTCAACAGAAAAATGTTTGTTGGCAATGTTCTGCATCTGTCTATCATATAGATGTAAATATATAGGCCTACTGTATTTATTACATTTTTTTGCTGATAATTTGCATGAAACAACACATTTTGGCTTTTATAAAAATGCGTTAGAAGAATACATTACTGGTGTGCATCTTGAGACAAAACAATGGCAGTAATATTTTTTAAGATATTTCTGGGCAAGTTATATTCAGTTAAAACAGGTTACACATACATTTTAGTTAGGGACAAGCCTTAAGCCTTTTCTGTGAAACCGGGCCTGTCACGATATCACTCTCCGGTCACTAAGAGAGCACTTTCAACTAGTTTTGACATTGGGACGCCTGTGCTTCCCTGCGCTCCTGTGCTTCCCTGCATATGGCAAGCCGTTTCGACATATAAACCTATGGTTTCTACTATCCATAAAATATATTTTAGATAGTTTCAATTGTATTTAGACGAGTCATAATTATAATTTGACTAGTCACATTGATAATTAGAGATATCTGCAATTATAATTGCGCTAGTAAGAAATCTGATTCGAGATATCTGCAAATATGTTTTGACTCGTCAAAACTCTATTTGAGATATCTGTAATGATGTCATAGATATCTAAAATTATCTCGTCACACATACGAGAAGTATTTAAAGATATCTCGAATTCAGTTTCGACTAGTCACAATTATATTTTAAGATATCTGAATTGTGCCTGCTCCTAGTCGAATCTGCTGTTGTGTGACGTGAAACTTAATTTGCTCAACTCCTCCCCTACACCAGAGCCAAAGCCTATGGCAAGCCGTTTTGACATATAAACCTATGGTTTGACTATCCATAAAATATATTTTAGATAGTTTCAATTGTATTTCGACGAGTCATAATTATAATTTGACTAGTCACATTGATAATTAGAGATATCTGCAATTATAATTGCGCTAGTAAGAAATCTGATTCGAGATATCTGTAAATATGTTTTGACTAGTCAAAACTTAATTTGAGATATCTGTAATGATGTCATAGATATCTAAAATTATCTCGTCACACATACGCAAAGTATTTAAAGATATCTCGAATTCAGTTTCGCCTAGTCACAATTATATTTTAAGATATCTGAATTGTGCCTGCTCCTAGTCGAATCTGCTGTTGTGTGACGTGAAACTTAATTTGCTCAACTCCTCCCCCACACCAGAGCGCTCACTCCCCTACCTAATGCTAGTGCAGTGTACTGCTAATGGCTAACAACAGTTTTCTATGACGTTACTGGCATGAGAGTGAAGACTAATACTGAATTTAGGAACCATGGCGGCTACTATTCTCGACAAATTAGCAAGAAAATGTCAAAATATTGAAAGAGCTCAACGGTCAGGGTATATTCTGGCAAACAGTTTCCCGATCAAGTTTCGCAATCGGCAAAGCAGCTGTAGCACACGCCGTTTTCCAACACACGATGGGTTATTCGCAAAGCAAAACGTACCTGGCCGCCTCCACAGCGCTGTACTATGGATTCGAATAGAAAGCGAGAAGATTAAGACGTAAGAGGCGGGGCAACTGTTTGAAAATTTCAAAATAATGTATGAATGAAAAATGCTAAAGTAGCATGTTAATAAACTGGTGGCATATGGCGTTACGTTCTTATTTCACATTTGAATACTTTGACTTATTTATCAAATCTGTAAAAACTGAACAGCACAATTTCAATGTAGACCTTTTTTTATTATTGTAATGTAAATTAATATATATTTTAATGACTACCACATGCTGAACAATGATGATGGCGCCTGAAATCGTGTTTTTTTGTATAATGTTATCATGTTTGTAATTGTTTTTAATTGCGTTAGTTTGCTGTATTTTTTGTTATTATGGTTAAAATCAAAACGATCCAACTGCAGTGAGAATAACATTTATTGTAAGGCAAAATACAAAAGCATAATTTTTCATGATCTCTCTATCTCTCTCTCTCTCGCATTTTTTTCATTATAAAATATGAAACTTGAAAGGACAGTTGTTGTCGCTACAGCCTGCGTAAATCATTAGTGAATTCAAGCAGCGGACTCATTTGGGAACGCAGTTTAATGTCAAAATGTCAAGGCTAAATTCGGAACTGCACCAGATGATCTCAATTCCCGACAATTTTATATCTAAAATGTATTTCGCAACAATAACATGTTGTCTTAAATAAATGTTTAATATTGGGTTTCAAATAAGTAATTTTGTTTATCTTCAAACTCTACGTGATCCACACTCGTGCACCAAAAATGTGATTGCCAACCACGATAAATCACTTTAAGTAGAATAAATAATTGTGATGACTGTAACTGTTTAATTTCTTAAAGATACAGGGTACTTAGAGCACAATATTTGTTTAAATGCCGAAAATAAATACACATTAAAACAAAAACAAAAAAAGTATTTTTATAAACAAGCGCGTTTTAGTCCACCGGAAGTCCAGCTGCGCTGCCTCTGGTGATCAGTGGTGGTATAGCACATAAGGGGCATGTTTACCGGCATCTTTAATGACATAAATCAGCTGTAGTGGTTTACGCCAACCATATGTAAATATGTAGATTATTTATGTGCTATGCAGCAGTGTGCACGTACGTGCGCGCGTCACTGCTTATCGCACCTGACAGCGGGGAGGTTCCATAGCCCCAGTTTAAAGTTCGTTTTGCACTTCTATATAGCCTACAACTCTACATAGTGCTTACAATATAGGCTTAAACAACTACCCATTGAAACAAAACCCATTGAAACAATCTTTTATATAGTAATATACGAAATCACATCTTGTGTAGCAGGTCCCACTCGCCCCGCTCTCAGAGGGCATCGAACTAACGTTGGTCCGAATAACGAGGAGGCTAAAGAACGCAGTCTCTGTTGGTCGGGGAGTGAGGCTTACAGGCTGCACAGCTCAGACAGTTTAACCACAAGACACATACATTTTATTGTCATTGCAGCCAAAGCAAACAACACAATTCTTAAAGCACCTTTAATACAGAGAGAGACAGAGAGAGAGACAGAGAGAGAGAGAGAGAGAGAGAGAGAGAGAGAGAGAGAGAGACAGAGAGAGAGAGAGACACAGAGAGAGAGAGACACAGAGAGAGAGAGAGAGAGAGAGAGAGAGAGAGAGAGAGAGACACAGAGACAGACAGAGAGAGAGAGAGAGAGAGAGAGAGAGAGAGAGAGAGAGAGAGAGACACAGAGAGAGAGAGAGAGAGAGACACAAACTGTTTGCCAGAATATACCCTGACCCTCAACGCCAGGGAACTTGTACGGAGCGGGAACTTCGTGCAATTGATCACTGCTTAATAAACGCACGGCGTATTGCACATTTACTATCTCTGGAGACTTTTGAAGAACTTGACAAAAGTCTTGACGATCTTCGAACAATGGTGTCCTCGCATCATTCACGGGTTGAGGGAACTGGTGCTTTCTCTGTCTCTCGAAATAGCTCAGGTGAGTTTTAGGCTTTTGAAATGGTTTTGATTTAATTGCAGTAGCTTACTGTATATTTACATAAAACATTCAAATTAAATGTGCCTTTTAATGTTATGAGTAGCTGTTGGTCTATATAATGTTATTTTATCACAATAGAACAAAGCCTAAAGAGATCTACAATTTATTTGAGATACGAAAAAGCCAAAAGTGTTACACACATAAAGTTCATCAGTAACTTTAAATATAAATGAATTCGAAGCCTTATGGTTTATATTTTGTATCACACTCCACCTTTAAAAATAACACAAAGAGTGACTCCAAGAGCCCCAAATTCTCTGTTGTTGATATTATTTTCAGCAGTACATTATACATATGATAAATTGTGTTTTTCTTATGATTTGTTGGTTATTATTAGGAGCTAAAATTCAGCAAGACAAATAAGTTCTTAAGTTTTTCAATTTCAGGTAGACGAGGTAGACAAGCCATTCATATAACTCGTGACCAAATAGAATTTTTAATGAAGCAAGGTCACACTGTCAGACGAATGGCCAGAATGTTGGGGTGCTCTGCTTCATTTCTGTACAAGAGAACGAAGCTGCTTGGTGTTCCCATCAGGAGAAGAATGGCAGCAGTGGATGAGGAGGAGCTTGAAAATGTAGTTAGACGACTCCATGTAGAGTTTCCAAATTCTGGGAACGAGGTAAGCCTTGGTGGTCTCACTATAAAATCTGTTATTTTAGTTTTTTCAGACTGAATTAACTTTTTATTAAACCCCTTTTAGATTATGCGAGCCTTACTCATTGCAGAAGGTTTGAGTGTTTCACGGCAAAGGGTGCGTGAGATGTTGGTCCGTATCAACCCAGCAGCTGCTGCGAGGAGATGGAGTAGCACAGTGGCCAGAAGAGTGTATCATGTGCCCTACCCCAACAGTCTTTGGCACATTGATGGAAATATGCGCCTCATAAGGTTAGTTTAAAAATAGTTGGGGTAGCCTTTAGTTCTGCTAATGCACCATAAAATGGTATGACAAGGTGTTTAGCTGGAACCTTCATTATCACCTGCATATGATAATTTAGAAGGTTAGGTTAGTTTACGATTTACAGGTAACACTATTGTGACGGTACAAATGTTTATGTATTTTGTGAATTAATACATTAACCAATTGGAAATAAGCACACAGACTGGTTAGTTGTTATAAACTAAGTGCAAACCCAAGTTAACTACTAATACATTGAAATGTATATTTTTAAATACCAAGCGATATTGAAATTTAAGTTGGCTGTTGTTACCATAATAGTCTGTACAGTATATTGTGGTTGTTACACAAGCACTTCATAATTTCCTGATTAGACCATGCCTATATTCATTAATTGCTCATTTTTAAATATGAATTAGTGCTCAAGTATACTTTAAATATTTTTAACAAATAACTTGCACTTCTTTTTGTTCACCTATTAGATGGGGATTCGTTATTCACGGCGCCATTGATGGGAATTCACGGCTCATCACATATTTAAACTGCAACACTGACAACCGTTCCAGCACTGTCCTGTCTCAGTTTATACAAGCAACGTGTCATTATGGTATTCCCTCCAGGGTCAGGTCAGATCATGGTGGTGAGAATGTACAAGTCGCCCTTTTCATGAATCTTGTCCTAGGACTGCAACGCCGGAGTCACATCACAGGAGAATCAGTCCACAATCAAAGAATAGAGCGTTTGTGGAGGGATGTGTTTTTACATGTGTTACAACCATTCTACAATACTCTCTACACTCTTGAGGATTTTGAACTTCTAGAACCAGGAAATGACATTCACAAAGTTTCACTCAGAATAGTTTTTCTTCCACAAATTCAAGCTAAACTACAGCATTTTAAAGAGGCATGGAATAACCATTCTCTGCGCACAGAAAATAATAAAACCCCAACTCAAATCTGGACAGAAGGAATGCTTTCAAGAATGGAAACTGACAGCCATCAATAATGTGTTTGGAGAAAATCCCTACAGACCTGAAAATTTGAATGCACTCCTTGCTCAGCATGGCATTGAATCATTGCCCACAGCTGAAAATGAAGAGATCCCAGCTGTAATAGTAGACCAACCTCAAATAAATCTCACCCAGCAACAACTAGAGACTGTTTCACATGCAATTGACCACATAACAGATTTGCAGATGAAGTATCAGGCATGCTGTGCAGAAATTGCTAATGTTTTATCAAATGCATGTATTGTTTTGTACTGTAATATGTATTTTGTTTTATGTATATTTAACTACAACTTTGTTGTGCTCCCAAACCTTTCTTTGCATTTATACGTTTATATGCACCTTTTTGAAAAATGTTTAATGTCAGATGTAACGAACTTAAAGCACACAGTAATACTAAATATGTATTGGAGAATGACAGCGAATCAGAACCACCTGTATGTAAATGTAGAAAAATTCAAGAACTTGCCCTGACAATCAATAAAATTGTAAATTGTTCAAACAATGAGCATGAATACACATAATGGGGAACCATGAGCTTTATTTTGGGATGCGCATGCCACCAAATGCTACAAGTGTAAGACTGGATCTAAAATCCCTTTATATATTTTAAAATCTAACAATATAACTTTAAATACATTAGTGAAACATTACATGAGTAAATCATGACAAATGTATTTTTTATTTAACTGTTTTAACAAATACAGCATGCCAACGCGCCACAATGGAACGGCTATAACACCATTTCAGAAACACTGATCTTAAACTGACTTGATCCGTCAGTAAAAAATCTAAAATTAACTTTAGACAACACCAAAAGTTGGGCTTTGCACAATTCCATCTGTCATGTACCTTTTAAACATTTCATATTCTGCGTGTATTGGCAGCCGAAGTACAACAAGGCAAGTATTGGCCTCTGGAAAGATTTTTCCATGATCATGAAGGAACTCTATTTGTGGAGAATAGGGAAAACCCAGTGGCGGCACTGATGAAGCACCAGTGGCGAACTCCATTATCATCTGAAGGGTGATTGCATTACACTCTCCTTCTGACATAAAAGAAAAAGTACACTTTACAACAAGTTTGTATTTGTTAACATTATTTATTGCATTAGCTAACATGAAATATCAATAAGCAATATTGTTTATCAGCATTTATTATTTATTCATTCATTGGTTAAAGCCAATTGTTCTTGGTAGTTTGATACGCATTAAAACTTTTTAGGTTACAACTTTTAATAAAAATTTTTTTTATTAGTAAATACAGAAAATTAACATGAACTAAGATTAATTAATGTTAGGAAATAATGTTCACTGTTGGTGCATGTTAGCTAATACAACATTATTAAAGTGTGGCAGAAAATACTGGTTTGTAAAGTGCAGTTCTTTGGCATTGACTCCTACAAAAAACATCGTATGTGTTTTCTGAGTCTGCAAGCTTAGTTCTGTCTTTTCTTTCAGATGACTACTAGCACTATTTTATAAGCATTACTTTAACTACTTTATAATGTATCGTGAAAGCACTGTAAAACTGTAACAAGACATACCTTCCACATCTATTAACCAGTCTCTCCAGTGGCATATGTTCTTATTTTCTCTAGATCTTCTGTTGCTGCCTTGCGGAGAGAAGTTCACCTTAAAAAGACTGTAGAGGTCCTTTGCCTGGAGGGGCTTTTCTTCATTGACGAACAAATCATAAAACAGTGCAGAATTCTTCTGCATCTCTTCTAGCAAACCAAGAGTTTGCAACCCTTCTACAAACCTGTAGAACAGACATTGCATTCAATATAAATTTCTAGGTCATTACAATTCTTATATGCGATCAGGAAAGAAGGTATAAAATGTCACTCACTGGTCTAAGGCTGCTTGCAGTCTTCCGTGTACAAAAAAACTCTACAGCTGACTGTACAAGAGAGTTCTTTTCTGTCAAGTTTGATATGTATCTTAAAGCACCTATAATGCTTAAGCTGTCTGCTGCCTCTGCAATGGCAGAGTTTGCCTCTAGAACAGTTGTTGCTTCCTGTATCTAAAACAGCAATTAGAATACAATTTTATAGTTGTGAAAATAATCATGCATGTGGTGATCAATTCAATTCTCAAGAGTACTTCCTCGCCTTGATTAGTTGCTCCCTAAAGGTATGGTCTCCAACCTCATCCACAGAGGCAGGGAATGTCGGCACACCACAGATCTGATGAAAAAGCCTTTCAGAGAAGAAATGTGGGCACACTCCGCCATGGACAACACAAACAGCAATCATCTTGCCCACGAAGGAGTATAACCTAGTTTGTAAAGCTAAAGGAAAACAAACAGAGTAACATCCACATCAGAACCTTCTCCATTCTCATAATGAATTAAATCATTCTAAAAACCTCTGGCTTTATTTTTCTTAAAATTCCACCTGCTGGAGTTTTGATCTCATTACAGGTGAAAAACATTAAATTAATGTGAAATTGGATTGAGTTTTACATTTGTAATGTATATGGGTGAAGAATGGCACACTAGCATAAACTGCTTATTCAGCTTAATTATTTCAATAGATACAATCCTTGACATGTGAACTAACAGATCACGACTACAAGAATAACATTGCACAGGAGCTGCTCAGTAATACAAAGACCATGCTGGGTGTTTAAAATGAAGCACTTCTATAAACTGATCAGTATCCAGGACCATAACATTTTTGTAATGAAAGCATTAGTAGACATCCTGACCTTGAGTGTCAAGAGCCAAACTCTGATCTTTCTCATGGCCCTGAAAGATACTTGACTGATGGATGGCTCGCATCAATAGCCTTAGGTATTCTCTTGTTGGGCCGCCTTCATCCACTGCCCCTTCACCATTCTCCTCAGCATCGACAAAAACTATATCTAGTTTTGCTTCTGGATTGAACCGCCGCCTTTTGAATGCTTGCAGGCTACACTGTAGTATGTTATCTCTGCATACATTTATTTGGTTACTTGTTGGGCAAAAGCTTTTATCAACTTTGCAGAGCAATTTTTTAAGTATGGTTTGTAGGTCAACCCTGCAAGAGACCAAGAAGTCATTCAGTCAACGAACATTGAACTGTTAAAAGTTTTTAAAAAAGTACTTATAGTTATGTGAAGTTACTATAGTTATGAAGAGGAACATACTCATCGACAGGTGCCTCCCAGTGTAGAGGGGATTCTTGGTGGAAAGAAGGGGCATCATCTAAAAGATCAATAACTGATGCCTGGGGAGATGGAGGGTGCAAATCAAGTGTAGGCTGCATATCAAGGTCAATAATATTTGGCTGTGCAGAAGGACAGCAGGGTAATGGTTGTGCTTCAAATATTACATATGGCAGCTGGACAGAAGACCGTGCCAGTGAGGACTGGGCAGTTGGCAGAGCCACTGGATGTTGGACAGGAGATGGAGCCACTAGGGGAAGAGCAGAAGTTGAAGCTGCAGAAGGCAGAGCTACTGGAGGCAGGGCAGGAGATGAAGCTGCTGTGGGCTGGGCAGGAGAAGCAGCTGCTGGATGTTGGATAGGGGCAGTGTCACTAGGGGAATGGCAGAATGTGAAGCCACTGAAGGCTGGGCAGGAGATGGACTCGTTGAAGGATGGACAGAGGGCAAAGCCACTGGTGGCAGAGCAGAAGGAGGAGCTACTGGATGTTGAACAGGGGGCGTAGCAACTGAAGGCTGGGTGGGTGATGGAGCTGCTGGCGGCTGGGCAAGAATATCAGGGAAAAAAACGCTGAATAAATGTATAACATATGCCATATACCATGCTGGCTTTTAAATACATTTGCTTTTGGAGAACTGCTGTCTAAAAGCAATGTCACACAATCGGTCTGTTGAGGTATATTTTTATAAGCATTGGTGTCATAAAGACTACAGCAGAACTCTGGCTTGTGATATTGCAACAGTAACGTACCAGATCATCTAAAGATGACAACCAAAGAACATATAAAGTCGAGGATGACTTTATGCCATGATCTGCAATTGACCCAGAAGAAGAGCTCTCAACAGCTTTTGAAGCAGCAGCTTCCTGAACTTGGAAAACTTCACTGGCTATGTCATTTTGTCCAATAAAGTCAAATAAGACCTGGAAGCAAACACACATAATGGCAATTGTCAATAAAAAAATAAGCAAACCTATGAAAAACACGTTGTCCTCTTAAACGGATTCTCTCACCTGAATTGGCTCAGACATGATGAATTTTCTCTTGTTCACATACCCATCTGGATACTTGAATTTCAAAAACTCTCCCTCAAGGGGTTCCACACGAGCAGCCATTCTCTGACGTCTTTCCTCAATGACCTTAAAAACATTAACATTTAAAAAAAAAACATGTTACAAGAAAAAATGTAATGGAAGCACTTACCTTTTTGCGTTGTTCTTCCAAAAGCTCATAGCACAGTCTCCTCCTGTCCTGTAAAACCAGAATACATTTTAATAAATTGTATACATTTTCGTTGCATCACAGTGAGCATTCAGTGATTTTTTTAAATGACCTTTTCTTGATCTGCCAACAAGGAAGCATTAAATTCTTCATCTTGCTGGGAACGCATTGCTCGCCATTCCTGCAGGGACTACAGTACATCCACACAAAACAATACAGTTACAAATAAATACTTCTCAAAAACCTCACAATAGCAAACGTAACTCACATCAAAATTTACAGCTTCCATAATCTCTGCATCTAAGGAGGTGTCATCCAGTGCTGCAGCAGTACATGATGTTTGGATGTTTTGTGATATGGATGGGGATGGTGTCATTTCCTGATGCTAGACGAAAAATCGTTATGTATAATAATGTTCAAGTATAGCAATGCCAAAAATACTTTTTACTTCCTGCACTGTTAAGTAACCTGCACTGTCACTTAACTTAAGAATTATGTTCAGTGCAGAAACATCACGATAAGATTTCATACTAGCAAACCGCAAACTGAACAACATAAATCAGGTTATTTAAAAAACAAAAAGAGTAGTTCTAATATGGATATTATTAAGTAAGTAAGTTTTTTTCACTTCTGCTTGTGGGACAATATAGAGCCTGCTTTTGCCGATTGCTTTTTTTAGGTCCCTCACAGAATCTACATGAACTTTATCGATTTTGCGTCCTTTGCCTGCTCTTGCCAGATGGAAACCTGTCAAGTTTAAGCTTACATTTGGGTAGCTTTGGCAGACAAAGTTGTTAAATTCAGTCGGAGTCCAGTTTAGCTGAATTTTTGACTTTTGGGTTCCTGTCCCTGATGATTCCTGCACTGGTCTACCTATAAAATTAAAGTCCACATAAGAAACAAGTAACAAGTTTAAAAAGAAACATAGATCACTACCAAGTTAGGTTAATTAAAAAATATAATTTTCTGATAGCTCTGATATCTGTTTCAACTACACATTTACCTAGGCCTAGGTTTCCAAATCGATCAAGTGCTGATGTAGAGGGTAAAACCTCAATATCTGGGCCGGGTAGGAGAAAAAGGTGAATCTGCCAGACAGCATTTTCTTGCCTTCCCGGTGGTCCTGGGATACACACATAAACACAGAGCTAACCAATACCCAGAGGATTGATGTGAAGGTTACCCTGTCGATGATAACATAGCACACCCCTACTTATTGTGGGGGACGTAATGTGACGCCGGAAGAGGCGTCTAGTTGAAGAAAGTAGGTTGTCTTGACTGTTAATTGAAAGCTCTCGTCTGGCTCTTGAGATGCTACTGAAAACTCTGTCAAATACAGCTGACTGAGGCTCGTGTTCTGATGACATTGTTGGCACCAACAATCTTCAAAGAGGTGAATGCTGTAACAAAATGAGAGAAACATGACACTTATAATATGAAGACAAAATCCTTATTAAAATAACAATAAAAAAATTTAATTGAACTATGAACATAAAGACAGTGTAGTTCACTCTCATAAATACAGAGTATTTTAGGCCGTATACATGGTATAGTTGTTTTGTGTCCTAACACGATAAATCTAAATGTCATATTTTGTATGTTTATAGAAGAAGTTTGGACCGCATAACGTATCATTATATTGTTATTCTGAAATATGTAAAAATATACATTTAGTAAACGATGTCATGATGGCTCATTTCAGCAAAGCTTACATTAGAACCCTTGGTCCCTTGGAATTATTCCCTTGGTACTGTTATCATGATTATTAGTGTCAATAAACTGAATATGTTAATTGTTATTGCAGTAGTCTACGAACATGCATTCCATATTTGTAGACTACGACACAGACTAAACAAACCGTTAAGCGTATAGGAACGTTTATTTGCCGTTTCACTCATTACTAAATTACTAAATGTGCGCCTGTTATTATACTTTAGTGTGTCTGCTATGTAACGTACATCTTACCTGCACACTGTTCTTTGTTGTTGGGTCAGTCAGCGCGCGAAAAAGGCTGGCTCTTCTGAACAGGTGACTAATGTAAACGCCTCTGATTGGCCATTACATTCAGTAGCTCAAGATGGCAGTCTGTGATTGGTATTCTTGGCAGATCTAAGTTTTGTTCACATTTTATACTTTCATTGTAATCACGCTTCTTTATTTAAATTCCGACTATGGTTTCAAGTGATGTCCTTCAAATATAGATAATTGTCATGACTTTTAACTATCTCAGATCTTGCTCCGAAGCTAAATCTATAATTCATGAGGAGTAAATATATACAATCTTATAATAAACTGCACATTACCGTGCAAGACAAACAACTGAAAAATCATTGTCTGGACACATTTTTATAGTGATTAACTTACCAGAATCGATCGAAACAAGTCCGAGGCTACTTGTAAGCGTCCAGAGAAGTCCAGGAGGAATCACGTCAGGATTTGTGAAATAAAGGAAGGCGGGGCTTAGGAAACGTGTATTTGCATTCACGATTTAGATATCTTCAAAGTAATTTTGACTAGTTAAAATGTTACTTAGAGATATCTGTATTGAAATTCTTCCTGTCGCCAAGCTAAATGAAGATATATCCAAAGAAAGATGTTCCTAGTTACAAATCAGACTGAGATATTCATAATTAAATTGCAGATATCTTTAAATGAGATATCACTAGGAAGAATTTCAATTCAAGATATCTCTAATTTAGTTTTGTCGAGTCAAAAATCCAATTCAAGATATCTACAATTAAAATAAGACTAGTAATAAGTTGCTTTCAGATATCTGCAAATGTGGTTTTGGATATCTTTAAAAATGATTCATTAAAGATATCTTAAATATGATTATGACTAGTCAAAGACCAGTTACAGATATCTCTAATTATTGTTTCTACTGGTGGTAACTCAGTTAGAGATATCTCTAATTGAATTATCACTAGTAAAAATGAGTTCAAGATATCTCTAATTGGAATTATGCCTAGTACAAAATGAATTATAGATATCTTTAATTGCAGTTTCTACGAGTCAAAACACATTTGTAGATATCTGAAAATATTTTTCAATGGAAGTCAATGGAAGAATATGACTAGTCAAAACAGCATTGTAGATATCTCAAATGTATATTATGAATAGCCAGAATAACATTATAGATATCTTCATTGCCTGTTATGACTAGTAATAATCACATTGTAGATATACTAATTCCAATTGCGACGACTCAAAATTACAGAAGAGATATCTGAAATTGTAATTTTGACTAGTCAAAACTAAATTATGACTAGTACAGCCAGGTGTATTTTATGTCAAAATGGCTTGCCATAAAAGCCAAAAGCGCAACGGCTAATGCTATCACCTTAGCTTCATCGGAACACAGCAAGGAGACAACAGGCTAGTTTTTAAAATGGATGTCAATGGGTTTGTTAGCTGTTTCGCTTTCTCCAGTTGGATGTATTAAAGACCCTTCCATCTAACTAAAATAAGGGTTAACCCTCCTTATACCTAGTGCTAACGGCTAACAACAGTAGACAGCGTTTGTAACTTGTCAAGGAGAGAAAAGAACCGAATGAAGTATGCTTCTTACGTGATTATTAATTAATATTTGGATGCATTCATGTGGTAAAAGATGTCCAGCATGCATGTCTGGATAGCGCTGAGATTTTAATTGCAGTCATGTGACAAAGCGGACCAAACAATGTGTAATGTTCAATAAATACAAAGATCAGCAAACTGCTTGTTTTGTTGTAATTTATTTTGTATATATACAAAATATATAACTTTTTTTGAAGAAGATTACAAGTGAATCATAGTTTAACATTCATTAATGGCATTTATAAGTATGTTTCGTTATCCATACAGTATGTATTGTTAATGCAGGTTAAGTTGTGTCTTTAGGTAGTTACACACAAGGTGGGAGTATTGTATTATATTATAGTAAGAGATCAATGATGGTGATGTTCTGTTGTGTTCAGTGATGAGTCCAGTGCAATTAAATATTTACAAATGAATCAAATTGTTGCACCAGACATGATGCCTATACAGATGTTTATCTTAAATGTGTTCATTTGGAATAAAGGCAAACACTATTTAATCCACAGCACAAATCTCCAACATTACGATATTTTACTAATACCTCTGCATACCTTATGCTAAGTTTTTATTTTCATTCTTATAAAAGGACTTTTGTATGAAGCAGTTTGAATGACACAAAATGTAAGACCTTTATTATATAATTATTTGACAAAATGGCAGCTGACAACAGTTTCCAAGGAAGGATTGGTTAAAAACGCTTAAGGTGGGGCTTAGAAAAAGTGTATTTGCATGAATTCATTTTAGATATCTATGAAGTAATTTTGACTAGTTAGAATGTTAATTCCAGATATCTATATTGAAATTCTTCCTATCGCCAAGCGAAGATATATCCAAAGAAATATCTTCCTAGTTACAAATCAGACTGAGATATTCATAATTAAATTGCAGATATCTTTAAATGAGATATCACTAGGAAGAATTTCAATTCAAGATATCTCTAATTTAGTTTTGTCGAGTCGAAAATCCAATTCAAGATATCTACAATTAAAATAAGACTAGTAATAAGTTGCTTTCAGATATCTGCAAATGTGGTTTTGGATATCTTTAAAAATGATTCATTAAAGATATCTTAAATGTGATTATGTCTAGTCAAAGACCAGTTACAGATATCTCTAATTATGATTTCTACTGGTGGTAACTCAGTTAGAGATATCTCTAATTGAATTATCACTAGTAAAAATTAGTTCAAGATATCTCTAATTGGAATTATGCCTAGTACAAAATGAATTATAGATATCTTTAATTGCAGTTTCTACCAGTCAAAACACATTTGTAGATATCTGAAAATATTTTTCAATGGAAGTCAATGGAAGAATATGACTAGTCAAAACAGCATTGTAGATATCTCAAATGTATATTATGAATAGCCAGAATAACATTATAGATATCTTCATTGCCTGTTATGACTAGTAATAATCACATTGTAGATATACTAATTCCAATTGCGACGACTCAAAATTACAGAAGAGATATCTGGAATTGGAATTTTGACTAGTCAAAACTAAATTATGACTAGTACAGCTAGGCGTATTTTATGTCAAAATGGCTTGCCATACCCTGCATGCTGTTTCATCTTTACCCGCTACTGCTTGATATATCTTTGTGTTCTACCATTAAAGAGAGAATTGCAAATGTATCCGACTCGCCCTGAACATTCATTATAGGGCCATAATGTTTCATATCATTTCAAACCACCAGTTATTTAGGCTACTATTAAACCGTTACAAAATAGTCTATAGTATTTTGTGTCATATTCGATTTCAATGGAATCCTTTGAAAAAAAATTGCTGAAAGGGGATTTATTGGTTCTGTCAGGAAAATACACTTAGAGAACGAGAAGGGTCTGTCTGCAGACCAGATGCACTCTCAGGCCAGATGCACTGTCAGCGGCGCATGCGCACTCCAACACATGCAGTCTCAGCAGCGCATGCGCACTCCAACAAATGCACTGTTAGACACGTTTGTGAATCAAATGGACCTACAGGCCAATTGTAAGTATATTTATTCAATATTCAATGTATTTATTCTCATACAATATTAAGTCGAAGTGAAAGTGTTGTTTTAACTATATTCAATTCGAACAAGATTAAGTCGAAGTAAAAGTGTTATTGAATTATTTGACATGTAATCGAAAACGTTCTTTAACATTATCAGACGAATGTTGTAAGTATATTGATTTCATTCATACAGTATTAGATATATATTAAAACAATACTTTTACATCTAAGATGTTGTTTTCGAAAACTAACTTAATCCTTATAATGATACCAGATCTATCGCATCTATGATACTTGTGTAACGATACCTGTTCTTCATACAGTAATTTATTGAAGAACTAACGTTATCTAAATTAATTTTGTAGAGTTGCTTGAAAACTAAATATTCAGATGATTCGGATTATTTATATATTCAATAACCTTGTACATACAGTATAAGCTTGTACAGCCTTATATTTCTACACATCAATTATTATTTACGTATTTGTTTTTTGCATTTTTGACAGGGGCATTGCACATAGGTTAAAACCCGTAAAATGGACTGAAAGGTTGGCTATCTATCCATCCATATATCTGTCTGTCTATTCAAATCTATCTATCTAAATTGTATCCTATCGTCCATTTATCTATCCCATCCATCTCTTTAAGTCTTATGTATCTATCTTTCTATGAAATTTTGCTTATTCCCTCCTTTCATTATATTTAAGGGTTTTCCAGTACAATCATATGGCAACGACTGTGGTGTGTTTATGTTGATGGTAAGTAGGCCTACATTATGTTTGTAGTTAATATTATATTGTTTTGCCATAATACTGACGTCTCTTTCATTTATAGTCTGCATTGTACATTGTGCTGGATGCCCCATTTGACTACACAATTGTAAGTATTAGTACAGTTTTCAATAACTTTGAGACTTTTTTTTAGACAAAGGGCATTGACTTTTATGTTTTGAGCAGCAGAACATGGTAGAGCTGAGGAAATGGTGGTGCGTCATGTTAAGGGAGAACTTTGGACTGGACCGGTATGGAATTGTTTGTATTTTGAATATTTAAAGCTTTTATGAGAAAGGAATTATCTAACATTCAATCACTATTTTCCAGGCATGTAAAATTGTTTGCCCACTATACAGAGGAGTCCAAAGCCTTCCTGAGAGGTGATTAGCAGCCTGTATTTAGGTTGCAAAACGTTAGTTGGAATAAATCTCTCAGGTAAAAGCATAGACTAATCATAAGGTAAAGAATGGCATGTTGTCATGACTAACTTGGTAAACATGGGCTGTATTTTCTCCCCTTACAGGAAGAGCATTTTGACGGACAGGTAACTTCTCAGGTAACTCCTCAGGAAAAGTACCAGTAACCTTAAAAGGTAGTCCTAAAGGTAACTAAAATTAATATTTGCTTTTTAGGTAGATGAAACCAATCTTTTCATCTGAGAAGCAGGTGGTTCAGTCTCCACGAAAAGTAGGTTTTGTTAGAGAGGTTGTGGCCATTATTGTTCAGCATATTTTTATTTATCATCTTCTACATTGTTATGTCATGAACGTGTCATGACGGATCTTAAAACTGCCAGTCAGTGGTGCTTGGTGAACATTTACATTACATTTATTAATTTGGCAGACGCTTTTATCCAAAGCGACTTACAAGTAATTTTTTATTTTTTTACAGTGGCACATTACTGCAGAGCAATCAGGGGTTAGGTGCCTTGCTCAAGGGCACTTCAGTCATGACCTTCTGGCACTGAGATTTGAACCAGCAACCTTCTGATCACAACTGACTCTCTGGGAATCTTCTTGGCTCAGTTCATGGAGGATGATGAAGCTGCAGAGGCCTTGGAACAGTTCTTCAGTACACATTTTATAGAACATGATAGTGTACGCCTCTGATGTTTGTTTTTATGCAGGACATGCAAACATTTTTATAGAATGTGGTGGACAAAATGCATCTTAGAGTCTTTTGTCAAGTACAAAATTGAACAGGGTTGTCCATTTTTTGTTTTGTGTTATGATTTTATGCAACATATGCATTGAAAACTGATATGGAAGCCTCTATTTCGCAAAAAACAGATGTGAGCCATCCTGCTCTTTATATATATATATATATATATATAGTATGTCTACATAATAAAACTTTATCATTAAACCATTGATTAACAAGCACCTTTTTATTGTAGAATGAGTCATTTATGTATATATGTGTGTTTGTTTATAATTTTAGGCCGGAAGAATACGTGTACAAGAAAAGGTTTTATTTAGTAATGTATTTTCATTATTAGTGTAGATGTTCAGTAATGTATTTCAGCTATAATTATAATAAATACCTGGCCTTGACCTGAACCACCAGTATTCACGGTACTCTTAAAAAGCAGTAACCTTTACATTTTATTAATGAATCTTACAGTTCACCACATTAGAGCGTGCATGTGACGAGTGCGCATGTGCGGCTGAGCGTGCATGTGACGAGTGCGCATGTGCTGCTGAGCGTGCATGTGACGAGTGCGCATGCGCGGCTGAGCGTGCATGTGTCTGACAGTGCATCTTGTCTGCAGCCAGATGCTATTGGAGAGAACATGACCCAAAACTAGTTTGAGTGCATTATATCTTATATCCATTAGAGGGAGTTCAAATCTTACAGATTTTGCCATTGAAAAGCTTTTGTAACGAATGAAACTCCATTGGTTATATAAACCTGGTGATCCATGTTATCCCATGTAATGTTTTAAAGAGCATCTTGTATGCCTCAATGGAAGTGAGGAAATCTGGCATTTTGTACAATAGTCAGTGTATCAAATTTACTTTGGAAATCAAATATTCATTTTGTATCCAGTTTTTTTCTTTTAAAAAGAAATTATATTTGAAATCAAAGGCGTTAATGGGAATGTAGGCTTTTAACCCCCCACTGTACCAACTGTATCCCGTACTGTCACACTGTAACTTCCAAAAATAGATCATGTCACATCCCCCGTCCTCTGTGATTTTGTCCACATAAAGATTAGGTTCTAAACTAGGGGGATTCTGTGTTATTTGTAACATCCATCTAGACTCTACAAACATCAGAGATTGTTCACCTTTTCCGCGGTGGCTTTGTGTTAAAGTGGGCGCGTCTTTATTTAACTAGGAACAAACATTGATGCTCAGCATTGAGTCTGTGCTGAATATAGACCTGCATAGCCACTGGCCCTTAATGCATGATTAGGACCAACTTCCTTTTATTCAAATCCTTGTCCTGATTCAACAATGGGGTTTAACAACTGTCTGACTTTGTCATTCAAAAATACCTCAAGATTTTTCTGGTTCGTGGACAGAAATAATAAACATAAATTGTAAACGTTAAAAAAAGAAAACTAAACTGCCAAATTCCAAAGCTTCGCTTGTACTGGTGAAACCACAAAAACTGGTTCTTAACCCGTTAAAAACTGCAGCCTGACTTCATGTATATACAGCATGGCTAGCCGGCACAGATATTCTGTGATGGGGATTTCCACCACCCATCGTCTTTCCTGTTGCTTTGCCCAAAAACCCAGATCTCCTCTTTCCGCAGACCAAAGCCACAGACTTTTCCTAATCATTAGTATTTTCACTACAGACTGCAGAACTGACCAAACTCTATTTCATCATTAATAAACATTACCACAAATCCTTGACTTTTCCACCGCAAAAGACGCAACTGTAACTTGTGTACTATTGGTATTTAGTCGTTCTCAATGCAGGAATTAGATTTTTGGACTATTTGAGAAGAGTTGTGCTCTTACTTTCCAAGTTGCATTTAGGAGAGACCTAAGTTACAGTAAAAACAAAATTTATTCAGACACCAACATTTCATACATTATCATAGTGCATTCCCAATAGTTTAGAAAATGAAATTAGATATGACAAGAACTCAGTTAAACTGTGTCAGAACAAATTTTTCTTGATAATTTCAGAAATTCAAATCTTTGATACAAAGTAATAAATTAGGTTGAATATAAGTATACAATTAGATTAAGGGCAACCAATTTACAGAGCAATGCTTAATTGTGTTCAGTATGTGGTGTAAAACGGCCACAATTAGGCCTAAAGTGAAAAAAAGCAAGACATGGTCAGGTCAAACTGTCTAAATAATTTTGGTATAAAGGGTTATCAGTTTCACTGGTAGACAACTTTATGCAGAATTTTTGGGAATAATATATCCCATAGATGAACTATAGCGTCCAGTACCCATTAGTACAAATATCGACAATTATATCTGATGTCTGAATACTTTTTGGTTTAACTGTGTCATGATTCTCGTGGTGAGACACGGAGAGAGGACCCAGGTGCAGACAGCGGGTAAGGGGTTAACATATTTTAATAATAAATAATAAAACATAGACCCACGTGGGGGTAACAGAACAAAACAGGGATACAATAACATGACTAAAACTAACTACACTTAAACAAGACTTAAATTAACTTTTGACATGAACTACAAATAACTAAACTGACAAGACATGAACTCACCAACCAAATCACAATGAACCAGCACAAGACAGAAGACACAAGGGCATTAAGTAAGGGAGCAAATCAAGAGGGAAACAGGTGTAGGGCATTAATCAATAACGAGGGTAACGAGAGGATGGGAACAAAGACGAGACCAGAGAGAGTGTCTGTAAGACCATAATAATTGCCTCTCTCCACATTAAACATGAGGTTCTGTCATGATCCTGCCACTACACTAAGAGAAACATGACATGATGCAGCAGAATCATGACAAACTGTATATCTATAGGGAGCAGTCATAGGCCAACGTTCGTAAACACCCACCTCGCAATGCTCTAAAAACCACCAGCAGGAGGAACATGTTAAAAATTTGGCAACATATTAATAACTCCCCTGAACACCTTAGCCCTATAGCAACTGCACACAACAAGCGTATGCATGCGCAAAAATGTACTTCATGAGTCTTATCAGATAATTGCATTTGTGTACGTGTAAAATACATTTCTGTCTAAAAATCTATAACTCTGTAATATGCAACAATGAATAGTCAATTTGTTGCAGGCTCCAACAAACAAGCATGTGATAAGCATTGCGTTGAGACTGTGAGAAAGCTGTACTAAAGAGAAAACACTGTTTCTCCCTGAGCTGTGGAAAGTCCCCATCAGACGCTGGTGCTCTCAGAGTGCAGGGTAAGAGAGGTTCTGCAAAGACAGGAGATAAACTCTAAAGTAGGGGTGTAAACCACAAAGCCCAAATGAGTAGGCATGGTCGCTTCAAAAAATGGCACTGCCTGACTAATCTAATTTTGTATTCTTTTTTCTTTTGCAGAGGATTTTCATCTTTTTTCCCTGTTAAAAGAATGGGTAATTTTGTGCATTGTGAAAAAAGGTGGATAGTCTCCAAACTCTTTGAGCATTTAATACATAAATATGGTGTGATTTGCTGCATATATGGATAAAAATATATATGTGCCCAAGAGTCCCTCCCAGTAAATTTCGGCCATTTCCACCACAGTTTTACAAATATATCATTGTTGTTGTCATATCATCTTAATGGTGAATATGAACAAAATTTTTTAGGGATTTATTTACTCACCCTGCTGTTTATATTAAAGGCACTGTTGGTTTTGTAAAGACTTGATGCATACTTCAGAATCCTAAGTCTTTAAGACCATTTTGATCCACAAGGACTGTGTAAATGGGTCACATCACAGTGGGGAAAATGGGATGTCAGCGGTTTTGTCTTGGGGGATATGCTTTCTCTGCTTTGAGATAGAGATGAATAATGGTGGAAGTTTTTCATTGTAAAGAATTCTCTACTAGTACTGGTGACTTCAGTAATTTGAAAGGAAAATTCTGGGATGTTCTTTTTCACTATATTCTCTACCTTTTCTTTTTCTGTCTAACCTTTTGCTTTTATCAGGGCAAATACTGACACGACCCGCCATTGCACAGCATGCGACAGTACCAAGACAGGAAGACTTTGTAATCGCTTTGATGTTTAAAATTACATTTATACTCAGACAAGTTTATGCAAATTTGAGGTATGATTTAATCTTTATGTGTGTTTCATACCCACAACCTTTGTTCTGCTAGTGCAAGTGAACAGAGTCAACTACATTTTATTAAAATCGACTGAAGTAATCTCTTATCTGTGGATTTAATGAAATGTTAATATAAAGAAAGAACTCCCCTCATCTATTCTGTGGTACATGCAACTACAGAAGATGAATAAGGGCCCTTAGGACAGCATGGTTCCGCTTACCTATTGTTAGATGTTTCACAAAAAAGAGTCTTGTTTCGTGTATTAGGGGAAAATATGTTCCCACATCAGACTCTTGGTGGTAAAAGCTCCTAGAAGAAAACCAAAAGCCCCATTCCCATAGCTCAGATATGTGTAATTTTTACACCTTCCAAAGTATGCTTACCACCTGATTTAATATGAAGGTAAATCAGTAGCGAAATTTGAGAGCATGTGGATTCTAATTTGTGAAAAAATTTGTCAAATCTGAATCTAGGAAAACAGGTACAAATACTGACTTTACAAGGACAAATTCAAATCTATGCTCAAGTTTTGCTACTGATTTAACTTGATAATTTAATGTCAATTGTGTTGATCCTCTATGCAAAAACCATTTGATATATTAACTTGTTGTTGGCGTGAATGTGTAGCAGATGTTGCTACCAGAAGAAGTGTTTGCCAGTTTAAGGTTTGGTTCTGTGATGTTAGACTCTTTCATAAATGTGAATAGATGAGCGTGCAAGGGAATTCCCCTGAGTGGCTGAACAATTGCAGATTTGTAAATCCCCACTCCATGTCCTTTGTTCATCTCATCCTTTAGACAGTAGCACAAAATCCTCAATTGCCCTGGCAAGCAGCTGGCAGCTAATCCAAAACCAGCTATGCTGTTTCATCAGTGCTGGTTTATATTATAATAGAGAAAAGACCATTGATCACAATGTTGTGTACATAGCCTATGTGTTTTCACTTCATCTCTCTGCAGATTTTCATGCATTCTGGGATGTGCTTGTCACGCACCTGGGCCAGACATGAAAGGGAAAGTTCAGGGGATTTTATACAAGAGGAACTATGACTATTAAGGGAAGCAAATGAAATTAACAAATAAAAAGTACTCAGTTTTTTAGTGCATGTACAGGTTATTTACACCATACTGTTGAGTATGCTTATTTTCAGCAAAAAACTAATAATTTATGTTTTAAATGTGTTCTTTAAGTTTGGAATAGCACATGGAAATGTTATTTAAAAGCGTCTCTGCTGTTTCTTTTTCTAATGTTAAAAACATTTTTAAAAGTTTATTAGAAAACTTTGGTAGAACAATAGTACGAACCCAAACAGACAGGAAACCCTCTATTCAATTCCACTTTTCCCTTCCATAGCTCTATGAGTAAAGCAAACATACGTGATTATATGCCTATTTTTGGCATGTTGACTTTGGTCCATGTATAGTCCACAAAATTCCAGCAAGCACAGCTTCATTAATGACTTCATGTTGAGTGTGTAAGGGGAATTTTGGAACATCCATGATTCACCATGGGTGCCTCAACTAAGCACTGGATTTCAAAAAAATAAATGTCAACACATTCACTTAAACATTTCTCAAATAAAGGCGTTCACATTGCAGTATTGTGTGAAAAGTTACTTCATACTTGACTCCACCAAAGCATAACAGCATTTGTCATATTAAGTAAAAGCCTAAGATCACATAACATAGCAATGATAGTTGAATTATTTTGCTGTCATGGTAAAAACAAATCCCTTGAGAATCGAAGAAGAGTTTCAGTTTACAAGCTAATGTAAGATATAAATGTCCTAATATTGATGTTAAAAACTGCACTACCTCCAGGCATAATCTCAAATGTTGTTAGAGCTAATTGGTCAGTGTTTAGGCACTTAATAGCGCCGGACAAAATATTGACTGTCACATTGTAACATGCACTTTAAAAGTGCATTTTTAAAGGAACTATTTGTTGTTGTTTTACTGCTGGATTCGACTACTGTCTTGAATACTGATGCCACTCTCATCACTATGCATGATGTAGATCATGGCCTTCAAAAAAAGGGCTGGATCTTAAGTAAGCAGCCACTAAAAATAAAAACACTCTTAGGCCACTGATATGTCTCAGGTGTTTAGATTAGATTCAACTTTATTGGCATTACACATATGCAAGTACAGTGTAACGAAATGTAGTGTAACAGTTCATTTTTGTGTAGATAACTTAATTAATAACAAAATAAAAAACTGTTTTTGTGTCTAAACATTGGTGTACAGACTCCTTATAAAATGTCAGTAGTATTTTTGTATTAAATGATGACTTCGTTAACAGTTTTTTCAGACTTTAGTGGGAAGTGGTGACAGGGACTTTTCCTCAGTTATAAGACATTTTTTTAATTAAACAAGACAATTTTTTTCTGTCTAGTTTTTTCCATGAATAGTTCATGCATTGGACACTGTTAGGGCTTTTTTGGTATTTAAACATATACAGACTCCCACCAGTCCAGCACAAAACTGTATATGTGGTGGCAGTAAGCACTTATAAAGTGGTACTTGTGGAAATGCTTTGCTAAAACAGGAAACAGCACTGACATACTCCCACAGTTAAACTCTCTGAAGATGATTTGGGTCAAGGGGATTTTAGTGTGATAGGTATGGTGTAAAAGAAATGGCTCTGTTTCTCACCAATTCTGACACTACAGCTTGAGTTTTTTTCCTTCTTTTGCCTCTTTTCTGATTGTAATCAAAAGTTGTTAAAACTGGTTTGTAGTGTGACCGATGTAGTATGCAGTTTCTTTTCGGGAACCTGACCAATCCACATTGTATTGTTTGCGTTGCAATAATGTATTTCACCAAATTAATAGTTTTATTGAAATGCAATAGTGGAAGTAATGCAATTATCACAACACTGTTTTGTGTTTAGCTAAATGAATCAAATATTAAGTGTCTTAAGATGTTTAGGAGGAGTTGGGTAATTTCTAAGTCAACCGCATAGTGTTATGTAAGGATAATTTAGTTTAGAGCCTCCTAATTCTACTAATGCCAAAAATGTGACCACTTTTCCTAAATGCACTGGAACACATAAGTGAAATAATTTGCAGAACATGCATTGAAACATTCAATAATTTATAACAAAATAATTTAAACACATAGATTCAAATAATATTTCTAGAAAAAATAAACAACCTCAAACTAGAAAACAACTGTGCAAACATTTTTTGCTATATCCCAATACCTAAAAGCAATGTGATTTCTCTCCATAATGCTCCTAAGAATCAAAATCTCAAGTAAGTGAGGAGATAAGTTTGAACAATTTTCTTTGAAAGAGAGCATTCTTAAAGATTTGATAAAGAACATCCACAGCAGTTAACCTACATTCGAGAAATGCTGCATATTCAAATATACTCTTTGTATGCATGACAAACCAATCTGCTAAAAATTTGCACAGTTTTGGTAAGTTCGTGGTTGTTATCTAGCCATTTTCATAGAAATGCTGGTAAATTACTAACGTCATTCTGGTAATATGGAAGATGCACAAATGTGCTGTTCACACAAGCATTGGTGTTCTGTCAATTTACTGGTAAGACAGCGTTCACACAGCTGTCTCAAAATATCAGTAATATGATATAATCAACCAGAATTTTCCTTAAATAGCTCCAATAGAGTCAATGCATGGACTGCTGCCTTATTTCAGGTTAAATCACAGGGTGCTAAAACACTTCCGGCTGGTATTCACCCATAGTGAATGTGCTTTAACAGCGCTCGTTTTTTGAGAAATTAACAAGTAATATAGATAAGTAGTTAAATACATTGCATTGTTACAATATTATATATTAAACTTGTCACGGGTGCTATAATACAAAACTTTAGAATAATCATGACTTCCAGCTTTTAAATACAGACATGACTGTGATTCCTCCAGACATGGCTGTACCCCTTTTAATGATGCATCACTGAGATTTAATCATGTTCCGAGCAAGGATTTACTTTATTACAAGTGAAGATTTCAACATTAACTGGTACATAATGTCATCATCACTTTAAGAGTGCAGATGTTATCGAGCCACAGCACGTCAGCTATTGAGGAACAAATGGTCTATTGGTGAAACCAATAAATGTGAAATGTGTCCCAGATGTCCCTGTTCTGCTCATGTTATCCCTCTTAACCAGTTTTCATATTTCTTGTGGTTAACAGTATGACTTTGGGCCCATTTTAAAAAGGAGGTTTAGTGAAAACTCTGACTATATTCACCCTGAAATGAGATAAACTCTGGGCTTTCAGAATGCAAGGGTTTGTCAAACATCAGGAAGCAGGGTAACTCAAGCCCATTTCTTAAAGAGAGGTAAATTGTACTCAGAATCAGTAAGTATAATTTACGCTGGTCGGGAGCGGGTTTTCTTTAGTAAACCCAGAATTTCTATCCATTGCCTCCCCCTTTCCAAAGTGCAAGTGGTGTACATCATTCATTCATTAATACAGTCATTGGCACAGATTTGATCACACAGAGACAAACTCCTGCTAGTGAAGAAAGTGTAAGGATCTGTCTGCAATGACTCTCCCAACCACCAGGTGGCGCTGCATGACTTCTACCCTACAACGACTCTCCCAACCACTAGGTTGAACCAACCACGAACTATAAGTGAGGCTCATTAGTTATAATTTGCATCACCTGATGTTTGTCTATTTAAGTTTGGCCAGTGCTTTATTTCTCGTTCAGTCTTGAGCCTACCCATTGTATGGCGTACCTGAGTTCTTACATTTGATACCTATGTTTTAGTTGCTCTGGTCAACAGTGGTCTAGAGGTAGTTAGGTTGTGCTCTCAGCAGGAAGACCCGGGTTCTAGAACCACTTCAGACCCTTCTGAGCACTTAACTCATCACAGCAAGACTGAACCATGAACGTTTCCCCACAGAGAACAGCAGAGTGGCATATATGACAACTCTTCTCACAGGAAAGGCGTTGGAATGGGCTACATCCCTCTGGGAGAAGGAGTCTCCTCTTGTCTTCAACAGCAAGCTCTTTATGGACGAGATGAAGAAGGTGTTTATTCACCCTGTTCGTGGAAGAGACATTGATCATTGTTTGCTTCAACTCACTCAAGGAGCATGTAGTGTGGCAGAGTTTGCCATAGAGTTCCGCACCCTAGCTGCAGAGAGTCAGTGGGAGTCACAAGCTCTAAAGGCAGTTTTTTATCAAGCCCTACTACCTGAACTAAAGGATGAACTGTCCTATAGAGAGCCAGCTCCGGACCTGGACTCCCTAATCGACACCGCTTTTAGACTGGACAATCGTATCCGAGCTCGCCAAGCCGAGCGCTGTCGTGAGACCTGGCTACCCCGGAGCTATACACCAACAGCCCAATCATCTATGGGTAATGCTGAGGAGCCAATGCAGCTGGGCTGGACCCGATTGTCACAAGATGACAGGGACAGACAGATGAGGGAGAGGTGTTGCTTATACTGTGGGGAGGCAGGACACTTCCGAATCAGTTGCCCGCAGCTGGTGGGAAAAGGCAACTCTCGCCCGAGGAGAGGGGGCCTGGGACGAGAGTAATTACTTACCCCCAACCAGCAGCCTCCGGTTTTTTGATTTTCGTTACACTTTCTTGGAAGGAGGAGGTGCACGAGTTAAGGGCCTTTATAGACTCTGGGGCCGCTGAAAATTTTATGGATCGTAACTTGGCCATGAGGTTAAGAATTCAACCCATCAGCCTCCATGACCCACTATCTGTCACCGCATTGGATGGTAGACCCCTCGGCTCTGGTCAGGTAAGCCAGTGTACCTCACTTCTATGTTTGCAAGTGGACTCCCACAGAGAAGAGATACAGTTTTTCATAATTAACTCTCCTGAATTCCCTTTGATACTTGGTTACCCCTGGCTAGTTCACCACAATCCCCAGATCAATTGGTCCTCCAACCAGATAAGGGGGTGGGGTCCCAATTGTGATATATCTGGCTTGTCTCTTTGTCACCCTCTCGAGTCACAGAGGAATTTCCAAGGTCCGCCTGCGCCACCAGTCCGACCCATGGAGGTGTTGGCGGTCTCCGGGTTAAAACAAGTGGATCCCCGTGCTCCTGGAGCATCTCCAGATGTATCCGCCATACCCATGGAGTATACCAACCTGTCTGAAGTTTTCAGCAAGGTACGTGCGGCCGGTCTTCCGGCAGGTTCTGTCTCAACTCTTAAGAAACAACCTCTTCGTGAAGCTGGAGAAGAGTGAGTTTCATGTACCCACTGTCTCCTTCCTTGGTTTTATAATCTCAGAGGGCAACATTCAGATGGATCCTGGAAAAACTCACGCAGTCCTGAACTGGCCACAACCCTGCTCTGTGAAGGAGGTACAACGCTTTCTCTGGTTTTCTAACTTCTACAGAAGGTTTATTAGGGATTTCAGCATTGCAGAACCTCTCACAGCCCTTACCAAGGGCACACAGAAACCGTTCAAGTGGCCTGACAAGGCAGATAAGGCATTTAGCCTGCTCAAGCAACGCTTTACCTCAGCACCCATTTTAACCCTCCCTGATCCCGAGTTATCCTCGTAGTAGAGGTGGATGCATCAGACGCTGGTGTTGGGGCGGTTTTGT
This sequence comes from Barbatula barbatula, assembly GCF_947034865.1. Lineage (NCBI taxonomy): Eukaryota > Metazoa > Chordata > Actinopteri > Cypriniformes > Nemacheilidae > Barbatula > Barbatula barbatula. The sequence goes on along the minus strand of NC_136778.1, from coordinate 16,720,092 downwards.
CCCAAACTTCCAAGAAAGATAACAAGCTTCACCCGTGTGCCTTTTCACGTCAACTCACACCAGCTGAGAGAAATTATGACATAGGTAACCGAGAACTGTTGGCAATAAAACTGGCACTTGAGGAGTGGAGACAGTGGCTGGAGGGGGCCAAGCATCCATTTGTCATATGGACAGACCACAAGAACCTTACCTACATCCAGGAGGCTAAGAGGTTGAATCCTTGCCAGGCCCGGTGGGCTTTGTTTTTTAATCGTTTCGAGTTTCTTCTCTCGTATAGACCAGGTTCCAAGAATTCAAAGCCAGATGCCCTTTCGAGACAATTCAACAGGCTGAAGGGAGAGGACAGAGCTGAGCCCATTATCCCCAGTACAAATATGGTGGCAGGAGTCCAGTGGAGTATTAAGTTGGCAGTGAAAAAGGCCCAACAACGGCAGCCTGACCCAGGTAATGGACCCCCAGGCCGTCTCTTTGTTCCGAAGGTTGTCCGATCTGATGTTTTGCAGTGGCAGGGCATGCAATCGGATGTTAGAAACTTTGTGGCAGCCTGCTCTGTTTGTGCTCAGAATAAGGATCGTAAGGCCCACCCTTATGGCCTACTTCATCCATTACCCATCCCTAAACGCCCTTGGTCTCACATTTCGTTGGATTTTGTTACTGGACTTCCCAAATCACAAGGTAACACAGTCATTCTGGTGGTGGTTGACAGATTTTCAAAGGCTTGTCATCTAATACCTCTGCCCAAGATCCCTACAGCCTCCCAAACGGCAGACCTCATGATGCAGCATGTTTTCAGAATCCACGGGTTCCCTCAGGATATGGTCTCTGATCGGGGACCGCAATTCACATCTCGGTTTTGGAGAGCTTTTGGTCATCTCATTGGGGCATCCATCAGTCTATCCTTTGGGCTCCACCCCCAGTCCTACGGTCAGACAGAACGGGTCAACCAGGAGATCGAGAAGACCCTCAGGTGCTTGGCCTCCAACAATCACAGCACCTGGAGCTCCCGTCTGATTTGGGCTGAGTTTGCACACAACACATTATACAGTTCATCCTTGGGCATGTCTCCTTTCGAGTGTCAATTTGGCTTTCCTCCCCAGTTGTTTCCTGAGCAGGATCTACAGTCCTATGTACCAGCCGCAAGCCTACTAGTCAAGAGGTGCCATCAGGCCTGGAAGAGAGCACGTACATCCCTAGTATCAGCATCTCAACGGCAGCAGAAACAGGCCAATAGGCACCGTAGACTTGGGCCATCACTACGCCAGGGCCAGAGGGTGTGGTTGTCAACCAAGGACCTTCCACTCCACCAAGAATCTCGGAAACTGGCTCCTCGGTTCATTGGGCCCTTCAAGATCCTTAAGAAGATCAACCCTGTATCCTATCGGCTACTTCTACCAAGGTCCATGCGCATTCACCCCACTTTCCACAGTTCACGTTTAAAGCCTTTTGTCTGCTCTTCTTCATCCACAGCAAAGAAACCCCCCCTACCCCAGCTCATTGGTGGGAAACCAGCATACTCCGTCCGTCGACTGCTTGATGTACGCCGAGTCCGGGGCAAGGTCCAATACCTAGTGGACTGGGAGGGTTATGGCCCAGAGGAGCGGTGCTGGGTTCCAGCAGGAGACATTCTCGATCCGAACCTTATAAGAGACTTCCACCGTTCTAGGCCCCAGCCATGATCGAGGGAACGCCAGGAGGCGTCCCTGAGAGAGGGCCTCCTGTAAGGATCTGTCTGCAATGACTCTCCCAACCACCAGGTGGTGCTGCATGACTTCTACCCTATAACCACTAGGTTGCACCAACCACGATCTATAAGCGAGGCTCATTAGTTATAATTTGCATCACCTGATGTTTGCCTATTTAAGTTTGGCCAGTGCTTTATTTCTCGTTCAGTCTTGAGCCTACCCATTGTATGGAGTACCTGAGTTCTTGCATTTGATACCTTTGTTTTAGTTGCTCTGTGATTTTGCCTTTTGTTTGCAATGCCAAGTACAAGTGGTTCTTTCTTCCTCTGCACGTGGGTCAACAGTCGTCTGGAGGTAGTTAGGTTGTGCTCTCAACAGGAAGACCCGGGTTCTAGAACCACTTCAGACATCACAGAAAGAGGCTGCATTAATTCATAGGTATGCACTTTGATTTCAGGTGATTAATTTAGGACCCAAGTGGAATTTTCTCTTTTTCCTGTGCATTTTTATTAAACTACTATTTTGCTTTACAGTGAATTAGATACATTTAAACGCATTACATAAATAACATCAGCAATTGTGCATGTATTGCATCAGAGCATAGTTTCATATGGATGATGAGAAATTAATTAATAAAAAGTGTGTAAATAAAGTGCATAAATAGAAAATTTAGAAATACAGGAGTAAATGCAGAAATGAAGAGTCCAAGCTAATTTTCAAATAGACGCTATTTTTATACGATACTTGAAATTAAAACAGATCCATTCTCGCCTGAACAACTCTTAAAACTAAATTTCCTGACCAAATAACAGTATTATGGGCATTTTGCTGCGCAACGTGCGATACAGTGTGGGTGTAGTCTAGATGCACTAAATTTGTCTTAATTAGTTCAAACCATTCGGAATGTTGCTGGTATTTGAAAGTAACCCTTAATTTAATGTTTTAAAATATATTTATGCTAATTTAAAATAATGTCTTTCTAACTAAACCCGAACAAAAATATTGGTTTGACTTCTATTTTTGCCCTTCCGACATTGGATTTATTGCTGTTTTTATAGTGAAATACAATAGTGTTAAAAATGAATTGTTTAAATAAAGTGAACAGTATTTCAGTGCACGCTTTTACCGGTAATCCTTATTCACACAGTGCCTCATATGGTAATTGCCGGTAATCTTCTATTACTGGTAAATTGGGAGTACTGTTTGTTCACACATATTAACTTAACAGTTAACTCTAGCAAAAGACTATGTGTGGAAAGGTCGTTTTGAATGAGACTAGCTATAATTGATCAAACATTAATTCTCTTTCATTTTTAGGAAATTAACACTTTCAAATTATTTATATAGGGGAGACCGGGTATGGTTGTAACACTTTTTTCTTCAGCACCTAAAACTACCTTTTTGTTTAGGCTACACATCTGAAACTTTTAGGCAAAGTACCCACAGTTGTCTACTACAAATGACAACACTTTAAATTTATTCAACTACATCACAGACTTTGTGAGATGATGACAAATACAAGGGGTAGTTTGTAACACATACTGGGGTAAATTGTAACAGGTAGACAAAATGCACAAAAACTAAGGGTACTCCAGGTGATATGCCAAAACAACAGTTTTATTTTAAATGAATGGCTGCAACAATAAAATATCGGGAGTGCATGAGCATATTGTGTGTTTTTGTGCATGTACATTAGAGAGAGAGAGTGAGAGAGAGAAAGAGAAAATTAACAAACATATTTACCCCCACTCCACAAAATGAACAAATGAAATGCATTCTTTTTCAGTCACAATAGTGACAAAAACAAACGAATTAAATGCATACTTAAGCCACAATGGTGACAAGAACAAACTAATTAAAAGCATTGTTAATCAGAGTCACAATGGTGACAAATGAAATTGGTCAGGCCTGGAGTGCATGCCTGGTGGGCCCAAAAGCTACATAAAACACACTTGACCCACACTTCTTTGGATTTTGAATTTCTGAATGGTTCCATGCAGACGACACAGAAATCTTCCTCTTCTGAAGAGGAGTAGTCAGCCTTCACCCTTTTCGCGGCAGGTTTTTTTACCTATTGTTTTTTCTTTTCTCACTCCCCAAGATTTTTTTTCTGATGTTTTTCCCTTTTTCGACGCTCCTCCTCTTCCAATGCCAGCATCACTGGTGTATCAGTGAGGATTTCCGAGCGACTCTTCTTCCTATCCCTACCAGTCTCTTTCCTTGGGCCTGCTTTTGGAAATGGCCTAATGAGTGATGGACTGGTGCTCGGCATCTCATCAGAGTGCAGGTGGACAGCATGAGTGGGTGGGATTTTGACACTGCCCTAACAGACTTTCCTGTCCTAACCTCCTCTGCTGCTCTTTTTAAAAGACTGGCATCGACTCCACGATCTTTTTTTTCAGCCAAGTTCTAGGCATTCTGTAGAATTATTAAAATCTCAAAAAAATTCTTAGTTGTATGAAAGGGGATGGTTGTAACACTTTCAAAACACATGTTACAACCTACCCCGCCACTGTCACCCATTGTTTAGCTAGCTGTATTAGCATGGTGCTTTGAAATTGGCAGGAGGTTGATACACCATTCTTCACTAGAGAAACTACAGTTTGACCTGATATAACTCATACAACATTATCTACAACAGTAGGAGTACTAAAAAATATATTATCTTTTTTTTTTACTTTCTTACCTCAGAATTAGATTTTCTGCTGTAGCTTCTGGAAAGATAGCAGCACAGACTGATAAATCTCCCTATGGGATCATAAAGGAAGCCTTATTAAACTGAAATGGTCACATGACACCTATCGTATCCCTGATTCGTAGAATTGGTATTGTTACAACTCTCCCCGTGTTACAACTATACCCGGTCTCCCCTAATTTATAAACTTTGGACTACCGTTGTACACTAATTACATGTTTTTTTTCTAAAAGTTTTTTTCGTTTTGCTTTGCAGTTTTCAGGTAGCTCAGTGGGAAGAGCGTGGTGCTAACTACAACAAGGTTGGGGTTCGAACCCAGAGGAAAGTACATACATGGCAATAAATGTGTAGGAAAATGCTATTTAAGTCGCTTTGGATAAGAGCGTCTGCCAAATGCCTAAATGTAATCCCACATATTCTCTCAGTGTTTTGTTGACCCGGAAAGACAGTGGCCGTCCCGAACACAGTTTCCGGATCATTCTGCATTTTGCTGTTTAGTCCATCTTGTAACTGTTTTCTGTTTATACGGTTATATTATTTCTTATAAACATGTCCCGGGGTTCTAGCGCGGGTTTTGACCGTCACATTACAATTTTTTCTCCGGAGGGAAGACTTTATCAAGTAGGTGAGTAATTACGAAACAGTTTATAAGTGCAAAGTCATGTCGCCTTCAGTGCAGCTTGCATCCACTCTCTTACGTCAGTCATTTTTGGCCGCTCATGTTATCATTCATCTCACCTATGAATATATTAGCAAAATAGTTTCATGTGTTTTGTTCTCGATTTCATGAATATTAAAGCATTTCGTAGTTTGCTAACTTATATAGCCCGTTAGCAGTAGCTAATGTGAACGATGGAGTTCCGCCGGCTGGTTAGGCTATAAAGTAACGTATGTGTGTCTGGGATTCTAACGTTAATAAATTGAGTAACGCTGATTTGCAAATGCTTACTTACTGGGGTATGTAAACATTTAACTTAAAAAGTGTATTTCAAATGACCTAATGCAACAGTACAATCACAACAGTATTTTATTTCCCTCACTAAATAACCATGGTAACCACAATTTCCACCAAAATGCTACAGTTGCTATAATGACAACCCCAAATATTATAAAAAGCTTTATGCTCTGTAATTGATGATAAGAATGTGTTCAACCATATAAATAGTAAGTAAAGTGGATACATAAAAGTTTATAGAGGTTTTGTAGATCTCTGTGATATAACTTGTATGTATCTGAATGTTACTTCAACTGTTTGTTGAAGTTGTGGTGGGGTTTCGGTGTGTTTTGTCATTTGAGAACAGAGGATTTCACCAAACGGTTTCAAATATATTAAATAACATTTTGGACTCATTCATACAGAATATGCATTCAAGGCCATAAATCAAGGTGGTCTGACATCAGTCGCTGTTCGGGGGAAGGACTGTGCAGTAGTCGTCACACAGAAAAAAGTCCCAGTAAGTTTGTCTTATGTATTATTTATATGGGTGTCATTGAAAAGTTCAGTTTCAATGGTACAAGTGAACTGAGATGCCTTTCTTGTTCAGGATAAGCTTCTAGATGCATCCACGGTTACTCATTTATTCAGAATCACAGAGAGCATCGGCTGCGTCATGTCAGGAATGACAGGTACAGAACTGAATTTCCCATTATTTGTAAGCATCACATCCACAGTTCTCTTACAAGAACGCTGATACGATGTCTGTATTAAGCATGCTATTACAGTTGATGTGTATCTTGTGTTTTGCATTCAGCTGACAGCAGGTCTCAAGTGCAACGAGCTCGCTATGAGGCAGCAAACTGGAAGTACAAGTATGGTTATGAGATTCCAGTAGACATGCTTTGTAAAAGGATCGCTGACATCTCTCAGGTTTACACACAAAATGCTGAGATGAGGCCTCTCGGCTGCTGTAAGGACACTGTTTATACACCTTATTACCATATTTTGACTGGTCAGTAAATGTTTCAAAAGTGTAGCCATAAGTGTTAATACATAGTGTGTGTGTGTGTGTGCTTGGATTTAACTTAAGTTTTTGGTGTAATTTAGTGTTTATGGGCTGTCTGGCCCCTTTCTGTACTCACTTTTCCATGTCATGCCATACTTTTGCCTGAAGTTGTAAATAAACTAGGAAAGAGTTATAAATATGTTTGTTGTAGTCAACATCATGACACACATAAGCAATAACTTATAGGTCTATTCTTTTATACTGTTGTCTGAGGTCTACTTATGATGTTTACGTGGTTTATACATTCAAAAACATAAAATAAATAAGTAAAAGGCTACAGACATTTCTGTGTGTCTTGTTGACAAGCTACGTGCTTAGTTGGAACCTTCTGTTAACTTTGTTAGACACGTAGGTTACACATAATCAGGACATATAAAGCGATCTATAACAATAGTGACGTATCGTTTACTCGCATAAGATTCCGGTCGGATTCAATATTGACGGCACTGCATTGCTTTTTAATCTCAGTCTCTCTGCAAATCCAGCATAGACATGAGCCTTGTTCAGCGCCGCCGCTCCCACCACGCGAATCACGCGCTGTGCGTAGGGCACCAAGTGCTGAGGGGGCACCAAAAATGTGACAGCAGGAGTCAGGATCAGAGAAAAGAAAGAAGAAGAAACTGCGAGATGATGCCCGTGCATGATCAAATTAAATTCGGGAAATGTGCATGAAGTGCTGCTAATGATTGTAATGCCAACAGATCCCAGCCCAACAGAGACGCTTTAGCCTCCTCGTTAGAGCGCCTGTCTCACATTCGGACCGACGTTGGTTTGAAGCCCGTGCAGAGCGGGGCGAACAACTTTAATTTCGGTGCAGCTTGCAATCTGAATTGAGATTTTACTGTTAAACATTGATCGTTTTTTGTTTTGCTATTCTGTTTACTGAAGAAAAGTTTGCACCTTTAAGGGGGGGGGGGCATCATAATGGAATTATGCTTAGGGCACCAAAATGGCTAGCAGCGGCCCTGGCCTTGTTAACAAGGGAATCCACGGTGAAATGAAGCGTACAGACACTCAATGCTGGAACGTCTTTAAAAATATACTTCAACGACAAGAGGAAAATAAACCTTAAAATGCTAATTATTTATACATTTTATAGGACCAAAGACTCTCAAAATCTGCAACTCCCCATTTATTAATACCTAAGTGCCGAGGCTTTTTGATCGAAGACCAAACAACATATCATAAAAGCGATTATTAATAACGAACATGGCAACACTGCAAAAGAGCTCTGTGTGATGCAGCCTTCCGAGCATAAACACAACACAACATATCAGCGGTTTAGTTTAAACTGCGGGACAAAGCAAATCTTTAGCCGAAAAATACGTCCCTATGGTTACCAGTTTGTCAATCATCACAAATGCGGGAGTGTGTACTAAATGGCTAAAGTCATTCGCGAACCAGTGGGTGGGACTAGAGAAGTAGTCATTGATATTCTTCTGTGGAGGCGGTGTTAAACCTATTAATGACCTCATTCCAGGACCTGTCGTTCACTGGGCCTGGTGTCAATAGAAGTTGTCATTTCAGTAACAAGAACGTCTTCAGTTCTGACACTTACAGGATGTTCGTTTGAATACGATGAGCTTTAATGTAATAAAAAGTCAGGTTAAAATGCATTTCTTAATTCATGACACCTTTAAATTAAATTCGGAATGTTCCTTATGCTGACCATGTAATGTTTAGCACACACAAACCTTAAAGTCATCATTTACTCACCATTTTGTCATTTTAAACCAGAATGACCTTTGTTTCGCAGAACACAAAAGAAGAATGTTGGTAACCGACCGTACAACCGGGGTACCCATTGACTTGGATTGTTTTTGTGTTTATACAACAAAAGTAAATAGGTATTGCCTTGGTTTGGTTTCCAACATTCTTCAAAATATCTTCTTTTGTGTTCTGCAAAAGAAAGTAATACAGTTTTGAAATGACAAGAGGGTGAGTAAATGATGACAAATTTTCATTTGTAGGTGGACTATCACTTTATTATTAGTTGTTTAATGTATGTGTATGACATATGTTATTTTCCCTTTTTTAGATGTTATAGTCTCGGACTCTTGTCAAAAAAAAAAAAGTGTTTTTTTTGTGGTTTCAAAGGTACTACTTCTGGTCCAAGGAAGAGAAATTTGTAGAGCATTGAAAATACAACTGCAAACATCATACTTTATTAATAAAAAGCATATTTTGTTTAGTGAATTGTATTTATAATGTGTTTTTGCTTCTCCAGGCATGATTGTAATTGGTCTGGATGAGGAGTTGGGGCCACAAGTATATAAATGTGACCCAGCAGGTTATTACTGTGGATTCAAGGCTACATCTGCAGGTGTAAAACAGACAGAGGCTACAAGCTTCCTGGAGAAAAAAGTGAAGAAGAAACTTGATTGGACCTTCGAGCAGACAGTTGAGGTACAATCCCAGTCAATATAAAGTGGGTAAAATAACTATTGAACACGTCTAAATCTTTCTCAGTAAATATATTTTGACTTACACTGGCTATACCTTACTTGTGGTACAGTCCGTTGCTGTAGCACGAACCACCGTAAACACTAATGCGCGAGGCGCTGCAGACGCGAAAGACATGCGTGAATGTTGAAACCGTCCATCTAGCACGTGTTAACATACAGAAACGATGGGACAGTAATGCTGTAGCTCAATGTTTCCCAATCGGGGGTACGTGAGCAGTCCCCAGGGGGTACGTGGGATGATTCTCAAACATAAAATGTTTATATAAAAAAAAAAGATAAATTCAGTTAAGTCACCCTGTCATTCCGCCCACTGATTCCTAGGTCACATGTCCGTGGTAGTGTCACCATAGCAACAGGCAGAGACTCTAGCTTTTTGAGTAACGTTAGAACGCTAGCTAGCTATGAATCAATGGCTAAAAAAATGTGCCGTTTCAAGCAGCTGCAATTCTAACTGCAGCTCAAGTGAACCCATGGAAAAAAGAAAGAAAGCTGATAAAGTCAAAGTACCGGCAATTTCATGAACAGTATGTCATTTACGGTTTCACGTCCACACATACTGAACCGCCTCAGCCGCTGTGTTTCCTCTGCGGGGATGTGCTCTCTAATAATAGCATGAAACCAGCCCATTTACAACGACACCTGAATACCAAGCATCTTTCCTGTGTCGGTAAGACAGCAGAGTTTTTTCAAAGAAAACGATCGGAATTTAAGGGAAGTCAAGACAAATTAAAGAAAGCAACTGCAGTGTCAACCAAAGCATTGGAGGCATCATATGCTGTTTCACTACTTCTGTAGGTGTAAATCCAAAAAGCCATTTACTGTTGCAGAGGAGCTAATTTTGCCTGCAGCTGTAATTCTTGCAGAAACATTGGTTGATAAGAAAGCAGCTGATGCACTGAAAACGGTACCATTGTCCGATAACGCAGAGTGCCGTAGGAATGATGACATGGCCGTTGATATTGTCGATCAAGTAGTGGAAAAGTTAAAACTTTCTGTTTTATTCGTGCTGCAGTTGGACGAGTCAACAGATGTTAGCAGGGAAACCCAGCTTATTGCGTTTGTGCGATACAGAGACATTTCTGAAATTAATGAGCACATTCTATTCTGCAAGAAGCTAACGGGCAGCACTTCCGGTAAAGATGTGTTTCACGTTATCGCACCTCTTTCTCAGAGCACAATCTGGATTGGAAGTCCTGTGTTCATGTGTGCACGGATGGTGCAGCATCAATGACTGGGAGGGTGAAAGGATTAATAGCACAAATTAAGAAATTAAACCCCAACGTTCAGTGGAATCACTGTATCATCCACAGAGAGGCACTGGCCATTAAGAGAATGAGTCCTGAGATACATGAAGTATTGAATGACGCAGTTCATTGTTACACTTCAAACCTAAAATTTACACCAAATCTAAAAATCACACTGATCACATAAGCTTGTGGGAGTACTTCAGACAAGATAAAGTGTTTTAGGGGTACAGTACTCTAAAAAGGTTCGGAACCACTGCTGTAGCTCACAGCACGGTATACACATACTTTGTGCAGTTATTATCGTGTTCTGTAAAGTAATGAAAACAGGTCACACCACAAAAAAATGTGCACTCACACAACTGCTTCTGAATATATTTTGAGGTTGCACAGGTTAAATTTAAGGAGCATATTAGAACTCCTAAGATCTTTGATGGGTTCATCGCCTTCAAGTTATAACCAGTAAATGAATTTCTAACAGGAGTTTGCATGGATGTTTTTTCTTTTTTAAAACGCGCTGTATTGTTACCTTAGTTGATTTTATTCATTGATACAATGCAGAGCTAAATAAGGCAGACACTGACAATGAAACCAGAAAGAGAACAACATTTATATGCCATGGTGATCAGTAGAATTTGTAAATATCTTCCTCAAATGATGGGCACTGTCTACATGATTGTTATCCAAGATATTAGAGAAAAAATTATAACTATGCAACCAGAAGTGAATCCCGCTGAACAAACGACTAACTACAGCGCCTCTAACGAGAAATTACGTTTATTTTCTACTATAGATCACGATGAACTCTCTAAAATCATTAGATCATCTAAATCAACTTCATGCATGTTAGACCCTATACCTACAAATCTACTGAAAGAGATGTTCCCAGAAATATTAGATCCTCTACTTAGCATTATTAACTCATCTCTGACATTAGGACATATGCCTAAAGCATATAAGGTGGCTGTTATAAGGCCCCTTGTCAAAAAACCCCATCTGGACCCTGGGGAACTAGTTAACTACAGACCAATTTCGAATCTACCTTTCTTATCTAAAGTTCTGGAAAAAGTAGTCTCAATTCAAATATGCTCCTTCCTCCAAAGGAATGAGATTAATGAAGATTTCCAGTCTGGTTTTAGAGCACATCACAGTACAGAGACTGCTCTGATTAGAGTTACAAATGATCTGCTTATGGCGTCCGACCGAGGTTGTATCTCCTTATTGGTGCTGCTAGATCTTAGTGCTGCATTCGACACCATTGACCACAGCATGCTCCTATATAGACTCGAAAATGATGTCGGTATTAAGGAAATAGCTTTGAAATGGCTTAGATCTTATTTATGCGACCGTTTTCAATATGTAGCAATAAACAATGAGGTATCACGCAAATCGAAAGTCCAGTACGGTGTACCACAGGGCTCAGTCTTAGGGCCTATGCTCTTCGCATTATACATGCTACCTCTAGGAGATATAATAAAGCGACACGGAGTAAGCTTTCACTGTTATGCTGATGATACGCAACTTTATATTTCCTCGAAGCCTCATGAAACACAGCAATTCCATCGAATAGTGGAATGCATAGTCGATATAAAAAAGTGGATGAGTAAAAAATTTTTATTACTGAACTCGGACAAAACTGAAGTGTTACTTATCGGACCGAAAACCGCCCTACGTAACAACCAAGAATACTGCTTAACTATTGATGGATGTTCCATAAAACCCTCATCTTTAGCTAAGAATCTTGGCTTTATATTCAATAGTACTCTGTCATTTGAGAACCAGGTCGCCAACACCTGTAAAATTGCGTTTTTCCATCTTAAAAATATATCTAAACTACGTCATATGCTGTCACCATCAGATGCAGAGAAGCTTATACATGCCTTTATGACATCAAGACTAGATTACTGTAATGCACTATTAGGTGGTTGCCCTGCAGGCCTATTACAAAAACTCCAACTGGTCCAAAATGCGGCAGCTCGAGTTCTTACACGTACAAAAAAGTATGAGCATATTAGCCCGGTTCTGTCAACCTTGCACTGGTTACCTGTAAAGCATCGCATTAACTTTAAAATCTTGCTTATTACCTATAAAGCTTTGCATGGTTTAGCTCCTCACTAATTGAGAGAACTTCTAACGTATTATAGTCCATCACGTGCACTACGCTCTCAGGTGTCAGGTCAGTTGGTAATACCTAGAATTTCAAAATCAAGTGCAGGCGGCAGATCATTTTCCTATCTAGCGCCTAAACTTTGGAACAGTCTTCCCTGCACTGTCCGGGAGGCAGACACACTCTGTCAGTTTAAATCTAGACTAAAGACGCATCTTTTTACTCTTGCATACACTAGACTATCATAATATAAATATTTCAAAGATCTAGGGTGCACTAGTTAGATCAACCGAAACCAGGGACTCTTACAATAACAACTGATGCATTGGTTGCATCAAAGAGTGCAGAACAGTACTCTACTCTCAGCCAGTCGTGTCTCATTGTTCCAAGGTTACCAGAGCGGGCAGGACGCAGTCCAAGGTTACCAGAGCGGGCAGGGCGCAATCCATTCCCAGACCTGACAAATGCTGGACGAAGGACGTGGCGACTCTACAAAACTTCAGTCGCTATTAGATTATTAATAATATAATTTTAAATCTAACTTTGTTTTTTATTTTGCCTTGTTGTGCAAGCACTGTCGAGCTTGTGCAGAGGCTGCAGTTTTTGCCAGAGGGGAACTGGAATCCCCTGGTTAGGCCTGGTCTCCCTCTGAGGTTTTTTTTCTCCTCCAATGGAGTTTTGGGTTCCTCGCCACCGTTTGCATAGTGTTTTGCACTGTTTGCCTGGCCGGGGGGGCTGCTAGAATTTGATAGTCTTATTTAATTAACACTGCATATAGGAATTTATTGTGTGTCTGATATTTGACCTGTGTTTTGACTTCCATAACCTTTTATGTTTTACTTATAGTCAATGTTTTCTTGTACAGCTGCTTTGTAACAATGAAAATTGTAAAAAGCGCTATATAAATAAAGCTGACTTGACTTGACTTGACTTAACCGGCTAATAAACAGCATACTTTCACCAGAGCAAAATAGGGCTATATGCTTATTTTTCAGAAACATTTAAAGCTTTATAAACAAGATAACCATATGATAAATGACTGTCAATATACACTCTGTTTTGTACGTTCTGTTTTTATGCAGTTGCGTGGGTTTAAACGCAGGTTTTTATGTAGGCCCTGTTTTTCTTTTCTTTTTTAACGTTGCTGATCTTTTCAACAAAAAAAACACATATACAGGATATAATATTTGTGCGTTATGAATATTTAATTATAATTATAAGCTTGCTGTGAATTTGCAATAAAATAAAAACTATTTTATTAACTTAATTTAAAAGAATAAATATTTGAATATTCATTTTTATGAGCTGGAATATTCAAATATGATATCATTGAAAAGGCACATCCCTAAAAATAAAGCAGTGTAAATTGTATTGTTACTTTATTTATTTAGTTTTTTCTTATTGGCATAAAAATAAACAAATATGAAAGAGAACTGACAAGTACACCGATTTGACCAAAGCAGTATTTGTAAAATCTATGATACCCAGTTTTGCAGCACATCTTCATCTTTTCAAAATCCTAATTAAAGCATCATATAGAAGACATTGTACCATAGGATCCTATTAACGTTTCTGCATATTGTGTTAGTAGCTGATAAATTGAAAACTGCACTTAAAAAGATCTCCACGAAAACCTTCCTGCTTTTCCCTGCCTCACAATTTGTCCAATGAATGGAGGACCTTAGCACACATGTGGTTTTGTTAACTATTTAGGTTCACTTGCAAAAAGAGCAGTGTGAAAGCGAACCTCACCAAACAAAAAAAATCAACATTCCATTTGGTCCGGACCAAAGCAAAGTAACCTAGCAGACTTTCCTGGGGCCTGTACCATGAAGCTGGTTTAGGTGGCTAGCCAGCTATGTTTCAGTTTAGTTTGTGGCAACCCTGGGTTTTAGGTACCATAAAAGTCGCTCGGCTTTATTCGGTGTTCGTCGCCATGGTGTCTTACGCTGCACGGCTAACCTGCTCCGGGGCAGGCTATGTTCTGGATTCGAGATCTCAGACTGAAGTTTGACCAATCAGCTGTGAGCAAAGAAACATATAGGTGACATAATTGACTCACAGTGCGTGTTAGATGGGCTAGTTATTTTTTATACTGTTTAATAAAATAAAAATACTAATATAAAAATATATATTACAAATATAAAATAAAATATTGTTTACTATATAGGTAAAATCTGATTTTACAGATTTGCTGTCTTTCCCTTACACTCACATGAAATTCAATTTACTTACTTATAGTCCACTTTTATTGTATCACGTGTATTTGCATTGCAGTTTTTACATTCTTGTCTGTGGTGCAGAACATCTAGAAACACTTTCAGTTTCACTGTATTAGGACATTTTTCTGAACCGTAGTTTTTATTAAGGCTTCAATGAAATGACTGACCCTGGTTAATGGCGCAAAGACTAGTCTATTGAAGGTAAAGGCTTATGCATTCTGTTGTAAAAGCAGGCCGTTTTATTAAGTGTTATTCTTATATTTTCTTCCGCTTCTCTGTGTTGCAGAACACACCGCTATTTATAATTCTGAGCTCCGTTGTCTTTCTGCAAAAAATTAACTAGTTTTTTTCCTGCAGAGCATCATATCAGACTAAAAGGAGACCAACATGCAACCAGTCCGCGTTATTTTTTGGGCAACTTGTTTGACACGCATTCATTGATTTTAAACACGTAAGATGTCAGAGTTTACAATGCAGAAGCGTTGTGGTGTCATTTGCCTGTCAAATTAGCCGTTTACAGCTTTAACAAATTTGTACAGAAGTTCAGAATATATGAGAATGAACTTTATTTGCACGCAACTCCTCTCATGTGTACTCGGAAGGGAAATGATGAAGCAGATGTAAGGTTAACTTTTTTGCTTCTGCTGCCTGAATGGATGTTTTTTGTCCGCACGAGGGTTAAAATTGCAATATGCGGGAGCTTCAATTAACATTTGTTGTAATATTTCTGTACCCATGCCTTACATAAAAAAAGTTGCCCGCAAGGACACGGACCCCTTGTAGTTCCACCGAGGACCCCGCGGATCCTGTTTGCACTACAGTAAATGTGTGTACTTTATAGTCGTTTAACTTGCGCATTAACGCAATCAGCAGTGTTTCTGAAACACTTCTCTCTTGCGTAGACAGCAGAAACATATCACTCTATGGCTGAAATTCATTTTTGTGTTCATATTGTAGAAATCGCTTTATCCATTTATAATGTGATTGGTTTAGCCATGCTGACGTCACTCGTTCATGTGCACGCGCGCGCAAACTAATCTTAGCTTCAGGATCAAAGCTTGAGTTGACAAAGAAACTCCACGAGCTGCTTCATGGTACCAACAAAGCTTGATCACGTTGGTTTGGTTTTGTCAACCCAAAACTAATCCAATTACCCTGAGTTTGTTCAGCTACATTCATGGTACAGGCCCCTGATGTGAATACATCCTAAATATCTAAACTTTATGCATTCTGTGGTGCATGGAAATGCAATCTACTGACACTTAACTGTATTTAGATACATTTTACATTTATATTTAATACATTTACAAAGACACAGATGTTACAGCATTTATGATCTAAACCAAGTGTAATCTGGAAATTTTCGGAAAAATAACTTCACTTTTTTACTGAGCATGTGTTTCCAGTGCATTTAACCAGCTGGTTTGTTTTAAATGGGAAGTTCATTGAAATATTGTTCTTTTTGATTACACAATTTGTATGTATCACACACACCGTGGGTGTTCCCAATCTATTTTAAAATCTGGGATCTTTTCTGTAAAAATTATTTACAATTTCTTAGTTTTGCCAGTTTTGTTTTACAATTAACTGTGGTGTCTCACTTAAATTACTATTTTAACATAACCTTTCTTTCCACAGACAGCAGTCACTTGCTTATCAACTGTGCTGTCGATTGATTTCAAGCCCTCTGAGTTAGAGGTAGGCGTAATAACAGCAGAGGATCCAAAATTCAGGTGGGTGGCATACAGTGACCATTTTACACAGAGATTCGCTGTCTCTGTGTTATGCACATTTGTAGATATTTACGATACTATATTACTATGTACTATATTTATGCATTTGTTGATAAAATGTTCTTTGTGTTGTCACATGCAATTGTTGCATAGGCACTGTGTGGTAATGTACTGTAGTTAATTTCTACATTTCTGCATTATGAGGCTTTTATATAGGCAGCATACGGTACATTAAGTACATAAATGTTATTGATCTTATGACCTTAAGGCTGCTAGTACAGTATAGCTACAGAAACACAGTTCTCTTTTAAAAAGAACTGTAATTGCATAGTTTACAGATTGCATTTTTATGGCTGTAGCACCTGAAATGTTGTTGGACTTAATTGTTTCCTATGTTTTAGAATTTTGTCAGAGGCAGAGGTGGACACTCACTTGGTCTCTCTGTCTGAGAGGGACTGATATCTCCATTGTGATACTCAGGAAGTCCTGGAATATGTAGAATTCCAGTCAGAGCCCTTGTTGTCATGTAAATTCCCCGTTCCATTAAAACATTTTGAGAAAAATATTTTCAAAGACTCCTGCTGTTTTTATACCCCGTCTTTTTCATGTTTATCAGGAAGTTTGAGAAACGAACATTTTGCAAGGGGAATCACGGACATGTGTACCTTACATTTTCATTTATCTTGTGTTTTCCCTAACCAGGAAATAAAAACCTACTTTGTATTGTAGATTCTAGAGGTGTTCACGCAAGGAGAGTTAAAAACACATTCTTTTGTGGTTAATGCATATACTTGATAATGTGACTCATCCACATTGCTTGGTTAGAGAGATCAAAATGGCATTGTTACTGAATTTGAATTTTATTGTTTTGTAAAATGTTTCTGTTTGTAAATGTGATTAATTTAGATGCATTTTCAGCCTCTTCTGCACATTTAACACTGTTCCAACAGTGATTGGTGTGATGTAAAGACATCAGTTTGAACAGACAATTGTAGTGAGTTTTGATTTCTCTTCAAGCATGAGTCAATGATTCATGACTCTGCTTCAGCAGACCAACGGAATTTTATATAGTGACACATCTATGTGACTCATGAGTTACAAAAAGTTAAAGATACCATTTACAATACACATTGAGAGCCTTTCCCACCTAACCTTCACTATATGCTGGTAATTTACCAGGACTAATGTTCTTTCACAACTCAGAAGTGTTTAGGCATTTTGATATCAGCACAAGAAACAATTAGACTCAGAATTCATTTCTATCATTTTTTAATGTAAAAATATCACAGTGTTATATAATCTATGAACATTATTTACAAGTGTTTTGTTTCACATATTTACAAATATAAAAATATATCTTTAATTTACACAATATACATATTTTTATACAAAATGTCTTTGGCTTCAAAAGCAGGTGTTTTATTAAAAGGATTTTCATTAAGCTATCTCCGGGATTCTTCCACGTTTAGTAGCACCATCACAATCATATGTCATCCGAGAACGATTTGCCAATCCTAATGGCTTCCTGGGAAATTGTATACCACAGCTCGAACTTTCCGAAACAGCATCTCTGGCTGTCGCTGCTTTGCATTTAAGTAATGTTGTTCTGACAACCAGTCTTATCTCCCACAAAATTGGATGTCATCATACATCTGCAAAGGAACATCAGATAAATGATAAGAGATCTGTTCTTTACACTTTACAACCTAAACACTACAGGGAAATGTAAGGCCTCATGGACTCTGAATGTATTTCCCCTAAATTGCACAATTTTTCACGTAAAAAATAAAATTGAGAAAGCTCCATTTGACGGCAACTTACACAATCATCTTCAGATGAATGCTCTTCGTCACTCTCTGACTCGCTGTCTGTCATTTCTATGAGCTCCTGGGCGGTCCGATGGAAAAGCTGCCTCTGGATTTCACAGTTCTGTCGGCCAAAGGTCAGGTGGTATGGCGTGTAGCCACCATATGTAAGGCTATTGACATCAGCTCCCAAAGCAATGAGTGTTCGCACCAGGTCCAAGTTCTGAAGGTCCACAGCCAAATGTAGCGATGTGCGGCCACTACACAGCTCCTGAATATGACAACAAATCTCAAATTAGTTCTCTTTAGAAGAACAAGAAGTAACCCAAAGAACACTATTCATTTATGACGCTGGACTATAATTTGATTGCATACCGTACCTTTGTATTAATGTCTGCCCCAAGCTGGACCAGAATCTCCACCATTGAGAGATAATTTTGGATGGCTGCTACGTGGAGACAGGTGTGTCCTGCGATAAAAATAACAATCCTTCACAAACTGCATTTTCGAAGCTACAAATGCCAAAATGTGACTTTTAAAAGCTGTATATTGTTAGAACTTGACTTACCGTTGTAATTTGGGAAAGTGAGTATTGATCGCAGGTGCTGGGTCTGAATCTGTGTGAGCACTGAGAAGCAAGCGAGAGACCCTCTTTTGCAGGCAATGTGGAGAGCTGTGTTTCCACTTTGATCGACCAGGCAGGGGTCACATCCGCCGTTCAGCAGTTGCTCCACAATCTGTGGCTGTTCCGTGATCACGGCTAGATGTAATGCGGTCTGTGGATGCAAATCGCACATTAATAAACAGTCTTTTAAGATGGAAACAAGAAAACTCTTTGGTATTTCCATTAGAGTGTCCCTATGTAGATAACTACCTGTCTTTGGTTGTTCTGTCTGTTTAGGAAGGAGTCATTCTGACACTGTTTGATGATCTGAATGGCATAATCCTCTGCCTCATGGATGATTGCAAGATGAAGATACCTGGAAAAAAAGGTGGGAGTTCATTTTAGAAATCAGTATTTAAAGAAACCTCTCAAAGGAAGTGGTTTAGCAGAGACAGTGCAAGCAGGCGGGCGTTTCGCAAGAATGGATTTTTTAAGGTTATTTCCAACCAGTGTGGCTTGACACATCTGATGCATTATCTGCGCTTGGCCGCGCGCCAGGGACTTTCCTGCCTGCGCACTTTGTTTCTTAAGCGCCTCCCACTTTTGGCACTGCGCCAGAGTGCACTTGAGCGATATTTGTTTACTTCCGAATTGTTGCAATTTAAGAAAGTTGAACTATTATGTATAAATATAGCTAACTAAATTGCATGCACTTTCGAAAAGTTGAAAAGCAATACACAAATTAAAAATCTAATTGAAATTAAGTTTGTTTTAAGTTGAATCCTTCACGCTTTCCTGGAGATAATGTTGCATTGTTCATTTATTTTGTATAAGACAGGGTTAAACTTACGTGTCTCCGTCCTCTGTGACTTCTTGTTTCCAAGGTTCATCGTATGTGAGTTTGTCACGAGGCATTGTCAGATTCTCCATCTCCTCCACAAGTTTTCTGTACTCATCCTCCTTTAACGAATCCACCCCACTATCAACGCGATCCTCGCAGTGTTGCATTTTCCTGTTTTTCAAATCCATTTCATCAAAGTTACAATCCATATAGTTACTCATGGCGGCACTGTGTACATCCATTGCGTTCGTTGCGTTTGTTGCTCTCTATCGCACTCAGCAGTTAATGTACTTGGGAGGGCGGCGCAAAGAGCTTTTATAGTGCCTCCTTTTCGTGGTGAGGAGGAGGGGATTTCCATGTGAAGATATCTTGACTTTACTCTGAAAAGGGGAACTCGAAGCGGGCTTTTATTGAGAGAATTTCCCCCAACATGAATCCGCGAAGTAAGAATGAAAATGTGTATTTTCCTATTACACATTCAAATGTACCTTGTAGTACCGCGCTGAGCCTTTGGTTAAAATGAATGAAAAGGGAGCGTGAATGAAGTCAGAGGAAATCAGGCACATTAATAATCACTGTGTATACTACAAATAGACAGCACTTGTTTTATTTAGCTACGAGTGTATAGAATTCTTTTTTTCAGCAACACATTTACATTTTGTTAGCTTTTGCACAATTATTTTGCACAATGCTACTGCCCCCCCCCCATAAAAAAAATACTTGACACTTGAATTTACAAAAGAAATATTCAGAAATATGTGGTTGTCACATTGTTAATAGGATTATCGCACACCTGTGGTTACTGCAACACCTATTTGAAGAAGAACTTTTATCCACTAAAAAGTGCTTGAGAATATTTATGTGCTAAAAAAAACTTTTTTGTTTATAAACGCAAATTGTTTTATATGCTATTTTGTTTAATTTAATGACCTTTTTCATGTGACAAACATGTCCAAATTATTATTGGAACCACAATATTTATATATTAAAATACTAAACTATGTATTAAAAATAACTTTTTAGTAAAAAATCTATATTTGATATGCGGCAGTGTGACCCTTAAGCAAATGCAAGTTCTTAAAGGAAATTAAAAAAATTAATTAAGAAATACATCAATATGAAGGTGAAAGCTGAGTCAGTTTAATGTAAAACTGAAGTGAAACGTCCCACATGGAAGGCCCCTCAAACGTCTACTTGAAAGCGGGGTTGGGGGGTTCATGGTAGTCCCCCTGCGTCTTTTTTCCGGGGCTCCCCCTTCGAAGACATCTAGTAGCATCAGACATCTTATCTGTAGCCATCTAAAGTATTTTTCATGAGTTCCTAGGGCTTGTCCCCTCTGAACAACCCTTTAATAATGTTCTTAAAAACTGTGTGCAATTGGGTAGGCTACTGCAAAAATTTATAAAATCATGTTATAAATAAATCTGCATTTGTCAAATGCCTGCTTTTCACTAAAGAGTGAAAGAAGTAAATTATTAGTATCTTTCTGAAAGACACATCTTTAAACAGAGTAAGGGGCAGACCACATAATTACTGGGAATTCCGACTATAGAAATAAACTGGGCATGAACGAGTGTAATACTACCTGTCTTGACCTGACATTTGAACTGAAATCCACTAAAGCTTTCTGCAATGAGAGGAGGAGGGGCATAACAATAGCAACTGTTTCTAACAACAATACACTCTTATGTCACCATGGCGATACTGTGACGTGCGTTAAGATGAGTGTTGAGATCACACCTTGTGGCGTGTTGTAATATTCTGTTTCTCATGAAGCAATCAGAAATACATTATTGAAGTGAGTAAAAACTCTTGTTTCCATGGTTAGTAATTTCAAACTTTTCCTCGCTAAGAGTTCAGAGAAGGGAGATTCACAAATAACAATCCCTGAGGTGTAACTAGTTTAAACTTGTCTGGTCCCAGTATCTTTCAGGTATTACATGTGCATGAAAGTCTAGGCTTGCTACTCACTATGTACACAAATTATTTTCAGTCATGACTATAAGGTCTTTCAAATATGTAATTCCATTCTGAATAGAAAGAGAATTGGGAGGTCAGATTTGATTTGGAATACATCCTGGGTAGGTTAATAGTTTGACCTACTATTCTAAGTATTTTAAACATTTAAAAGATCAGCATATGCGTTGTTAAAACTGGGTCGACCT
This sequence comes from Barbatula barbatula, assembly GCF_947034865.1. Classification (NCBI taxonomy): domain Eukaryota; kingdom Metazoa; phylum Chordata; class Actinopteri; order Cypriniformes; family Nemacheilidae; genus Barbatula; species Barbatula barbatula. The sequence continues at coordinate 16,698,526 of NC_136778.1, read as the reverse complement.
TTTTTAGTCTGATGAGTCATAAACAATTTTCTGTTCATGGTGGCATTCGGGTGTCTCTGAGGATTCCACACATTACGCAAATCTGTAAACAAACAAAGAGCAAGAATCCTAAGCATTCACATACCTGGAAAACCCTTATGCACTTGTTCCAGAACCTGATGTATGAGGTTCCACCCACATTTCAAGTCCGTCCCCTCCCTATAAACCTCACTAAACAAGAAACCATATGCATTGGCAGAAATACCAGTTTTCTACTGCACAGGGTTAATGAGTTGTCAGCTATTGTCCTACTTGAAGAAAAGCCTGAGCTGGCATTTGCATTACCAGTTAACCAATGTTATCTGCATGATTTGATTTGTGAATGTTCCAAAATGCATCTTATAAGACGTTATCCGATATTTTGTACTACTACTGCTGCTGCTACTAAATAGGATTTTAAATGCCATGTTTTGGTTTCACATGCAGTATACTGTATGTGCACTTACAATACTTATACCCATACAACAGTGGTATCCACTTACTGTGGGTTAGGTGTATAGGTTCAGTGCTGGTAGTAATTAAACAGATTTATAAGTACATAGTTTGTTTATATAGATCATGAATGTGATCATTCATAGATCATGAATAGACATTTCAATTAATTTAGTTAGCAGATAGAATCCTTTTGGATTTGGTTAATCTGTTTTAACCCTATAATGCATTAAGGGGGTCAAACTATCCTCAACAGCCTGCATTGTTTATCATTAAAAGCATTTGTTTGATAGTACATTAATTTCTCAGAGATCCTGTTTCTGGCCATCATGGATGTCATTTTCAAGCTAAAATAGTTTTTGTATCACTACCCCAAGACTGGATAAAGGGGTTTAAAATGGGGCAAAAACGAGAACACGTGATATAAGCCTTTCTAGTAAAAGGTAAGACCAAAATAATAGTTCACGACCCAACACAAGGCACAGGATCAATATGACAAGGTAACAGGATCACAAGAGATGAATGCAATACAAAACGATTCCGCAAAGGACAGCAAACACATGGGGAATATAGTTAAAATCGCTGACACTGGCCTTCAGAACAATAACGTCAAATCCACGCCATTACCTTAACTCACTGGTCTGCAACCCCTCCCGTCACCTTCAGTCTGAAAATGAGCAACACTGGGTTGTTCCATCACAACAAAGCACCAAATCGCTTGCAAAAACCTTTTCTCATGGGTTCCCATGTGGTGGAATGAACTGCCAGCCTCCACCCGAACTGCAGCATCCTTCACAACTGTCAAAAAACTGCTCAAAACATACCTGTTCCGCATTTATTTGACTAACCAATAGCTCTCTGTCTTGTGTCTCAAAAAAAAGAAAAATAAATCTTGTTGTTCATTCCCTCCAATGCTTACTCAGCTTTAAAGCTCCTAGATGGCATTGTAAACTAACAGTACTGTTACAATGTTGACAAAATGTTAATATGGTCTCCTACATGCAAGTCGGTTCGGATTAAAGTGTTTGCCAAATAAATAAATGTAAATGTTAATTTAATGTTACTTTAAATAAAAAACGCCTCCATTTTATACTGTTCACTGTAAAAAAACTGTATTTTTTACCGAATTGTAATGAATTAAAAACAGAACACAATTACAGAAAAGGACAACAAATTTAGAAGAAAAACTGTGAATACTATTTGATATATTTCCTAATATCCTGTAATATTATGGTATATATGTTTCTCCAGCTTTTTATCTTTTGTAATGTTCATTTTCATGAAAAGAAAACAGATAAATATGTTTCATATATTAAAAAATTTGTGTATCATCAGTTCTTTTGATTATTCTTTATATTTATAAAGCCTAATAGATTTTAATAGGACACCTATTTTCTTTGACCCCATTTATGCATTTATGTAAGGATTGCGCTTCTCTCATTCCTGTGTTATATGAAACAATCAACATGTATTACTCAAAAACAAGACTTTGGTTTAACAAAGGTGGTCTTTTTTTACTGATTTATCAAATAATTCTGCTATAATTATACAGATTTTAGAATCTATACATCTTTAAAAGAATCCTATAAATGTATACATTTACATTTATTCATTTGGCAGACGCTTTTATCCAAAGCGACTTACAAGTAGTTTTTTATACAGTGGCACATTACTGCAGAGCAATCAGGGGTAAGGTGCCTTGCTCAAGGGCCCTTCAGTCATGACCTGCTGGCACTGAGATTAGAACCGGCAACCTTCTGATCACAAGCCCAATGCTCTAACCATTAGGCCACAGCTGTATAACACGTATTTCCGGCGAATCACCCCTTTAATAAATTATATAACTGATACGTCACTAAGTAACGTATACAGTAAAGATTACATATTAAATAATGAATTAACACCTTGTGTGTGACAGTTAATGGCAACAACGGCCACTTCCGCTTCTTGTTAGGATGTCCCAGTGGGTGCAATCTCTTTTGCCTTGCGCTCGAAAGTAGGCTTACCTACTATTCCAACACAAAAACATTACCTAGGGATAGTATAAGTAGGCGAATTGGAACGCAGGGATGAGTTTTTCAGAATGCCGCTTTCTATTCGCCATAATGATTAGATTATAAACCATTTTGAATTTTAATTGCTGTCATTTTGATGAACACAGCCTGAAAGAGTATATGTAAGTTTTAAAAATGGATCTCGCAAGTGTTTTCTAATGAAGCTATTTCTGTAAATATGTATAATGTCCCTAATTTTACTTGTGTCTGTTTAAATAAATTACATTTGACATTCACGTTATATTTACATTAGCAGCTAACGGTCTTAACCAAAGCGACATACAAAAGCGACAAAACAGGATTCATCACAATAATGATCACAGAGGCTATTAAAATCAGTGGAATGTGTGATCTTTGTGAATGCTGTCTTTAAAAGTATTTTAAATTCTTCAGTAGCTTCGTGTAAACATTAGAGAATTCAGTATGCATACCCCTCAACTTTAAAAAAAAAATTTGCGCGTTCTTTGCAATGAATTTGTATCTCGATCAAAATGTTGTAAAATGGCGTCATCTGTTGGTTTAAGCAAAATAGGGTTCGTTTAGAATGCTGAATACAAATTTGATTGTAATCGGAAACACGTAAGGTAGCCTATAGGCCTACCGTAAAATTAATCGTATAATTAGGGTTGGGTACCGAAACCCGGTACCAATACCGGTATGTAACTGGACCGAATCAAAACGCAGATTCGGTGCCACAAATGCTGACTGTGCCGTCGATTGAGACATTTGCCCTCATTCACGTGAACGAAAGTCGGAAAGGTCAGATAATACAATTCCAACACATCTTACATAATGGTTAAATGGATAGAGAATGATCTGTGATCCGCGCGGATCGCGCTCGCCCCACGGATCGGAACGCGCATGACCCGTGCTGGAAGACATAAGTTTTAATGCACACAAGAAAAAGAAGCTCAGCACCCCTAAAACTTGGAGTAAGAAATGTTGTTATTCTAAAACAATTCGTCTTTTACACGGTTAAATAATGTCCAAAACATACTCCGTAGTTTTTGTTTAAAATGTATGTGTTAATGATGAACGCGTCATGTAGGCCTAGTGTCAACTTAGTTGCTCCAAAGCTGTATCACACTTCTTTCCTTTTACATGAGTTGTTCCGATTGCGAAACCATATCGGTGAGTACTGGAGTCAGTATCCTGAATCACCTTGGTACACCTATAGTAAGTGTTTATTTTCGGACTATTTTAGTCCAGCGGGTCACCGCCGCTGTGGAGTAGCACAGGACGTGGGGTGACTCGTCCATAGTCATAAACGGAGAGAAGTTGCGCCGGTTAATATGTTCTTCCGTAAGACGCATTCAGTTCTGTTTATTAACTGCTAGAGCGTGAAACAAAAACAACTAAACTGCAGACCTGTGTCTCTGTTGTTAAAGTTTATCGTTCATTTGATACTCATTTTAACAGTCTGGAGTCATGTAAACATGACGTCGTGCGTCTTTTCTGGTCAGTCGTCATGGAAACATGATCGCCCTGGCGTTTGGACCAGAGTGTCAGTGGAAGTGATTCTTACTGAAGCGCAAGACTGAGGCTGGTAAAGTTCAGATTCGTGTTCCCTTCACTAAAACATTTTTGTGCCTTGCATCGGCTCCATACATGGCTCAGGAGGACCACAGGCCAAAGCAGACTCCAGCACCTAGCTGTGATGTCATTGAGAAGGAGTTGCTTGAAATAATTGAACCCCAAAGGGTCATTGACAGGTTTGCCACCCTCAAAGTGCGGCGACATAGATTAACTCTCCCAAAGTAGAGCCAAATGGGGATTCAGGAGAAGTACTTTAAAGATTTCCCTCTATTTCTTTTTTATATCTTTACATTCTAAGTATTTTCAAGACCTCTGTAAATTATCTGGATATTTTGGACTTTTTGGTTTTACCTTTTTTTAATTTATTTAATTTATTGATGACTTATATTGGTTTATGAAAGTTCAGACTGGTGTGCGACCAGATATGTTAGAGATGGTCATTTGTAAATAATTTACAGAAGATGAATTACATTTTGTTGTCCAAGTACCTGTTACTTTGTTCAATGACAATAAAGATCTAATCTAACCAATCTGATGACTGTTGATACATAAGGAGGCATATGGAGTTAAGGGTCAGGAAAAGCTGTGTGAAGAAGGTTTTGTGTTTGTTACAGGGGGCTGTCTGTGTGAACTCTCACAATTAAGGTGGTGTCCTGAAAAGGTCTCAAACCTTGTTTGTATGTGTTAGCGACCACTCATTCAGTATTTTAGGTGTAGTTAGTTAAAACGGCTCCGTTCTAACGTTCTTACTATAAAGGGATTGCTATGCAAGGAGTTCTGTTCTGTACTCTGTACTGCATATGGGCTTTATAGCATAATAGCCTTCACTTTGCTTTTTTTAATAATCTACTACAGTTGAAGAGTGTTAATGAAATGATGTGGAGTTACACATAATGTTACCCACCTGTTGGTGTCAATTTGTTTTTATGATGTGTAACCTTCGATAAATTGAGAAGTTGGCCTCCATGTTTCAAAACGCAAAATAACAACCACAACAAACATTTTGCAACATTTCACTGTGACTTTAGCAACAGCCTTAAACACTGCAGTATAGACAACATATTAGTAAAGAATTGCTTGGCAGAAAGTGCTATCCATTCAACATAAACATTGAATGTTTTAATTACTCTTTAAACACTTATGAGCATTACATACAGTAAATGTATCCAAACACTAGCAGTGTGTCCAAATATAACCAAACACTAGAGTAGTGTATCCAAAATTCCAAATGTGTCCAAACATGACAGTAACGTATCCGAAAAGTCATATACAAACACTGTGACAGAAATGTGGATTTACATTTGCATCTGTACTATTTTCTATGAAATTATTAAATGTAGAACTTGTAGAAATACACAAAACGTTGCAATGTAATGGTGTCACATTTTAATGCTGTGTACAGTGTAACCTTTACTAAACTGAAATGAACATTTCAATTTGGCCTATGTTAAAACACAAAATAAAAAAAACAATAGCAGAAAGTCCCCTCCATAATGTACCTAAAGCGCTATATTTTTCACGTAATCTTTTTGTACTAAATACACAAAAACTTATTTTAGTTCTTAAGATAATCTTAAGAACAGCTAAATGTACTCAACTGTGCTAACTGAATTTTCGGACAGCCTAAATAAGAACTAAAATGTGCTTTTAACATACTATCTCTGAATTTAAAGAAATATTTAGTTACCACTTTTCACATTTCAACCCAAGTGTGTTCAAGTATACTTCACAAAATACATTTTTAATACAGAGACAGTATGTTAAAAGCACATTTTAGTTCATATTTAGGCTGTCTAGAAATAGCACAGTTAAGTACACTAAGATGTTCTTAAGAGTATCTTATCTCCATTTTTTGTATATTAAGTACAAAAAGAATATGCGAAAATAGAGAACTTTAAGTTAATTATGGAGTGAACTTTTTCACCTGGGGTTTTTATACTGTGTAACTTAGAAAGCAGCTTTTTATTTATTTATTCTAACTGTATATCCTGCACTTGCTAACTACACTTCTGGTTAGACCTAAACTACATTTTGTTACACTGTACTTGTATATGTGTAATGACAATAAAGTTGAATCTAATCTAATCTTAAATACAGCAGCATAAACAACATATTAGGCTCAGCAGCAATTGAAAACAGTTTTATAACAAAAACATTGAATGTTTTAATAAAATATAATAAAACACTTTAGTTTAAAACATTGTGAACTCTGCGTAACGAAGTATCAAACTGTATCCAAATACTAGATGGTTGAATCCAAATGTATCCAAACAATAGAGTAGTGAATCAAAATGTTCTTCCAACACAGTAGCATAGTATGATCAAAATAGACAGAGTCACTAGACAGAGATAACACTACATTTTTTTCCAAACACTCTAGTGTTTGGAAACATTACTCTATCCAGAGTGAAAAATGTTTTCAAACACTGGAGTAATGCATCCAAACACTAAAGTAATGTATCTAAAAAGTCATATACGATTATATTCAAAAACGTCTTGATTTCAGTGATAGTTTCCAACGCGCGCCTTCCTGAGAGCTATGCGTCTGGCGATGACAGTGCCATGGGAACAGCTCTCGGGAACGCGCGCTTTGAAGTTTGGTTGCGTTTCCATCCATGGAGGAGTCATAAAGCTTCCAAAACTACCATAATTTGCGTATAGGAGAAATACAGAGCTCAAAATTGTCATTTTTGGGTGGAAGGTCCCTTTAATAATTACAGTAGCATTTAAAGGGAATGACCACAAAACCAGCTCAACATAGTTCATGTGGGTGTCAGCTATAATGTACACTTTTTGACTTTTTAAATTTATCACAATAAACTGTCAAATCATATGTAAATGTTTCTATTTGTTTTGCTGTATATATATATATATATATATATATATATATATATACATACATTTTTTCCTGGCTCATATTAAGGCGGAGGTGGTGCCAGCCTGATCTTCTACATGTGTGCATGTGTAGGCCCACCGTACTTTTAAGTGGCTTAACCAAACAGACGAACAACATATACAAGTTCTAAAAATTAGACAGAAATAAAGTTAGAAACGTGTATTAATGTAACTTTGAAAAACGTCCCTAAATTCACGAATGGCAACGTCCGACGTAAAGCAACTTCATTCCAGTGTTCAAATAATGAATTTGTAAACATGTTCTTGCATAATTTAGTTTAAAACAAAATAAGAGTATAGAAAAAAAAAGCACATGCCTCGTCTTTTGCCCTAACACCAACCCCTCCCCCGTCTACGGCCAAATTGTGCTGCATCGTGAAAGCACGTAAAACACATTGATGACTTGACTATCGAATGCCAAATTGCTATATGTTCTACACATAGGCTAAGCAATAACCGCGTTCTGTCAGCAGGCCAAGTCGCCAGGCTACAGGGAGCTGTCTGTTTGCTCCCAAAGGCCTATCCGCCACTGCTCGTCTCTGAATTTGCCGAATGTAACTGTAAACTTTCATAGAACTGGTATTTTAGACGAATCAACTACCAAAGAGCTAGTTTAATGTGTAATTGTGTGTATACTTACTTTCATTTATGTTCACTATTTCTATAGTGGCATCAGAAACGTCTCGGTTACTTTCGTAACCTCGGTTCCCTGAGAAGCGGGAACGAGACATTGCGGAGACCGCATATGAAACTCCTCCTCTTTTTCACTTTTCCTGAAGTCCTATAGGATAACGCCAGTTAAAAAACTGGCCAATTGTCGCAAGACATGCACAGTATGCAAATACTGACGAATCTAGACAGTATAAATACAGTGCATGAGACGACAATACCTCAGAATCTACGATAGAACGCTTGACCAGAGATAAGCAGCGAACACGGCGTTCTCCGCAATGTCTCGTTCCCGCTTCTCAGGGAACCGAGGTTACGAAAGTAACCGAGACGTTCCCTTTCGAGAGCGGTCACTTCGACATTGCGGAGACCGCATATGGAACGGTAGTACAATCCCGCCGTGAGAGCTAGCAAAAACAGCCCGATAACTGGGATAACACGTACACAGTATGCGGAGCAGACAAACCAACCATTCGCGAGGTTGCCCCAAGCGTTAACCGCTGATTGGCTGAAACCGGCCTATGAGCTGCTAGATCACTGAGCACGCCAATGAACTGCTAGATTGGTCTTTTGTCGAATTTGCATATCCAAACCCAACGAATGCAGCGGGCTGCGCTGAACAGGGCAGACACCACAGCAGTAGAACCAGCACGGAAACCCGGGCGATATAATAGCGAATATAAGTACACCAAGCACAGTGTAAACAGCAATGCGGCAACAACTGTGTAGCACAATACATTACAAGGTAGAAGATAAGCTTAATCAGCACTCACCGAGAGGACTTGAGAAGCCAACGAGGACACATCCAATCTGTAGAACCTGGCGAAAGTATTCTGAGAAGACCAGCCAGCTGCACAGCATATGTCCTGAATAGATGTGCCCCTAGACCAGGCCCACGAAGAGGCGATAGCCCTAGTCGAATGAGCTCTGATACCGAAGGGGCAGTTCTGACCCTGGCTTTCGTACGCCAAGGTAATAGCGTCCACTACCCAGTGAGAGAGCCTCTGTTTTGAGACAGCCCGGCCTTTAGTACCCCCACCAAAACAAATAAAGAGCTGCTCCGACTGCCGAAACCCGGCCGTGCGATCTATGTAAGCCCGCAATACCCTTACCGGGCATACCGCTCTCTGAGCGTCAGCATCCTGTGGGTCTGACGACTCGGAAGACAAGGCGGGCAAGGAAATGACCTGAGCTCTAAAAGGGGTAGACATGGACTTCGGCACATAACCCGATTTTGGCCGGAGAGTGACGCTGCAGTCGCCTGGCCCAAAACGAATGAAATCAGCGCCGACTGAGAGCGCTTGCAAATCCCCTATGCGCTTAGCCGAAGCAAGGGCGAGAAGGAGAACGGTTTTTAGAGTGAGCTCTCTTACCGAAGCCGCGTCCAAAGGCTCAAAGGGGGGAGAAGAGAGAGCCTTCAACACCAGTGCTAAGTCCCAAGGTGGCACCGAAGGGGTTCGCGGGGGGAAAAGTCTCCTCGCTCCTCTGAGGAATCTGACCACCAGCATGTGCCTACCAATCGATTGCCCATCAACCGGGGAACGAAACGAGGCGATGGCCGCTACGTAAACCTTCAGCGTTGACGGGAGGCCGCCGCTGTCCAGCCTGTGCTGCAGGAAAGACAAAATATCAGACACGGGGCAAGACGCCGGGTCGATATTGTTGCTGCTGCACCATTTAGCAAACACCCCCCATTTTAGAGCGTATAAACGTCTGGTAGACGGCGCGCGAGACTCCGAAATAGTATCCAGCACACGCTGAGGGAGTGCAGTTAGAATCCCCGAAGCGGCCAGGCATGAAGGTTCCACAACTCCGGGCTGAGGTGCCAAATCGTGCCGTTCACTTGGGACAACAGGTCTCTCCTGAGGGGAATCCGCCACGGCGGTGCCGTCAACAACTCCCTCAGGTCCGGGAACCATGGTTGATTCGGCCAGAACGGAGCGACGAGAATCACCGACGCCGTCTCCTCTCTGACTTTGCACAGCACTAGGGGTAAAATCTTCACCGGAGGAAACGCGTAAAGCCGAACGGCCGGCCAACGCCCCGTCAGCGCGTCGCTCCCCATAGGGGAGTGGATCAGCGAGAAATACAACGGGCAGTGTGCGTTCTCGCTTGTCGCGAATAGATCCACCTCCGCTTTCCCGAAGCGTTCCCAAATTAACAGGACTGTGTCGGGATGAAGCCTCCATTCCCCGTGCTGAAGACCCTCCCTCGAAAGCATGTCCGCTCCGCGGTTCAGATGACCGGGGATATGCGCTGCTCTGATAGAGAGTATATGCCGATCCGCCCACAGTAGGAGATCCGCCGCCTGTTTGAAAAGAGCTCCGGAACGGATCCCTCCCTGGCGATTTATGTACGAAACCACGGACATGTTGTCGGTGCGAATCAGAACATGTTTCTGCTCCAGCCTCGACTGGAAAGTATGAAGAGCTAGAGACACCGCCTTTAGTTCCAAGCGATTTATGTGCCATTTCCTCAGAGACTGTGACCAAAGGCCGGATGCCGGCATGCCCTCGCACACTGCGCCCCATCCCGAGGACGATGCATCCGTCGTAACGACTGTGCGTCTCGTCACCAGCCCCAGGGGAACTCCCCGACTGAACATGCTCGGGTCGCGCCATGGACTCAGGGCGTCGAGGCAGCGGCGTGTAACCGGGACTCGCGCCTGGCCCGAGGACCATGCTCTCCATGGAACCCGAGCCTTCAGCCAGAACTGAAGCGGTCGCATGTGCAGAAGACCTAGGTGGCAGACCGCCGACGCCGATGCCATGAGACCCAAAAGCCTCTGGAACTCCCTCAGGGGAACAGACCGGCCCAGCCTGAGCAAATGTAGAGCTGAAGAGATGGACTCCGTCCTCTCTAGGGAGAGACGAGCGCGCATCTCCACTGAGTCGAAACATACCCCCAGATACGTTATAGACTGACTCGGCGTGAGTTTGCTCTTCTGCATGTTCACGCGCAGCCCCAGGGATGCCAAGTGACCAAGCAGCATCTGCGTGTGACCGATTAGCGCCTTCCGAGAGTGGGCTAAAATCAGCCAATCGTCCAGATAATTGAGAATGCGCATTCCGCTCGCTCTGAGAGGGGAAAGCGCCGCGTCCACGCACTTCGAGAATGTGCGCGGAGCTAATGCCAGCCCGAATGGGAGGACGGCAAATTGGTACGCTGAATCCTCGAATGCGAATCGCAGGAACCTTCGGTGGCGCTTGTTTATCTGAACATGGAAGTACGCATCCTTCAGATCTACGGAAACAAACCAGTCCCCGGGACGCACTTGTGCCAGGATCTGTTTTAGAGTTGTCATTCTGAACGCTCGCTTGTGAAGCGCTCGGTTGACGGGTCTCAAGTCCAGAATCGGACGCAGACCACCATCTCTCTTGGGCACTACAAAATACCGGCTGTAAAACCCGCTTTCCCGCTCGTTCGGGGGGACACGCTCGATCGCTCCCTTCGCGAGCAGGCTGCGGATTTCCTGCCTTAGCACAGGTGCGTTTTGCGCTGACGTAAGCGACGGGACCACACCGCTGAAGCGGGGAGGTCTGCGCCTGAACTGCAGGGAGTACCCGTGTTCTATCACGTTTAGCAGCCAAAGAGAGATGCCTGGGATGGCTTTCCACGCGTCCAGAAACAGACATAACGGCCGAATCTGATCGGGGGTTACCGTCATCGGACCGTTTAGGGTAGCGCGCTGGCCCAGCGAGGCTAAATGCACTGGCGGGAAAATATCTCGCACGTGAGACTCCAGCGGTCCCTCGTCCACGGGAGCGTCCGTGGACGAGGGAATGCTGGTTATAGTTGTGACTAGCTGCGGCTTCGCGCTGCACCGTGGCAGGGCAAGGGACGCAGCATTGTGTGTGTGAGGGGGAAAAAGCTCCTTCTGTGAACAGGTATGTGTTTTTATTGCATTCACACAAACAACACTTACAACATTGCAATAATCGCCCGCAACCGCGGGGGAAAACTGTTGCAAACAGCGGCGCTTTGGGTCCGCCGGCACGCTCACAGACTCTCTCCTCCTCTTCCCAGGTCCGTCAGGACGACGGCTTGGCAGCCGATGACGCTCCGCCGTCGTGGCGTGGACCTCTCTTCGGCCCGTACCTCTTCTTTGCTGGGCCCGCCCATTGTTTAGGACGGACGTCCGGTTCGCGACCTCGACTAGCCGGTGCGGGAGCCGCGTGCTGTTTGGCGGGTCTCTGCGAGGAGTGAGGCGCGGATGAAGAGCGGGCTCTCGGAGACGGTTGGTAAGAGCGTCGAGGCAGCACGTGACTCATGGCCTTGGCGCGCTTTTGCGCCTCACCAAAACGCTCTACTACCGACTCCACGACGTCACCAAAGAGGCCGGAGGGAGTGATCGGCGCGTTGAGCAGGGACTTACGATCGGCGTCCTTTAGATCCGCCAGCGTAAGCCACAGATGACGGTGGAGGACGACCATAAACCCCATAGATCTGCCGATAGCCTGGGCGGTGCGTTTCGTAGCCATCAGCGCGAAGTCGGTCGCTGCCCTCAGATCCCGTGTAGCGTCCGTCTCCAGGCTGCCGCTATCCAGCGACTGAAGGATCTTTGCCTGGAACACCTGCAGCACCGCCATAGTGTGCAAGGCGGAGGCGGCCTCGCCAGCGGACGCGTATGCCTTACCAGCGAGATGGGCGGTAAACCTGCACGGCTTCGAGGGCAGGCCTGGGTCCGAGCCCAGCGAGGTGGCGGAAGGGCACAAATGAGCGGCGAGGGTCTCCTCGACGGGTGGCATGCGCACGTAACCGTGGGCCTCGGCCCCGACCACGTGGGCAAACATGGCCGGCGTAGCAGCGTGGACGCGCGCCGACTGAGGTGCTGACCACGTCTTCACCACGTGCTCGTGGACATCTGGGAAGAACGGCGAACTCCTTTTCGACGTGGCCTGGCGGCGACTCGCCTGAAAGTACCAGGAGTCGAGCTTACTCTTCGCCGGCATCTCAGGTGGATCCCAGGTGATGTCGAGCTCGCTTACAGCTTTTTCGAGAACCCTGACGAACTCCTCGTGGAGGTCCGGGGTGCTCTCCGGATCGGGACGATCACGCTCCGATCCTGCCCAGTCCTTGTCCGAAGCTGATATGGACATGGAGTCATCGTCCTCCTCGACGCCGAAGGAAACGGCGTCCGCGATGGAAGGCGGAGGACGAAGGACCTCGTCGACTGGGGAATGAGGTGACGGCAGAGGACGGGGGCCCGGAGCCGGGTCGTCGCCGCCACCTCGTGGAGTGGGTGGACTCACCAGCGGCTCGTTGGCGGCGGTGAGCCTCGACCCTAAGAGTCCACGAGCAATGTTCCTGCGAGTCCTCAAAACACGCGCCGGCAGGTCCGCACAGTGCGCGCAATCGGACTCGCAGAGTGCATCCTCCGCATGGGCAAGGCCCAGGCAGGCAATGCAGTGCTCGTGAGTATCCTGCGGGCCAATGGGGCCCGCGCAGAGACGACAGAAAGAAGCCATCGGATGCGGTGAAAGAAGTATCCAGTTGCGTCTTCAACGATGGCAGCGTGAAAAAGAAGATTCTGAGGTATTGTCGTCTCATGCACTGTATTTATACTGTCTAGATTCGTCAGTATTTGCATACTGTGCATGTCTTGCGACAATTGGCCAGTTTTTTAACTGGCGTTATCCTATAGGACTTCAGGAAAAGTGAAAAAGAGGAGGAGTTTCATATGCGGTCTCCGCAATGTCGAAGTGACCGCTCTCGAAAGGGAACCGATCTGTATTGCTTGCTTGCACGCTGGCAAGCCTGCTTGTGCACGTTCAGGTTACGCATGCGTGCATACGTTAATTCCGTCATTTTTTTCTGAGAAAGTTTCTCATTATTACGAGATACTAAGTCATTATTATGATTTACTAATTCAAAAAATATTCCCAACCCAGGCGGAAACGGGCTTCCATAGGATGTGCGTATACATAATTTGACCAATGAATTTACGTATAATATAAAATCACGTGTCTAGAAGCCCGATGATTGGTCGTGCGTGAGGCCATGTTTGAAACGTGTATCTTGCTCGCCGACTGGTCGACTCGTTCTCATCGCAGTTCCAGTGATTTGTTTACGATTTAATAAATGATGCCAGTGCACCCGCGTGATAGAAAAGACAACAATCACGAAGAAATGGACGTAGATTATCCTGAACAGGACGCCAGTAGCTCAGATGAGGAGGATTCTGTGAGCTCATCCGCATCGGAGGATGGAGATACTTCAGGTGGATAAATTACACTCATAAAATACTATTGCGCATCATGTGGAACACCACCATATTATGCGTTTACGTGTATGTTCATAATGATGACCTTTCAGAAATGGACGATGAAGACTGTGAAAGAAGGCGAATGGAGTGTTTAGATGAGATGACAAACCTTGAGAAACAGTTCACAGACCTCAAAGATCAGTAAGTGTTCACTCTTTAAGATCAGCACATTATGAATATTATAAACCATAGGGTTCGGGGAAAACAATGCAGATACAAATGTAGGTAACTCTAGACAATGTGCTTAGTTAGGGTAGCAAAATAAAAAGGCCTGTCAAGATTGTAAACAGTGATCAACAAAAACATTTATAACAATTGGTGCTGACTTTTATTGTCATTTATTCAAATAAGCAAAATGCAACATTTATGCAATATCTGCATGTACAATATAGCCAGTTTATGTCATCTTAATATTGTTGTATATTATAGGCTTATGTAGTTCTTGCTCGATTTAACGATATTTTTTCATGTTAACAGATCCAAGCATTTGTTACTTTAAATAACTTGACCACAGTGTAAAATCTGACTCCGGTCAAAACTAATTAAAAACCACAGAACTTAAAGGGATACATCACCCAAAAATTTAAATTGTGTCATCATTTTCTCACCATCGAGTTCTCACCCAATCTGTATAAATTTCTTTGTTCTGATGAACACAGAAAGATATTTGGAAGAATGCTTATAACCAAACAGATCCCCATTGACTCCCATAGTAGGAAAAATAACTATTTACTGTTGTTAGGTTGTATAAAGAGAGGCTCAGTCAGGTGGATCTTAAATTACAAGAAGTGATAGCTGGCAGTGCTCCAGAATACCTCGAACCCCTGGCCACCCTGCAGGAGAACATGCAGATCCGAACCAAAGTTGCAGGTCAGTACCAGGAAAATACTGTTAACAAGTAACAATTTGAGCAGTGCATGCAGAAACATGATTCATACTGATGCTTTATTTTTACAGGCATCTATTGTGAACACTGTTTGGAATCTGACTTTCATTTTAAAATTTAAAGTGAATACATAAAAATTATATTATTTAAAAGCTTTAAATTAAAACGTTTTTACATCCATGGAAAAACTAAATACATCATACATCAAGTACACACATTACAGTCTGTAAATGTAAGAAATATGTTTCTAGATTTAATATTTCTTTAGGATGTATATCTAGAGCAGTGTGTACTTGTGTACAGTGTTCACTAACACTGCAAATGTCATTTATTTTGGTGCAATGTATGTTCTACAGGTATCTATCGTGAACTTTGTTTGGAGTCTGTCAGAAACAAATATGACTGTGAAATACAGGCAGCAAGCCAGCATTGGGAGGTATTGTATTGCCTCATATTATTAGTATTTAGAGATTTCATATGTTGATGATGTTTTTTTTTTCACAGAGTGAGAAGCTCTTGCTTTTTGACACGGTTCATAGTGAACTGGAAGAGAAGATCAGGCGACTTGAGGTAGACAGACACAGTATAGATCTAACTTCAGGTAGAGTTCAGATTGAAACTCATACTATCATCTATAGATTGATAAAATAAATCACACCTTTTTGAAACCTTCTTATTTTTAATTGTGTGTTCTTCTACCAGAGCTGTGGAATGATGGTCTGCAGTCAAGGAAGAATAAAAAGAAAGATCCTCTCAGTCCCGGAAAGAAGAAAAAACCTGTCGTTGTGTCAGATATCCTTTTGTAATGTTGCACTTCTGAAGTCTTTTATGAGATTTCTTAGATTTACTCTTCTTCATGGCAGCTGGCTTGAAAAATTTCAAAAACCTTATTGAAAACTTTCTTTGTCTTATGGTGTGACATAGCAAAAAAATTGATACAATTTAGATTATGGATATATAATTAAAAATAATATGTTTATAAAAAGAATACATATAAAAATTTTTTTTGCTGGTTTATTTGTCAACTACCCATATACAAACAACACCTCCAATAATACGTTTAAGATAAAGTAGTAAAGGGAATTAATTAAACAAAGAACATATTGCTGCTTTTTAAAACGGTATTTTAACAAAATGAAAAAGTTTCGATTGATTTCCCTTTTTATGGGAGTTTGTCAATAATTAAGTGCTTTTATTTGAATAGTAACAATGTCAGTAAGGCATTATTTCCTGAACTGTCCTACGACCATACATTGTTTACATGTTGCAAGACCTGGATATACTTGAAGACTGGACTGCCATAAGAAAGGTTTAATTTTTTTAAATAATATTTGGACCAGTTGATCAGTTCTTTTTAAATCAGTCATTAGATGTTCTCTCACATTAATGTACTACATTTATCTAGGCTATGGCGTCTATGGGTCCCCCTAGAGTAAAAGTGGATGGTAAGCAGGATTTTAAATCATCTGTTTTTTCTTCTCTCATTATTGCAAATGATCAGTTCTCTGATGTTAATTAAAACATTCTTCATGTGTCAGTTCCTATGAAAACTGAGAGACATCATCATGTGGCCCGTTCCGAGGATGGACGCCTGTTTTATGACAACAAGTGGTACAGTCGAGGTCAGGCAATTAGCATCAACAGGAAAGATGAATACCCCACCAGGTGTGTACCTTTACACCTGTATGCATGTGCTGTGACAGAATTGTCTCTTGTCTAATGCTTTACTTAATTTTTTCCAGTGCCGTAATAACCACCATTAACCAAGATGAAGTTTGGTTCAAACGTCTGGATGGCATCAAATCAAAGCTTTACATCTCGCAGCTCCAAAAAGGCAAATGCACAATAAAACATTCATAAACACTTTCCTTCTCAACTATAACCCCTCTGTGTCCATGTGTTGTTAAATCTGGCCATTGTTACATGGCTCCCATTTATGCTGGAGGTACTTGGGTCTGCATGTACCATATGTTTGCACTCCCTGCGTCCGAGCTACTATATATATATATATATATATATACACATTGAATTTACAGTATGGTGCATGCATTTCCGTTCTTGAACTAGTGTAGTATATCCTGTTTATTGTCTGTGAAGCAAGCACTGTTTTCAGGAACATGATAATTTGCATAATGTTATTTTTCTACTTGTTCACAAAAACTGTGATTTTCTTTTTGTTCTGTTTAAATTTACTCTTGGGTTGTATGTTGTTCTGTATCTGTATAGCAGTGGGAGATTGACATAGTTCAGTATTAATGTATAACTTTTGTTTGTATGGAAAGAAATTTTAACTATTCCAGCCAAGCAAACACCATTATATGTAGCATTTGTATTCCCGAGCCTTTGAGCATAAATGCATGTGGTTTTGTTGGGCATGTCATGAGCAAATCATGACCTTAATGTAAAAAAGAAAACTTTTGTAAAATATTTGATTTTTAAACTATTCAGGTATAATTTTTTTTGTTTTATATATGTTTTATGTTTACATCCATTTAACAGTATTTTAGGACTACAGTTGCCTGTTTTTTATGTAAAATTCTTTCAAAGTGAAATGTGACGTTTCTGTGCCACGTCTTTGGTTCTGACAGTGTTTATGTTTTTGATAATTCGGAATGTAAAAACATGAATGCGTAGTTTACACTTTAAGAGATAATGATTCTTCAGATGGCTAACTTATAGTGAATATTTAGATGGGGTAAAAGAAAGTATTTTGTCTTTCTTTTAATTCATACAATATTTTACACTACACATATCCTGCCAAATGAACCATGTCTTCCACAATTCACAAAGGCCAAAGGTATTTGCACATCCTTAATTAAATATACTGCCTTAATATAAAGACAATATTAACAAAGTGTGGTGTTTTAAAGTTATTTTTAAAATATGTCATTCAGTAGACATCCTTTTTAGCAGATAAATCCTGTGAGGTTTTTATTAACTGATGGAGACTAAATTATAGAATTTCAGTGTAACTTGTTGTGAGAGGTTGACAATGAAAACATTCTGATATTAAGCAGATTTTTACATGGTAATGTATTATTCTTGAACCCAAATGTTTAATACAACTAAAGTTCATCCAAACTTAACCTCTGCTTGTCTTGACACAAAGTGTTTTAAGTGCAGTACCTTACAATGAACATGAAGAGGCAGTAGAAACTTACCACAGAAACATTCTAGGGTTCTACCTGTTCTTGTTGCCTTTTACTGTACATAATGTAGTTGTCCCTGTGTGGACATCTTACTACTGCATCAAAGCTGTTACAGTTAAGTGTAATATTCCAAAATATAGATCTTCTGTTAAGCAAGTTATTATGTTTGTAATCCTTGTAACATTAGAGTTTGATGGTCGATCTTTATAGCTCCATAACATTCTCTTCACTCGGCAGGTGACCAGTGGTGGTACTCACAATGAATTGTTTATAAGTCAGAAGAACCTGACACTCTTTTACATGGGCCCGAGCTGATGAGCTGGAGCTAAAGACAAAGAACACCTTAATGACATGGAGGATAAAACCTGCCTGTTTGAACCAATCATTATGCTTGCAAAAGACAGTAAAGTTAATTGCAGGAAACAACGTTCCCCCTTCATTGCCCACATAAAGGGTATGTTTCACTAAGATCATATTTTTTCTAAATGTATTTCTTTTTTGTATAAATGAAAAAAGGAAATATATTTGAGAATACTGATGATTATAAGTAAATTATCTCAATTTAATATAGTTTTATCTCTGCCACAAATAATTAAGATATTGGTATAACCCCAGGATTTCCAGCCCTGTTCATGGAGTGCTGTTCAGCTCGTTGTTTCACATGCTCTCGAAAATTTTGTAATTCTCACTTCAACCAAGTAACGTCTGTATTTAGTAACATTTAAAAGTATTTAAGTCTATCATTTTTGCGGAGCCCTCAACAATTTGATTAGATGTAGGTGTACTTCGGTAGGGTTGAAACTGAGCTCTGCTGGACAATAGCTCTCCAGGAGCAGGGATGGAGTTTTTTGTTAGTTTTACAAAGATAACTTATCAAAGAATGAGTAAACTATGTTTAAAATCACTTTTATTACATGCAGTAAAGGCTCCTGATGGATGCAGACATCACATGACCAGCCAAATCAGTTCACCTTTCTGAAGGCTACCTACCTCAAACCTTGCAATGACACTGAACAATGCTTAATATGATTTTTAGGTTATTTGAAGTGTAGTTTTAAGGCAATTATCCAAAGCAATATTACTTAAATTCTGGCAGTAAGCAGTCATTTGTGGTTTGCTTCCTGTGTCGAGCATCCCACACAAATGAGGCAGGCGTTTTCTCAGTGAGTTGACTGAGGTATGTAAAGTAACACCTGTCCAAGCACTTGATATTCACAACTCAAAACTGCCAAGGCATGTGGAGGTATGTCGATGTTATGCTATGTGGAAATTGATATGGAAATAATATTGAAATCATCAACGGACGCAGCCAACAGTTTTGGGAGCTCCTCAAATGCTTCCTTTGAAATCTTTGGCACTGGATTGGAGCTCTTAGATGTCACTAAATTGTCTTCCTTCCAGGACATCTCCTGTTTTTTAGGCAACCAAAGTTCAGATTCATTATCGTTTAATTTTGTTTCCTGCAAACTTAATAAAAATGTTACTTAATGAGACTTCTTGTGTACAGGAGTTTTATTTGTTTGCATGAAAGTTGACTTTGAGCAACTATGACCGAGAATCTTTTATTCATGTACATGTATGCATTTGGCTGTCGCTTTTTATCCAAAAACTTACACTGCATTATACTATACATTTGTTTCTGAGTATGTGTAATCCCTGATTGAATCCATGACCTTGGCGTTGCTAGCGCCCTGCTTTATTTAAACTACAAGAATGCTTTAGACTAATGCCGTGGCCACACTTGACTTTTCCCTCCATTGACTTCCATTAATACGCATGCCAATGCGACAGTCCGGAAACGCAAGCCCATCCAACGACATTTCGCTGCGTAGCAAAGTTCAAGTTTGGTGAACATAGAGCTTCGAATTCATGTAAAGTGAGTGCGTGAGACCAACAGATCAAAACGTCACAGCGTGACCTCGGTACAGAATGTGAAAAATGGAGGAATCGCGCCCGCCCATATTCGTACTACTGTCCCGAACAACCTTTGTCTGTCAAGTCTGACCGCGGCCAAAGTATATTTCCACTTTTACGCGAATAGTACACTAGAACCAGGTGGGAACCGTGTCCTGGCAACATCGATTCAATGTAGTTGAAGAAAACCCAAACCTCAGTAGTCCCAGGGAGATATTGCAATATGTTGGAATCAGGGCTGGTCTGGGACAAAAATTTTTTACTCAGACCGCCCCACCACAATGGGTCGGACACAACCAACCAGTACACCATCCTTGCGGTCCCTGTATATATGCATATCTACTGTTCCATTCCCCCAAAAACCTACAAAGCTGAGAACTAAGTGCCATGGACCAGTGTACCAGTGCAAGTGGACCAGTACTCACTCTCTCTTGACTGACTCCCTGGTGATAGACCTATACCTACTTGTGGTGTGATTCGCGCAAATTGAGCGTTAGTAAGGGAAGCCAAACAATCCAATAGTGGGATGAGACAGCGGGGTATTACAGAGCTCGCGTCGCGCTGACATGTCATCTGCGCGATTCAATTTCCTATCGCCAACCGATGGGCAGCGTGGCACCAACCAATCCGCTGCACTGACCAATTAAAACATATACAATGTTCATTTGGCGCCACTCATTTACATTTTACCCATAAACCTCTGCTATTATTAACATAAATAGTTGAGGTAAAATGGCTAGGCGCAAAACGTACTACAATAATAAAATAAATTACCTGAACATGTAAACTGTCCTATATAATTTCCAGGAGGTTGGCGTGCTCCTCAAGACTACGATATTGGAAGTCATTGAAGTTTCTGCTAATAATATTATATAAAAAATATAATATTATATTATATCGGCCCCCAAGTGCGTCGGCCCACCGGGCATGTCACACGATAAAGAGGAATCCAAAGGCAGAGATGATAATTAACAGTCCTTTAATGAATGAACAAACAAAGGCAGTCTGTCGTAGAATCACACAGCACTGGGGAAAAATAACACAAAAAGGAGATCCGACTCCCGTAACGGCGAATATGGAACAAAGCTGTCAAGCGGTACAGCACAGGCGTCACAGACAGGGAGAACCGCGGGGTTCAACAGCAGATACAGCCAGAGACAGAGGATACCTGGCGTCAGACAGTTCCAAACAAGACAAGGCAGGGTTAGGTGAGTTTCTTACATAAAATGTCACAGACAAGACGGCTGAAGCAGTAGTTACGTATGACGCAAAGCAATAATCCGACAAGGAATCTAGCAGAGCAAACACAAGATAAAGGGAAGGCACTTAAGGGTAAAGTGAAAACAGGTGATCAACAAGTAAATCAGCGCGATCGCTGATTGCAATGATGAACAGGTGCATGAAGAAAGAGAGCGAGAAAGTGAAATACTAGAAAGCTAAAAAGTGGTGTGTGAATAAAAGGGAAGAGAAAACCTGACTCATGACAGGACCCCTCCCGCAACGAGCGCCCCTAGGCGCTCGGGGAAGGAGCCTGACGGGACCGGTAGAAGTCATCAATAAGCGAGCGGTCCAGGACATCCCGGGCAGGAATCCACCGCCTCTCCTCAGGACCGTACCCCTCCCAGTCCACCAAAAACTGGTGACCCCGCCCCCTAGGACGAACGTCGAGGAGTCTACGGACTCTGTAAATAGAGGCCCCCTCGTCAATGGGAGGAGGGGGAGCGGAGAGACGGGCAGGCGCACGAACAACGGGTTTAATGCAAGAAACGTGAAAAACTGGATGAACACGCCGCAACTGACCGGCCAGTCTGAGTTTAACAGCGACTGGACTGATGATCTTAACAATAGAAAAGGGTCCAATAAAACGAGGCATGAGCTTGCGCGAAGTCTCCTGAATAGGCAAATTGCGAGTGGATAACCACACTCTCTGTCCGCAAACATATCTAGGGGATCGAACTCTGCGGCGATTGGCGGCTCGACGAGTACGTTCCCTAGTTTGACATAAGGCAGACCTAACCCTCCTCCAGGTACGCTTGCATCTTTGCATAAAGACTTCGACGGACGGAACAGAGACCTGAGCCTCTTGCACGGAAAAAATAGGCGGCTTGTAACCAAGGCAACCCTCAAATGGGGATAACCCTGTAGCGGATGATGGGAGAGAATTATGGGCATATTCAGCCCAGGCCAACTGATCGCACCAAGAAGCCGGGTTCTGAGAGGAAAGACTACGCAACATGCGACCCAGAATCTGATTAGTCCTTTCGGCCTGCCCATTGGTCTGTGGATGGAATCCTGACGACAGACTGGGGGAAGCCCCTATCTGGCGACAGAACTCCCTCCAGAACACAGAAGTGAATTGAGGACCTCTGTCCGACACGATGTCTATAGGGAGGCCATGGATCTTGAAGACATGATCCACCATAATCTGGGCGGTCTCCTGAGCGGACGGTAACTTGGGAAGCGGAATAAAGTGTGCAGCCTTGGAAAAACGGTCAACGATGGTGAGAACGACCGTATTCCCAGCCGAGGGAGGGAGCCCGGTAATAAAATCCAACGCAATATGAGACCAGGGACGTGAAGGAACGGGGAGAGGTCTGAGAAGGCCCGCCGGAAGACAGTTACTAGACTTGGTCTGAGCGCAGATAGGACAAGCCGCAACAAAACGCCGAATATCGCGCTCGCGAGTGGGCCACCAAAATCTCTGACGAATAGCCGCTAGCGTACCTCTTACACCAGGGTGAGCGACTAATTTAGAGGAATGACCCCAGCGAAGAACCGTAGTACGAGCAGTCACAGGTACAAACAAAACTCCCTCAGGAGCACGAGGTGGTCTCTTGGTGTTTGAAAGAGCACGCTTAACCGTTTGTTCCACCCCCCAGACGGCTGCCCCGACCACACAGTGCTGAGGTAAAATCACCTCGTCGGTCGAGGACCCCGCCGAGAGATCGAATTGCCGAGAAAGAGCGTCAGGCTTCTGGTTCTTGGAACCAGGTCTAAAAGAAATGGAAAAGTCAAAACGATCGAAAAATAATGCCCAACGAGCCTGACGAGCGTTAAGGCGTTTAGCAGAGCGAATGTACTCCAAATTGCGGTGATCCGTCCAGACAATAAATGGTACACCGGCTCCTTCAAGCCAGTGTCGCCACTCACCAAGCGCCAGACGGATCGCCAAGAGTTCACGGTTACCCACGTCGTAGTTGCGCTCCGCAGTCGAAAGACGATGGGAATAAAACGCGCACGGGTGGACCTTATTATCCTGGGAGCGTTGCGACAAGATAGCTCCTACCCCAACATCGGAGGCGTCAACCTCAACTATAAACTGCCGTTTCGGATCAGGAGTGGTCAGGATGGGCGCAGAGGTAAAGAGCCTCTTTAGACGTTCAAACGCATCCTGAGCAGCTTCTGACCAAGCAAACCTGGTCTTGGACGAGGTGAGCGCAGTAAGGGGGGCGGCAACCTGGCCAAAGTTCCGAATAAAGCGCCGGTAAAAATTCGCAAACCCCAGAAACCTCTGAAGTGCAACCCTAGAAACAGGGACAGCCCAATCTAGAACCGCTCGAACCTTCTCAGGGTCCATACAAATCCCCTCCGTAGAAACAACCGAACCGAGAAAGGTTACTGATTGGGTGTGAAAGACGCATTTCTCAGCTTTAACGAATAAGCGATTCTCCAATAAGCGCTGCAGGACACGGCGAACATGTTGAACGTGCACTTGGAGAGATGGAGAAAAAATTAAGATGTCATCCAAGTAGACGAACACGAAAACGTTTAGCATGTCCCTTAAGACATCGTTTATTAATGCTTGAAAAACAGCGGGGGCGTTGACTAACCCGAAAGGCAGAACCCGATATTCAAAGTGACCGACAGGCGTGTTGAACGCTGTCTTC
This sequence comes from Barbatula barbatula, assembly GCF_947034865.1. NCBI lineage: Eukaryota > Metazoa > Chordata > Actinopteri > Cypriniformes > Nemacheilidae > Barbatula > Barbatula barbatula. The sequence goes on along the minus strand of NC_136778.1, from coordinate 16,674,800 downwards.
CACTCGTCTCCCTCCTTGATGCGCACCAAATGGTAAGCGTTGCGCAAGTCTAACCTAGTAAAAATCCTTGCGCCCTGTAGGATCTCGAACGCCGACGACATAAGAGGCAAGGGATAACGGTTCTTGACTGTTATGTCGTTCAGCCCACGATAGTCGATACAAGGACGCAACGACCCATCTTTCTTTTTTACAAAGAAAAACCCAGCGCCGGCGGGGGACGAAGAGGGAGCAATAAGACCCGCGTTGAGAGACTCTGTGAGATATCTCTCCAGCGCTTCTCGTTCGGGTGCCGAAAGAGAGTACAGTCTACCGCGGGGAGGTGTGGTGCCAGGGAGGAGCTCGATGGAACAGTCGTATGGACGGTGAGGCGGTAAGGACACCGCCCGCGACCGACTGAAAACCGCCCGCAGATCATGGTACTCCTCCGGGACTCCAGACAAATCATCATCCTCTTCCTGAAACAGAGAAACAGAAGGCACAGGAGAAATAGCGGAAACCAGACAATTCACATGACACGATAACTTCCATGAATAAATAGACCCCTTAACCCAGTCAATCTGAGGATTATGCTGGATAAGCCAGGGATGACCTAAAACAATGGGGGTAAAGGGTGATTGAAACACAAAAAAAGAAACTGTCTCTTGATGATTGCCGGAAACAGTGAGACTAACTGGTGACTGGTGATGCGACGAACTGAAGTGAGCTCTCTGCCATCCAGCGCAACGACAGAGGTAACATCCTTTAAAGCAACAATGGGAATCTTGTGTTCACGTGCCCACCTCTCATCGATAAAATTGCCCTCCGCACCAGAGTCAATGAGAGCAAGTCCAGTAACAGAGAGACCAGCCCAACGTAGAACAGCAGAGATTGTGGTTCGAGACCTGGGTGATGAGGAGATTACAGAAGCGCTCACCAGTATTCCTCCGTCTACTAGCGAGCTCTGGCTTTTAAACTGCAGGATGAAGCAAAGTGACCAGCCGTACCACAGTAAAGGCAGAGACGGTTAAGAATTCGCCGCTGTCGTTCCTCCGAAGAGATGCGCACGCCCCCCAGCTGCATGGGCTCGGCCTCAGACAGGTTCTGGCCGGGAGTAGTTACAGAAGGAAGGGTCTCACGTGGTGTGGAATAGGGAGGACGAACTCGACGCCTCTGCTCGAAGCACTTGTCCAGACGGATGGCCAGATCGATGAGCTGATCGAGCCGAGCAGGCGACCCCCGCGCGTAGATCTCCTCCTTAAGGTCTAAATTCAACCCCTCTAGAAAGCGAGCTGTTAGTGCAGGCTCATTCCACTCACTTGTAGTAGCTAGAGTCCGAAACTCTATAGCGAAGTCAGCTACCGATCTCCTGCCTTGACGTAGAACAGTTAGAAGACGTGAGGCCTCACTGCCGAAGACAGACCTATCAAAGACCTTGACCATCTCCTCCTTGAAAAGAGTGTATCCGCTACAGCAAGCAGACTTCGCCTCCCAAACCGAGGTACCCCACTCGCGTGCTCGTCCCGTGAGGAGAGAGAGAACATAAGCAGATCGAGCACGATCCTCTGCATACGTCTGGGGCTGAAGAGAGAAGACAACCTCACATTGTATGAGAAAAGCTCTGCACTCCGTAGGCTCCCCGGCATAACAGGAGGGATTGTTAATTCGCGGCTCAGGAAGCAGCTGGCGGCTGTGAGAAGTGGCAGGCTCCTGGTGTAAAAGACGTAACCGGGCCGACAGATCAGACACCTGAGCAGAGAGACTCCCAACGGCCTGAAGAGCGGCGGCCAACTCCTCGTCATGTCTACCAAGCATAGCTCCCTGGATCTCGATCGCCGCCCGGACGGGCATTTCCTCTGCTGGATCCATGTCTGGTCGGATTATTCTGTCACACGATAAAGAGGAATCCAAAGGCAGAGATGATAATTAACAGTCCTTTAATGAATGAACAAACAAAGGCAGTCTGTCGTAGAATCACACAGCACTGGGGAAAAATAACACAAAAAGGAGATCCGACTCCCGTAACGGCGAATATGGAACAAAGCTGTCAAGCGGTACAGCACAGGCGTCACAGACAGGGAGAACCGCGGGGTTCAACAGCAGATACAGCCAGAGACAGAGGATACCTGGCGTCAGACAGTTCCAAACAAGACAAGGCAGGGTTAGGTGAGTTTCTTACATAACATGTCACAGACAAGACGGCTGAAGCAGTAGTTACGTATGACGCAAAGCAATAATCCGACAAGGAATCTAGCAGAGCAAACACAAGATAAAGGGAAGGCACTTAAGGGTAAAGTGAAAACAGGTGATCAACAAGTAAATCAGCGCGATCGCTGATTGCAATGATGAACAGGTGCATGAAGAAAGAGAAGGAGAAAGTGAAATACTAGAAAGCTAAAAAGTGGTGTGTGAATAAAAGGGAAGAGAAAACCTGACTCATGACAGGGCATTTGCCCCGTATACCAGATTACCAGTCCAGCACTGGTTGTAATGCAATGCGTCAATACCGGCGTGTACGCATATGAGTCAGCAGTATATTTTGCAAGGCTGTGCGTTCGGTAAAAAAATAATTGGTAACATTTTTGTAAACTTTTTTTAAATTCACGTTGCTAACATTTGTATCGTAAGGCTGTTGGTGTCCAAACTTGTGTCACAACTCCAAGGGCAAATGCAAAGCCTGCAAGGGAAATGTAAGGTAAATGTAAACTCATTTTCCCTTTTTCCAACCTCCTGGATTGACCACAAAAAAGAGGTAAACCGTAAACCGCAGAAAATCTGCTTTGTACAGAAAGTTTTTCTTTTTGCTACAACCAAACACAGACTTTGACAAATGGGCTATAAGTTTGTTCATTAAAAAAGTTAAAATTCTGTATTAAATTCCTTACCTCCATGTTGCTGGAACCATTTATGCCCTGGAACTGATGTATTTGTTGCATCAAATAGTGCAGAACAGTATTCTACTATCAGCCAGTCTTGTCTCATTGTTCCACGGTTCCCAGAGCAGGCAGGACGCAGTCCAAGGTTACCAGAGCGGGCAGGACGCAGTAGTCAATGTTTTCTTGAACAGCTGCTTTGTAACAATGGAAATTGTAAAAAGCGCTATATAAATAAAGCTGACTTGACTTTATTTCTTCTACTGTAAAATGTTGAAGATGTTTAGTAAAATGTCCAATTTGGTATTTTTTATGTAATGAAAAATTTGACTAGTGACTAGTGTATAAAAGATAAGATCTAAATATTTTTAAACCTAATAGCAATAGAAACAAACTTAAATTGAACAGAAACTTTTAAATATTGCTACTACATTCAGAATTAAAAACTCAGTGGTTTGCCATGTTGTAAGAAAGTGAAATAAATTGTGTGTTAACCTTAATTGCAACTTCATATCCAGTTGCTCATTTTGCTAAAATCTTTCAAGTTCAGACCTATAGTATGTCAACTAAACACACAAAATTATAAAGGTCTTTATATTACATCCACTCAGAAATATCAAAAGGTTTGCTAGAACTAAATATAGAATTAGATCACAAGCCTATGTCATATGCCAAAAACAGTTTATTATATTTAAATAACTACAGGATATATACTTTTATATTATTAGGAACAATCCTTGTCAATGGTCACCTGAAACTTGTTTCAAATCGTTTGAGAAAGGAAAATCTAAATTAAACCAATGTTTAAAGTGTATTTAATCCTGAACTCTTACGTCACTGCTCATTTAATATTTATAAACTGTCTTGTCTGCTCCAAAAGACTTGAATTGTGCAGGTAGATACTAAAATAGAGAGTTAATTAACATTTAATCTCTAGTTCAACTCTGGGTTAACCCAGATGAGCCAAGCCATGAACAGTGAACCAAACAAAACAGGTTGAAACATAATCTTGCAGTCATGCAGACAGTGGGAACACACTGCATCCCATGGTGTTTGGACAGTCCCCAGTCGGATGATACACAAAGACTGATGACAAACCTTTTGAATCATACATGTAAATTGCAAGGGTTTGTCACAACTATCTAAAGTAAATTGAGCTATATGCTATAGTTTTGCGAGAAAACAGACGAATGCAAAAATATCTAAGGTGAAAATGTATTACCCAATAATAAAAACTTTAATTTCTCTGAAAGAAGATACTTTGAAGAATGTTGGTAACAACAAACAACATTGGCACCCTTTGACCCATTGTATGGACACAAAACCACTGAAGCATTTCTCAAAATATCTTGTGTGTTGCACAAAAGAAATCACAGACAGGTTTGGAATGACATGAGGGTACATAAATAATGACAAAGTTTTTATTTTGGGGTGAACTATCCGTCTTAACAAACTACTTATACCATTTAGTGACCTAGTTCTGTGATTTTATGTTATATTCATTTGTAAACTTTAACAAACACATAAAGCGTTTGTGTATTATCACATCATCTATGGATAATATATATTTATTCTGCCTTATTACTATTAACCTTATAGCTAAAACTTACAAACTGCTTGGGCTTTGGCTGCTGACCATTTTTCATATACTGTGTACAGTAGCTGTTGCAGAGCTCGTCCCATATGGCCCAGTGTAGCCTCAGGCAGCATGTGCTTCGGACTCTTATGTAATCGTGACAGAACGAGATAAGATAAAAGAAACAGTATCCCTGGCTCTTTCCTTCTTCACCTGCTTGAGTGTTGCCTGTCCTGCTGGGCAGGGAGAAGACCATGCACCCCTGTTGTTTTTGCTGTAGTTATGCAGCTAGTTGCCTGTAACTTACTGTAGATTTATATTTGTCAAATTTATTGGCAACAGTTTGTTCAAAGATAAATTAATATTAAACTTAACAAGTCTTTGTCTTTACAGATAAAAAATATTAAGCAGCCTCATAAAAAGCATTCTGGGATCCAGAAATCCATATAAACTTTTTTCTGTTTTTATTTCAAATTATGGTTTCCCGAGAAAGCTTTGCATGAGGCTATTATTTTATAGTTTTTTCCTGTAAGGATAAAGACTTATTTATCCTTATTTATTAATTTATTTATTATATAGTACATGTTTTAGATCATTTATTTTTGAACAAACTGTTGCCAGTAAATTACATAAATGTAAATCTACAGTAAGTTACTGCTAAACTGCTGCCATGAATACTGTAATTTCTACAGACATTTTTTACAGTGTACATTTAAAGAATTGCTTGATCTGAGCTTTGTGTTTACTCAATGCTGAATAGATGAAGATCTCACGTGTTTTTTTATGGAAAATTCTTAGAAATAGGGAAACTGGTGTGAATGGAGTAAATGCAAATGGATTCCATTTTAGTGTATGTAAGCCTTACAGGAAGACACATTGTGACGTCAAGGCATATCACTGAACTTAAAAGAGAAGAGTTAACCTGAATGCAAGTCTTTTATAGCCGGTTTGTGTATAGACATGTTGATGGTCACTAGTTTAAGGGGAATTTAAGGGGAATCTAATTGAGTCCTGTATATTGTTAGTTTCATGCTATATATTACATTTTTAATAACTTTATTAAGTCAAGTCAGCTTTATTTATATAGCGCTTTTTACAATCTTCATTGTTACAAAGCAGCTGTACAAGTAAACATTGACTATAAGCTTATGCAATTCAAAACACAGGTTAAATATCAGACACACTATAAATTCCTATATGCAGTGTTAATTAAATAAAACTATAAAATTCTATTAGATATAATATATTCTTATATATAAGCTGAGCACATTAAAATTAAAGGTTTGATAAATGAACAAATAAGTCATTTGTTAATACTAATTTAATAATAATATCAATTAAATAATATAACTAATAATAGTAAAATTATAATTAAGGCATTTCAAATTCAAAAACAGTATTTGTACGTTTTCAAAAACATTTATCAAGATTAAAAATGTTTTATAAACAATGATTTTTCTTGTTATGGTTAATGTATAGCCATGTTTTTTCTAAACACATAAATAGTTCATTTAGAAATGTTCTCTTAATTTTTTCTGTGGTTGGATACATGGCTTATTGTTAAATCCTCTCAAAACTTTCTATTGATTTGTTGAATCTAAATGTTTCAGTCAGCTCAGGCAAGGTTTGTAAATTTTACAAATGCCTGTTGAAAAGATCTTTGCCGCAAGTGATAAACCTCAGCCGAGCCAACGGAAATAAATGGATGTCATTAAGCTCTACTACACTACTTTTGTAAAGTGTGTAAAATGATTTTTTTTTATCACTTTATATCACTTCCGCCCAGAACTTTGGAAACTGTGGGCTTGGCCACTGAGCGGGTGAGCTTTTAAATCGGGGTCTCTCAACTGAGGTTATTGAGACGATCCTTAATTCTAGAGCTCCCTCCACAAGGAACCTAGGATGCCCTTAAGTGGAGATTGTTCACCTTGTGGTGTAATGAAAGGCATCTAGATTCAGTTAACTGCCCGGTGGCTTCAGTACTGGACTTTTTGCAGGACTACAGGAAAACTTGCAGTTTTCTACAGGAATACCATTAATGTATATGTGGCTGCTATCTCTGCCTTTCACTCCCATCTACCTTAGTTGTTCGGTTCCTGTGTGGAACCTTGAGGATGAGGCCTCCATCTCAGGTGAGAGATCCTGAATGGGAACACTGTGGTTTTAGAAGGGCTTTCCCAGATGACTTTTGAGCCCATTGAGTCTAGCCCTCAAGCTAGCCTTCTTACATTTACATTTACATTTATTCATTTGGCAGACGCTTTTATCCAAAGCGACATACAAGTCGTTTTTTACAGTGACACATTACTGCAGAGCAATCTGGGGTAAGGTGTCTTGCTCAAGGGCACTTCAGTCATGACCTTCTGGCACTGAGATTTGAACCAGCAACCTTCTGATCACAAGCCCAACGCTCTAACCACTAGGCCACAGCTTATGTGGCCTAGGCACAGCTATCACACCAGGATATGTCCCTAAGGTACCTACAAATGTGGCCAGGACCTTAGTTCTGCAGGCTTTTCATCCTCCACCTCACAAGACAGCGGATCACCGAAGGTTACATTTGTCATGCCCTGTCAGGGCGTTGGAAGAATATGTACATAGATCTTCTTTATGGTGAAAATCTGATCAATTGTTGGTCTGTTTTGGACCTCGTAACAGAGGTCAACCAGCCTCTAAGCAGACAATTAGTAAATGGTAAACCTTCACCTCTGCTGGTTAGGGCACATTCGACTCGGAGTATGGCTTCCTCGCGGGCCCTTCTGTCGGGGGCGTCTATGCAGGATGTTTGTGATGCTGCGGGATGGTCTTCCCCACATACAGACTGGACCTCTCTTCCTTACCTGGCACCCAGGCTCTTTTGTCTCAGGGGATGCTGACATTAGATGCTCAGGAGATGCTGACATTAGATATTATTTACTAGAATAATTTAATTTATTATATAAAACACCATGTAGCGTGTTTTACCCTTTTTGGGGTTTTTATTTTTTATTTTTCCCCTGTAAAGCTGCTTTGGAACAATGCACATTGTGAAAAGCGCTATATAAATAAAGTTGAATTGAATTGAATTGAATGTGTCACGCTGCTAGCGTTCCCCAAAGTGTCAACTTTGACGCAGTGTCTCGTTCCCTATCTCAGGGAACTACGGTTACAGTCGTAACCTGAGACGTTCTTTACAGTCTACTTTTGAAACACGGTCAAAAATGACAGAAAAAGACTGCACATTTAGAAGGAAAACAGTGGAAAGTTTTATTTTACAGGGAAACAAATGTTACCTGCTGCTGTAAAATCTGTTTTTTTAGGGTTTTTTACAGTTTAAACTGTAAAGCGTTGTGATGAAGAGATTGTATCAACTAGTAACCTATGTAAATATCGTATCGTTTCGGATCCAGTGACTCCAATAGCTGATAAGACTATTCCGTTATTACCCCAACACCAGGCTAGCATGGAAGAGTGACAACTTATCAATTTGTAGCTCATTAATTCTGGAAGAAGAATGGCTAAAGAAAATCTGACTAGCAAACTATAGTGGAAATTTTAGACTGAGGTGTACATTTCAGTCTGGTAGCTCAGGTTTTCCCTTGGTTGCTTGCCCCACTGTTAAGTTGAGTTCCTATGCAATCTTTTATTTACAAGCCAGAGAGCATGTTACTTCTGAGAGCAATTGTATTTCAAAGCTACTGAGATGAGTAGCTGAGCCCAAAACAAAGGAGGTTTGTCTGAATGCCAATTGTTTTTCCTACTTGGCAAATTATCAGGATTAGTAGAACCAATTTAACATTACAATGTTGTAAATTGGTCTTTATTAAATGTTTGGATCTGTCTCTTATGAATTAAAATGGCCGTTCTGAGTGCCTAAGCCACGGGACCTCCTCCCTTAGGTCATGCTTACGCCCTGTTTCATTCAGTACGAGGAATTCAGTGGTCCACATATTCTTCAATAAATAAATAATATAACCGAATATGATACATTCTTGGCCTAGTGGTGTAAATTGACATGAACTGGTTAGGTAACATGTGTTAATTATGGCTAATAATATTGTGTTGGAACAGCCACACTCTCTTCAGTTTAACACCTTTTTCAGTTTGTCACATATTGCATTATAAGCTAATGTACCCCATTTCTGTGATAATAGAATGTTCCCTATTTTATGGATTCTTAGTTGTGGGTGTATATTATACACCGAAAAACTATTAAAATGTCAGATCATTTTATTATTGTAAATTGTCGATTGGCTTTGTGGTCACAATGGCAGTTATTTTAATTTCCTTGTAATACCACTTATAATATAACCTGCCAGCTGAAGCAATAACTGATTGCATTTTAAATGTAAAGGGAATTCCGCAGGCTCATCAATGAACGCGATTAACGTAGCTTGACAAGACTTTCTCATTTTGTTCTTTTATAAAACAAAAATCAGACAAATTGTTGTTTAGCATGCACAGTCATGTCTCAAGCACACCCTTTTAAATAGAAAACCAGTTGCTCGAACTAAAAATGGTTGACTGATTTGTCAACCAAATAAACATAAAAACACACTGCTTAAGTACACCTGTAAGATACCTGTAAAAAATGTAATTTTCTGCCAGAATTTTTTTAAATATTTTTTTGTAACGGATGATTAAATGCAACTTGTAAGTGTGCAGTTTATTTCTGTAATTTGACATTTTTAACTGCAAATTTCTTCCTGGTTTTAAGACTACAAACTAAAAATCAGTTTTGCTAACCCATTTGTAATTTCTAATTTGCAATACATTCGAAAAGAATCTCAAAAGAGTGATTTAGTTGCATATAGAGCATCACCAGTTGGAAATGACAATATGGTCAACAGTAATATGGTCGACATGATAGCTTGGTCTGGAAATGTATTCACAATCTGACATGAAGATATCTTTCCAGCCTTTGGCACTGCTGGTAATTCTCCAAGACTTCTTTCAAAAAGCAGCACCACCTCTTGCCTGCAAAGTTGTGCAGGCATCATCAATACTAAAGAAAATGGGCACACCCTAAAATCACACTTTCAAAACAGCTCTCTGTAAGTTTCATGCAGTTTGAATAGACTGCGAGACATGAGCAAAAATGTAAAGCTTTGATTTTGTTACCGGGTATCCTCCTTGTCCCCTTCGCTAAGATTCCTTCCTTACTTGTCTCCTTATCTCATGCTTCTCCATTCAACTCACGATCACTGCTACTGAATGTTATGTCAACATTTTATTACCACTGCAAAGCATCTGCCATACTGGCCGTCCTCTCCCCTCCCAACACTGACCAGGGAATCGTTCTGCAGTCCCAGCATTCTCTGCTTTAGGAAGCATAAATCCAATATTAGAAAGCGCAGTGGAGTAGAGCACACATCAGTGTGAGGAAATCCCTGGCAGGAGGATCCCAGCTCAGCATTTTCTCTCAGCGTGCCACCACAAGGTTTATTACAACCTGCTGTGCTGACACTGCTGCAGTCCATAACTACAGTGGTCAATGCAGCATGTGTGTGTGTGTGTGCGAGAGAAGTATTCTGACTTGTGAGCTGACCAAAGGTCAAACATGAAGCTACGCTCTGCCTGATGATCCGATTGAATAGTTCAGGATTGTGTCAGCGGTGGATTTTTTCGCCTTGGATACTCTCAGCAGTGGACGTAGCTGTCATCTCACACTTCAGCTTTGAGAAGTGATAGCCGTGTTTAGAGCAGGTAATTCCCTCGCAATAACAGTAAACTAACAATCCTGGGCAAACCTAAGCCTTGGACCAATGAAGGGGACGTTTGTGGCATCAAGTGGCATAGTTGCACAGCAACTGTACAAAAAACATTGTAAAACAAACAGTAATTATAGAAATATATTTATATTCAGTCTTATTTATGTACATCGAGGAAAGAGGAAATCCAAATTACATTGCGGAAAGATCTCAAACTGCTATGCGTATCTGGCATGGACTGTGGTTGATTTACAGACACTGTTACGCTGAAGTGCTGCATTGCGAACTGTGAGATGAACCAATCAGAAGAGGCCAAGAGTCTGGACAGAGTGAATTCCGTAATGTTCTGTTGACAGCTCTGACAAGAGTATAAGAGTATATTTTATTTGATTGTGCATGTACTATTCTGTTTGAAAAAGGGAAACAAACATACAAAGCGAAAGGAATAAAAGCAAAACCGAGGCTCTGAGGATTTCCCCTTGATGTGGAAAAGCCCGGGAACCCTCTGCAAACCTTCGCAGACCCCTCCTGTCTGCAATGCGCTCATCTTTTTATCCCCCCCTGTTGAGCTAGCAGTTACCCACACCCTATCCCTGCCGTTTTCCAGATGAAGCTTGAATTTGTGCTCTGTCATCAATGATCAAAAGGGATGTTCTCCTGCCCTAAACACAGCTCCAGAGCACACACGTTTGTTTTTCTTTTAGACTTAATGATTCCATTGTATATCTCGTATGACCACAAAACCACTTTCACCTAGTCATTTCTCAGAATAATATAATTCCTCAGAAGAGTCAAATACAGGTTTTTAATGACAGGAGGGTGAATAAATAATGACAAAATTCAGTTTTGTGCGTTGGTATTGTAAATTGTTATTTACCGCTTTGTGCGTTGGTTCAGTTCACTGTCATCTGAGATAAAGGAAACCCCTCCTCTGTTAACCCTTTCTGAGCTGATGAAACTCTTTCATGATGAAACACATTACAAAATCCGTCTGGAAGGGTTTTGTTTTATGCGTTATGTGTGTGCATTTTCATGTTGCAGTTTTCCATGCTGAATGCAAATATACACACAGACATGCTCACAGACTCAACAACACAGCAGTGTTATGTTAAAACGGTAATGCCTGTGCTGATGTAAGTGTCGATGTGTTTGTGGGTTTCTTTTTCAACGTGTCTGCCTGACACATTCTACACGCGTCCTGTCCAGAAGCAATGTAGTGATTCAAAATAAATGCTTTCAAGGTAGACAGATAATGTGTACGAGGCCTTTGATGTATATTATGTATGATAAAGCACAACAGATCAGTATATGGGCAGAACATTTATTATAAGATATCAAGAGGTTTCGCAATAGAAACTTTGTGAAAACCTATTCTGAGCTGAGATCAGACAGAACAGGGAAGTGATTACCACAGGAACCATGCACAAATAAAAAACATGCATTTTTTCACTTTAATCAGTTAGACAATTAATCTACTATCTAGAGTATTTTGCAAGATGTAAACGACAAGCAATTCCTAGAAGCATTTTATTCAACTCCTTAAAAATGTCTATTTAACATTCTGATTTAGTTCAAAATTTTCTGTTGTTTTTTTGTCTTACACTGTCAGAAAAAAATTGTCAAAAATGTAAACAAGCTGTCACCTTTAAAGAGGTTCTAATACCATATAGATACAAATATGGGTAATATGCAGTGAAAATTTTATGAAATCAGATTTTTGAGAAATATAAGGATCACTTAATATGTAAATTGTTTAACAGTGTGACATATATTGTTCAAAACGAAAACAGGAAGTGCATCTAGACCAGTGTTTTTTATGTCTTGAATAAAGGTCTATACCCAGACCATTATTCTATTGGTTTCATTAAGGTGTATAGAATGTTGAAGTATAGGATTTGTGTTCACCACTAATCTAACAGCGTTTTGTTCCACTTGCAGCATAACTTTAATCACATTGAAAACACCAACGACTTTATGCCAAATGGTCAAACAGCTGCATACAGAGTACACATGTATACGTGCACCATTTTGCAACCAGTGTTCTATAAAATACAGTCTAGTACAGGGTCTCCAATCTTTTTGTAAGCGAGGGCTACCAAAATATCTAAAATCCTCTAGAGGGCTACTTGTTGATAACATACTTTCAACCTTTAAACATGTGATGCCTTATTTTTACGCTCACAGAACCAAATTCAGATTTCTTTCAGATATTTTTGCACTTGAATATATTAAAGCTTATAATACTTGCTAATAATAAACTTTCATGACAATGTCACACTTGGCTGATCGGCATAGTCACAGATTTGTCAACTGTCTTGAATATTATTGGTGAGCCCTGTGTTTAGCGGGCACCTTACAGAGTTCATGCGGGCTACTAGGTACATCTCTTTGTATGTTCCATTAAAGAAACCCATATAATATAGGTTTGGAATGACTCGAGGTCAAATGAAAATGTTTCTACAGTAGAAAAGGGTCACTGCTTTCAAGTTTCAAGCACCCTTTGGATTAGATTTAGAAATAAAATGCAACAGAAAGTAAAATACCACACTACTAATGTCACATTTAATTATGTTCCAAACACGAGGGAGATGGCCTTGTGTTTTGTGTTATATGATAAGGTTTTTGTCCCTGTGTTGAGAGTAGGAACAGGGGAGGCTGGTAAATCCTCCTCTCCGCTTACTGGCACCTCAAAGTGCTGGTTCATTTTCACGTGGAATATTTATATACTAAATTTACCCCCGGGGGCAGCTCACATATCAAAATGAGTGGGTCTGCTGAGTGAGACTCTCTCCAGCATCGTGGTCTGTGTGTCCAGCCCTGGGTGGGCGGCAGTTCCGATTTGAAGTGTTGCATCATGCAGTCAAAGGGTTTGTAAAGCGTCTATGCAACGGCTTTGAATAATGCATGCGTAAGAGAACTGAGGTTTAAAATGACCCTTGAGAAACAGAACAAAACTTGGAGGATGATTGGCCATTAAATGTTTGATGTCTTCTTTGTTTCGATAGGAAGCTGCAATTGACCTGGCACACAAGTAGTCTAGTACTCTGCCATTGATCTACAGGATGGATTTCACAAAGACAGTTAGGAACACAACACAAACAGCAGGGTGGTAGTCGTAAAGTACATGGTCACTTTATTTGAAGAAAATATTAAAACAGTAGCATGTACAACTTGGAATGAATGCAAACAGAATTATGGAATGCAGACTCCCGCAGCAGATGCAACGCAGGGGAGAATTCACCAATCAGAAGTAAAGAAACCAGAGTGGAAAGTGAAGGCTCAGCCACACTCCTCCAATCATCTAGAACATTCCTCCATCATCTCCATCATAGAACAGCGCACCACGGAGGAGACAGCCGTCCAGGAAAGAAAAAGTCATTTAAACAAAATAAACAATCAACAAAAATATAAATCTGAAACAATAAGTCATGCCAAACATTTTCGACTTTTGGTAGTTTTTGTATTTTATTCTTGTTTTAGATTTTTAGTTTTTATCCCCCACAATACATGAAAGCCCGTTCCACTTGAAACTTGAATATACAAGCTTTCTCTCTACTCACGTTTCCTCTTTAATTACAAAACCCCACAATACAACACTTCAGTGGACTCCGCTCCTATTGGCTGGAAAATGAGCTCCGGGCTCAAGCTGCATGCATGAAGAACAAAAAAAACAAGAAAACAAAAGGAGAATGGCCAGCCCAAACATTTTCAAGAGCACATGGAACTTAAAGAGTTCACCAAATGCTGTGTTTCTTCATTTTGAGATAGTTACAGGTTATTTTTCTTGAATAAATGATGCTAGACTGATCTTTGGGGACAGGATCACTAACCATTTCATGCAGATATTTGACGTTTTTCCATTATTTTCTGTGTGGACAGAAGGATACTTTTTTTAACATTCAATTATTTTTAAACAGAAACATTATGAATAAATGAAGATTTTTCCCAAGAGGTATGTAAAACATTTGACTGAATTTTTTCTCTTCTAAGAGGGCACAGCAGAAGGAGGAGGCTTCACTTTGCGGTCATCATCTGTACAAATTCTGAGAGGAGAGATGGAGAGGAAACGAGATTAGGTGGTTGCTTATGGCCAATTGCCGGGAAGTGCAGTCAGCTACTAACTTGTTAAATGGCTTGTTTATTTATAAAGAGGTGAAGGCAGATTTTACATGGTAATTAGCATCCAATTTTATAAAAGAAAAGAGGCTCTGCTTTCAGCAAAATAAAGTGTCACTTTTTCATGTGGTCTTAAGATCATGGGTTCTATGGTCCATTTAAATGCAGATAATGCAAATACAAAAAAAAAAATACATTAAAATGTTGATAGTCCAGGTTTACTTAAAGATGCAATCTGTAGCTTTTTGGGTGAAGAATTGAGTTACTGAACAAGTACATCGGTAAAATCAGTGTTTAAAATAGTCTTCACTTCACAATAGTAAAAGTTGGAGAATGCAGCTTTAAAACATATTTGGGAATTAACCTAAACATTACAAAGTTTCTTTCTTTAAATTAAAAAGACAAAAATGAGATCTTAACTAATTACTGCTCATTTTCTAATAAACAAGTAATTATTTTTTATTATTATTATTTAGAGAATTATTCCTAAATAGAAATGTGTACATAGAAATGCAAAAGGAAAGCTGTGGGCATTAAGATCAACAGAACTTACCTTCATAGTTCACCTGACCATCACCATCTATGTCGGCTTCTCTGATCATCTCATCCACCTCTTCGTCTGTCAGCTTCTCACCAAGGTTTGTCATAACATGACGTAACTCTGCAGCACTGATGTAGCCGTTACCATCCTAAAGATGGCATGGGAAACCAGGATGAGAAAACGTAACCAAACCTACTTTGAGATTCAGGTCAACTCTGTCTCTAGTAACCAGACAAAGGCAAAAAACGTACCTTGTCAAATACCCGGAAGGCCTCACGAATCTCTTCCTCGCTGTCTGTGTCTTTCATTTTCCTGGCCATCATCGTCAGAAACTCTGGAAAGTCTATGGTTCCATTGCCTTGAAAAAACATGAAATATATAGTTGTTACTGATAAAGCATACATTCTTTTAAGAATCAACCCTAGTTCAGTAGGCTTGGAAACTCTACATGTGAATGTAACGCATACTGCAGCGTTGCCCGAAAAACATGATGGTCACTTACAGTTTACAAATGAGTCATCATAGAGATGAGTTTACTGGGAGCTAGTAATACGCCAGGGGAGATCAAGAACCATGTGACCCCACTCTCTGGATTAACAGAGGGTTGACAGTCCTCCAGGGCTCATGATGAATAATAAAAGCCAATGATTTGAGAAGATTCTGCTAGATCCCTGCAGCTGGCCACAGATGACCATAAAAGAGATGAATGTTTAACGAGGTCTGAAAAAGGTCAAGCGTTCGGTAATAAAGACCAGGGTAGATTACTGACTGAATGTGTAAAACCACAAGTCTAGGATTGGCTAGTCTAAAAGAGACAATGAGTTCTGAGCCGTGGTCTTCAGGGCTGGAACATGTGGTGATTTAATGGTCTGTTGTGTAATATAGTAAGAAAGACCAGAAGACAACAACTTAAAGATGTCAACAATAGGACACATTCTTTTCAAAGCACAAACATCTTTTCTAAAACGACAACATCACAAAGGTGCAGAAATCAGCCATTTCCAGGTCACTTCCAGTGTCGATTCACAAAATAAAGACAGTCTTAGGTTTCCCAGCGACGGAGTGCAGTGAGTGTGTGGGAATTAGATGTTTGACAAGCGCAAAGAGTGGATTATGCAATTACTTTTATTTTTCGCTACTCGCATTATTGTCGTCTGACCGCATCAGAAAAGAAGAGGCAGGCTGCATTCCACAAAGCCTATCGATTTGTTGATCGATGAAGACCAACGGAACGCTCTGACACCAGTAGACTTCAGAAGTTGTTTAGTTTCTAAATACCACATCATCTTGATTTGTGGCAGGTGACTGTCATAGAAGTTCATGATATGAGGCTGATAAGAGTTCTGTTGCTCTGTTGGACAGAGTTATGTCACAGAGATGAGTGGATGAGATTAGATGCTTTCACAGACGAGCTGTTCTTTTCAACGACAGCTATATGAAAAACATATCTTTTCTACAATCAAAATACTTTCTCCTGTCAGTTGTCGAGACATCTTTGGGTTATTACTAGGAAGATGTCCTTAAGCTCGGTCACATTTGCGCTTTGTTTGAGTTACATATTTTATAATATATTTATTTTCCTCGAATACAAGCAAGTGGAAGTAAAATTCTTTTTACATAACAAATCCACTCACCATCAGCATCCACCTCATTGATCATGTCCTGCAGCTCAGCCTCTGTGGGGTTCTGACCCAGCGACCTCATTACTGTGCCCAGCTCTTTGGTTGTGATGGTGCCGTCACCGTCCTTGTCGAATAAGGAAAATGCCTCCTTGAACTCTGAGGGGAGTAGAGAGTGGCATATGCATTCAGCACATGCTCTAAAACACGCAAATTAGACATTTCAGGTTACTCTTACCTGCAATCTGCTCCTCTGTTAACTGGTCAGCCTAAAATCAACAGAAAATAGATGTTAGTAGATATAGAACAGATTAGGAAGTATTAGCACTGCATTCTACCGCATTGAGAGTGATATTCCTACTGCCTCCAATGAGTGAAAATGTTAAAGAGGGAAAATATTAAGAAAAAGAAGGAAAAATTTAAGAAAAAGCAACACTTAAATATTAGGGGTGTCCCCGACTAAGGACATAGTCGAATAAAAATTGTCACGTCTTGCCTATAGTCGAATCGCACATGTGTGAGCATGCATTTGTTACGATATCAGGTGGTAACAAGGGTACAGTGCCACATGGACGCACCAAAGATTAATGTACAGAACTTGTTTAGAATATAATATACCTTCAAAATAAAAAAAATTAAATGCTAGATTCAAGTTAAGTTGTTTAAGCAAAATGTCTGAAAGATCATATTTTCAAAACACCAGAAAAATGAATGGACATGTTCCTTAAACATCACATAATGCTGTGCCACTTGTACTAGACCAGATCGCACCTCAAAACTATTTTTAAAACTACACAATAATAATGATATATGTTTTACAAATGCGAATACAAAGCTTGTTCATTACCAGTGAACTACAAATAAAGTTACTTGCTTTACTGCATTCCTCCTTTACATGCAGTCCTTTTCACATTTTTTCCTACACACCCTTTCTCCGTCCTCCTGACCGAACACTTGCTTTCAAGTGCAGAGAATGACAAGTTCCGAAAGTCTGTGCAGTCAACATACTTGCTATATACAGTGATTTTGGTTATATGTATTATTTTTACAGTAAAGAAAGGGTGTCTGCTACGCCACTGCCCATAAAACCAAAATGGCATGATTCCCTTTGCATAACACATCTGCAAAGATTCGACTGGTAGTCGAATCAGGCTCCTCCTTTCGAATCTTTTTTTCTCCACGGATGAAGGTCAAGAATTTACACTTACGCCTACCTCTGACTAGACGTAAGATTTAGTCTTAGACGTAAGATTTAGTCCTAGATGTACGCTATGCCTTTGTGGTGTAATATGTAGCTGCTAGGCCTGTAGCGATGCGTCGATGACATTGACGTCAAATTTTCGCGTCGACGCTTCGCCACACACACGTGGGAGACCAAAACATTGAACAGACACGGAACTGCAACCTCCTCACATAATATCGGACAAAACCCCAATGAATGAAAAAAAAAGTCTAAAAAACAGCTCGCCCTAAATCTTAGAAGGTATGGGAATACTTTAAATTTAGTCTTCAACGTAAAGGTGTCGTTATTTGGGCTCTTTGCCAAATGGAGTTTGCATACCACACCAGCACAACGGCAATGTTGGAGCATCTGAAACGGAGGCACCCTTTCATTGTCACTCGCGAAGGACACAATAACAAGAAATGAATTTAGCCAACATTATTACTTACATGTTTGTGTAGTGTGTTGATTTGCTTGAGCTCTGCGCACTTCGGTGGTGCTAGCTAGCTATCTTAGCTCTCCGTGCAGTTTTTTCATGCTAGGTAGCTACTGGCGCCTATACAGCTGTGTTTAACGTTAGTTATCATCTAATGTAGGCTTGAATGGAAGCTAGCTTACGGCTGCATCTATAGTAGCTGACTAACCTAGCACGAAAAAACTGCACAGAGAACTAAAATGTGTTGGTGGTTACTTGGTTAGCCTAGCACCACCAAAGTGCACAGCTGCTAAACAGGCTGGCCTTTAATTTTGTATAACAGTTAAATTATTTTATTTATTTTGTGTAAAGAAGATTATTTAAACGGTTTAATAAAGTATATTTATTTGAGATACATTATGGTTTTTATTAATCGAGTAGTAGAAAATAATCGATCAATGAATCGACAAAATTGTCGTTAGACTAGTCGACTAATCGTTTAAATAATCGCCCGATTAATCGTTTAATAAATAATCGTTTGCCCCAGCCCTAGTAGCTGCTCTCTGTTGGCAATGGCATCAGATTACACTACGCTGGGTATTAGACTACACTACGCTAACCATCAGGGTCAAGGTCTGTGTTTTACAATGTGGAGAGAGACATAAGCTCTCTGCATTAATCTCAAGAGCTTGCTAAAGTATATGAGGGCTGATAGTAAAAACATTATGAACACTACCCCATTATGAAGTGGGCGGAGTGAGGCCAATGGGCCAAAAGAAGTCCTGTGCGCATTATAGGGAAAGTGGAACAACAGTGTTTTCATTCTGACTTTAAAATGATAAACATGCCGTCTTCTCATGCTTGACAAAACCAACTTGTCAAAAAATTTATTGGATGCATTACTTCGTATTTGTGTGCTAAATACATTCCCCGAAAATTTTATAGGTTTCAGAAAGAAAAATTTGAACGTTAAAATCTGTTTCGTTAAAAACTTTTCTTAGTCCCTTATTAGACAATTCTCCTGGAAAACCACGGCAAGGTGAAAGAAATAGCCTGCCCACACGACAAGCGATAGGAAGACCCACTTACAATTAAGATTGGCTGCGCTATAGGCCTACAGCTGCTGCTTGTTACTCTTGCGACATTGAGGTGTGTTTGTTTGTCCAAAGCATTTCTGTGATGGATGTTATATAAATGGTGGATATAACGCTGGATTTGGAGATTGTTTGAACCTGATTTGAACCTGTCCCAGTGCTAAAAGAGGCTGGACATGAACCGCATGGGTAAGTGAAACGGAGTCATAAGTCTGTGTTTTGTTGGCAATTGGGTGAGCACATGCTTTAGTTCCCCCACCAGCCGCCCTCCCAAAACCCTGCCTGGGGATGGGGAGCACCACAGGAACAGATGCAGCTGTTCTGGGACTCCTGTCATCCTGCAAAGACCATGGACAGTTATTGGTCTCGTTATTTAAAACATTTCTCTTTCTTTAATGGGCAATAAATAGTACTGTTTCAGATCGATAGAAACATCGAGGGCACACATTGAAACAAGTGTTCTGGGATTTTACAAATTCCCAAACCGTACACTTGCAATAACTTGCTGTTTTGCCTAGTAGCTCATAAATCGACAATACAGTAAACAGGCTAATAGGAATTACTAGTTTATGTTAATGTCATAATACTCTTTAAAAGAGACAGCTAAACTGTTTATTAGTGACAGGCAAATAAATATATCAGAGTCAATATTTTGACATTTGGAGATCAGCATTCCAATTATTAAATAAACTGAACAACTGAATTATATTGGTTGTACATTGTGCACTGTCACACCATTGTGAGATGAATTTTTATAAATGTTGTTCTACCTCTCATTTCCAGGAAAACTATGTAGGTCAGTACACAGCACAATCCCCATGAGTCCCAACACATAAAGCAGGAGTTTGAGGGACCATTATTACATCATCACTTCTGTATCCTATCCCAGATGTTATATATATATATGAACATATACTAGCCCGATATATCCAATAGATGGCCTGAAGGTCAAACGACATTAACAAAACAAGCTGATATATATCCTTCGACATTTGCAACATTTCAAGTCATACACGTGCAAAGTCAAAGTAAAACCCAAAGCAGAGTTTGAGCTACAACTAAATTATTTGTGCAATTTTGCTTTCACATCTTGAATATTTGAGCATACTCTGTTCCATTAATGCAATTTCTTGTGAAACTCTGATGGGGACAGGATTTATCTCAGGATATAAATCTGAGAATCAGATGGTCTCCATTTGTTTTTTATTTCATCTCATTGGCTCATTACTTATCGGACCGAAAACCGCCCTACGTAACAACCAAGAATACTGCTTAACTATTGATGGATCTTCCATAAAACCCTCATCTTCAGCTTAGAATCTTGGCTTTATATTCAATAGTACTCTGTCATTTGAGAACCAGGTCGCCAACACCTGTAAAATTGTGTTTTTCCATCTTAAAAATATATCTAAACTATGTAATATGCTGTCACCATCAGATGCAGAGAAGCTTATACATGCCTTTATGACATAAAGACTAGATTACTGTAATGCTCTTTTAGCTGGTTGCCCTGCAGGCCTATTACAAAAACTCCAACTGGTCCAAAATGCGGCAGCTCGAGTTCTTACGCGTACAAAAAAGTATCAGCATATTAGCCCGGTTCTTTCAACCTTGCACTGGTTACCTATAAAGCATCGCATAAACTTTAAAATCTTGCTTATTACCTATAAAGCCTTGCATGGTTTAGCTCCTCACTACTTGAGAGAACTTCTAACGTATTATAGTCCATCACGTGCACTACGCTCTCAGGTGTCAGGTCAGTTGGTAATAACTAGAATTTCAAAATCAAGTGCAGGCGGCAGATCCTTTTCCTATCTAGCGCCTAAACTTTGGAACAGTCTTCCCTGTACTGTCCGGGAGGCAGACACACTCTGTCAGTTTAAATCTAGACTAAAGACGCATCTTTTTAATCTTGCATACACTACACTATCATAATATATATATTTCAAAGATCTAGGCTGCACTAGTTAGATCAACCGGAACCAGGGACACTTCCAATAACAACTGATGCATTTGTTGCCATCAGCCAGTCTTGCCTCATTGTTCCAAGGTTACCAGAGCGGGCAGGACGCAGTCCAAGGTTGCTGGAGCAGGCAGGGCGCAATCCATTCCCAGAACTGACAAATGCTGGACGAAGGACGTGGCGACTCTACAAAACTTCAGTCGCTATTAGATTATTAATGATAATTTTAAATCTAACTTTGTTTTTTATTTTGCCTTGTTGTGCAAGCACTGTCGAGCTTGTGCAGAGGCAGCAGTTTTTGCCAGAGGGGAACTGGAATCCCCTGGTTAGGCCTGGTCTCCCTCTGAGATTTTTTTCTCCTCCAATGGAGTTTTGGGTTCCTCGCCACCGTTTGCATACTGTTTTGCACTGTTTGCCTGGCCGGGGGGAGCTGCTAGAATTTGATAGTCTTATTTAATTAACACTGCATATAGGAATTTATGTTGTGTGTCTGATATTTGACCTGTGTTTTGACTTCCATAACCTTTTATGTTTTACTTATAGTCAATGTTTTCTTGTACAGCTACTTTGTAACAATGAAAATTGTAAAAAGCGCTATATATATAAAGCTGATTTGACTTGGTGTCTGGTTAAAACACGTTATTTGTTAATTGTTTCAAATTCAATATTTATGTTTTATATGAACAGGTACAGCTGAAAATATAAAACACTGTGGTCTGGTTTACTATATAATACACCACAATTACAACATTTATGAATTGCCAAACACCACCTCCCAGGTTCAACAGCCAACAATAGCCCGGTGACAGATATTTCACCATGACACACCTTTCATTTGCATAAGTGACAATGACTACAGCGAAAATACAGGAAACTCTGTGGTCATTAACATAAGCCAATACACCAATGCATCCAACATTGTGGTGTGGTTAAACTACAACTGCATGTCGGTGTAAAGGCCTTTAATGGTCTGTAAAGTGGTTTGAAATGGGAATACCAGCCCTGCCTTAGAAATTCATGCTTTGAGGGTGCAGGAAGGGAGATGACGCAACAGACGGCAGCGGAGGTACATCCTCATCGGAGACATCATCTATAATCATCTTTATCTTCTTCATGTCCAATACATCAAATATAAAAACAACCGCATACACATTTTTTGCATCCCAACCCACTGACCCTGTACCCTTGAACCCTGGGACAACCAGCCCAATAAATCCAATCAAACAGGTTTTTTTTAGATCTAAATAAAAATGACCATCTTGCAATATTGGACATAATATAAATAATAAAATAAAATTAACAACAATTCTAATGTATTAGGGGAAATAAAATATTTTTCTTTAGCATTTGAAGTGTGTAACCCGTATGTAAGATAAAGGATGTAAGAATTGCGCAGTTTTGGATTCAGGCTCCATTGTGGCTGTTGCATCGCTAAATTTCACTTCAAATAAAACACCAGAAAATGTTAATAACGTTAATGAAAAATATTTGAAAAACACGTTTCTTTCTATATCGGACCAATACATATTTAATCGAACGATTTTCTATTACCAGGCCATTTCTAAGCAAACGTGGCATCAGGGAAAACGAGAATAATCAAGGCAAAATGTCTAACTGCGTAAAAATGCAAATAAAGCGGTATATGACATAAAATATTACGTACCATATTTGTAGGAAATAGAGGTCGGTAATGTCCAGACTAGATTTAACGCAGGTCTCTCTTGGATGCTCGTTCACTTGTGCAGCCCTAGGTCTGTACTCAGCGAGATCTGCACATGTATTCATCCGCCACTCACTTCCTGACTCGGTGCGAGCGGAACGGCCCTTTTTCCCTGTCAGCCAATGACACGGGCCGTTAGAGCGCACTTAGACCGAAGCGCACACTACTTCTACACCGATGCAGAAAATACTGTTGATGTTCTGCTGAAAAACATGAGCATCAAGATGATGGATTAATGCAACTGCTTGCCAAATTATACTAATTTACATACACATAAGTACTACTCTGCTAAAATATTGGTTGAAACTGTTTAAAGTTCCCCCTGGCCATAATTGAATAGGCGCGTGAAAGATAACTAAAAAGTAATTGTCCAATGGAAGTAAACCAATAATATGTAAGCATTTTTTCTTTTTTAAATTGGCCTACATTATACATTTGTGTTACATGTGTAATATATATTTTCTGAACCACCGTTTTATTTTCTTAAACCTTTTAAAAAGCTATTTACGTACTTAATCATTCATTTAAAAGTCATCTTGCTGACTAAAGTTGCTCGTTTTGTCCAATTCATTTTAATAAATGTTTTAGAGGAAGTCTACATAACTTTCATTTAAAGGATATGTCACTTTTAAATCTATTGGTGTGAAATGTCATAGAATAAAATTTTCTATACTTAGGGACATTCGTTTGAAACTCATTGCAACCATTCTAGCCAATTATTAAATACATTAAAACAAGCTCTGTCCGAAGATTGTGTGGCCCTAGTTTCTCACGGCGGAAGAGTCCACGTGGATTCCCCTCCGCTTCAGCATTTGCTGTGTTGTTTTGCTACAGAGCACCTGATTGGTTAACGCAGACCTGCAATATTATACACAATGTTAAGGGGGGCATTATTGGCCGCCCTAGACCTGCAATGCACCAGGCTTTATTTTAGTTTTATTATATTTCCTTTTCACTTTGGAACAAATATCTGGCTACATTTGCTAAAGATATTCTTAACTGCAGTACGATAAATAATGAGGTTTATGTTCTTGCCCTTTGTATTGGCTAATGCATAGCCCATGCCTGTAGACTACCACTCAACAAATGCTGGATAATATTTATTTTCATTGATGAAAGTGCAAAACTTTGCAATGCACTTTTGTTTAGGATTACATTTATTACTTAATATTGCAATGTACTATGGGGGCCATTTACATGTAGGCTATATGGTTTGATTATTTTTTAGAACTTTATTGGAATGGATGTTTTTAAATAGCTTAAAATAACAAAATCCCATATTAACCCATTTCCCAGAACCTTTTTCCCCCATGTAAATTCACATGCATGCATAGTGCCTTCAGACAATCTCCTTAATATTGACTGTAGTAAATTGTACTAAAAAACAAACAAAAGATAATACCAAAATGGTTGCAAGTGACACACGGTGTCCCAGGATGGAAGATCACATAGCCTTTCACATTTCACATTTTGTTCTTTGTTGTGGGTTTCTTTGATAACCTGTTAAATGTAATTGTTTAAAACATGAGATAAATGGTCTCCCATAAATATCTAGAGAAGTTTAGCATTTCTAACACCGTCAGGGGTCTGTGAACAGCTTAAACTTTAAGTGTGCTGGTCTCTGCTGAAAGTCTCTTGATGTGAAGGCAGTGAGTGCACGGTCCAACTGATTTAAGGAGAGTGATTGTGTGAAGAGCTGCAGACTGGCTGCTTTCTGCTGACTGAACAATTTCGATTGATGCTCCTGACTCATGTACATCAGGGATGCATTTTTATCACAGACGAGGAAGAGACAGACAGCATGACGTTCATCCTTAAGTAATTATCATATCCTCTCTTGAAGGAAAATGTATTATTATTTTACTTATTATATGTCACCTCTGCACAGGCAGTATTTGTTGCCGTCACTTTTTGATGATAAATCAATAAAATTCATAGAATTGCAGGAAAAATACTTTTTAGTAAATTTCCTTGAAAATAATATCAGAATGTTAATTTAACTATGAGATGATGCCAATAATGTAGGATGAGTTATGTGAAAAAAATTGTTGGGTTTTCACAAATGTACAGGTTTGTGTATGTAAAATTTTAATTCACTCAGAAAGTCACAAATGCCTAATGTTTTCTGTTTACTTTAGGTTTTGGGACTATAGCAGCTAACAATATTCTTAGAAAAAATCTGATTGACTTTCTTTATTTGGTTTAAATGTTTTTTATTAATACGTAGAGTCAAGATCAAATAATAATTCAATTCTTAAATTGTTGTTGGGTAAACTTTTTTTAGTTCACTTCAGGTCAATCAAATTTAATTAACTAAATCTTTCAATTAAATCTTTCAATCAAATTCTGTGGCCTATGACAATGAAACAAAGTCAAATTTCTCAGATACAGCTCCAGTATTTATTTTATAATCACAAAGAAGCAAAAATATATTGCCAGATAAAGAACTTACATGCGCAAAATTTAGCCAAGCATACACTCAGAAGCGGGCATATGCACAAAGAAATGAGAAGTGGAGAAAGATTAGAGATAAAGCCCCTCTGGGGTGCCCTCCTGCTTCTTATACAAAACATTTTCTTTGGACTTCTTAAAGTCCTCGTTTGTAACTTTCATCCGCCGTTCTCTGAGGGCCATGAGCCCTGCTTCTGTACAGATGGCCTGAAGAGAGAAAATCAAAAAGGACACATTTAACACTTACTGTATTCCAGTAAATTCTGAAAAGAACCAATAAACACAACACAAGAGGGCAGCAGAGCTTGGGATGTCATAATTGTTCAATCCAATTTTTTTTTTAAATATTCACAATTTTACATACTGCTTTACAAACTGTACATTTAGGAACTACTTAGATATAAAAAATAAAGAAAGACATTAAATACATGGTGTAGTGAGGTAGGCGGGACGAGAGCTGGGTGCGTGAGTGTTGACGAGCGACCGGACCGTCAGTGAGAGAGGACCACGCCTGGATTTTATGTTGTTGTTGTGTGTGTTTATTTAATTAAAAGTTATCTTATGTTCGCCGGTTCCCCTCTCCTTCCTTCCCTTTTTTTGAAACTTGTTACGCATGGTATAATTGCAATTTCAGTATGGTGTACATCAGTGGTGTGCGGTGAACTTAAAAAATGAGGAGGCAGATTTCTACCCATGTAATTTTTGTTCATCTCTGCACTATTCACAAGTGCGTTTGTCAGAAAACCAGTGTCATTTCAGTGTTTATGTGTGAAAAATTCCTTTTAATTACTAAAAGTTCATTACAGTATGTACTTCTGATTTTTTATTTTCCCTGCTTTGGGAAAAGGTACATCAACACCACCTTCATCTTCTTCTGGAACATTTGGGATTTCCTATATAAGAATAACATCATTATCAATGCCATCAATTTAATTATTAGCAGTCCCAGAAATACTCAAAGCATTTAAGAGATTAAATCAAATAGATGTGACTTACTTTAGCCTTGCTGCTATCCTGAGCAAGCCTGATCACAAGCAAAAGTTTTTGAACAAATCTGAATCACGTAATATTCTGTCAACAATCGATAACTCCTCTGCCTTCGCCATCTCGACACGAATGCTAAACTACGATTAATACAACTAATAAAACAATTTAATTAACGTTCAATCTAATTTAGCGCCCGCAGTTTAAAATGTATGACGAAGACGAGCAGGAAGGCGGGATCTCGCTGATGAGTTAATCCAATCATAGCTCGTTGGAGGCATTGCCTCCTCTCACGTGACTTTTTTCCATTCTTTTCAACTACCCCCACTCAAACTCACAGCACGCTTTAGAGGGTATATTTAAAGTCAATGAGCTTGGAGGAGGCAAGAGAAACGCTGCCTCCCCCTTTTGGAATTCTTTCGAGCGGGGTCGCTGTTTCACACTGTTGTACACGCTGATTTATCTCATATTAAGCTAAATACGTTATATCCGCTGTCCTATTTTATTTTTTGAACTGTTTATAATATTCTCATTCGATTATTTTCGAGGGGGAGGGGAGGCACTGCCTCCGTTGCCTCCTCGGAGGAAACGCCCCTGTTGTACATTGATGAAACGGTTTGTAATCACACATTTTCAGAACGAAAATGTATTACAAACAGTAAATCATTTAGAGACTATTAAACATTAGCATGGAGTTGGTTAGTAAAATCCAATTTTACTTTTGCATTTGTATGTATTATTATTTTTTTAAATGTTGGATTGTCAGCTAGAAGCTGTATTGCTTTGTTGTATTTTTTATTCAATAAGTAACTTTCCAGGAAATTTATCTATGGCCCTCTAAATATTTTACTCTAAATAAGTTACGTAATCAACATACCTTAATATCAGCTC
This sequence comes from Barbatula barbatula, assembly GCF_947034865.1. Lineage (NCBI taxonomy): Eukaryota > Metazoa > Chordata > Actinopteri > Cypriniformes > Nemacheilidae > Barbatula > Barbatula barbatula. The sequence goes on along the minus strand of NC_136778.1, from coordinate 16,647,669 downwards.
CAGAAAGGTCATCCTTTGCCAGGATGAGATCATCCAAGTTCATGTCTTCTGCCACAGTCATTCTGCTGGTGTGGATCTGGAAGATCCTTCTCTTGGTTTTCTCGTCCGGTAATGGGAACTCAATTTTACGGTCGATACGACCTAAAGGTCATAAGAGAAAGCAGAGAGCTGAACAATTATCCTGCCAACACATCTTAAATAAACTTCAACCATATTTGGAACTTTGAAAATAGAATGTGAAGTATCTGTTAATGGAAGATGTTTATTAAAAGCTTACTTTTTGTGCAAAAACAAAATGTTGTGTCTCCAGGATATCTACATTTACATTTATGTCTAATTACAATGACATGCAAGATGACGTCTAGTGTGCTTTTTCTGCGTGCGGAGATTTCGGACTCAATGTGCAACGGCTTTAGGAATTAAATATCTTACCAGGTCTAATAAGTGCAGGGTCAAGGGTTTCTATTCTGTTGGTAGCCATAATGACCTTTACATCCCCACGTGAATCAAAGCCATCCAGCTGGTTAAGGAGTTCCAACAGGGTTCTCTGAATTTCACGCTCACCTCCAGAATTTGAGTCATATCTGCATGAGGTATCCCAGGTACACCATCACCATAAACATCAGACAGGACTTGGAATAAAAAGACTTAAAAATCTATTGCTTAAACAATTTTGCTATACCTTTTAGTTCCAATAGCATCTATCTCATCAATGAAGACAATTGAAGGTGCGTGTTCCTCAGCCACCCTGAACAGCTCACGTACTAGTTTAGGGCCATCACCAAGGTACTTCTGAATTAGCTCTGACCCAACAACCCGCAAAAATGTTGCTGATGTCTGATTGGCCACTGCCTTGGCAAGGAGGGTTTTACCTATCGTCCAGAGCAAACAAACAATGAATTATTTTTGTGTCACCACAGCTCCTACGACTTGCTACTACTATATAACACCTTCCACAAATATAGTACATAATAGATGTTCCACACATTGATTTAGGCATTCACAACAAAAAACTTTTTGTCAAACTAGCAAGCCCCTTTCCTTTGTGACAGTTTAATTTGGTCAAAATTTCCATTAGATGTTAGCCATTTAAGCCATCTGTGTTTTAGCAAATTGTATGGTTCATTTAACATTTATTCCCAGAAAGTTTCAAAATAAATGTATAAAAGATAAATTCATGTATTTAAAACACATTCTATGTTGAACACTCTATTGGTGGAAAGCGCATTAAAATATTATTAAAAAAGCACAGAAAATAATAATTTATATCTCAATAGTCATAAGTGAGTAAAATAATCAAAAAAAAAATGTATGTGGTAATGATGAAATTGACCTGTTCCAGGTGCACCATAAAGGATGACTCCTTTGGGAGGCTTGATGCCCATTTCCTCATAATACTCTGGATGGGTCAAAGGCAGCTCCACTGACTCCTACAGGTTAAGATAACATCCACATTTATAGTTTACACAATACCCTAACAAAGTTCCCTCTAAAACAATGAACTTTAACATTGCTGCTTGTTTAAATACTAGGGAGCCTCCTTGAACTCAGGCATCTATCCATCTGATTTAATCCAGCAAAGGTTTGTCTTTTACTTACTTTAATTTCTTGAATCTGAGCGTCCAGTCCACCGATGTCTGCGTATGTCTCTTGTGGAGCCTTCTCCACCTTCATTACTGTAACGAGAGGGTCTGTATCGTCCATCAGCACCCCAATAACAGCATGGACCTACAAACAAGAACAAAAGGTTATGGTACACCCAAATAAAAAAAACTTGTTTAGGCCTTGTGGGTGATTTACCTTATGGTTAAGTAAGACAGAACAGCCGGGCTCTAGCAGATCTTTGTCGACAAATGATAGGATGCTGACATAGTGCTCTGAGCCCACAGATGTGGAGACTATGGCATGGTTGTCATCAATGATCTCCTCTAGACTTCCAACAGACATAGGGGTACCCCTGAGGTCATCGACCTTTGACCTCTCCTCCTATGATAAAAATAAGATTTCAGGAAAAAAGAAATAGGGAGAGAGAGCGATAACATCTGCATTGAACAAATTGCCATGATATTATCTGGTTCTCCATGACAATAGAAACCCTGACATATATACAAATGAATGGATTTAACACCTCCTGTTTTTCTTCCAGAGGTTTCATCTGTTCTTGGTTTCTGATGAACTCCTCTTCCATAAGCAGATAATCTTTAATTCTCTCCTGCTTTAGGAGCTTCAGTCTGCAATGCGTGTGAGGAGTGACTACACACAAAGAAAAAACAATGACAAAACAATATTCACCAGAACCCAAAACCCTGCAGCAAAACAAGATATGCATCACAACAGACTACAGGTCTTAAAGGGACAGTTCGCCCAAAAATGTCAATTCTGTCATCATTTACTCACCCTCTGGTTATTCCAAACCTGTATAAATTGAATTGTTCTGCTAAACACAAAGGAAGATATTTGTAAGTATGTCAGTAACCAAACAGATCTCATCCCCCATTTACTGCCATATTAGAGAAAATAACCTATTTGAGTCAATGGGGGGTGAGATCGGTTTGGTTACTGACATTTTACTTTAGAATTTCATGTACCTAAAGGCAGTTTGCTAGCAGCATCAGGTCCCTTGGACTTTCTCTTCTTTTTGCCCACTCTAGTTGGAATTGGTGGCTCATATTTCTTCTTCTTGTCCTGCTCAAATGGCAGATTTAAACATTAAATAAGGCCACCAGGATAAGAAAGAATGCACAGTTTAAAAAAAATCACCTTATCATCTTTCTTTCCACCTCCTGGTCCATGTCCTCCACTTTGGCTCTGGCCCTGAGATGAAAAATAAATGATTCAACTGATGTAAGAGTCTAATGGGACATGAAGAAGTACTAATTCAAGAATTTGTGGTTGACTGCCAAGATTTGGGGTAACAGAAAGATGGCCATTAATTGGAATTACCATTATGTTAATTACTATTAATTAAGATTATTAATCAGTTTTCCTGTCTTTATGAAAATCTTGAAAATGCTATTATGAATAACTAGAATGCAAAGTGGATGTCTGACTCTCTGTAGGCTGTATTGTAGGTCTTTGAAATAACTAACAAAATGTCAACACACCTGGCATTTGTAACATTTCAAACATACAGACCAGAAACATTTTCAGCACATTTTCAGTTACTCTAACTCTGAATTTGAGAAGAACTTAACTAACTTAACTCCAGTACATAAAAGTCACTATAACCAGTTGGTTAAAAATAACTTAAAATAATGGATAAAAAACGTAAAGCTATCTCTATCACGCAGAACAATTACAGTGTTTTTATTGCAATAAATACTGTACATAACAGAAAGGGGACATCACAAACATATTTTCAAACGCACACAGCCACACCATTAGCCTATATGAATTGAACGAAAGTAAACTACATCCTGTGAAATTGATCTGAAATGATACACTGACTGTCCAATATACGTTAATCGTGTGAAACAATAACGTTACGTATATTTTAGATCGATTAACTCATCGATTAATCAAATAATTTCAGTGTCGTCATCATCATACAGTACAGTGTAGTAGTCCGGTATTTACGATTTTGACTAGAATGACCAAATCAAGCAACAACATCATAAACTACATCTTGAAATCGCGTGATCTCGGAGTAAGTTATTGTATCAGTAGTCTGTAGTTTACTGCAAGTTCATTGTACGGTAATTGTATGTTTCAATAAGGGCATGTTTGTTTTACAATCATTCCCCCCGGTCTTATACCTTTATCGTTTTCACTTCTTTTCACAAAATGTTTCCACACTACATTTCTTATTTCACAGAATACAGAAATAGACGATCATGTAAAGGAACAAATTGTCGATAAATAAATTGCTGGCTCACTCACCATTTTCACACGGCTAGTCTCACACAATAAGCGTCACTACGGATACCTCATGGGTCAAATCACCGCGCATTGGCAGCTAGATCATACGTCACCGGCGTCGCCGTTAAAGTCCTGTCAAAACTCCCCGAATAAAAATGAGTGATGCAGCTATCGTTTTTCTGGATAAAAACACAAGAACGTTTACAATATTCGATTTCGATGCTTTACGATTTATGTTAAATAAAGAAACGTTTCGGCTTCAGTTAGCGATATTTACATTTAAAAAAATATTGTCATAAGGAATTGTAACTAACCTCTGTTCAGCATTCTTTTGTGCGTAATAATTGTTCAGACATTACTAAAGTTGTCCTTTTTGTCCTATTTGCTGTAGTTGCACTTAATAGCCTACTTTTGGTTTATATATTGTTATTATCTTTTTATTCAGATTTGTATTAGTCCTTGACTCCCCCTAAGAATACTTTATTAGAACAATAAAGTGATCACACTGGCATATACATATAGCTAACCATGTGTTAGGCTACAATTGCGTAAATGTGAAATTAATGTTTTAAATAGGCTATAAAATTATGAGCCTGATATGAAAGGTTGAAAAAATACAATTAAAGGTTTACCGTGAAACTAAAACAGCTATGCAGATGGCAGAAAGTTTTTTATTATAAGTCAGTCAGTCATTTAACCTTTTCTTTCAAAATGAATTACTAAAACTATTGAGGTACGGAGGAGCAGGGGATGTGTAAACTGTAAATACACGCGACACAGATGCGTTACAACAATACGTCTCAGGCAATTATAGAGCAGTGTATGGCATTTTCTAGCCATAAATGCACGGTAAAAGAATAAAGCTCTGCCGAGAAACACAGCGTGTTAGTCAGGTAAAATAGTAATCGGTTTTAGAAGCATTAGGATTAACACTTGCATTAGCTGTGTGCGGGTTAACTGATACACCCTAGTGCATAATGAGAGTGCGTTTTTACAAAAGAAACACTGAAATCTGGCTGCGAAACAACTTATTTTTTATACTGTCATGATCCTGCCATGTCTTGTGCTTGTGTTTGGAAGAACAAGGCCATTGTTTGTTTTCTGTGCCACGTGCTCTCCTGTCTTGCCTCTTAGCCCCACCCCCTTGTTACCATATTCATTATCCCGTTATCAGTTCAAGCCTTTCACCTGTTGACCTCCTTATGCCTCTTTTGTTCCTTTCCTATTTAATGCCATTGTGTTTGCTTTCCTGTGCCGGATCGTTTGTCCACCTTGTCCCTGTCTCTAATAGTCAAGTCAAGTCCCAAGCTCTGGTTCTGCCAGAAGCTCATCCTCATGCCATCTAATGATGAAAAATGTTCAACACAGATTATTGCACATTGTGTAAATTTACTTATGCATTAATGAAGTAAAGATTTATTTTTGCCTTGTTTTCCAATATATTTATACAAAACTAATCTTGATATAGGAATTTCATATTTAAACTGGAAAATAAGAACAAAATAAAAATTATTTATTTTGGCAATGTGAGACTGACAGACCCAGCTTCTGTCTTGCTGAATTTTATGATGTAAGAAAGAATTTTAGTTTTTCAATAAAATGCCAGACACCGTGGATTTCAGACAAAGGATCAGCAAGAGAAGAAGTATACCACAGGTTAAATAGCATTCTAGTATACTCTAAAAAAGGGTGCTATATAGCACTAAAAGTGGTTCTTGGATAGTGCTTTAGTGATTCTTCAGAACCGCTGATAAACCATACAGGGGCTTAACAGGTTCTTTATATGGAAGAGATGCTATATAGCACCTCAGTCATCCCAAAGAACCGCTGAAGAACATCTGAAGAACTACTGAAGCACCAAAATATGGTTATATATTGCACTTATTATTATTAGAAAACATGGTATTAGCTTCCACTGTTATGCAGATGATACCCAGCTATATATCTCATCAAGACCAGATGATTCCTCCCAGCTATCCAAATTAGCAGAGTGCATCAATGATATAAAAAATTGGATGACTTGTAATTTCCTTCTTTTAAATTCTAATAAAACAGAAATATTACTTATCGAACCAAAGACACGTAAACCAAATATTTCTGATTATAACCTGCAAATTGAAGGATGTACTGTTACTCCAACAAATACAGTAAAATATAGGCGTTATATTAGACAGCAACCTGTCATTTCGAAATCACATCTCAAATGTAAAAAAACAGCCTTTTCCATCTTAGAAATGTTGTCAAATATATTCTATGTGTTGCTGACGCAGAGAAGCTTATTCATGCATTTGTGACCTCAAGACTTGACTACTGTAATGCACTACTTAGTGGTTGTCCTGCATCATCAATAAACAAACTAGAGTTAGTTCAGAATGCAGCTGCCAGAGTTCTTACCAGGTCCAGAAAATATGATCACATAACCACAATGTTATCAACCCTTCACTGGCTACCCATTAAGTATCGTATTGACTTTAAAGTTCTTTTAATCACTTATAAAGCCTTAAACGGTCTAGCCCCTACCTACATAACAGAGCTTCTATCACACTACAAGCCATCACGCTCTCTAAGATCTCAAAACTCAGGACTTTTGATAACACCTAGAATAACTAAATCCACCAAAGGGGGTCGAGGTACATAGCACCTAAACTCTGGAATTGCCTTCCCACAATTTAAATCTAGATTAAAGACACATCTTTTCAGCCAAGCATTTACTTAATGCAAATAGGAGACTGCATTTATTAGATATTATTTACTCCACTGTGTTTTACCTCTTCTGTGTTTTTCGTTTTTTCTTATTTTCCCCTGTAAAGCTGCTTTGGAACAATGCACATTGTGAAAAGCGCTATATATATAAAATTGAATTTAATTGAATTGAACGTCACCACAGCAAGCCTCCCCCAACTCTTTCAAACTTTATTAAAAATGTGTTCCCTGGAAAGTAATTACTCCGTGAATGAAGCTGCATCTACGTTTAAAGAGATTTGTGCCCATGTTGCATTATTTGTAAGCTTTGTATACGGGATGAAGTTTGACGTTCCTGCCAAAGGAAGTAGTCACTTTTAGCAACTTGTTAGCATCCACCGTTTTTAAGACACAATAATCACAAGCAGGTTATAACTCGTGTGTTTTTTGTCAGGAAACGTAAACATATTTAGAGGTTTTCTTTACCACAGACCTTATTTCGGGCAATTTACAGAAAAACCCATAGACTTTGGAACGATGGAACCGGAAGTCCTAAAATTCTAACTCGCTTCCGGGTTTTGCATACAAAAATACGTCATCTCTGAGCCTCCACATTGATTGGGACCTGACCCGGCTGACCGATTAAAATATAGACCCGGACTGGCTGACCATTTAAAATATAGACCCGAAGCCGTACAGGTCCCGGGTCCTCTGTGAAGACCTCTAGTTGTCTGGTATATAGTCCTTCTCATAGAAAAGACCAAACAATGGTATGTGTGTGTTAAACTTCCCAACAGTTTATCAAATTAACCAGCAATAAAAATGTACAAAAGTAAAAAAACATAGTAATGCGGAAGTATTAATAAAGAACAACATCATATGTTATGAGACAATGACAGAGACGGTTTTTGTAATTACATAAATTTTTTTAACCGAAGATTTGTGTGTTTATTTAAAAATATGAAGCCGTTACAGGATAGCCGAGGCCGTGATGGATCCATTCTATCAGCCTGGCAAAGAACGCATTTTAAGGCTGCATTTGATGGAGCCTTCGAATTGAGACATTCTTACCAGCCTTAAATTGGTCTTTTGTGACGTATCAGACCTGAAATGCAGCCTTTGGAGGACACATCACTTGAAATTATTATGTCTGTGGGTCAAATAATCACAGTTTTCTTACTAAACTGGAATTACATGTTAAACTCTGACATATATTTGAAATGAAAAGGTCTTATTATGCTCCAATATGGAACCATGTCATAATGTTAAGCTTTATCATTATTTGTTATTGCAGATTAATTTTAATGAATCATCGTCAGTTCATATTCAATGTTAATAAATGTATCTTGATATTTTCTACTTTTTATGTGAAAAAATGCACTCTGCAGTCCATAAAAAACAGCAGGTTACTTAACATTATTGTTTTCCTGCAAAATCGAGATTTTAATTGTCATCTCTGTTTGTTGTGTTTTAATTCTAAATCACACCAAAAGCACCCGTAATTACACACATATTTTAATTCATTCACATTGGACACTGTGAACTTTGTCTGTATAGTTTTGAAGTTGACTGTAGGTCAAGAGCTATAACATGTAGGCCAAAGGCTATTTTTACGATAATTTCCAATTCCTCAGTATCCTCTGATTGCCTCGTTGAGATGTTTTGCAGGGGGTCCTCTTAGTACCAATCCTGGAGAGCCAGAAACACAGACGTGACTGCTCACCTGTGTTCAAAGTAGTCCTCGCTACAGCATCCCAAAAAGAAAACACCACATTTTCTAAAGGCTTATTTTGTGCCATCGGAGTCAGGTGGATGTCCTTATATCCTTCTTGCACATGCAACATGACATTTTGTTAAACTTACCTGTTTGTGTTGGAGCACAATAGTTCTAAAAATGTAATCCAAAGATCACAATTTATTTGCAAAATATATCTGAATGATAAAACCTATATGGGTATTTAGTTATTAATAATCCTAGTAATAGACACACTCACTCAATAACAAAAAAACATAATTAAGAACAAGACTGGAAGTTAAGATTAGTTTATTAAAGTGTAACAAACTGTAAGGGTTTCATTCACAAATTGTGTCCATTAACTTAATTTATAAAGTACGTACTTCCACAGAACATCTTTCTGTGAGGAAACGAACATATGTATGTCTACGTCTATATGGGACAGTAATTATGATAAAGCTTTGCTTCTATGTACCCAAATGTTCTAGAGTTGACCGAAGAAAACACAAAGCTGAAAATTATTATTCATGCAAAGTAGATACAGCGTGCTGCTTAGACTGTTAATGAAATGGAAGTCCCGATAAATCCCAGAGGTACATTTTTTGTTTAACAATTTTTTCATTTTATCATTATCCTCTTGTTCTTGTTTGTTTATTGCCAGAGTCATTAATCTCATATTTTTGTGATTAACACCATAAAAACATTAGCTTATTGTAATAAGTGTTGATATAAAGACATGAAATTAGAACATGCTCACTAATAAATTAATTAATGTTTGTTTGTTTGATGTACATTAAAACACTACAAGTTTCAAATGGCTCAATGTAAGAGCTGGTAGTCTTTGAGATGTTAATTATAGCAGGTCAATGAATAGATACTGTACATAATCATTACACTGGTGATATATTGTTTGTGTCTTTTTTTTTTAAAGTGAGCACATGTAGTGTTTTTATTGAGGTCCTATAGTTATCGTTGAATAGGAAGGCTGATTCGGAATAGCACATTTTTACAACATTATCTAAAACTGGATGTTAGTGCTCACTCTGAGTTCTTTTCAACCCACATTGGTCTAAAAGGGACGGACCTATATGTTGGGTTACATCCCCGAAAATGTTCACATTTGACCTAACCACGAGTTAAAACAACCCAGCATATTGAGCTAAAAGATTAATTTATATGCCAACAGCTGGGTTTCTCCCTTTTTAATGGGTTTAAATCAGCCAGAGCAAAATATAAATGCACAGAGTACACCTTTAATGTAGCTGCATGGTAGACTTATCTATCTGCACTTGTCTCTGCCAACCGGTTGTTCATTATTCCCAGCGCACCAACTCCTCCTGAGAACTCATTCCGTGAGCTGGACCCTGACTGGCGAGGATGCCCGTTTGCCATCTCTGACAACTGCTTCTGCATGATTGCCAGGTTAACTTTATTCGCAGCCAGAAAGTCCTTCATGGAGATCATCTCTCCAGACATTCGACGTCCATCGATCTCACTATCATTGACTATATCTGTCTCAATGGAGTTGTCACGCCGGGTTCTTGTGTGCCCAGGCATTACCGCATTTCTCTGTGGATGGTGGTGCCCTCTGCCTGGGCAGTGGCAAGGAGACTCCAGCCTTTGTAGAAGCCAGTTGAGAAATTGCTTGATAACTATGGAAATGACATTGAACAGAGAGTAGATGCAACACACCCCTGTTAATATGAATAGGAAGTTTCCAACCCTGTAGGCGGCCTGAGCCTTATACATCTCAAGTTGGTTGCTCACCATGTCGCCGAAGCCAATCGTGCTAAAAGCCACAAAACAGAAATAGAGGGAATCCATATACCCCCAGCCCTCAGCTGAGGAATACATTGCAGATGCGCAGCAAGAAACTAAGATGGCTGCGACTCCTAAAATGAGCATTACACAGTATACTGAAGGTTTCCAGCCAGCCAAGCTGTCTGTATGCCGTTCTCTGCTGCTGGAGGGATGCCGGCAGTTTTGAGGTGGCCCGGCTTTATGCTGTTCTCTGCATTCATGGCAGAATTTCAGGACAAATGCAATCACAGTGATGACACGTTCCAGGAAGAGGTTAAAAAACAGTATGGTGGCTGCGCAACCAATGAGGCCATAAAAGATCAGGAATATCTTCCCTGCAATAGTGACAGGTGTTGTCATCCCAAAACCTGAACCACCAACAAAGACACAAAAAAGATTACCAGAAACACAATATAAGTTACAGGTAAGTTAAAAGATGACTGCTTTTGCTGATAGACTGATTTCTTTCCTCTTAGGAGTTAAAAAGAAAAACAATATGTAATTACATTGTGTTAAATATTACTAATCACAGTGAAAGGGCAAACCATTAAAAATACACAGAAATGCACTACGAATTCATTTAAAAAAGAAAGTCTCGCAGGGTTTGAAATCATATCAAGGAATCTTATCGTATATTTCACAGTTTCACTTATCTGAAATAGTCATCAAAACACATATTGATAATATCCTAACTCATAAAAACAATTGAACCATCAGTTGATCACAGCCGCTGTGTCATATTGCTGCAGGTAGCCTGGTGGAGGCTAATTAAAAACTGAGCCTTAATTGTTCCTTAGCAATGTGCTCAATCCCACATGAATCCCTGGCTCTAATCAGTTCCACCATTTCACCATTCATTTTTCCCTCTTAAACCACTAGAAAAAGGTAGCTGTCGATATAAACTATTTTTCTTTTTCCTTTCAACCATTTACATCCCTCATACATAATCCTTCACCACAAGAAAGGCACGATTCAGGGCTTTGCAGATTTTCTCAGCAGTTATTTGTAGAAGGAATTCACTTCGTTTTAATTGAGATTATTATGCTAGATACATCTACAAAAGAGTTTTCTACTCTTTTATTCTTTGTCAGTATAGACAGCTTGTATTTCTAATAATTTATAGACCTGCTTTTCTTAGATTAAACATATATAGACAAAGCAATACGTTCCTTAATCACAAAACAATTTAAGACAAAACGTTCATGTGAGGTTTACCTGATAACTGTCTAGAATTCAATCAGTGTTTCATGAATGAAAAAAGAGAATTAGGTTATCCCTGTCTTCTTTTTCAGATCCGATGATTAAGAGCCAATGCCGTTGCAAAACGTAGATTTGGTTTATCTGCTGTATTATAATTTTAGTTATAAAATGTACCTATAATAATAGTTATAATAGTATTATTGGTTAAGAAGAAATTATTTTCAAATAGTTTCGCTTTCCGAGATTTTTCAGGCATTTGAAATATAAAAATGATCACACATTCCATTGTTTGTGCAATCACTTAAATCAAATGGTTAAACAAATAATGTGTCAATTAAACAACATCTCATTTGTAAACGTCAGTAAATCTATAGCAGAACAAATTTAGCCTGTATGGTTTCATATTCTGTTAATGCCATCTTAGTATTAACAGTATCCTTTCGATTTTGCATCATACCTGTTTCCTCAGTTAACAAGAATTTCTATTTTGTCTTAAACATTTGGTTCGCGTATCTCACCTATGGTTGACACCACAGTCCCGACAAAATAAAAAGCCCCGGTAAAATCCCATCGAGGTCTGGTTGAGTCCACGCGAATACCGGCCACGTTGGCCTCCTCATAGTTTCTCAAGAAGTTCTTCAGGTCGTCTTGACTAAGGTTGTACGTCTGGGTGAACTGCTCGATCCTCTGAGCCCATCTCTCTTTGGCAAGCTTCTCTTTCGGATGCTCCAAGGCTGAAAACACCGCCGCTCCACATAACAGGTAGATGATGATCAGCAAAGCCAGCATGAGAAATCTTGCATTGTCTTCATTTAGGGGACCGATGCTGTTGCAGCAGCATCCACCCCGGCAAGCCATCATTTCACAGGAATGTTAAAGGAACAAATGCATGTAAAACACCACATTGTCTCCAGTTCATGATGGATAATTTATCTTTTCTGTTCAGTCGTGAAAACTACTCTGCGTCCGGACATTCAAAGCGTTCTATCCTAAAAAAGATGCGAATGTTTCTACTTGAAATTTCTAGTTTCTTCTAGAAAACATATCTTAATTGATGATTTTTCTTTCAGTATCGCGGTGGGCTGTCCGACCCCAACCTTTCCAATAGCGCGCGTAAATCTGCTCAGTGCGTAACTTGGCGTCAGAAGTCTTCAGTCCACACAAAAAGGGTTCTAGAGACTGTCATGTTGGCATGAACATAAGGAATGTTTACAATATTTGATCCGATTACACGTTTTGGGAATACATTTTTTGCGATCAATAGCGCATGACCTTTTGGATCTGGTTGGGACATTTTCAGCATTTACTCTGGGATGTCCAGAAGCGCCTTCTGCAAATGTCACAGTTTGGACGGGGAAACGAATATGCATTATGCATTTAGGACATACGGCCAGACAAGACACCGCGTATTTATAGATCCGGTCCTAAACTGCCCGATCGATTAGTTTCACAGAGCTGTGAAATCTGATGCATCTCGTTATTTTTAGTAAACGTGCTTGACTTTATAAACTTTTCAGAACCTTCAGTACCTTGGATAGCTCATTTTGTTTTAATATGTGAGCAGTCATTGGACACATTAATTAAAATGCACAACATCCCCCTCTTTTTCTTTGATATTTTTAAAGCCCTCATTTGTGCACCCTTAGTTCTACAAACAGGTAAACTACACCCTGAAGAAAATTGTTGTCGTTCTCATTTGCTTTTAATATAAAATCTAATATAAAAAAACAACATTGAAACAATATCGAAAGACATAAGGTTTATGTTATAATGCTTCCAGTCCACTGCCCACAGGTCATGGCTTTAACAACAGCAGGGTTATGTTTAGCAAAGTGCAATTGTATATTAATATAATTCAAATTAACAATCCATAATAAATGACAACACTCTCTGTTTATACATGTATGGGTATACAAGAATATACTGTAATATTGTATATGGAACAACACAGATGACAAAATATATTGCAAACAATCAGAGATAACTGTGGTGCATGTACTGTCAAACTGCCTAGCATCATTAGTTGCTCAGCTTCCTCTTCAGCAGCCGAAATTGCACAATATCTGGCAAACTGTGTAAATGTCCCAAGCTGTGAAATCTGGTGTCCATGGTAACAAGAACATGAAAATAGCAATACTTTGTGATGCGATATAGAGAACATGGTGAGAACAAATTAAAAGAAAATGCATTAATCCAAAAACCCTTCTATTTGCTTTTTTTAAATGCATCCAATTAAGCCAAAGCAAGAACATTTGAAAGTCTTTATATTCAGTATTGAAAAATTAAATTATAGCACCACCCAGGTGGATACCACCTCACATTGTAGCAATTATAAATAGAGAACAGTGTTATATCATTCTTAAAGGACAAATACTCTCACAGAAAGTTCTATGCTGCATGAAATGAAATATATTTTATTTTGTTAGTGTAACTGCCTTTGTTCAAATAAAAAAAAATACAGATATCTTTTTTGCTTTTAAACTCAATTCAATAAAGTTGCACAGCACTTCAGAGAAAGTACACAAAATTTTTTCCCTTGATTTTCTGAATACTGTAACATTGTGATTTCACGTAGGTAACCGTCTTTTAGGCACATCCTGTTTTTTACAAGAAGTTCTTCAGATGTCTTTTATTCCTTTGGCTGTGTGCAATATTTAGATGCTGCTCTGTCCTTTGGGCAAGGGCACTATAGAATTCCTTCTGATGTTTGAAACCTCAAACTCCCAGGTGGGTGATGACTTTGGTAGGAGAGACATCAAACTGACTGTGTAGGGGATAAGGCAGGGCCTAAATAATCTATTCTACTGTAACGGTCACCAGCTGGAGTGCCCTTGAAAACCACCAGAGGGCACTCCACATCAAACTTATCATTCACTCACAGACTACATTTCCCATAACTCACTACCCGGACTCATCAGCACTGATTTCACACACACCCGCAAATCATTCACATTCACTCTATGTATACCATGTGCACTTATTCACTCACTGCGAAGTCTTGTTTTGTTTTATACTGCATTTCTGAGCGTTTCCCTGGTTTATGGTTTTTGGTTTTTGGTTTTTGGATTTCTTGCCTTGCTTCCCGTTTACGCTTTTGCCTCTGGTCCCTGCCTGTTTTGTTTGTTTCTTTGTGTTGTTGGTTTCCTTGTTTGAACTGCCTACCTGTGTATGACCCCTGCCTGTTATTTGGATTACGCCTCTGGATTACCCACCAATAAAGCTGCAAGTGGATCTCACCTCTAAGTCTCGGAGCAGTTCATGACAGAAGACTTCGCCACCCAAGATCCAGCAGCAACACACACCATGGACCCTGTCATCCGTCTCTTCCGCCTCAGCCAAGGTAACCGCCCGATAGAGGATTATGTTATGGAGTTTTGTGAGCTCTGCCATGGGGTGGACGAGAAGGAGGCGGTATTAAAGGACATGTTCCGTTATGGGCTTGAGGACATGTTGGAGTACCTTATGCCTGATAACACTCCTCAATGGTCTTTATGTCAATATATTGACCTCGCCCTTCGGCTAAGCGGCTCGTCCTTTACTGTGGGCTTTGTGGATGAGGGGTTCCACAATCTCACAGCATCCCCCAGCCCTGCGCCACTGCACGAGATGGCCGCCAGCCCTGCGCCACTGCACGAGATGGCCGCCAGCCCAGCGCCACTGCACGAGATGGCCGCCAGCCCAGAGCCACTGCACGAGATGGCCGCCAGCCCAGAGCCACTGCACGAGATGGCCGCCAGCCCAGAGCCACTGCACGAGATGTCCGCCAGCCCAGCGCCACTGCACGAGATGGCCGCCAGCCCAGAGCCACTGCAGGAGATGGCCGCCAGCCCAGCGCCACTGCACGAGATGGTCGCCAACCCAGAGCCCCTGCATGAAAGGGCAGGAAGAGTCGATCTTCCAGAGTCAACTCCAGCCCGAGTCGATCTTCCAGAGTCAACTCCAGCCCGAGTCGATCTTCCAGAGTCAACTCCAGCCCGAGTCGATCTTCCAGAGTCAACTCCAGCCCGAGTCGATCTTCCAGAGTCAACCCCAGCCCGAGTCGATCTTCCAGAGTCAACTCCAGCCCGAGTCGATCTTCCAG
This sequence comes from Barbatula barbatula, assembly GCF_947034865.1. NCBI lineage: Eukaryota > Metazoa > Chordata > Actinopteri > Cypriniformes > Nemacheilidae > Barbatula > Barbatula barbatula. The sequence continues at coordinate 16,632,313 of NC_136778.1, read as the reverse complement.
AGTCAACTCCAGCCCGAGTCGATCTTCCAGAGTCAACCCCAGCCCGAGTCGATCTTCCAGAGTCAACTCCAGCCCGAGTCGATCTTCCAGAGTCAACTCCAGCCCGAGTCGATCTTCCAGAGTCAACTCCAGCCCGAGTCGATCTTCCAGAGTCAACTCCAGCCCGAGTCGATCTTCCAGAGTCAACTCCAGCCCGAGTCGATCTTCCAGAGTCAACCCCAGCCCGAGTCGATCTTCCAGAGTCAACTCCAGCCCGAGTCGATCTTCCAGAGTCAACTCCAGCCCGAGTCGATCTTCCAGAGTCAACCCCAGCCCGAGTCGATCTTCCAGAGTCAACTCCAGCCCGAGTCGATCTTCCAGAGTCAACTCCAGCCCGAGTCGATCTTCCAGAGTCAACCCCAGCCCGAGTCGATCTTCCAGAGTCAACTCCAGCCCGAGTCGATCTTCCAGAGTCAACTCCAGCCCGAGTCGATCTTCCAGAGTCAACTCCAGCCCGAGTCGATCTTCCAGAGTCAACTCCAGCCCGAGTCGATCTTCCAGAGTCAACCCCAGCCCGAGTCGATCTTCCAGAGTCAACTCCAGCCCGAGTCGATCTTCCAGAGTCAACTCCAGCCCGAGTCGATCTTCCAGAGTCAACCCCAGCCCGAGTCGATCTTCCAGAGTCAACTCCAGCCCGAGTCGATCTTCCAGAGTCAACTCCAGCCCGAGTCGATCTTCCAGAGTCAACTCCAGCCCGAGTCGATCTTCCAGAGTCAACCCCAGCCCGAGTCGATCTTCCAGAGTCAACTCCAGCCCGAGTCGATCTTCCAGAGTCAACTCCAGCCCGAGTCGATCTTCCAGAGTCAACCCCAGCCCGAGTCGATCTTCCAGAGTCAACTCCAGCCCGAGTCGATCTTCCAGAGTCAACTCCAGCCCGAGTCGATCTTCCAGAGTCAACTCCAGCCCGAGTCGATCTTCCAGAGTCAACTCCAGCCCGAGTCGATCTTCCAGAGTCAACTCCAGCCCGAGTCGATCTTCCAGAGTCAACTCCAGCCCGAGTCGATCTTCCAGAGTCAACTCCAGCCCGAGTCGATCTTCCAGAGTCAACTCCAGCCGAGTCGATCTTCCAGAGTCAACTCCAGCCCGAGTCGATCTTCCAGAGTCAACTCCAGCCCGAGTCGATCTTCCAGAGTCAACTCCAGCCCGAGTCGATCTTCCAGAGTCAACTCCAGCCCGAGTCGATCTTCCAGAGTCAACTCCAGCCCGAGTCGATCTTCCAGAGTCAACTCCAGCCCGAGTCGATCTTCTAGAGTCAACTCCAGCCGAGTCGATCTTCCAGAGTCAACTCCAGCCCGAGTCTATCTTCCAGAGTCAACTCCAGCCCGAGTCGATCTTCCAGAGTCAACTCCAGCCCGAGTCGATCTTCCAGAGTCAACTCCAGCCCTGTCTGCCCAGCCGGAGCCAGAGACTGTTCACGTCACGTCTGCCATATCTGAGCCTCATCCCAAGTCGGCCTCCTCCACGCCTGTGTCTTCGGACAAGACGGCCTCCTCCACGCCTGTGTCTTCGGACAAGATGGCCTCCTCCACGCCTGTGTCTTCGGACAAGACAGTCTCCTCCACGCCTGTGTCTTCGGACAAGACGCCCTCCTCCACGCCTGTGTCTTCGGACAAGACGGCCTCCTCCACGCCTGTGTCTTCGGACAAGACGGCCTCCTCCACGCCTGTGTCTTCGGACAAGACGGCCTCCTCCACGCCTGTGTCTTCGGACAAGACGGCCTCCTCCACGCCTGTGTCTTCGGACAAGACGGCCGAATCCACGCCTGTGTCTTCGGACAAGACGGCCGGAACCACGCCGGTGTCTTCGGACAAGACGGCCGAATCCACGCCTGTGTCTTCGGACAAGACGGACGAATCCACGCCTGTGTCTTGGGACAAGACGGCCGAATCCACGCCTGTGTCTTGGGACAAGACGGCCTCCTCCACGCCTGTGTCTTCGGACAAGACGGCCTCCTCCACGCCTGTGTCTTGGGACAAGACGGCCGAATCCACGCCTGTGTCTTGGGACAAGACGGCCTCCTCCACGCCTGTGTCTTCGGACAAGACGGCCTCCTCCACGCCTGTGTCTTGGGACAAGACGGCCTCCTCCACGCCTGTGTCTTGGGACAAGACGGCCTCCTCCACGCCTGTGTCTTGGGACAAGACGGCCGAATCCACGCCTGTGTCTTGGGACAAGACGGCCGAATCCACGCCTGTGTCTTGGGACAAGACGGCCGAATCCACGCCTGTGTCTTGGGACAAGACGGCCGAATCCACGCCTGTGTCTTGGGACAAGATGGCCTCCTCCACGCCTGTGCCGGTTCCTGAACCGTCGGACCCGCGTTATACCCCTGAACCGACAAGTCGGCCTGGTCTCCTTGAAGGGACGTCTCAGCCCCGGCCTCCTGCACAGCCTGCTCCGCCCTGGCCTCCTGCAAAGCCTGCTCTGCCCTGGCCTCCTGCACAGCCTGCTCCGGCCTGGCCGCCTGCACAGCCTGCTCCGCCCTGGCCGCCTGCACAGCCTGCTCCGCCCTGGCCGCCTGCACAGCCTGCTCCGCCCTGGCCGCCTGCTCAGCCTGCTCCGCCCTGGCCGCCTGCTCAGCCTGCTCCGCCCTGGTCGCCTGCTCAGCCTCAGTCTCCGGGTTCTCTTCCGCTCCACGGTCCTGGCCCTCCATCCCGCCCCCGGGTCCGCCTCCGCTCCTCCTCCCTCCTGGACAGTGTTAGGAGCGTCTGGAATCCGCTCCTTAAAGGGGGGGCTATGTAACGGTCACCAGCTGGAGTGCCCTTGAAAACCACCAGAGGGCACTCCACATCAAACTTATCATTCACTCACAGACTACATTTCCCATAACTCACTACCCGGACTCATCAGCACTGATTTCTCATGTTGTGTGTCATGTAAAATAGCACAACTGGTTGAGCTATCTTAAACAAGTTCTTGGTAAAAGTTACTTCTTTGGTTCAAAATGCAGCTTCCTCATTATGGGTTGATTACCAAAAATCTCCCCACCAGAAAATTCTCTGGACCCTCCCCTGGTGCCAGATGCAGCAAATCAGCCCCAAAAAATAACCAAGCCTCCTCCATGTTTCACAGTAGGTATGGTGTTCACTTCTTTGAAAGCTTGATTTTTTCATCTGTGAACTTAGAGCTGATGTGACTTGCCAAAAGGCTCCAGTTCTGACTCAACTGTCCGAAGGACATTCTCCCAGAAGGAAATGGCTTGGTCTAATAGTGTTTTCTGAAGTCCACAGTCAACGCAGCCATCTACAAGGACATTTTAGAGCACTTCATGCTTCCTTCTGCTTACAAGCTTTATGGAGATGCTGATTTAATTTTCCAGCAGGACTTGGCACCTGCCCACAGTGCCAAAGGTACCAAAAGCTGGTTCAATGACCATGGTGTTACTGTGCTTGATTGGCCAGCAACTCCGCCTGACCTGCACCCCATAGAGAATCTATGTTTTATTATATGTATTGTCAAGAGCAAGATGAGAGACACCAGACCCAACAATGCAGATGACCTGAAGGCCGCTATTGCATTCAAATAAACATAGTTTTCAGAAGCATGACATTTCTATTAAAATATCCTTTCTTTTATTGATCTTATGTAATCTGTAAACCATATCATCAAAATTGTGTAATGAATCTATATAATATATTGGTTTTACTTTCTGAAATGAGTGACAAAAAATATTGACCTTTTTCAGAGTATTCAAAATAATTGAGATGCACCTGCATTTCAAAATAAGTGAAGTGGTCACAAGAGGGATATAAGTGTATCAGATGCTCTGTTTATTTTGTCATTGTGGCAACAGTTTCATTCTGATGCCTTTCTCATTACCATAACACACAACTTACAATATATTGTTTCCTCTTCATTAGAACAAAAGAAAAGTGACAGATCTATGAGGTTTGGATTGTGTTCATTTAGTTAATAAAGAAACATAAAAAAAAATAAAAACACAAATTTAGAAACTGGTTGACGCATTCAATATCAAGAACATAAATACAGATGTGGTCTTGATGGAACTGAATACAGAAGATGCAATAGATGATGAACCAATTTGATGTCCCAGAGTTTAAATTACAAGACTTTAATCTCCTACCTTGTTTACCCCCAAGAGTTTCCCACTGTAAACTCAAAACAGCTTATGTCTCAGTCTGATGGCTTCATGAATATATGAGCCCATTGCCTTCTTAACAGTGAGAAATTACCATGGATCTTCTTGGGGGGTTTTTGTCAGGGTAAAAGACAGTGCCTTTTTTCAGTTTACAGCTGCTATGCGGTTGCTAAAAATGCAATTTCCACAAGTGTCCTTGGACGTTTAGAGTGTCTGTTTCACTGAGATAACAGATGTGTTAAGATTCATTCATACACATGTACTTGTTCACATTCATGTCCTCCCTGATACAGAGAGTTCCCCGGAGGAGACGAGCCCTTTGGCAACTGCTCAGCGTTGCTGTGGGTAACACTGATTGCATGGATGCATTCACATGGATGAGTGGGGAAGAATAGCAAACAAGTCTTAAAACAGGAGCAACACAATCCCAGGAGTCATTATACAGTGTTTTCCTTTCCTGCATCCGAGACTGGAAACTGACTCACCCAGTTTATAATTCATCCCTTCATGCAGAATTTTTTTTAAAGATGCAACCATGCAAATTAGATACAACTTTTAAGCCATACTGGAAAGCTACACTATCTCATTAACTGGAAGTCTGTCAGTAATTTACAAGAGAATGGCAAAATAACTGAGATGAACAAAGAGTTCCAGGTCCCTTGAGACATGGTGCACATCATTATCTTGGAATTTCATTATAAGAAAAGGCTCAGAACTGATCGTCTTACACTCTGCTGATGTCGGCTCACGTCATCTTTGGTTTCAGATGTTGACCGATGGTGTGAGGGCTGTGAAAGAGGGCACCTGGGTTATGAAGATGGTAACGTTAATTAGTTCAGTTGTCTACCGATACATTTATCTTGACAGCGGAGAATCGCATCACATGCTTCCTCAGGAACAGTTATATAATATATATAGCTCTTTCTCCACCAAAGATGCGCAGCATGAAGAGCAGCAGACATATGCTTATTTTAACAACAGTAGTGCAGACACTCAAAGCAGGTAAATTGACACACAACAGTAAACTAAATACAGCAACATTAAAGTAGTTGTAGTCTGTTTAGTGTTTGCTATGTCTGTTACTGTTTGCAAACCAGATTTTTGATATTTTATGAACAACAATGTTTTATCTACATTTAGTATTCATTATTGATCAGGCAAAAGCGTTCATTTCACTTAGATTTCAATCTTTGAAATTGCATTATTCAGTCAAATCTTGATGATATATTTTCACAGAATATTCTGTTGGATGATTGTATGTAGAAAACAGTCAAAATACTGGGTTTTCACAGGCAGGGTCACATTTTATAATGAACAACAATTTCTAATTGGGAAATTATCTAAAGATAGAAGTATGAATGGCATTAAAAGGCAACTGTTTATAAAGAGAGCATTTTTATTTTTACATTACATTTGCTGTTTGTATGTTGTCAGTAGTTTTTCTATTTCTATCAGAAATGTCTTACATCTGTGCTTGCAATAGGGTTCTCCACCAAGATGATGTTTTGCTCGGGGATCAAATGTTTATTTCACTGACTGAAATGCAAATCAAGTTATAACCTTTAAAGAATATAAAATTCTCCCCTGATTTGTTTATATTGTGTCTCTCAGTTCAAATAAACCTATTAAAACGATAGACCCTTCGTTTCTTTGTAAGCCGGCAAACTTACTAAATCGAGCACGGGATCAAATAATTATTTCTCTCAATGTATTTACACATAACTGGGCTAAATTAAATTGAAATTAAATATTACTTTATTTTCAAAAACATTCTGTCCGGACCTCAGTTTGGAAGAAAATATACAGACCAAACCTGTACAAAAAAGTCTATTCATGTTCCACAATAAAAACGCAATGACTATATGCTCAGATTTTCCTCATTTGCTATCGCCCCCTGCTGTTCTACAATGCAATTAGCCATTTTAACAAAGAAGTAGCTATGCAAAAATGCTCAGGGAGCTCCGTTTATAGACATTTTATTCATTCAACAATAATAGACATTTCCTAAAAACTGACAAAAAATGATGGCTTGTAATATTCTAAAGTGCTTGTTGTAAGAGCCCCGGCAGACATGCTTAAATCACGTTATAAAAAAAGCTTTGACATGACACAAGCATCTTCAATGCCAGAAATATCGTAACAGTCTTCAAAGTTTGGTGGTAGTTAAAATTAATAATGAATAACCTGGCAATGTAGCAAACAAAGCTTCAATATTTGCTTTTATGCAGGACACAAGTATAACACAGTTTAGAACAGAAAATTGAACAGCTAAAATGAAGTAGTCATATATTATGTTGCCCTGTTTTTTACATCACATTGGCCAAAAGTAAAAGCATCTCAACGAAATACAAATATACATTCATTTACATATACAGCATCTCTCATGGATGTATCTCTAAATATCACACTGACCTCAGCCATAAATAGATATATCAACGATAGAAACATCTTAGGCAAATAAGTACGCAGATCTGCATGCTGGAAATGACCCATAAAACAAAAATATGAGAAAATAAATAAACGGAACATCAAGTGGTCTATTGCACCTCTAAAGCAATACACTGGGCATGCTATTAAGACACAAAGACATTTGAGTTAAAACAGTGGATCTCCACCACGTGACATAATGCATGCAAGCTTAATTAGGAATATCAGAGCTGTTGTTACGATTTCCATATTTGTGATGAATGAAGAGGAGCACCACACCGAGGAAGAAGCAGATTGAGCCCACGGTTATGTACGCAATGCCCAGGAAGGGGTTTTTCCCACCCATCCAGGAAATGGTGCTGAGGATGACACGCTTTCTGCCGTCAAAGCTGCGGACGGGGTAGTCTGAGTGCAAGTGGTTGAGGAAATTAACTGAATGAAAGACAACAGTTTTTGGCATTTTGTTAGGGTACATCAACCTCAAAAAGTGTGCCTACAGGTTCGATGACAGGTTAATGCATGTAGTACATAAAACCGCAAGCTAAGATTTTGACTGATTTTAAACATCTGGAAGCAAATACCTACAGTGAATTTGAAAGACAGTACAGTGTTGAGACCACAGCATGCATGGATGGATCTGACGAAGATGCTGGCAAGATTACTGAGAGTTCTTGCTTAGTTTAAGGTACTCTAAACTAATTTCTTGCCGGCAGAAAGAATCAAATTTTAATTTTAGAGTTAGAGTTAAGCAGTACTTAAATTTTTAAGGGCAGAAAAAACATAATTTACACCCTTTTTTTATTATTTTAATAGTGTGCAGAGACTACTGTGCCATCATTTATTATTATTTTGATAGTGCAGTCTATACTTGTAGTTCAGTCTATTTCAAGGACCAGTGTGCCGTTTTTGGAGGATCTACAGAAAGAAATGCAGTTTGAGATATATAAAGACCTTACATAATGAAGTGTTATATTTTTACCTTAAAATTAGCTATTTCGATCTACATACAGCGCAGATCCCCTTGCGTGGAATATTGTTCCATGTTGTTTCTACAGTAGCCCTAAACAGACGAACTGCTTAACAGAACGCGTTTCGTAAATACGTTATCTCTTACAAGACAGAAGAAAAACGTGACAACATCTTAATCCTCTCTTGCGAATCGGAGGGATGGAGTGAGCGGTTGGTTGCAATTCGCAACCTTACTGCTAGATTTCGCTAAGAAAATTACACACAGCACCTTCAGAGTTCCAGTGTGTCATTTTATGGAGGATCATTTGACAGAAAATGCTATACACAACTATGTCTTCAGTAATGAAAAACTATATATATTTTTTTTTACCTGAGAATAAGCTATTTCTGTCCACATACACCACGGGTCCATTTGCATGGAATTCACCATGTTGTTTCTAGAGTATCCCTAAACTGACATGGTTTTCCCATGTCAGTTGCCTTAGCGCTTCAAAAGGGAGGGGTGGAGTGAGCCATTGGTTGCAATTCACAACCTCACAACTAGATGCTGCGAAAACATTCACATTGCTTCTTTAATAAGCTGTCTCTAAATAAAGGGCAAATTCATGGGTTTAAAAACACTTAACAAAAACGTATTTAAGTTAACATTAATATATACTCCAACGTACTATATATTATAATATACACAGGCTGGTCCTAAGAGTATGCAGCATAAGGATACTATAGGTGACCTCCAGAGTATAATTGCCTCTGGGTAATGTGGGTGTCATGCTGTTTTTCTTCTGAATGGTGCGATAGAGCTTTCTGAAGGTGGGAAGGGCAGCGGTGCGCATCCACACAATGAAATCCTCATTTATGAAGCCGTTGTTTTCAGAGTCTGTGTCCAGTTCATAAACAGGTTTGCGCCAGTTGATTGGCTTTGCTGTGTCTGGAAGGTGAAGATTATTTTATTAAGGGTGTGACCAATAACCTAAAATATCCTATATGTAAAATAAATTTACCTTGAAAAACAGCTGTAAGATTTGGGTTACTGCTGCCAGGATTTCTGAACTTGACATGCTTGTCTGTCCACCACGCAATTCCTTTTTTGGTTAATGGAATTGGACTCCTTGTTCCATTGGGATCAATGTAATACAATTCCAATGTGTCTAAAGCAATTAATAAAACAGTTTAAAATAACATTCCTTGGACAAAACTCTGGGATGTGTACTAGGATGGCATGTTTTTGGATCCAAAGTCTTACCATTAAACATGCTGTTAGCAATAGCGCCACATGGGGCTATAGGTCTGTTTTCACTTGTACGATATGGCTCACATTCTTTACTTGGTTCCTAAAAACATAAAATGTTAACTTCTGTAACATATGGTGTCCTTTAGATTTTTCTAATTATTTTGCAGTTTTATTATCATGCATTACATTATTCGTTTTGCATAAATGACAGCATGCAAGCTAACAACACAGATTTGCTCAACTCATTATGACAGAATCCTAAATATTTTTATCTATCATAAAGTTTTGAAAATTACTTTGAAAATATCTCCCTGTGGCAAAACGTAGATGAAATGTGTTATGTTATATCACTTAGTCAAAATAAATTCGCAGACACATTGACAGGGTTCACCAAAAACAGGCAAAGACTAGAGATGTTTCAAATTCCAAGTTGCCAATCCCTTCTGTCATACACCACTTGTGCTGACATGCATTAACTAAAAGCATAATGTATGTCACAAAGTTGAACTCAGAACTTTTTAGGTACACGCGTTAATCACTCTTGAACTAAAACTTGTAATACCTTTAGTGAGCGCTCGTCGCCGTTAAGCTGGCTGTCATCTCTGGACTTAACATACCGCCGATGGTTTTGGTAAAAATTTGAGAGGCCATAGTACATGAAGACATTACTCTGAGAAAACACATTAAAAAGTATTTAAATGTGAACTGAAGGGCAGGCCATTCATTCCAGTAATGCAACAGACACTGAAAACTGAAGAAAAGAAAAATCAACATGTTAATGCTAAATATTATCGTCAAGGGAATTAAAGACATTTTTAAGCCAATTGTTATGATCATATGTGACATTGATTACAACGAAAACGAATACAGATTATGCCATTCCAGCAAATCAATTTCAATGGAAGTATGTGGGACAAGGTACACATCGAAACAAACGCTACAATACACAACCTTTTAAAATTAAAGCCAGATAACTTCTACTTTGTTTTAAAATTAGATTAGTAACTCATTTGTTGAGAAATGTCTTATAGATTTTAGTTAAGTTATTATATGGTAGTAGTACTACCTGATGCTGTAGATAATTTAACACTAATCCGGAACTAATAAACACTGTAAGATTTTAAATATTCTCACCTCGAAAGGCTGGTCTAAACTGAAGGCAATGACACATTTGCATGGAGTCGTGTTGTTCCAGCTGTGGTTTGTAGAGCAGTTAAAACACGGACTGGACATGTCAGTCCCAGTATAATCGATCTGCAAACAAGAGAAACATATATGCTTAATACGCTGCTGCATTACATCCGCGTGCAAAATTGTTAAATGAAAATGACCCCTTAATAAAATGACGCTAAAACCACAGACTCGGACCTCGAACTCTTTAATATTGTTAGATGTCACGTATAGGCCGATTCCTATGGGGATGAAGATGAGGCCGATGACGAAGAAAGCGGGCAGCACTGTCCCCGCTGTTAAGATGGGCTGCCAGGCGGGTAAGCGTTGCTGTTTGAACGCCGTGTTGTCGGGCTTTCTGGTCCGTATGGCGGTATCGCCGAGCCCTGCGGATCCGGAGTGATGCCCGTCTTCCTCTTTCGCGCTATAGCTGGACGCCATCATAGCTTGCTACCGGCTAGAAAGCTTAAAAAACTATATTAAAATACAAAGATATTGCATTTACTTAGCTGTAATCGGTCGTGGTACGAAATTTAAGTAGAAACGCGATTTCTTATTTCTACTCTACTGCAATGTTCTCCGGAAGTAAAGTGGTCTGTTTTGGTTTAGGCGGTACGAAGGGAAGAGTCAGCAAGTGGTGTCCGATTCGCGGAAAGAATTGTTTATTTGACCGGCTTACCTGATTCAGTTGAACGGATTCGCAAAGCGTTTTTTATCATTGAACAGTAACGCTTGTTTTGTAAATATAACTATAAAATAAGCAATATTTTGCGATCAAAGTCTTACAAAAAAACTGAATGAATGATTTCTTCTAAAACTATTTTCATCATGATCGAACAAAATCGGAATTTGACACAAATAAATGTAATCAAAACAGCTGAAATTCCCACAATTTCTATTTAAATAAATTACTTAATTTATATCGTAATGACGCATTCAATTGTAATCAATATTTTTTAATGCTCTGTAATCTTTTCAATCTTTTTGTAATCTTTTTTTCTGGGAACACAGGGCGACTCATTCGAATCAATGAATAGGTTCTTTGAACTACTTCATATAAAGAACCGTTTAAACGATTCGATAAAACAATCACTTACCCAGGATCTGACAGGCGTGTCCTAACACGTGACACCACTGCGTTTTAAGTTTTAGAGAATAAAATAAAATTGGTAGTAACATTGCATTTATATTATTGTTATTTTACCATTAAAAGTTTTTTATAAATCTTAATATGGGTAAGAAGTGTACTGAGAGTATTCAGCTTTACTTTTAGATTTCATTGTCTGCGTGCAGGGCCCATAGCCTACTGCAAAATGCAGTGGTTGGAAAATTCCAAACAAATGAGTTTGTGTAGGCTACTGTGTTTGAATATGGAAGTATGCAGGTGCTTGTGGGCAAGAACTACAATAAGAGATAGTACAGGTCACTATAATGCAAAAGAGCTAGGCCTACTATAAAACTAAATGTGCAGAGACGGAGGTCAGCCTCAATGCTTAGAACTGAATAATGACATTTTAAGAATACCCAAGGGTGCCATTTGTGAATGTCTGGAAAATGCTACAAAGAAATATTTGAATCTTAATGTATGCACTTATTTATAAGTATTCCAAATAGTCAAGAGCAAGACGTTCCTCCATTTCTCTGTTTTTGTCTTGTTTTACATGTATGCAGTAATCATTCATAAATTGAAAATGAGATCGATCAGTTTTAAGCACTTATATATAAATCTTATGAATAAAATAAACGAAACAACTTGCACTTGACTTGTTTATAGTATAGCTGATTCAGTGTCAGCAAAAGGTTCAAACAGGCTACACAATTTGCACCACACGATGGCGCAAGACACCAAAGTAAGGACTAGCTGTGGTCAAAATTGTCTCTACGGTTCAACAAATCTCTCACAGAAATGCACATTTAGATTTGCCTATTTTCTCGTAAGGCTTGACTTCTGTTGTTTTCCAATAGCTTTGTCTTCAGATTCTTCAAGTCTTCAACTTTGTCCTCCATTTAAGCACTTTATTTTAAAGGCCCCTTACTCAGCTTTAAGGTCTGACTTCTCTCATTGCTGTGCTTTATACTGTAAATCTTTTCACTTTGGCCTTTTCTTTAATTCTTCTTTGAGTCCATACTCCGAAAGCCTGACCAACGTCATGCTGTCAGCTCTGTGATTCCTAATCTGCCTGCCTGGCAGTCGTCTGCTCACATTCCTGAGCAAACATGGCTGCATTTATTTGAGCACTTACAACCTCCATCCTTATTTTGCTTTTTTGTTAGCCTCAAGAAACTTATTTTTGAATTCTGCAGGTTTTTCTGGAGTCCCTTGACCTCTGGCTGTAAAGCTGCCTCTCATTCACCATCAATGCAAATAATTTCTACCACATTAGCTCCTTTAGAACTGGCTTTTTGAAAGTTTAAAGATCACAAATAGTGTTAAAATTGGATAAACAGTTATATACGTATTATATATTTTTTTCTACACGACTGTCTATATCATATAGTCTAATCCACACACCTGTGTGCATGAAAGGGTTATAAGAATACATTTGAGAGTGCTGAATAAAATAGATTGGCCTACTAAAAAAATCTCTTTTAGGTCTTGTGTGGAAAATCCTGTTTGGTTCCCCGGTGGTGTATCTCTGAGCGAAGTGTCGTATGCTAACCGCAAGGATGTTAGTTCAACCAAAGATGAAAATTCAATGTGAGTGTAAATATTGTGTTTGAATACAGCCCCTGAGGCAGCACAAATTCTTTATGCAGAGAATCTATTTTAAACGTTATTTTGTATATCATTTCAGTCTTAAGGGCCTTATCTATTTTGTTTTGTTGTACAACCATATTACATGAGTCGTTGGAATGCTTGATTCTGATTGGCCAGTCGCAGCATTTGTAGGTTCGTTATTCCCAAATAACAACCGCTAAAGAAAATTAATAACACACGGTAACCAGGATGCAGCAAATCATTTTAACCGTTTTTGGACAAATTTAATATAAATATGGCTTTCAATAACATATATGACATTATATTTACAAATGTTTAAATCAAATTGCCTGTTTGTAACATTTAAACGTCTGCTCTTACCTTAAATCCGAATATTAACACCTTTTCCTCGCGGAAGGTCTGCATTCAGTAAAATAAATCAATTAGCAAATAAAATATTTCAAATTCACATTTCAGTTCCAGTTCTTTTCTCATCTGGCAAGTAGCCATGTAATAAGCAGGAAGCTAATGTACAAGCCGCCGGTTGTTAACGCTTCGCTTCAGGTCCTGATCACACTGACAGGTCTTATTTCTGCGATAATGTAACACGTGAGTAATCCAGGCATGAAGCGTAGATTATAATATTTATTAGACAAGACAAAGTAATTTAACAAAAGAATAAAGAAACAAGGAACAAAAGTAATCCATGAAACATATAATAACCAGGACACTGAAACAAAGAACAAATGACAAGAGAATGGCTTATATAGACAGAACCAAACAGGGTATCAAGACATACCCGGACAAAAGAACTACAACGAGCACACCGGAAACAGGAAGTGACAAAATAACTTAAAAACTTAAAGTCCACATCAGACACAGACTGTATCGTGAGATATAACAACTGGTTGCCTGTACATTATCCCTTAACACTCCATTGTGCAACAGCTCTCAATGTTCTTCTCCAGTTTGCATATGTAAACTGTCTGGCACATCACATTTGGTTTTGACGCGTGAGATCCATATATACATAATGCTGTTATTGAATCTGAATGCAGATCACAGGAACTTCGGCATAGGGGAACACAAAGACTATGGAAACGATTCCTTTAAATTGACACGGAATGCATGAATCATATAACTTTTAACTCCAGATCTTGCTGGTGTCAACTTTACAAACCAGTCAGACAGCTCACACACCTTTGCAGAGTAGCAGTGAAGCATGCACCACAGTCTTGTCCTGTTTTCCTCCCAACTTTTCTGCTTTCTCAGCAGGAGATATTGAAATGCTAAACCACTATGATTAATCCGCCGCTTGTAGCTGAAGATGAAGTAAGCTGCTCGGCCTAGAGAAACACAAACAGACAGCAAGGGGTCTATGTGCTGTCAAAGCCAGGAAGAAATACACAAATAAAACAAGAACTGGTCATGAATAGCTATTCAGTCATTGATTCCTACCGACTCTTGAAGAAAAGGGAAGAAAGGAACAGGCTGCTTGTCCCTAGTGGTGCACGGAAACTAGATAACTCTTTCAGTTAATAATCTCTGCATATCACGCAGGATGGGGTCTTGATGGGGTAACCATTTAAGAATGATTTAGGTGTTAGTTATGCAACAATTATTCTTTTAAATGCGTAATTACCTCATGCTGCATTCCCTTTGTGTCCAAATTACCATAATTATGTGTTTGCGACTGATACAAACCACTAATGTCTTCATCAAACACGTAATTACTTGTTTGAAACTCCAGCTTGACCATTATGAAATGGAAAAGTTACGGAAGCAAAAATAGCAGTTATTTATGTACCTTTACACACATTATTATAAGATGTGCCTTTTTATTATAGCCATTTTTTTATTATTAACATAAGCCATGGATAAATCGTTTCTGAGTTGGAAGTGAACATCTCCAATGACAGAGTTTTTGTTTCGTAATTGCAATAGTTTCTGTACATGAATGAAGCATTTAACACCTTACAAATGATCAACTTTCAAATTATATAAATATGTATTATATAAAATATTTTTAAACTTACAAAAGTTTCATCAATGTAAAATTTGCAATAATACATTGTATTCTCTTTTATATATTTTTCATAATCACCTCTCTCTACTACTGTTTTTATTTTATCTGTATGTAAAGCTGTAGATGTAAAAAAAGTGCTTAAAAATGCATTTAGAATAAAATGTTGGTATTTGGTTGAATTTAATTTGATGATGCTAATATGAGGCATAGGGTCACAGCTTGTAAATACATGCGCTATTATTATATGATCATTAAAGGTTAAAGGGGTGAACTTAGACAATTAAGAAAGTCATGAAGAAGACCAAAACATCGTGAGTCTGGAATAATGGATGCACCTTTTTTATGTAGGTGAACTCTAAGCCAATCCATTTTGGCCTCTTTAAAGGTCATTACATCAATTGTCCGAGACAAGAAGATCTATAATACCCGGAGACAACAGTCCATTAGCATTCTCATTCATCACAATTTCAGTTGGTCAGCTTGTAAGGAAACCCACATTGAATCACCCATCTCTGCTTATGAACACTCTGAAGCTCAAGGTTTTTTGAGACACTTGAGACATATGACTAACTGCTTGGGAGCCCTGGGATAATTAGATCATGATGATTCTGATTGACTGATGGCAGCGCAGTAACATTACGTTCAAAGCCCATCTGTGATGTCAAAGGTAGTAGACATGGAAAAATCAACACTCTTAAAAATGCTGCGTGGTTTCAACCCATGGCTGTATAAAATATAGACAAAGCAAATCTATATACTGTATATGGGCAAATTACAGAGAAATTACAGAGGTTTAAAAGGAGTTGTTTAACCATCACACATAGAGTGGATGAGATCTGTTGTCACCATAAGAAGAATATGATTTTTTCTGACTTTATGAAAGAAAGACACAAGGTTAAATCTGACAACAGATAATGACAAACCATACCTGTGTTATAAATCGCCATCTTGATCTGACACCTACTAATCTTAGGTGCCTCCCCTGAGATCCATCTGGTCGCGTTATTCCATGAGGTCACGGTGGTGGGTGTCTGCACCTACTTTAGCAACACTACCAAGCAGATGGACTCACAGCGTAAAAGGTTCCTGTGTCTTAGGATGAACTGAGAAATCATGAGTCAGCCAGGATGTGGCCTGCCTTAAAAAATACCCAAGCCTGGCAATGTCCTTGCCACCCTGAGCACCCATCCACATCATAACAGATTTCAATGACGTGTCATCTTTCATTAACTCCTTGTGAGTGATGGATTAACCTCAGAAGAATATTAAGAAAAATTTGCCTTCACTCACTCGGTCATGGTTTTTGAGAGATGAGACAAAAAGTACTGTAACTACTGTATTCTTAAAGTAGTCATCTAACGCGATTTCGTGTTTTCCTGTATCTTTGGTGTGTTACAAGTTGTCCATGCATATATTCGACACGTAAAATTGCAACAATTTAAGTCTCAAACCAAAAGAGATGTTTTATTTAAAAGCGGAGGCTCATCCAAACCTGCCTTAAACACCCTTGTTTAGACATGTCCCCCTCATTGTTACGTCTCTTCGTGAAGAACACCGCCAAAATGCATATTCAAAGAAAGAAGGCGTGTCTATTCCCGCTGTAGTGTTGTTGTTGCTGCCGCCATGTCGTGGAGACGCTGTGTGTTTCATTACAAATAAAAAATGACTTAGTTGTGTCTTCCAAACCTAGGACAAAATTAGAAATCGGTAGTTAAGTATTATTTACAACACTGTTCCAACACAGTACAACTCCAAAATCTGAGAGTGTGCAGCAAAATTAACACCTGGCTCTGCACAAAGGCTGTTTCTAAAAAGTGGGGCAATTCCCCCAAATAAATTTCCATTACGTTTTTCATTATTAAAGAATTTGCAACTTACTATTGAAACGTAAGCTTTTTGTCTGTCCTACGATCACAAATGCAATAGGCCCACACCCACTCATTTTAGGACACATGATCCTGACCACCAGTTTCAGGACCCTAATTGGTTTTTACAACGCCACCTAACGAATCAGAGTTAGGAGAGAACCGTAATACCAAAAATCATAAAATCACAACTGAACAGTTGATCAGACACACACAAAAACAAAAAACACACACAAAATGTTTAAATTACATTGAACATTTTCAACTCTCTAATTTAAATTAGTTCTTAGTGAACACAGAGCACATACACATTTTTTTACTTTTCCTGACCTTTAAATATTTAAGGCTTTGTAACGTGCCACTGATCAAAGCAAAGTTGCTTTGATCAGAGTTACAAATTATCAGCATTTGGCGTCTGACTTAGGTTGTATCTCCTCATTGGTGGTCCTAGACCTTAGTACTGCATTTAACACCATTGACCACATCATGCGCCTACATAGACTCGAAAATGATGTCGGCATTAAGGAAATAGCTTTGAAATGGTTTAGATCTTATTTATCCAACTGTTTTCAATATGTAATAAACAATGAGGTTTCAGTCAAATTGCACCGGTTACCTATAAAGCATCACATTAACTTTACATTTACATTTATTCATTTGGCAGACGCTTTTATCCAAAGCGACTTACAAGTAGTTTTATACAGTGGCACATTACTGCAGAGCAATCAGGGGTAAGGTGCCTTGCTCAAGGGCCCTTCAGTCATGACCTGCTGGCACTTTAAAATCTTGCGTATTGCCTATAAAGCCCTACAGGGCTTAGCTCCTCACTACTTGAGTGAACTTCTCTTGCATTACAGTCCTTCACGTGCACTACGCTTTCAGGCATCCAGTCAGTTGGTAATACCTATAATTTCAAAATCAAGTGCCGGTGGTAGATCCTGTTCTTATCTACGGCCTAAGCTTTAAAACAGTCTCCCCCACACTGTCCGGGAGGCAGACACACTCTGTCAGTTTAAATCTAGACTAAAGACGCATCTTTTTAATCTTGCATACACTACACTATTATAACTATTATAAGGTTTAGGTTGCACTAGTTAGATCAACCGGAAGCCAGTCTTGTCTTGTTACAAGGTAACCAGAGCGGGCCGGACCCAGTTCATGTCGAGAGCTGAGATGATAGAGCTGGATAAAGAAGGACGCAGCAACTTGGCACGTCTTCACTACAAAATTTCAGCTGCTTTTAGATTATTAATTGTTAAAAAGGCTACTGTTAGGCTTTTATTTAAGTTTCTTAGTTTGTTTTGCTATACGCACAAATGACGTAATCGTCACAGCATCCGTCCAGCGGGCCAATCAGTGCCGCGGAAAGGACGTGCAGGTCAGTGCTCCAGCCCACTGAACGGAGTCTGACTTATCGGAAAAGTGGATGGATGCGAGCTGGACTGTATAGTTTATATTTGCTAAAGTTGTGTGCGTAATTGTAAAGTAAGTAACGGCCTGTTTATACATTGTTATCTATTTAGTTTATGAACGTTTGAATAGCTCATGTGTAAACGTTAATGTAGCGAGTGACGATACAGCCGAGATCGTAAAGACGTTTGTGTGTATATACTAGTATTCATACTAGTTTCCTCACTTATTTCTTTGTCGTATCAATAATGTGCCTTTTATTCAGTATTTGACGTATTTAATGTATATATATATATTCCTCACTTTTATTTTTTAGTTGAAGTACTCGTTGGGCGCATGCGCACTAATGTGATAGAGCGGTCCCATCTCTGTTCTCAGAGCGCAAAGGTGTCAAATATCAACCGCTCAGTACTAATGATTCTTAGCGGTGTACTTTCCCATATAATGGCACATTTGGTCTACTTGTTGTACTTTGTTGATCATTGTAACTTAATATTCAGTGTGGAGATTACTGTTACTATGTTTCTTTTACTCGTTATTGTTATCTGTACTTATGTTTCTCATACCTTTATTTATAGAAAACCACACACATGTGCAAATCAGCATTATTCCGTGTACTGAGTTGTGGTGACAATAAATGGTTTACTCCCAAATGTCTGATCCTCTCTGATGAAAGTCTCTCACCGGACGCTCTGTAGTGGGTCTGTTATTCAACCGGCACATTTGGCTTCTACTAGTCAACATTTTTACAATTAATGATAATCTTAAATCTATTTTTTTTACTTTGCCTTGTTGTGCAAGCACTGTCGAGCTTGTGCAGAGGCTGCAGCTTTTGCCAGTGGGGAACTGGAATCCCCTGGTTTGACCTGGTTTCCCTCTGAGTTTTTTCTCCTCGCCACCTTTTGCATACTGTTTTGCACTGTTTGCCTGGCCGGGGGGGCTGCTAGAATTTTAAAGTTTTATTTAATTAACACTGCATATCGGAATTTATAGTCTGTTTACAGTTTTTCTCAAATGCTAAAACTCAAAAGCCAATCCTCTAAACCAAATGTCCAGTTGTCTAAACACATTTACTAAATATAGCCATCATTTTCCAATATCATAAACACATTTCACATGAAGACACAATTCACAAAACACAATCCTCCGTTCTCATAAATCTTAACACATTTTTCCTTGTTAAAACACAAGTTGCAAAATAACTCTGCTCATATTCTCAGATGAAAGCTCATGTGATGCAAAATGATTGCCACAGTCAGCAATATTTGAACACAATGAACACACCTGGCACCATTCATTACACACAACGACTCAAAATTTAAGACACTTGTTGCCAATGCTGTGACCACATGTATAAAAGCAAGTTCAGAGGGCACAGTTTGCTGAAGATTTGAGTCAGAGGAGGGAGAAGAGCTGGCTATAGAAGAAGAGGAGCAGGCCAACAAGGGAGAGGAGAAGGTCCAGGAGGGAGAGCAAGACAACCTCGCACCATCATTACAGACAAGATGCGAGCAACAGTCATTGACCATGTCATTGTCCATGGCATGACAATGGCTGAAGCAGGACTAAGTGTCCGTCCAAACCTGAGTAGGTTCACCGTGGCCACCATTATCAGGGCATTCAGACAACACAACAGGTATTGTACTCTATTGCTTTCTTTGTCACAATACAATTTACAAGCCTATGAAAGTAGTCTATTTGTTTCAAATAAGTTGTTACTGTATTTGTAAAACATGTCAATTGACCACACGTTTCTTTCTTTAGAGTTGAAAGAATGCCACATCGAGGTGGGAGGGTTGCCATATTTACAGCGGCACAAGAAACCCTCATTTTGGATATGGTTCGTGAGAACAACCTCATCAGACTCCGGGAGATCAGAGACAAAGTCACTGCCGATAATGTCAACTTTGCGAGCATTGATGTCAGCTTGGCCACAATAGGGGGTAATATCACTCTTTGTGCGGCCATGGGTTTGGAGGGGCTTGTCCACCGGCATTCTGTCCTTTGGGTCTTACAACATCCAACGTCTCCTCACCTTCCTAGAGGAGCTAAAAGACATCCTCCTGGACCGCCCATCACATTTATGTGATCATTTGGGACAATGTAAGCTTCCACAGAACAAACCAAATCAGAGAGTGGTTTGTACAGTAACCACCTTTTAAACGTCTGTCTGCCACCATACTCCGCTTTCCTGAATCCCCTGGAGCTCTTCTCATCGTGGAGATGGAAGGTTTATGACAGACAACCATACACTAGATAGAACCTCCTAAGGGCAATGGAGCTGGCCTGTGTTGACATCCCAGTGGAGGCCCTCCATGGATGGATTCGCCATTCCAGGGCGTTTTTCCCGCAGTGCCTGGCAAGAGACAATATAGCCTGCAATGTGGATGAGGGGATGTGGCCCGATGCAGCTCAGCGACATGATGCCGCACAGAGATTGTCGTGTGTGTGTGGTGTGAATAAAGTAAATAAAAAAACTTCACACCCTGATCATGTTTTCAAGAGTACTGTTGTGTGCAATAGATTCAGTTTTTGGATTGATTTGTGTTACAGTAGTGTACATGCAGAATTTACTATAGATTTATACTCTTCATATAAAACTCAGAAATCTAAATGCCTAATGCTCTGCAGAGATCTAAGATCCATTACTGTAAAGTTTCTAAAAATATGCATTGGTAGTTATGAAACAAAGAACCTTCTCACAAATTGAGCATTGTGTTTTCAATTTTTTTGCTGTTGTGTGTAATGATGTGTATAGTGTTTACATTTTTGAAAGCTTCGAGCTGCTCTTTTGGTGTGAAAGTTTGAGTTTTGAAGTGAGAAGGTGTGGTTGTGTTTATGTAGCTTTAGAAAAGGGTATTGTGTTTAGACATTGGGGAACATGGAGGAAACGTTTGTGAAATGTGTTTTAGCATTTGAGAAAAACTGTAATATTTGACCTGTGTTTCTCTCTCTACAGGGTGCTGGAGGGTTCATGGGAGTTTGCTCAACCAATCCACATGTGTTTTGTGGATTTGGAGAAGGCATTCGACTGTGTCCCTCGTGGCATCCTGTGGAGGGTGCTTCGGGAGTATGGGGTCTGTGGTCCTTTACTAAGGGCTGTCAGGTCCCTGTACGGCCGAAGCAGGAGCTTGGTTCGCATTGCCGGTAGTAAGTCGGACTTGTTCCCAGTGCATGTCGGACTCCGGCAGGGCTGCCCTTTGTCACCGGTTCTGTTCGTAATTTTTATGGACAAAATTTCTAGGCGCAGCCAGGGGCCGGAGGGTGTCAGGTTTGGGGACCACACGATCTCGTCTCTGCTATTTGCGGATGATGTTGTCGTGTTAGCCCCTTCAAACCAGGACCTTCAGCATGCACTGGGACGGTTTACAGCAGAGTGTGAAGCGGCTGGAATGAAAATCAGTACCTCCAAATCCAAGGCCATGGTCCTCAGTCGGAAAAGGGTGGCTTGCCCACTTCAGGTTGGTGGAGAGTTCCTTCCTCAAGTGGAGGAGTTTAAGTATCTCGGGGTCTTGTTCACGAGTGAGGGAAGGATGGAACAGGATATTGACAGACGGATCGGTGCAGCTTCTGCAGTAATGCGGTCGATGTACCGGTCCGTCGTGGTGAAGAAAGAGCTGAGCCGCAAGGCGAAGCTCTCAATTTACCGGTCAATCTATGTTCCTACTCTCACCTATGGTCATGAGCTTTGGGTCATGACCGAAAGGACAAGACCTAGGACACGCTGGTGAGACTATGTCTCCCGGCTGGCCTGGGAACGCCTCGGTGTCCCCCCGGAAGAGCTGGAGGAAGTGTCCAGGGTGAGGGATGTCTGGGCATCTCTGCTTAGACTGCTGCCGCCGCGACCCGGCCCAGGATAAGCGGTAGAAAATGGATGGATGGATGTTTCTCTCTTCTTATCTTGAATGTGAGGTTCTAGGTCATGGCTCCTGTGCATGTGTGTGTCTGTCTGTGTGCACGTTTGTATGTGTGTCTGTGTGTGTTGGTGCGTGTTGTAAGGAGTGTTTTGAGTGTGGGTGTTGCTGAATCTGTGTATATGCGTCTGTCTTCTGTGTTTTCACTTTTCTTGTATTGACTTGTATAACCTTAAATGTTTTGCTTATAGTCAATATGTTCTCTTGTACAGCTGCTTTGTAACAATGAAAATTGTAAAATTGACTTGACTTAAAGCACAGGTGCCAAGTATGTAGCAGTACCTATACCAATTGGATGTTCTACCCTCTTTTCTAAAAATGTTCAGTATCCCTCTATTAAATTCTTCCACTTCACTGAAATAGAAAATGGAGAACATAATCACTTCTGGGTTACCTGTTAACGCTTACAAAACAAAAAATATACTCTTACATGTTATGATAATCTGGAACAGAGATGAAGGCTTGCTCTGCATCCTGCAGTGACCATTTTGTCAGCCCAGCTAGGTCATATGTGATGGCCTATCAAAATAAAATGCTAAATGGAAATATACACAGGTCTGTACATAATCAGCATACAGTAAAATATACAGTAGGCTAAGGACAGAAATACGCACAATACATGACATGTTTACAAGGATCTCCCTTCTTGGATTGTTATGTGTTTCTTGAAAAAGAGAGAGTCCAATAATTTGAATAATTTTTTTTAATTCACTGAATATAAATAAATAGACTTAAACTAGGCCGAAACCTAGTACTTGACCAATTTTATTTATTAATCTTTTGTCATACTATTGCCTGCACTGAGCTGTGTCCTTGAATAGACTACACAGTACATTACAAATCTAGCACGTGGTATTTTAACAGTCAATTATTATGATGTCATATGTAACAATCAACATTATAGGAACAGTGTCAAAATGAAGAGACATACATCGTGGGATTAACAGATTTACTGTGAGCACGAGACAATTAAAAAATTAAGATGAATTAAAATTACTTAAAATGGAAAAACAATGAGTAATTAACAAGTTTTCACAACGAAGAGTGCTACAGTTAATTGTGCTGGTTCTGACTAGAATGAATAATCATCCTGTAGTCACAAAATCAACATAAGCTTGCCAGTATGCTACAGTTTCGTTAAACGAATATACTTTCAACTTGTTATAAAGCATTAGAAGCTATATGTTGGCTATATATTGCATTCAAGACTATTTAGCAACTCACTTCGGCTACATAAACTTTCCAACAAAATGTTAAATGTTTTTCAAATAAAAATGTATTCACATTTTACCCTCACACTCTGATTGTCATCCATTCTGCAAATGCACTCGTCACTTCCGTTGTCGCAGGGTCCTAGAAATGCATCCCCAGAAATGCGGTCCTGAGAGTGCAGCCTCCAATATTGCAATCAGATACTACTTTAGCAGGAGGCGGCATGCGGTGGCCGAGATAAAAAAATCTCGTCAATCATTTCATGTCACCGTGCCGTCAATTAAACCTATCAGGACTGGGAGAGGGCGTGTTGAACTTTATCCGTTCAGCACTAGGACAAAAAAAACAGCGAGAGCACTTCAAAATCAAACCACTCGAATATTTCTCGTGGTACAATCACGAAAGCTGATAGAGGTGTAAGTAGCAATATGTAACAATAACCAAAGTTGCAGCTATGACCACGCAAAGCCACAAGAACAATATTTACGTGAAAAACTGATATGTTTAAAGAACAACCGAGAATGAAATCAGAAGGTATATTTTACATTTACAAGTGCCTCTCACGATTCTTACCTGCTGCCTTGCGGTCTCGAGGCATGCGCTTTATTAGGTTGAGCAACTCAGTTGACATAGTCACTTCTTGCCGATGACAGCTTTTAGAGCTTCAAGCATTAATATAGGCCAATTCCCATGGGGGTCTGACATGACACAGTGGACCACAAGTTTTCGGAGAAACATCCAAAGTTTCGAGCAAAATGGCAATTTTTCAAAACCTGTGACCATTGGCTGGTGCTGTTCCCAAAATGTCGATGATGCTTAGAAAGTTTGTGCCGATAGATCAAAGAATGGCCGGGATAAGGCCTCAGATCATTTTTTGGGTCAACTTTGAAAAGAGCGTGAAGAATTTAAAACAGAATGGACATTCTTCATAATGTTGCAAATCCCACTCCAGAGATTAATGCATCAACACTCACGTTCTACATTAAATATGACCTACTTTTGTGCAAGTACTGTACATATTCGCAGTACATAATTGTGGCGAGCAGGACGGGATGAGGGCTGCGAGGGAACGGTGCGAGGCCGGTGACGTGAGTGAAAACGAGTGTGCACCGGTCTCACATCTCTCACAGAGGAGGTCCGGAAGCATAAGAGAGGAGCGAAAACAGGGTAGGACGAGATAGGACCAGACCTGGACTTTATGTATTGTGTTTGTGTGCTATTTTGTATTTGTATTTTAAGGTCGTTTGGTTGTTTGTTTATTTTATTAAATGTCTGTTTTATGTTCGCCGGTTCCTGCCTCGTTCTTTCCTTTTATTGAACCTTGCTACAATAATATTTATAAGTGGGGTTCTATAACACTACTAACAACAACAAAAAAAGAAGACGTTGAAGTGTTCACAATCTAGAATCATCAGATAATATCCGTTAACAAAAGCAGTTTCAGTCTCATCTGTAATCTGCTGTTGAGACTCTTCTTTAAGATAGTTTAAGAAAGAGGGATGTTGTTTAAAAGGTTTTCACAGAATTACAAGTATGTAGGTTATTTTGGGAGGGTAATGTTTATACCACTTATGTTTTCAAAGCAGGAGAAAAAAACAAAATGGCTTTGTCATAAAATCAATCTCTCTTTATGAAGTATTCATTGTTCTGGTGTCGTTCTGATGATGAAAGCCACAGACATCGTCCTTTAGTGTAGAATCAATAATATAGTGAGGACAGTCTGTGTGTAACCAAAGAGAGATGGCATCGGGACCCCCAGAGTGAATGAACCCCTCTGTCTAAGGATCTGTGTCAGGTTGGAGAAGCCTGGGTTAATTGGTCTGAGAGGAATCAATACCATCGGCTAATTTGCCTCCAGATCTCACCAGCTTAGTGACATGGAAGGGATAGCAGGATGAATAAATTCACAAGCTTTCGATGAACATCGCAAAGCACCAACCATCCGCAAACCTCAGCAATTACATTCCCTCAACACTAATGATTTGTATTTTTAATCTCTGATGCTTATGTTTTAGTTCAAAGCATAATCCCAATGTGACACTGTTGGTCACTGAGCAGGACTAACAGGTTTATGGGTTCTTGTTTACTGCTTTCTCTTGATTATTTGGTCAAAGTCAAATATTTTGTAGTTAAAAGAAATTCATGTTGCCACAATTGTATTTGCCAACTAAATTCAAACTGCCACAGTCACCAGCCAGAGTGTCCTTCTGCTCCACAAGAGGGCACTCTATACACCACCCAGACTGCCCGTTCTTACTACATTTCCAATAAGACTTTGGACTCATCAATCAACATTGCATTCCCCTTTGTCTTCTGAAATGTTGCCTCTGCCTAAACTCAGTTTACACACTCATTCATTCATGGCTTCGTATTGCTTTTAGTTACAGTTGCTGGTGTATTTACCCATTTCTATGTTCATGGGTTTTGTATTGTTTGGGCGGATTTTCTGTGTATGACCTCTGCATGTTTTTGGACTATGCCTTAGATTACCCCTTTTAATAAACTGAGTTTTTTTTATGGAGTGTTTATGACGTGTTTACATGTATGGTCTTAAATTAGGGCTGAAACATTTTCTTTTGAAACTTCCTTTTTGACACTCATTGAATTAACATTTTTAATGGAACCAAATGCACAAGCAAAGCTTATCCTACGCAGGTCACAACTACAGAGGATGAGATGAAGGGGTTTTATAAAATTAATTGATGCCTATTTCAGATTGCTTCATCTTTCAGAGGATATATGAAGTGTCTTGAGTTTTATTTTCCAGTTGAGTTATTGTCTAGGATTCCTCACACATTTAGACTGAACTTTGACCATCTTTTTCAGCCGAGACATGCCCACTTAGGAACAAAACCACAATATAAAAAGTACCAAAATAATACACTAAATCTAAACACAATAATAAACACAAATATACATGTTATGGCAGACTCAGACAAGAAGAAGAAGAATCAGGCAACACTATAATGTAAAGAAATGTAATACTGTCATGTTGTGTTTATATACAGTAATTTACTCGCTATTAGGTATACTTTTTATACTTATATTTATACCCAAAATATTACACAAAATTTTATACTTTATACTCAAAAGAACTAAAGCCAATATACGTGAGCATCACTGTTGTGTATGGAAATTAGTATTGAAACCATGTATGAGTATTTCTGGAAAAATAATGTCTTTCAAAGAAAGAAAGAATGTGACAAATAGGAATTTAAGACCATAGTTTATGGAGTATAGCTTCTTCTATACAACAACTATATTAAACATGTCCATTTGTTTACTTACTAATTTTTTTTAACAAACAGAAGAAATTACTGATGAGTTAGGGAGATGAATATCAAACCCTTATCTCAGGTGTGACCTTCTCCATTGCAGGCACAGTTGCCATGGCAGAGATGTGTGATGCTTTTGACAGGACAGATGGGTGTTCATCACACACACATAAACACATTCATCTACAGCCGTGTTAAACAAGCAGGTGTATCTTACAAAAAATATGTTGCTGGTGAATGAAGCATTCATGTTTGAACAGGCTGGGTAACTACAGTATATGCAGAGAATTTCCAAGGGCTTCCATCTGTCAAAACAAAGAGAGTGTGTAGAGCAGGGATCTATATTGTTAAAACAATATGAATGTAAAGGTAATTGAAATGCATGTTAAACTGTGGAAAATTAAATGGCATAAGTTATAAAAGTTTGTCTGTAAGCGAATTCTGTTGTTTTGCTACTTTGTGCCATTTTGCAAACCTTCTCTCCCAAACCTTGCCATTCAAGAACATGTCAGCCAGTCTAATGTTAATAGACCTCAATATGCAATATATTCTCACAAGCATGTTGTGATTTTGCCTAGTTTTTTGACACGTCAAAAAAGCATCGCAATGTGGAAAAATCACCTACAGTGCCATTATAATGTTTTCTAATTGAATGCATTTTTTATCACAGAAAGTATTGTTATAATGGCTGATGGTGACCATAAGCATCCTTCACGCTCCAAGTGAGCATGCATTTAGACATCCTCAGCTCCCATTGCTGTAGCTCACAGTCCTGAGCATCTATTTAAAACAGGAGAGATTCTCCCAGAGACCTTGAGGCGTCAGTTATGGTGGCCGATCCATCAAAGTCCCAAGTGAGGGATGATGTCATCACTACAGGTCATCTGAATGACTGAATGTTTTTTTGTGTCAGCTCATTCAGGAATGTGGAAGTTACATCTCTGCACACCTCAAACTGCCTTCCCTTTACAGGTATACTTCTCTCTGTCATCATATCATGTCGTTGCAAACCTTAACTGCAAAACACAAGTTTTTTAACAATGATATTGCCTGCATGAACGTGGGTCTGCGATTCAGTTAAACTATGTACCGTGTGTAAGCGACTGCTCCTTCTATTCTTTCACTTCAGTTCCCTCAGCGGTGCCTCTCAATGGCCCATTTCACCAATTACTGTTTTCACTGAACCAATTGAACCCCAATTGTCTGCTTTCTGGGAGATGATAATTTGAAGTGAACTGCGGCCGACTGTGTCTCCCATGTACTTCAGCAGTTTAATTGCCATAATTATGGAATTACAACAGCAAATGAACTGCCCTGTCGCCATGCCATTGAGTGAATGTAGATTTTACTTATGCTCTTCTATGAAGCACTAAGAAGGATAGTGATAAGACTCATAGGACACTGCAGCGGAAATGAAATAAGCTCATTGACCAGCAAGTAAAGGCCCATTCTCACACATTTCTCATTTTTATTTTTTGCCTCTAGCTTTTATTTTGTGTAGATTATTTTGCAGTGTTAAACACCACCCTGGTAGCTGTGTTTTGATTTTCTTTAAGCTTTTCTAAGCTGGTTCATGCACCAACCTGAACCTCAAACAAGGTTTAAAGCATTAATATGGCTTCTGAAACATGATGGTTTATGAACCATAACCATCTTACACCAGCTGTAATCAATAATCTGATTGGTACATCTAGAAACAAGCTACCATGTTGCAAAACACTACCTGTTTTAAACTGGATTTTCCAGTGGGGTAATGATTAAAACTGCATCATATACTGGAAACTTTATGGGGTTTTTTCAAGTCTGTGTAAAGAACAAGTAAGACTTGTTATGATGTGGAACACCCACCCTTTCTTTGTGTCTTATGACTGCTGTTCTGTAATTAATCATAATTGCACAAAATAGACAAACAATGTTATCCGATGCTCAATACAGTTTTGCTACAGTAGTTACATGCATGGTGTGTGTATGCCATTATGTACTCACTGCTCTCTTTCCGCATGCTTATAAATACATATACAGTAGATGAAATTAGTGTTTTTGAATAGAGAATTGGTTGCATTTGTGACACATTCATTCATGTGGGACATTGAACAGAGCTGCTCTAAGTTTATGCTTTCATCATTTAGTCTGTGGATTCTTCCATGACAAAATAATGGAACGAGCCCAGGGCATGTTGGCTGAAAGTTTGTAGCATACTACACACTTAAAGTAAATTGAAACACTTCCGCAGATTTGAAGTTGTCCTCTGATTGTGTCACGGAAGCCAAACAGGTAAGTTTATTGACAATGGTGAGAACAACAACCGTAGATTTATTGGAATGGTAATTCAGATACGGATATAATGCCTCTTTGAATGGGAGATCGACAAAACCAGGAGTTGGAGGACCATGGTAAGGGTGCTCTTTCTCTTTGGAGAACACTGGAGATTGCAGGAGCTCGTTGGAGAACTTGGGAGAACACTGGAAAACAGGTAGGTTCATGGAAACAGGTAAGTAATCCAATAGGGGTTTGAGTCCATGTATCGCGTTGGAGACAATGTGGCTGTCTGCGTGAGGAGCTTTAATGCTGGTGTGCGCTGATGAGGTGCAGGTGCTCAGAACTCTATGAGTGAAAGCATGGAAAGTGGGATGGAGCCTTTTGTGTTTGTGACAGATTGGCCGTTTCTCAATTACAATAATGCAAAGAACAGACTTGTGTTCTCGTGGAGACCGGTCTTGACTTCTGAGACTTCAAACTAGTTCCATACAGGAACAAATTTTAACTTAATTTTGTACGTTATACGAAATGCTGCTAGAAGTCATTTTAGTTCAAGTGATTTCATGGCATTTTGATTTAACTTGGAAAATTAGGCCAGCTTTTGAACTAAAGTTTGTAAGTTGAATTTCTTGCAGTGTGGTAGACACTTATGGTAGAACCTTATTGTACAACTTAAAATGACCTGTTGATATGTCGACATCAGCACAAAGTTGAAAACTGAGGTATTGCAGTAACTCAAGTTATTATACTGAAAGGTCGGGTAACACACTCAGTTTCTGCCAATCTCATATTAATCTTGAGAACCTATACAGTATCTTTGAAGAGTTTTTAATTTGATCAAATTTATAAAAGAGAGATACAGCAATACGATTTTTTTCTGCAAAAACATGAGCTGCTGGAGGCAGGCAGTTAGATGGAACTACAGCACGAGCACACAACACATCATTGCATTAATCCCCTTTGCTCTTTACATCATGCACGTACACACCAACGGCCAACAAAGAACAAACATATGACATATTTTGACTTACTGCATGCAGTTCATGTCCGGCATCTTTTAGCACTGGGACCACGTCATCTATCAGTTTCAAACGCTCTCCAAATCCAGGGTTATATCCACCGTTTATGTAACATCCATCACTGAAATGGCTTTAACAAACCGACACACCTAAACTTCACTATTGCAATAGTAAAGAGCTGCAGCTACAGGCCCATAGCGCAGCCAATCTTGATGGTAAGCGGGTCTCGAGGAGAATTGCCTAATAAAATGATTAGGCAAGACTTTTAAAGAACTTTCCGAAACAGGTTGGAGTGCTGGGGGAGTGTATCAAGCACAGAAAAACTACAAGTTGACCATGTAAAGCTTAAGAAGCCTTCCTTCATTCATTTATTTGCTGTTTGCAGACAGCCAGGGTTGTTTTTCATGAGCGGAAGTGTGTGCTAAAAGGTATAACAGGGATAAAGATAGTTGCATAGCTTTTAATCAATTATGATATTTAAAAAACTGGATTTTATATTTTCTAAAGAAATTGTGAATGGTACTTGCTTATGTTAAACTTCCATTAAAGCATTGCTGTGTAGCTGCTGAAGTGATTTGTGTGTTTTAGCTTATTGCTGTGAGATTGCCAAGGTGCTAGGGCCTTGCTTGAAAGCTAAAATGTGCTATTAAAACATTGCACTTTTTTGAGCATCCCACTAGCCCAAAAATAGCAACAAGATTGGTTTAGTTTAGGGCTAAGGTGAAGTGGAGAAAAAGTTGTTTGAAAACATTACTACCATTATGGTTGAAAATGAGCATGGTGATGCTACTGGTGCAGACATGACACATTTCACCTTTAAACATTTGGCATGGAACACTATTTTGCCCCACTGTAAATTTAGCAGCCACTGACTGTGTGTATTTCACAAGCACACTCAGATGTCTAACGTTACTTATATTACAACACGTCACATAACTCCTGTAACTAAATCCCAAAGACATGCCTGCCAATTTCAGTCGGCTCTTTTAATCACTGGTGGCCGTGAGCGGTAATGAGTTTGTGGAGACACAGCTGCTCATGGAGGAGTCATTTTAAATGAATATCTGTGGCCTTAATGGAGCAGAAAATGACAGCGGAGATGACAGGATGTTTTGGTCAGCAGGCCTCCACACTACATTTATCAGTTGCCCTCTCTGGGTCTACAACTCACAGAGGAACAAGACAAAGTCGTGTAAGCTCAGATCCAATCAGCCTGGCATTAATGGACGTGTTTGACAGCTTTTCGTCTTGCATTAGAAATGCCAAAATTGCTTTACATTATGTGATGATTTATTCATGCAGCCCCGAGATGAATGACTCTTTTGTCAATCTGTTGATTTACATGTTTGCTGAAACATTCAAAAGTGTGAATGGTCTTAAAAATCTATACTTTAAATTGAAAGTAAACAGTATGAAGGATTGGCACAAGCACAGCATTCCAACACACCCAAAATCAAACTCCCTGTTTGACCAACTCAAGGAAACACTTTCAAATTGACCTCAGCATTATGAATATCATCTTTATATTCATCATGAACAAATGACATTTCATGCTGAAGCCCTTTCTTTCACGGGTAATGGCACACTGCACAGTCACCATATGGGGGGACGGGATCCAAAAACTCAATCCCAGATCACCCATGCACTGTTCCAGCCCAGCCGCAGCAGCGGGATATAATTAGATTGGAAATTACAGAAAGTTACAGGGAGCTAAATCCCCCTGTGGATTGCGTGGCTATAAATGTCTTGCAAAAGCCAGTGGATGTATCACCATAGCAACAACCCTCTTCTGCATTCTATTTTAAGGCAAGGAGGAGAATAGTGGAGTGGAGGGCAAAAAAGCGCAAACATTGCTATTTTAGCATTGAAAACGATACATTATTCAAATGCCAAAAAAGCTCAAACTTTGCATAAGAGAACCACTGCAATAAATAGTTTGAAAGCATGGTTTGTTTTGGCCTCGCAAGGTCAAAAGGTCAAAGAAACAGCATAATTTATTTCTATTCAAATATGAAGTTTTGTATGCAACAGATAGAACAAAGAGTGTCTGAATTTTGAATGATGTTGTCAATTAAACTGTACATGATATTCCAGCCCTTCAGAGTAAAAAAATGTATCACATTTAATGAAACAGCTTGGCCAACTGTAAATCTTTACACATTTCTTTTCAGTCTTCGAGCAGCAGTCACCCTCAGCTAGGGGGTGTGCACAGCCTGATTCAGGGCAGTAACAAACAGCCTTACCGATTTACAGACTTTGGTGTTTTTGTTATTTTATTCAGACATCAAGGAGAGTGCTAATGTATTACAGCTCACACCGACCTTTATATAACCTTTACTGATAGTTCAGCCAAAAATCTTTAAAATATCTTCTTTTGTTTTCTGTGGAAGAAAGAAAGTCATAAAGGTTTGAAATGACAAAAAGGTGAGTAAATGACGACAAGTTTTAGAAAACACTTTAAAAGAAAACAACCCAATCATTTCATGTTAAATCTAAAATTATTAATATTTTGGAGGTTTTAATGACACCCATCCCCACCACGTTCAGTTTTGTGAGGTTTTCACAGAATGAAACTGGCACTATGAATACTCGATTTCAGATGAGAAATCTTTCCTGTAGCACAGTGGTTAGAGGATGGCGCTAGCAACGCAAAGTTTGTGGGTGCATATACTTAAAAACATTTCATTTATGAGTTTTTGAAGGTGGGATAACGTGCTATGTCATGCATTTTGAATTTGTTACATTGTTGAACATGCTGGCTTCTCAAGCTTTACATGGTCAACTTGTAGTTTTTCTCGGCTTGATACACTTAAAGTTTATAAACACTTTAAAAGTCTTGCCTAATCATTTTATTAGGCAATTCTCCTCGAGACCCGCTTACAATCAAGATTGGCTATTGCAATAGTGAAGTTACTATAACCATGATTTCTATGAGGAAGTCTGGAAATCTCCCGGATGTCACCTAAATTATTTGTATTTGTGTTCCGAAGATGCCGGGTGGTCTTAAAACATGTTGAATATCATATGGGTTAGTAAAAAATTTAAAAAATTTGATTTAGATGAACTTTTCCTTCACATAATTTTTCAGGCAGTGGTATTCATTCATTTATTTGCTGTTTACAGACAGCCAGGGTTAAATCTACTAAAGACATCGTAAAAAATTGGTCAATCCACTCATAGTGTGCAACGACGATACTACATTTGCAAAAACAAAATAAGGACTTTAATTGATATATTCTCCTCTGTCTTGTCAGTCTACGGTGCGCGTTCATGAGAGCACTTCGACGCATGCGAATTTGGTTTGTACGGTTGGGCAAAAAAGTGCAAGTCTTCCTCAATATCGATATTATTATACATTTTGCAAAGATCAGCTTATACACAGCATGCGTCTGCTTGTAAACACACAGAACGCCGGCGTCTTCCCCCACCGAATGCGCAGGCGTCGAAGTGAACTTTACCATTAAAAAACATGTTGCCTCCACACTACTAGGTGCCACTATAACAATATGTAGTCAAGTCAGCTTTATTTACATAGCGCTTTTTAAAATTGTCATTGTTACAAAGCAGCTGTACAAGAAAACATTGACTATAAGCAAAACATATAAGGTTATGCAAGTCAAAACACAGGTCAAATATCAGACGGACTATAAATTCCTATATACAGTGTTAATTAAATAAAACTATAAAATTCTAGCAGCCCCCCCGGCCAGGCAAACAGTGCAAAACAGTGTACACGTCAACGGTGGCGAGGAACCCAAAACTCCATTGGAGGAGAAAAACCTCACAGGGAAACCAGGCCTAACCAGGGGATTCCAGTTCCCCTCTGGCAAAAGCTGCAGCCTCTGCACAAGCTACTACCAACTGACAGGACGCCTGAGAGTATAGTGCACGTGAAGGACTGTAATATGAGAGAAGTTCACTCAAGTAGTGAGGAGCTAAACCATGCAAGGCTTTATAGGCAATAAGCAAGATTTTAAAGTTAATGCAATGCTTTATAGGTAACCAGTGCAAGGTTGGCAGAACCGGGCTAATATCCTCATACTTTTTTGTATGAGTAAGAACTTGAGCTGCCGCATTTTGGACCATTTGGAGTTTTTGCAATAGGCCTGCAGGGCAACCACCTAATAGTATATTACAGTAATCTAGTCTTGATGTAATAAAGGCATGAATTGTGACAGTTTGGTTAGGACAGAACCCAGATGCAGGCAAACGAAGGGTTAACTTAGAAAACTTTATTAAATTGAAAACCCACAATGGGGAAAACATGAACAAGACACTAGCAAACAAACACTTCCCACGAGGGGGACAAAATGAAACAAAGTCCTTAAGAAAAACCAACTAATAAGTGGTAAGTGGAATGAAACACTAAAGGGAAGATTGACAGGGGATGGTGACAAGACTAAACACTAATGGCACGACTAACGGAGAAACAGGGGCATGGCTGAGAGACATGACAGGAGGACACATGGTGCGAAGTAACAACAAAAGCCACGTGTCTTCACACATAACACAACAAAACCCGAAAGACATGGCAATGTCATTACTCTGCCCAAGGATCTAGAAACTTGAGACAGGAAGGACAGAGCGTGACATGAATTAGCTTCTCTGCATCTGATGGTGACAGCATATGACGTAGTTGAGATGTGCCTGAAGATGAGGGTTTTATGAAACATCCATCAATAGTTAAGCATTCTTGGTTGTTACGTATGGTGGTTTTCGAGTTCAGTTATAAGAAATTGTTACTTTTTTATATCGACTATGCATTCCACTATTCGGTGGAATTCTTGTGTTTCATGAGGCTTCGATGAAATATAAAGTTGCGTATCATAAGCATAACATTGAGAGCTAACTCTGTGCCGCTTTATTATATCTCCAAGAGGTAGCATGTATAATGCGAAGAGCATAGGCCCTAAGACAGAGCCCTGTGGTACACCATACTGGACTTGCGATTTGCGTGACACCTTATTGTTTATTGCTATATATTGAAAACGGTCGTATAAATAAGATCTAAACAATTTAAAAGCTATTCCCTTAATACCGACATAATTTTCGAGTCTATATAGGAGCGTTTTGTGGTCAATGGTGTCGAATGCAGCACTAAGATCTAGCAGCACAAATTAGGAGATACAATCTCAGTCAGACGCCAAAAGTAGATAATTTGTAACTCTGATCAAAGCAGTCTCTGTACTGTGATGTGCCCTAAATCCAGACTGGAAATCTTCATTGATGTCATTCTTTTGGAGGAAGGAACATAATTGAGTTTAGACTACTTTTTCCAGAACTTTAGATATGAAAAGTAGATTCGAAATAGGTCTGTAGTTAACTAGTTCTCCAGGGTCGAGATGGGGTTTGACAATGGGCCTTAAAACAGCCACCTTATATGCTTTAGGCACATGTCCTAATGTCAGGGATGAGTTATATAGAGGATATATAATTTCTTGCAAAATCTCAGTAGATTTGTAGGTATAGGGTCTAACATGCATGTAGTTGATTTAGAAGATCTAATGATTTTAGATAGTTCATCGTGACCTATGGTAGCAAAAAAACGCAAATTCTCCTTAGGTGTACGGTCGTTAGTTGTTTGTTCACCGGGTTTCACTTCTGGTGGCATAGTTATACTTTTTTCTCTAATATCTTGGATTTGATTTGTGAAATAGTTCATAAATTCATCACTGCTATGCTGGTATACAGAATGTCGAAGTAGTTAAATAAAAACCTAGGGTTGTGCTAGTTTTCTTCTATTAGTGATGAAAGGTAGGCGGATCTAGACGTTTTTAGGGCTTTCCTGTATTTTCGAATACTATCCTTCCATGCTGTACATAATACTTCCAATTTAGTTTTCTTAAAGTTGCGCTAAATTTTTCATGCCGCCTTCTTTAGAGCCTGAGTTTGTTCACTATACCACGGTGTCGGGCTGTCATTTGTAATCTTTTTTAAGCGCAGAGGAGCAACTGTTTCTAGCGTTTCCGATAAGGTGGCAGTAACATTTTCAATGGTAGAAGATTTGAGACAATTAAGGCAAATTATCAAGAAAAGCACATTTTGTAATCTAAGTTATTGTTCTACCATATTTGTAACTAGGGGTTTGATTTGCAGCATAGGGTAATGAAGCAAGCATGATACCAGATAATGATCCGAAATGTCTTCGCTCTGCTGAAGGATTTTTATGTTGTCCACATTTATAACTTAAGACAGTATTAAATCTAAAGTATGATTACGAAGGTGAGTGGGTCCTAACACATGTTGTCTAACGCCCATGGAGTTAAGAGTGTCTTTAAAAGCCATTCCTAAAGCGACTGTACCGTTATCTACGGGGATGTTAAAGTGACCAGCAACAAGGCCAGTACTAGTTCTGATAAGAACCCACCAAATTCTTTAATAAAATCTGTTTGGTGCCCTGGAGGCCTATAAACAATAGCCAGAATAAATTTTAAGGATGTTTTATCCTTAGTATTAGGTGTTGATACATGAAGTACCATGACTTCAAAAGAATTGTATTGAGGATTAGACTCCTCTGTAACTGAACAAAGAAGAAATCTAGAAGTTTAATAAATAAAAAATGATTTAGTTGTTTTTCTGAAACATAATTTTGGATAGTAATTTAATAGCAATTAACACCAGCTGAGCATTTAGCAAACAAAATAAGAGAAACAAACAAATAAACAAACAGCAGATGACATCAAAGTGCCACACTTGCATTGGTGACCAGATTGGATAGTTCATTAGTGTTTATCTAACCAGATGGAATTCATCATTATTGAAGCTTCAGCTGTAAGAGCGGCATCAAACACACACACACACACACACACACACACACACACACACACACACACACACACACACACACACACACACACACACACACACACACTTCCCTCCCCAAGCTCTGTTTGCTTTTTCCTAACTCATTGATTTTGTTTATTGGTTGTCTCTTGGCGCTGAGCGGCCTTTTTTTAACGCACATTGTGGGAGCATTCAAATTTTTTCTTTTAAGTGGGTCATCATTTCCTATGGACTCCTGAAAGGTAAAAAGGAGCTTTTGTGCATCTCTTCGTATAAGGCAAAAGCACCCTGCTTTCATTCTCCTGATGAATGCTCATTTGTGAGCATTTCGGAACTACAATCTAATGTCTATGATACATAATAAAATATTGTGGGTGGATTTGAATACTGGTTTATGTGGTTGTGAACCCTTGAAATTGTGACACGAGCTGAGCTTGTCTGTATGCCACAGTGAGTAAAATCGGCATGGAATCTGGTTTGAAGATCTGAGTGTTTAAAATGGACATTTTGCTTGAGTCTGTGCCAGTAACTCAGCCATGTAACCAATACATGGCTTGAGTGCATGTATGCGATAGATGTGCTATCTAGGGCACTACGATGTAGAATGGAGGACATTGTGAAATTCTAGACTGCTTTGTAATACTACAATCATTAAAGTTTAGGGCTTACTGCATTCTTATTAAATGTAGACTGTTATGGTAACATGTTTCTTCCAGCAACTTGTTTTGTTGTTGTTTCAGCTTCCATTGATCAACATGTTATCACCCTTGGTTGAGATACTGTAATTTGTAAAATGTGTTTCAAAGTTTTTGAAAACAATATCACCACTGTAAACCCAAGACTCCAAAACAAAAAAATTCGACAAACTCTTCAAAATATTTACATTTACATTTAGTCATTTAGCAGATTCTTTTATCCAAAGCGACTTACAGATAAGGAAATATTGGATGCAATTATAACAACATAGGCCACAAAATACATAAGTGCATCAAACTAGTCCATTAAAGCCTAGCACAGTATAAAAAGCTAAGAATAGAGCTCTCTTCGGTTCATTGAAGACCACTCTTGCCGCCGCATTCTGGATCATCTGGAGAGGTTTGATTGTGCAAGCAGGAAGTCCAGCCAGAAGCGCATTGAAATAATCCAGTTTGGACAGGACAAGAGCCTGGACTAGGACTTGCGTAGAGTGCTCCGATAGGAAAGGTCTAATTTTCCTAATGTTGTAGAGGATGAATCTACAGGACCGGGTGGTGCTGGCAACATGACTTGTGAGGTTAAGCCGATCATCGATTACCACTCCCAGGTTTCTGGCTGTGCTGGACGGTGTAATCATTGATGAGCCTAGTTGAATGGCAAGGTTGTGGTGAATCTTTGGGTTGGCTGGGATCACAAGCAGTTCCGTTTTTGCAAGGTTTAGCTGCAGGTGATGATCCTTCATCCAAAGCGAGATGTCATTCAGGCATGCCGCGATGCGAGCATGACCGTCGGATCGTCCGGTTGAAATGACAAGTAGAGTTGTGTGTCGTCGGCATAGCAGTGATAGGAGAAGCCATGCCTCTGAATGACCGAGCCGAGGGATGTCATGTAAATGGAGAAGAGTAGCGGTCCAAGCACTGAGCCCTGTGGCACCCCCGTGTTGAGCTGTTGGGACGCGGAGACCAGGATACTCTGAATGACCTACCCGAGAGGTAGGACTCAAACCATTGCAACGCCATTCCAGAGACACCCAGAGCACTGAGAGAAGCCAGGAGGATGTGATGATTGACAGTGTCAAAGGCAGCAGACAGATCCAGTAGGATGAGCACAGATGACATGGATGATGCTTTTGCCAGTCTCAGGGCTTCGATGACTGAGAGCAGTGCAGTCTCTGTGGGATGACCGGTCTTGAACCCAGACTGATTGCTGTCTAGGAGGTTGTTTTGCATGAGAAAGGAGGAGAGCTGGTTGAACACAACTCGCTACAGGGCTTTGGCGATGAAGGGAAGAAGGGAGACAGGCCTGTAGTTTTCTAGCAGTGTAGGGTCGAGGGTGGGTTTCTTTAGAAACGGTGTGATGCGGGCCTCTTTGAACGCTGTGGGAAATGTCGCAGTGGTGAGCGAAGAGTTGATGATGTGGGTCAGAGCAGGCACAACCGTTGGAGAGATGGCCTGGAGGAGATGGGTGGGGATGGGATCCAGTGGGCAGGTGGTAGGGTGGTTGGAGCCAATGACCTTGGAGACATCAGCTTTAGACAGAGGAGAAAAGGTGGGGAGCACACACGTGTCAGGGATGTGGGCGGGTTCGACAGGTGGTGGCGTAGTGAACTGGCTGCTGATGGCAGTAGTTTTCTTTACGAAGAATGATGCAAAATCAGCAGCTGTTAACTCCGATGAAGGTGCGGGAGCAGGCGGACAGAGGAGAGCAGAGAAGGTTTTGAAGAGCGTTCGAGAGTCCGGAGAGTTGCAGATCCTCGAGTGGTAGTAATCTGTTTTTGCAGAGGTGACATCTACAGAGAAAGAAAAGAGAAGAGATTGGTAGAGAGAGAGGTCTGCAGGGTCTTTTGACTTGCGCCATTTTCTCTCAGCTGACCGGAGGCTGGCGCAGCGGGAGTGGCAGAGTCCTCTGGTTTGATCCATGTTTCTGTAAGTGCTACAATGGAAAGACCAGAATGTTTAACAAAAGCTGTAATGAAATCAGAATCCACAATCCTATTGGGAAAGTAGAAGGGGCAGTTGCTAGCAGTGATACATTGTGAAGATTATTAGCATTGCGTCGCCTTCGGCATGCGGCAGATAATATCCAAGATAAATGAACATTCATCATCATTCTCAACAAATCGTGTTGAATTTACTTTTTAAATTACGTTAAATTAACTCAAAAGTAAGAATTATTTACAGGAGCTCAAAATATTTAAGTTTACACTAGTTTAACTACTTAATTACTTTGAACATCCAGTACAGAAGCCCAACTTTGTGAAAACTGATTGTCATGCAGATGCATATTTCATGCTTTAAATACATGCACTTGCCTGGCCCAAAATTAACTTCCTGTCTGTGTTTGGTTATTGGTTGGGCTTATGGCTAGTTATTTAACAATTTATTTATATTCAATAAATCACAACTAATAAACTCTTCTGACTTATCAAAAATATTCACTAACTTGCAGCTGTAAGAGGTCAGAGGAGACCTGGCCCTCCCGGTTGAATCTCTCCCGAGTTTTATTTTCTACTTTTATACATTATTGAAGTTTTGGTTAATGTGCAATAGTATGGTTTTATGGATTAAACAGTTTACTCTGGACTGCTTAATCCAAGGAGTGGTTGCTTTTCTGTCATATTATCTGAAAGCCTATGTCGTATGATATATATGTGTTTTTAATTGGTTAGACTGACTGAATAGGCTTTCAATACCACACAGGAGCTATGACTACAGAAGTCTGTGATTTGTGTCGATACGTGGACAAGCATGTGGGCATTTACATGTTGGTTCCTCTCATCTGTCCAATTAATGGCTGTTTAGAAGGCAGGGACCCTTCTAGTCCCCTCAGACTTTCCAAAATAATTTAGCTTGTGCACTTTGGTATCTGGATTACAATCTCTGAAATCTCTCTTTATATCCAACCTTTATCACTCTCACAATCATACTGTCTTTCACCCTGTAATTGTTGTTCATCTTTAGTTGATGTCTTTGTCATTTGGAGGTCTTTTTTTACAGGTAACCCATTTATTTATGTGATGAATGCAATTTTTTAACTACTGTTAAAATATTTAAAACCAGCTAAAAGGAATTATGACTACAAGTGGAAGCATAATGTTATTACTGTCTGCGTTGATCTACAGTGCCCTTGGCATCTGCTCAGAAGATTGCTATGTACTGTCTTCTAGTGTAGCTGGTTATTATAGTCTCCTGAGAAACAAAGAAATGCAATATGTTAGCCTGCATGTGAAGCCTGTATTTCATGCATGTTGTTTAAAATACACAGTGTTTTTCCTTCCCATTCCTTGCATATTTTCCCCCTGACTTTGTCAGAGCAGTCAGTTGTCTGAAGTCAGTGTGCGGGTTGTGCATGTTCATGTCCCTTGAAAAGTTATAAATAAAGATGACTGATGATGGATCACAGTACTGCAAGAGCGTAAGCAAACTTCTGGGGATGTTTTTTCTAATCTCTCTTGCGGTAATTTGGTGTCCTCTCCATCTCAGTTCTTGCGGCAAGAATCTGTTCTCCATAGCAACATTTGGTCTGCCATCAACATAATGGCTTGTCCTCAAATCCACTAGTCCTGGCACATCAATGATTATGCCACCTGCAGTCTCTGTAGTGACTAGGGTGAGCAGGGCTTCCCCCTGAGCGGAAACAATGGCATTTAAATGCATTGGATGAGCACTAGGACCCAGAGAGCGCTGCATTTTCTTCCAGGGGTTGCCTAAGCCTCAGTGCACACCCCTGCCTTGGAAAGCTGAGAAAGAGAGAGAGGGAGGAAAAGAGAGAGGGTGAGAGCGGAGGAACGCAGCAGCTCCGTTGTTGTGGTCACTCTATGAACACTGCTCAGGCAGAAATGGAGGGGCTGAAGTATAGGAACTGACCCACTGTCATCAAGAACAGTGGAATACATGTGGATGGTCTTTTTGAAAGTGGATCAGCATTAAAAGGTGACTTGATTGTTCTATTGGGCAGTACACATGGACACCAGTGCATGATTTTCAGAGTGCATGCTTTTGTGAGTCTGTTTTTATTGTAAGGGTTTTAACAAAAAGAGGCTGGAGTCGGTTTGGGGTGTAGGGACAGTCTTCTCATACCTCTGAAGACGAGCAATGTGGAAATGAGTCATCACTCCACAAGAGAGGAATACTTGCGTGTGTTTGTGTGTATGACAATGTGGAGGACACATTTTTGCTCAGAGGTTGCTAAGCAGACTTTGTCGAGTTCTCAGTTGTTCAGTGTGTTATTTAGATTAAACTTTGTCGCCAATGTTTTTCCTTTAAAAATCTTTAGGTGGAAAAATTGACACAAATGAGACAATTGTTGGCATGCAGTAAGAAAACAGATTTGTAAATGATATTGGATAGACTAGTTCAGATAATCTGAACTTGGAAAATTTGGAATCAAGCACGGTTTGAGATGTTGTTGAGGTCTCTTTTAAAAATCTAAGAAGTAGACTCAGTCGCAGTCTCAATTTGCTGTCAATCTATTCACTGCTGTCTTGGAGAAGCACTTTAGCCATTACAGAGATGTTATGTGTGATGTTTATTTTTTTCCTATGGTTATGTGTAAGGAAACTTGTTCCTGTATGACTGTTTGTTTAAGAGGAAAAACTCTTAAGTAATACACTCCACAAACAAACATTAGAACAGTGTCTGCTGTAGGCACAAAAGTTTGCTGTGGACTTAAAAGGCATTCCACTGTCAGATTTTTACCGTAGCATATCTTAGATCATCTAAAGAACCTTGTGTTTCTGGTGTTTTTGTTGGGGAGAGACTGTGGTGAGGGCAGGTTTACCACAGACTGTCTGTGATCTGCGCGTTAGCATGGACAGATGGTGGGAGGCGTGTGTGTGCGCGTGTGTGTATGCGTGGTATGTTGTGTCTGTCAGGCGGAAAACTAGTTAAGAGAGGAAGATCTGATCTAAGCACAGCAACAGCAGTCAAAAGCCCCCTTTTCAACAGCACTGCCACGTGTTTCACTGTGATTGTACTTACAATAAGTTGGAGTGTATTAATCGGTTTGTGGTGATGTGTGTGTCTAAGCGTGTTTCGTTAATTCTGAAGGAACCTGTTTACTCACTAACTGATGAATACTTGTGTATGTGAGTCAGTGGTATCAGCTTTACACAA
Organism: Barbatula barbatula; assembly: GCF_947034865.1. Taxonomy (NCBI): domain Eukaryota; kingdom Metazoa; phylum Chordata; class Actinopteri; order Cypriniformes; family Nemacheilidae; genus Barbatula; species Barbatula barbatula. The sequence continues at coordinate 16,590,107 of NC_136778.1, read as the reverse complement.
TGTTTATTCCTTTCATGGTATTTCTGATGTCTTGCCTGTGTGTGTGTGTGTGTGTGAATCATAAGTTGTTTGCTGGTTTCGTGAATGGGTGTGTGTGTGTGTGTGTGTGTGTGTGTAAGAACCAAGAATGTTAATTAATCCTGAGCTATCCTATTCATATCTCAATGGCAGTTGTTCAGCTGGCGCACAGAGTACCGATTTGACATTCGTCATGTTATTGTCCGCATAGTTATGCAGGCAGTTTTTTCAACTAATCACTTGAGTCATAAATGTCTTGTGACTAATCACTCTGAAGCTTTAGAAAATAACACTGCAATGATGCTGATGGCACCACAAGAATACACACAGTACCAAAGACCTGAACTACTGCCTAGCTGTAATGTTAAGATCTTATTTGTTGATATTTAACAAAGAAAATATTTGTTGAATTCATATTTTAAGATCTCTTCAATTTAATCGTTTACTGAAATAAAATCTTTAGTAATGCAATGAAATATTTTTTCTCTCTTATACGATCCGGTCATATTGGTCTCTAGGTCAGTTACTGGTCAGTTGACTTTGTGGATTGCAGTTAATATGCCATAACAATCCATTATTTATGATATAAGAGTCCATGAAGTATTTACATATGGCGTCCATATAATATACACTGACTATACTATACACTGACTGAGGATCCACCTGAATACGTGAAACCACTTCATCTTAAAACACAAAGTAATGTGAAAACAAGTGTGACATTGTTACTTTAATGCCACATTTTTACTGAATATGATGTCATGTAAGTTAATGCGTTTCAGACCACAAAACCAGCTCTACGGACGTCAGAACAGTCAGAACAATGTGTTTCCTCGCTGTGTCCTTGAACCTGCTTCAGAGGAAAGAGCAAAGCCACGAGCGAGCCAAGCGGGGTGTTCAGTTTCAGGCGCTGATGTCATGACTCGTGAGGTCATTCTGTCATCTGACTGATTGGTCTGCAGCTCTGATTCTGATAGGTTGACCTCTTCTGGGGGAGTGTGAGTCAGTGACTGTTTTTATTTTTCATAAATATTTACTGCCAGGCTGCTGGTGAAAGTGGTCAGTGCTGATCGAGTATCTATGTGTGCAGGGTAGGTATATACTGTATTTTGTAGGGCACTGTGCAAGTATGTTATGCTCGTATTATTATACTGTTACACTTACAATGCTAAACTTCAGTCAGCATGATGTTGTTATGATTAGCTGTGTTTATCTGTGCTACTGGAGTACATGGAGCAGCTGTGATTTCATGAGCTATAGCATCTCTTGAGTGATGATGTCATTCCTTTGAATCATTTCTGTTACTAGTAAGTGAGTCATTTTTCCACTAGACTATTATGCCATTTTGTAAAATTGTATTAACAAGGACAGTTTACTCTTGATACCAAGCCATTAGTAGTGCTTTTGATTCTTAGTGTTTCTTGGTTACTTTTCTTAACACAAGTAAAAGGACTTGCTTGCTTAAACGTGCTTAAAACCAGTCAGAATGCCTTAGCAATGGGTTGGCAATAGCAGTGAGCAAATTCTTGACCAAACACCTCTCTTGTTTTCCTCAGAAAATCTACAAATCCATTTATACTGTTATTTTACATTATAGAGGACATACACAAGGGCATTGCCTTGAAATAGCCACCGCTATGATAATTGCATTTATTTTGAGCTTATTTTCTTCCCTTTACACTATGAAAGCTGAAACATTTCTTCACTACACTTATTTATCCCTCCCCCATTTTTTCTTCTCTTCTGGACTGTAAAAGCGACAGTGTCAGCTCACTCAAAATGAGTTTGAGTGCACAGTCTGGAAGGTCTCTCAGACTCTGCACTTCAGAAGAAACCTCATGGGCCAAAGAACAGCTTGAGCTGAGCAATTCCCTTTTAACGTCAGTTGATTATTATAAAGGTGTAGTGTGCAATTTTCACAAGGTTAAAATACTTTCTCCCATTGCAGCTTGATGAACATACTCAACTATAAGCCATTTCCAGGATTATTTTCCCACTGTGGCTCCGTTTGTTTAAATTAAATAGAAACTAAGACCGAAGCTGTTTCATGTGGGTTCTTTTTACAATGATGAAACTTGAGGCCTCGTAATGACTGTTTAATTATTGTTAATGGTGATTATAAGTATTAGTAGTTGATATTTAACATATTAATAATAAACAAATAATAGATCGTGAACGAGATGTTGAAACCTCTTTGAAAAACAATTCCGTTTAAACGTCACCTTGTTACAAAACAGAGTGTTTTAAGATATGTTAATGGCAACCTCAGATGACAATTTTTTTTATTTACAGCACACCAGCAGTGTTCACAGGCCAGCATCTGCTTCTCAAGCAAAACAATTCCAACCACAAATAAAATCACTTGTATGGATGTAAATAACTTTGTTCACTTGGCACAGTGTATATCATTACACGTGCACTGATTACATCACTGCATTCTTAGGTGTACTGTGTATCTAGGTCTGCTATGATAACTACAACCAACTGTTTCTTGGTTCTCCTTATCTAAGAAGTAAGAAGGCTCATCTTTCATCTCTTAACATTCTCTGTTTAATTTATCCAGCCACTTTTCATAAGCGTGTCCCTCTGCTCCTGCATGTCTGCCTTTGGTCTGTTTGGACCATGCGTGGGCCTGTTTTTTGGCAATGCAAAGGGGAAAAATACCTTCCTGTATGATGTCAGGGCTGAAACGCTAGAGCAAACACAGTCGGAGCGGGGCCCTAATATCACTCCTATGAATAAGGATGTTTTTTTGTGTTGCTGGCTGCTTATGTTAAGGGTAGTGTGGCGTTCATACCTTAATAGTACTTTTGGTTAAGGCTTTGGACACTCCATTCATAGCGTTGGTCATCTGAGATGTGGCTTCTGATCGACCAGCTGTAGCAGTCATGAGTGTACTGTATGGGTATGGTTTCTCCCATCTGAAATGCAGCTGGCTTTAGTGACAGTTCTATGGACAGGACCACACAAATGCATTTCGGGTTTAGCCAATCAATATTCTTCCAACTTTTTAATGTGTGGAATAAATGCATCTACATTCGTATTCATTTCTTTGCCTGACAAAAAGTGGCTTACAAAAATTGCTTTGAACATGTTGTGACATTTTGTCAGCTGGTAGCAAATGGCTTCATTCAAATACTGTGATGACTAGTGGCACTACGAATGTCTTGTTTGTACAAATACAAGCTTCCCGTTATAGCTTATTGTGTAGGTGTGCGTAGTATTATATGGAGCGAATATATTTCTATGATATTTCTACATCTGTAATCAACATAATAAATGGTTTCACATGTATTTATTTTTTGTAGGTGTTCATTTAGATGGCACTTTACCGCTGAAAATAAGCAGGGTATTTTGGGCTTTGTTTTGCTGGCCAGGCCTGGAAATCAAATGTCCAATTTACTAGCTTAACTCGGTTGACCAGGCTGGAAAACCAGATTAAACCAGTTTAAATTATTTTAGTTTTCAATTCTTATTATATTTCAATTTTTTTTTCATATTTTAGTTAAATTTATAGCTTTGTGATGTGAGCTATAAATGTGCCCTTGTAATTAAATTGTTTGTTTGTTTATTTATGTTGCTATAAGTTTCAACTATTTTTATTTGTTAACTTTTTTATTTATCTTCAGATAATCATTTTTCTGCCTTGGCTGAAATGTATTATTATTGCTAAATAAACTTTTTTCTTTTGGGAGGCAACAAATTTTCGTTTAGGTTTCCCAAATAATATTTTGATCAATATTAATATCAACATTTAAACCACCTAAGACTGGTTAACATGTTTTTTAGTTTAGAATGGAATAACCTGGTTTTAAAGGTTCTGCTTAAAGGCAGACTGTTGGGTCATGTTGGGTAAATTTGTGTACAGTATAATGCAATCTTTCGGAGAGTATTAAGGGTCAAATGTAGTTGAGAAGCTCTTACCGATAAAAGAGCAAGAAACTCTTTCTTACCCCCTCATCGTGATGATTAAGTGCCCAAGATTATTGTGTGAGGGGCCCTTATAGAGTGTGAAAGCTGATCAGGAGGTACTGAGGTGAGATCGAGCATGCTGCGGTTAGACAGAGACATGCTGACTCCTCTAATTCATCCTCTGAATACACTCAAATAAATCAGGTATTCACGAAAATGCGCCTCTCACATTTCAAACACCTGAGTCGGTTTCTCACAATGTCCATTTTGCATGCAAAGCAATCGGAATTACCAGATAGGAACAAGGAGATTCCTTTCACCAAGCTGTTTTTAGGATAAGACACAACATAATGTCGCTAAGGGACATAGCAAAGACACAATCGACTGTCTTGTGATGGTTTCATGAACAGAAGTGGTATTTTGACCTCAACAGATCACAAAAGGGCACATTTGATGAATATGTATCTGGTGCTGGACTGTCAACCCTATGGTCCCCTTCTCGACTTCCTCTCCCATCCCTCCTACTGTGCTTTGTGCATGGATCCGTGGAGGCACGGCCTCTCCCTGGAGCTTCTGTCTAATCATGGTACCATCATCCTTCAGTCACATTACCCTGGCAGGGCCTGTCAAACCGTAGCCGCTGGAGGACACATTGACTTTGAAATGCTCCTAAAGACTAGAGGATGTTATTTTTTTCTCAATGTGGTGAACAGTTAAGGATCATGAAAAAAATTGGGCGACAATACTGGGATGTTCTTTCGTTTTCCCCTGGGAACGATCTTTAGGCTGATGGCGAGTGGTCCATCCTCTGTTTTGCTGAAGATAAGTCACAGGGCCGGAGGGTAGAAGGCTTTATGTGTGGAGGTTTATGACATGAAGTATTGGCAATGGAGATTTTGTAAATTCACATCTGTGCCATCTAAGTGGAGAGGCTGGTGATTCTGTAAACTATCAAAAGACATAAAAAAATAGTTTTAACTCAGTTTTGTAGATCGGTGTGTCCAATTTACAGTGGTTTACTTATAATTAACGTACAACAATATCCATAACACTATCTGCAGGGGCATTGTAGGAGTATAACCAGAATTCATTGCATATATAAAAAATGTCAGAAACTGTACATTTAATGTAGGTGGTTTGCGCTTTGCAGTTATGCTTTTATATGATCTTGTAGGATTGCCCTATAGACTTGTAATATTTGTGTAGATATATTTGAACATAAATGTATCTGAAATACTTTTCGAGGATTACTGTACAATTTCTTTATCTTTTGATCTGTTGTTCTAAGTATGTTGTTCTAATAAAAACATTTGTTTACACAAAATGCTATAAATACACTATTTAATTTATATCTGGAGTAAAGTGCCATTTATACATCCAAGAAATACTGCACAGATGCCTTTACGATTATAGGAATTAAGCACTAATCTATATAGATACATTGCAATGTTGGATATAAATGATCATAAGGGAGTCTTCTTGGCTCCCATCAGTAATATTTCAGGTCAATGGCAACAACCACGTATTTAATAAAAAAACAGAGAGCGAGAAAGAGAGGAGGCCACTCTGCCAAAGTATATCTTAGCATGCTGCTAGTGTATGCTCTAAATGTAGGGGCCCGGGGCCAGCGCTGTTTTAAGCCTGACTTCTGCAAGTAGAGGTCTCCTCTCTGCAGCAGACTTCATTCAGAGAGCCTCAGGCTCAGAGTTGTCCGGTCACCTTCACTAAGCTCAGATCACACGAGGGAACCAGGAAACCCAGGAACAAGGGACTAAAGCAAAATGAGCGCTTTCAAATGTTACCCCCTTTTATTGGTGATTGCCTATGGGTGGATCGGTTCATATGGAACGAACTTGCCCAAGGACTACGGCACCTGTAGGGAAGCTGTGCGCTCCAGCCCCTTTGGACATCGAACCTTCGCCTAGCTGTCATTGCTTATGGACTTTTCTGAAATTGCTGGCTGAAAAGATGGACCATATACTTTGATCTGTAGACAGACCAGCTGATCGGTGGCCGTATGTACATGCTCTGGTGTGCCCTAACACTGTTGTCATGGGAACTGAGGAAATGGAAACTAAACAAGTCCGTTGTTTTCAGAGCTGAAAAAGGAGGGAAAACCTCTGATCTCTTTTTATGCTGAGATGTCTTTTTATTTAGACAAAGGTCTTTTATTTGTACTCTACATGCCAGAACTGAAATCAGAAGTGAGATGCATCTGATTGTTTTTTTATCCTGTATATAGGCCTAGTTTGCTTTGTGAAAAATCTCTTTGGGCTGTTTTGAATGAAATCAAGTCCATTGAGACCCATGCGGTCACTGTCTTGACGTAAAGAGATGTGAAACACAAAAGGAGATTTTTGTCCCCTTTAAGAGCCCTTTTCCACCATAGCCCCGAAACGTTCCTGTTTCACTCCGTGCCAATCCATGCCAGCCGGTACATAAATGGTTTCATTATCCACCGCAGGGCTGATAACAGAAATGTTTAGAATGTAAACACAAACACGTCACAAGCTGCCATGGTAACACAAGAGATGGTGCTTAACGCTTCTGCGCACATTAATTAGCATGGTTAGTCAACCGTGATGAACATTCCGAGCCGAAAACAGTTTGTGATCGTGCCGTCTTGAACCAAGCTCATGTGGAAACATAACTGTAACCGTGTCAGACTGTCTGCGCGGTGGTGGAAAAGCGCAATATCAATATTCTTGTAAATTTGTATTTCATGGAGAAATGTTATTTGTTTCAGTCAACATGAGTGTGGTTATAAAATTATAGAATTTTTAATAAACCCTTCATTCACAAAGTCTTTGCTACCTGTTATAAAAGACTCACAATTATACTTTGTGATAAATGTACAATGCCACAAAACATTTATTTGATTTATATATTTGCCACTATGATTCTTCTTTTAATGGTGACCAATCCGAGTTATCTCATTTTGGAACCAAACTCTTCATTTATTCCTGGCACGAGTATATCAGCATAGTCTCATTAAGGAAAATACTCTAAATGTTTTCCCATACCTTTAGCTGAAATGGGCAATAATGGAAACTTATCAAAAATATGCACATCTACAGAAAATTCACAAGAATAGCATTGTCTTGAAATTCTATTTTTTTGTGTGTGTCCCCAAAGGTAAACAAAACCCAGATTTCACATTTCTGAAGCAATGTTTGTGAACAGTGAGTTGTAGTTTATTCATGAGCGTGAGGGAAGTTCAGTGGCAGCCCCAATCGTACCCATTTCCAGTAGTTCGTTGTCATAGCAACAAAGATTTAGCTGGCCCTTTTCTGTCAGAAGTAATGTTTTGTGGCAGCGCCACCATGGATACACAACAAGCAAAATTGTGTAATATGTGCGTGCATGCTCCCAGAGAAAACCTTTATGTCTGTCAATCTGCTCCATTCTCCATCAATTGTCTACTGGATTTCTGTTTTAACCTAATATGTTGTCAGGCCATTAGACTATCTTATATCCTGCTTTCTTTCAAAAAGGGTCTGTCATCACGGGTACAGTTTATTCCCAACTGAAGAGAGCACTCCTGTACACTTATTATTTTTAACAGATTTTTGACTGCGGATAAAACAGATCTGACATTTTTCACTACATAATCTGAAAAGCCTGAGAGAGGGCGAGTGTGTATTTTGTCTATGACATGATTTCCATTTTTGTATTCTACTGGAAAACCAAAATTTGCCAAAGGACTTAAATGTGTGCAGGGTTTTGCGATCTCAATATGATACAGAGTATGCGTATAGTAAACTGCCAAGTGTGATCGATCACTCCCAAGTCATGTGACTTGCACTTGGAGGCACTTTAAATTTAGTCTGTACAAGTACAGCTCTTATTGGTTGTTTAAAGTGTATAATTACCATTTATTCAAATAGTAAAGGAAGAAAATAAATGTTTGTCACAAAAGACAAACAGTATTGCAGTGGTGTTGTGTTTTTTTCAGTTGGGTTTAAATATGGTTAAACCACTAATGTACAACAATATTTCAAATTGTCAATATAATATTCAGACAGAATTTTGATAAAACATTAAAATATGCTTTAAACAGAATAGACATTTAAAGAGAAAAGAACTACTAATAGACTAAATATCTGACAAAACCCAAAACTGCTCATTTGTTTTCCCTTAGCGTGATGTAGCTCACATTTGTATAATTTGCCTTATAAAAGCAGCCATGCTTTGACTGACCCCAGGGAATTTCTGCTCCAGATTGTGAGACTGGCTAATGTCTCGCTTTGTTGCCAGGGATACAGATGCTGTATTAGCCATTTGGTGCTAGCTGTGGCAGCTGTCATTCAACTTAAGTGAAGAGAGATACAGCTTTGACAGGAAGGCACGGGTGTCAAAAGCAGCCCTGAGGCATGACTGCGCATTTTCCAAGCCCTGCTCAGCTGCATATGCTGTTATTGACTGATTGAATTGCTTTGTCAGGGAGTTGGTGCCCGTGGCATATCGGTTGACATGCACATACGAGATGTATAAATTGTGTGTGGGGGTACAGGTTGGCATGTGTGAGAGTTTAAAGTGATGTGTGATGCTTTAAAGAGAGATTATGGGATTACCTACTGTGACTTGGGCAATGTGTGATAAATTCGTATTTAGATAAACAACAGTGGCTAGCTTACTTTCTACGGGAATGCAACTTTCTACTAACCTCACTTTACAATACACAGAGAAATAAACACAAACACAGATGCACACACTGCAGATACAAGAAAATGGTTGTTAGTAATGTTAGAAAAAAGTGCCCTAGAACTGTTCGCTTCCCTACATTTGTCGTGGTGGAAGAACCCAATTGCAGGCTGTTGATGAAGGGGTTAACAAGACTTTAATAAAACAAACACCCACAATGGGGAAACCACTAACCAAAACACAAGATTGAAAACAAATACTTCCCACATGGGGGACAAAAACAAACTACTCTCAAACCAGTCACACGGAGAATAAGAAACAAAGACAAGGGCACTAGGAACATCAAACTCACAGAATCTTGACAGGGAACAAGTACAACGAACAAGCACAAGACAATAGACAAGAGGACATTAAATAGGGAGACTAATAAAGGAGCTAACGATGGGCAGATGTGGGTAATGAGACACAGGAGGAAAGCTATACTAGGAACGAGAGGGGCGGGGCCAAATGACGAGACTGGAGAGAATGCATATTAAGTCCAGATTGACAATAACATGCTTCTCTCCACATAAAACACGTGGGTCTGTCATGATTCTGCCCCAGACTAGAAAAATCAAGACAAGAGAAGGCAGAATCATGACAACATTCTTCAAAATGTATTCTTTTGTGTTCTAAAGTAATTTTTCCTTCTACGGGAGTCAATGGGTGTTGAGATCTGTTATGTAACTTGCATTATTCCAAATATCTTTCTCTGTGTTCATCAGAACAAAAACATTTATACACATTTACAACAACTCGATGGTGAGTAAATGATGACAGAATTTTTGGGAGAAGTATCACTTTAAAGGGAAAGTACGCCCCAAAATACAAATGAAAATATTTTAAAGGACGTTTGTAATTTGACCTCACTGACTTCAATGTATGGACACGAATCCATTGAGACGTTTCTCATATCTTCTTTTGTTCTGCAGAAGAAAGAGTCAAATTCAGGTTTTGAATAGCACGTAGGTCAATAAATGATGTGAGAAAGTTCCTTTTTGGTCGAACTATACAGACATGACACATAACATGAGTTAGCATTGGTATGGAGTAGATCTTAACTGTTCACCTTTTAAGGAAGGGGTTTTATATTTTTATCTGCAATAAATTGATGAATTTACAACATTAAGATCTTTGTCTCTCCAAGGAACATCATTTACAACATTACCCGTAATCCATAGGATCAGGCAAACAGTCCTGAGCATATTTACATTTTAGACTCTGGAGAGTCCTTGTTGTTTATTAGTGGTTCTGTTGCATTACCACCACCTTGTTTTGCCTGTATCTTTTATTTTGACACTCACATTACTGATATCTGTGAAAAAACACATTTTGGTCCACAGCTAAAAATCTTCTTTAGAGTTATACTGAATACAAAGTGTGAGTAAATGAACAGCAAACATTTTTCCTTTTGAGTGAACTGTTGCTTTAAGAATAGCACACATTTTTGCTGTTTTAGTATTTAGTCAGTTTCATCTTCGTCTTTGATTGCTTTTCAAGCAAACCCATTTCAGGTTGTCAAATCCAAACCTCTGCTTGAACGAGTATTTCAAATTTTTTCAGGAGCTGAGGGCTGCATGGGTCCAGTGGTCATGCCCCCAGGGAAGAAGGCAGAGGGCCCCAGCAGTGGGAGTGTTGCGCGGGGTCTGAGTCAGCTCTACGAGGACACAGAAGCAGCTGATCTGTCTCTCGCTCTGTCCACATCCCTCAGCCGGGCGGAGGACGAGGAGCTCACCAGCCTAAGCTGGCTGCACGAGAGCACGGATCTTTTAACTAGCCTGGGTCACTCTGGTCTACGCAGTGTCAGCCCCCTGCAAGATGCTAACGGTGGCCGCGAGCCGTCTTCTTCCTCACCTTCATCCTCTCCTGAGCCCAGCGAGCCACCCTATCACCTGTCTACGGGTCCCAGCCGTAAACCTCCGTACTCTTTTAGCTGCCTCATTTTCATGGCAATAGAGGATGCTCCCTCAAAACGACTTCCTGTAAAAGACATCTACGGCTGGATACTAGAGCACTTCCCATACTTCGCTTGCGCTCCTACTGGCTGGAAGAATTCAGTGCGTCACAACCTGTCACTCAACAAGTGCTTCAAAAAGGTGGATAAGGATCGCAGTCAGGTAAGGACTTGTTTTTTTGTATTTGGGTTAAAGACGTTAGACGTCCCCATCAAAAGAAATTACAAGAGATTTCATGTCCATAGAAAGCACATTAAATGCAAGTAAAATATCTACTTTATGGTTTCAACTAAGTTTTTGAAGTAATGTTACATTGTCATTCAGTGTAACACAATATTCAAACAACATGCTTTTTCTGACTGTACACATTAAAATCTATAAAAGAATAAGGGGGAATATTACATTTTATTGTGCTTTGAATGAGTAAAACATGCTTATTAACAAATGGTCAAAACCTAGGATAGTGGCAAATAAAAATAATTGCATTTGGGTTGAAAGTAATTAGTCTTTTAATGTGTCATAAAAAGATTTGTTATTGTAAATATGCCTGACAAGATTGTTACACTGAATTACATTTTAGTGCGCGTATTCTGTATATCAGGGAAACATTTATGATATTTATATTTTGTTCAGAAAACCAAAACCAAAAATGCTATTCATTTTCATTTTTTTTAAAACAATAATTTGAAACAGTATTACACTATTGTTTTTATGCTTAAATCCTTTTTCGTCTTTGACCCATTTACTGTGCCTGAAAATGCTTTAATCTAAATGATTTTTCACCAGTTGCTTCTTGAATTATATTAAATATAATTTTTGCTAGTCCTTTAATACTTTAATTTTCCCATTCATCCTTGTTGAATTTTTACATTGTTGTCCTGTTCTTGATTGGTTTTATTTGTTCATGTCTGAGCAGTTTCTTACATGTCTCTTTTAGTTTACGTAATCATAATACAATATTAATCTTGTAAGTTGAGATTTATTGTGCTGTCAGTTATTATGCTGTATTTTTATAAATATGTAAACCCACCCATGATTACAAATGTGATTATAATCAAAAACAATAATACTTTCTGTTTAGACATAACAAATAACAGGCTTACGTGCACGCAGAAAAAAAAGATTTTCACTCTTGGCGAGTGTGTTTGCACTGTTATGCATGTGTGCGTGTTAGAGTGTGTGTTTGTTCATGCCTAAGCCATCACGCTGTCATTTGGTTCTTAACTACGACCAAAAGAGTTTGCCTTGTATATGTGTTCCCATAGCAACTACAGTGTAGTTGACATGAAAAGCATGCAGTTTCTCTAGCAACAGCCAAACTGATTGGTTGTGTTGCTATGTGTGTGAGCAAATGAGTGTGTGTGGGTACATTTTCAGGGAAGTGGTATGAAGTACAGTAATCTGTATTGGTGGGTAAAGTTCAGGCCAACTGTATCACACCTCAGTAGTAGAAACTAATTCTGGTGGTATTTCAAGCTAATGTGCCGAAATTATACACTCTACAATTTCACACGCTCATACAGTGTTCAACCCTTCTAAAATAGACATCGTGATCCATTTGTCCTAAATACAAATAGTGTGTTTGTGCGTGATTGTGTATAAGTGCGTTTCAACAAAAACAGCAAGTGTTTTGTATTTCAGAATTCCTGTTTCCAGGTTTTTTAACTTAACCAACAATGTTTGTCTCTGGATGACTTGTTTTCTGTTTAAAACATACTCAAACTATTAAAAGCCTCTCTTGACTTGATTAAAATCGTATTTAACCTTATTGAAACATACACACACCTCAGAGGGGGAGTCTGGTGGGTGAACAACAATGATTCACTGCCTGGACCTTAATTGCCCTGTGTTAGTCAAGAGCAGAAGTTAAGACACTAAAAGCTTTTATTCTGGTAACTTTGGTAGATTAGTTCCAGCTTTCTAACAGGCCAGAAAGATAAAGGTAAAAGATAAAAAAATGCAAGTTATAAACAAATGCCATTTTCTGTGCACCACATTTGTGATTCTGTTTTGAAAGCAGTCATGTTCTACACTTTTGCTTTTAATGTTAGACAAGGTGTCTTTTAACAAAAACAACCATACTTTATTTGGCCATTTTTGTCTCCTTTTTTCACACATTTAAACAGACAACTGTACCCTCCTAGAGACAACTACTACTTTACACTCCTAGAAATAAATGCACCAAGAACACGGTTTTCTAAATAACTCCTGGAGGTTCATGTGGACATTGCAGGGGGTTTGTGAGTTGGATTACTGTATTCTACCAGTGAATATACAAGTTGTTTTCGTTCTTTAGAAAATAAGTAGTAAGCTTCTTACTAAGGTATAGTAATAGCACTAGTTATGTATACTATAATAGAAACTTTAAAAAAATAAATGCAGTTAAACATTTGCAGTTAAAATGTGTACTTAAAATATCAGGGGGGAAAGTACTCGAAGAAAAAAAATTCAGCTTTTTTCAGCTGATAAAAAAGTTAGAAAACCCTCTCACAGAAGAACCATTTTCCACAATTTGTGTTGGTGTGGCCTAGTGGTTAGAAAGTTGGGCTTGTGATCAGAAGGTTGTCGGTTCAAATCTCAGTGCCAGCAGGTCATGACTGAAGTGCCCTTGAGCATGGCACCTTACCCCTGATTGTTCTGCAGTAATGTTCCTCTGTAAAAGAAACTACTTGTAAGTCGCTAAATGAATAAATGTCATATATTGTATATTGTGTGACTGGAGTGAGGAGTGTTGCACTGTAAATTCTGCACTAAAAATATTATGTTATATACGTGCATATAATATGTTATTATTATTACAGGTTCTCTGCACACTTTGATCTTGTAGTCTGTTCACTTGTAATGACCAATATCTCATGAAATATCTTACATTTTTGTTACATTCTAGTGTCCTGTAGATGTGTCAATTAATATGATTTTATGATTTTGTGTTTTTCAAGTCGGTCCTTAATGGACATTTTGAATGAGAAAATGTAAATGCAAACCTTCTCTTTTAATACAGTCAATTATTTACCATGGTTCTCTTAGCGTAACGTCTGCAGCAGTGATCCGCTTTCATACTTTAACACGGTAGGGAAAGATAAGAATGGATCTGGTCTGACTTTTAAATGGCACTAAGAATACTCCTGCCAAGCCTTCCAACCAGACACCAAGCCCTCCATCTCTCTCTTCTGCTTGTTGCCTTGGAGACCGGTAAAACCATAGGTGCATGTCTGCCCCTCCCCTTTCTCCTGTAGCGAGTGTTCGTGTGGTTTTCCCTGGCAGGTGAGCAGGAGATATACCCAGATGCTGCATGATGTACGTCAGATCGTGATGGTGTGTTGGTAGCTATTTGAGGACAGATGGAAGACTGGCGGAGGAAGTTATGAATGAAGTCATGGGGAGTGTGTTTGAATTATCACACACCCTGGGAAGAAACGGCATGCTGGGCCATGACTCCTTCACAACACAAACATACATAAAAAATATGGGTCACATTAGCATTCCGATTGCTAGTTCATCAAACTGTATAATCCGATTTCTCCTTTAAAGGAATAACGGAGAGAAAAAAATTAAGGTTCTCATGATTTGTGTATGACTATAGGTTATTTCTTTGTAAGCCTAATTCAAATATATGTTGCTTTATATATAGGTTTACTGAAGTTACTGAAGTGTTTTTTGCACACAGTTTTATGAGTACATTTTATTTTAGTGTTTAATTTAACTTTAACTTGAGATCAAAGGCTAACTGGTTAAATTCATGGCTTTTGTGTGTGTGTTTTTTGTTTTGGTAAAGCGATTTGTGGCTCTGGAAGCTCCTGATGGAGGGCAGACAGCTTAATTAGGAGGAGAATGGATTCTTTGATCTAAAATACATGCTATTGTTGCCAGTAGAGGCCATTTGAAAGGTGATTCTGTCTTTAACAAGAGTCTCAAGCTCTCAGTCATCTCTTCAGTTTCTGCTCAGCTTTGCAGATATTGATCTCTAGTGTGAAAAGACGTGTATGAATATTTACTACTTATAAAGACAAACAACAAGTGCATCTTGACGAAACCTAATGCTACAAATTCTTTTTTTGTGTGTGATTGTGTGACAGTGTGATCACATCATTACTTTATAGAATTACATTATAATTATAATATTAAAATCAATATACTGAAAAATTAAGGATATAACATTACAAAAACCTTTCTTTCTTTATATTCGCAGAGCATAGGAAAGGGTTCTCTCTGGTCTATTGATCCTGACTACAGACACAATTTGATTCAGGCGCTGAAGAAGACTCCATATCATCCGTATTCTCCTCGGCTTCCAAAACCTTCTACCTCCCCATCTGCCTCTCCTCAGCAATACCACAGGTAATGCCTCAATTTCTCACTCAGTTCTTTCTTCTTTATCCTTCCATTTCTTTTTTTCTCTTTTTCCTTTCTGTTTCTCTGCACCTAGAGTTATTGCTTTTTGGTCTTCATCAGTTTGTTGTCTTCTGTTACTTTCATTTACACTTTCCATTATGTTTGGCCCATGAAAATCAGGGATTTTCCATCTCTGAAGAAAGAGCTTAGTGACAGGATTCATAGTTTTTTTTATTTTATAATGTTTTACGATTAAACAAATTAATACATTCAAGGGAAGGTTCGGTTCACCCAAAAATTTTGTCATCATTTACTCACCCTGAGATTGTTCTAAACCGTAGAAATGTATTTGCTCTGCTGAACACAAAGGAATATATTTTTAAATAAATTCAGTAACCAAACAAATCTTCCAATTTACTGCCATAGTTGAATAAAATAATTTATATGGGAGTCAATGGGGGATGAGATCTGTTTGGTTACTGACATTCTTCCAAATATCTTCATTTGTGTTTAGCCAAACAAAGACATTTATACAGGTTCAGAACAATCTGAGGGTGAATCATAATGATGACAGAATTTTCATTTTGGTGTGAATTTTTACCTTTACTTATATTCAAATATTTTTTATTCAGTTGCATTTTAATGGTCTTGGTGTTTTGGAAAGTATATTTGTTTTTTGGTCATTTATTTAGCCAACCAAACTGTTTTTATTCAGTTTTAGTTTTTAATAAATGCACTGTTTAAATAATTTAGACTGCAAATGGGTCAAGAATGCATTTATCAACATGCAATATTTTTGATAAATCCATTACCTAAGGATTAAGTCTCTTTACATCCAAGATAGAAAGAGGGATTGCAACAAAGAAAAATGATACCCACAGCTTCCTTTGATGTCCTCTCTCATGACCTTCCTGCAAAGAACGCATTGATCAGCTATGTGAGGGTTTGGGGTCAGTTCCTCACTCATTCCTGAACACTCCGTCAGCATGTAAGACTTGTTCCTTTGGGGAATCTGTGGGATGAAAAAAAAACGTTTGCCCTTCCTGAGCCGTTCCTCCTCTGCCGTTGCTGTGACGACCAGAACACCTCCATGGCAACACATGCATTAGACAGGTGGAAGAGTAACACAAAGCTATTTGTGAAAAGAAGAAAAACAGAGATAGGACAAGATAGTTAATGCAAAGAAATACATTATAGGCTTAGCAACGCTATACTCCATAACAACAGTAGATAATGGGCACTTGTTTTCTTGCTTTCCCTTGATTGTTCTTGTTACATTCTTTCTCTTTTGAGATAAGCTTGTGGTCTCTACATTTTTTGGGGGAAATAAAATTCAGTTAGCATGTTTGACAGTTAATTATACAGTTACACTACAAACAGAAATCTATAGAATCAGGCGATGTTTATCATTAACAAATTTATTCCTAAAATATTAGCTTTTTACTTCTGCTGATTGTATTCAGGCTTAAAAAATGCATACATTTTGTGTTTATTTGTCAAGATTGTCTTATAAAGATGTGTTTATTTTGCTGGACTAACTGGCCGTTGACCTCAGTCCTGTGGCTGTTGGTTTATTTTGGCTAAAATGTAGGAGAACTGGTTGAGCTGTTTAACATGCATTGTTAAGGAATGTGTTATTCAACACATCGGCATGTATATGTACTTACTGTACTAGTAATAGTAAAGTATGCACAAATTGCATGCAACAAAACCAACACCTAATCTTAAACCATTAGTAAGTTTGTGTTGTTTCTAATTGTTACACATTACTTAATATATATACATTGTAACAGGGACACTTTAAAATAAAGTGTTACACATCTCTTATTACAGTGCTTAAGGATATAGTATGAGGGCTAAAAAAATTGGTTCACCTAAGCGAAGAGATAATGGATTTAATCCATTGCTTTGGACTGTAATGAGTGATCATGGAAATAATATGGTTTCTAAACCTCGCCTGAATGTCTGTATTAGTTCGATCAGACTCCAGTACCTGCAGTCTGCATTCCACAACATCAGATTCCCATTCTTCTCAATACCTCATCGGAGTTCATTCTACCTTTATCAATGTTTGCCTAACATTTATAATGTGTCTGTATAATGTTTTAAATGTAATTGTATTACTGTTTTCCAGCAGTGTATCACTTTTGAATTACCTGTCTCTTTTTGTCTGGTTTTATTCCACAGTCCTCCACTATGGCCTGGAAGTCCACTCTTCAGAAAAAATGGAGGGGTGCTCTTACAGGGTAAAGACTATACATTTTTATTTTGTCACACAGACTTAAAGATCTCATTGTTATTGTTTGCAGGTGGTATTAGATGGAGGAGCATTCTTAATCTAGAGATCATTTTTATAAGTGTATCACCATTATTGCAAAAAATTGTTAAAGGTGTTTCTTTCTCTACACTGTACACCATTGATGCAATGTATGTTTCTTGGATAAAAGGATTGGATTGTTCATATTGCCACAAACCCCCTCATACAGAACCCTCCCTGGTATCTGCATGTGATCCATATATCGTTTTCTCTTCTTTTCCTGGATAAGAAACCAACTCTTTATATCTCCAAAGCTGCTCTGAACCTACAGATTACCTTTGTATCATTCTTATTTTTGCCACTGATTCTCTCATTTCCCACAACTGCTTTATCTTTCATTGCCTCTATTTCTCTCTCTTTCACTCACTGTTGGGTGTCCCAGCAGTTTAAATGTCCATTCGATTCCAATCAGGGTGCTTCCTTTCCACTCCACAGCGAACAGCTAAATGGAAGGAAATGGATACATTATCTGTCTGTAGTGGCTCCTCTCTTCTTCTCGTCTGCTCTTTATAATGGAATAATGGAGGCAGATCTGGCTTTGAAAAGTGTCTGAACAGGCCTATTGGCTTTTGAGTGATGTGAATGTCTTGATGGCTGTCTACATAAAAGCAAAGAGCTCAGTGTGCATGTGTAAGTGTCGAGTCCTCAACTGGACAGTCTTGGCTCAAGGCCAATTTGCTTAAACTTGCAACTAGCCAATGGCAATTACAATGTGCTTACAGTTTGTGAGTGACTGGATAGTTCTGAACACTTTCTACTGCCCCTTTTTTTAAAGCCACAATACAACTTAAAAAATCACTCCTTGTTTACTCATTACCTCTTGTTGTTCCAGTCCTACATGACTTTTTGTTGGTTTCTTGAAGAGTATTTTATGTTTATATGAAGCATTTCTTCTATTATGTTCTCAAAAATATTAGATAGATTTGACTTTACTTTGCAAGTTTTATATTGAGTGTCAAATGGTAACCAACACTTTTTTTGTAGTTTTATGTTTTGTATGTAAGAAAAAAAGGGCAGAGATGCTGTGTGAACAAACACTAGGTCAAGACTGTTTAGCATTCTCTGTGTTCCGTGCCTTGTAAAAGAAGGTCCTATGTAGGACAACTTAAGAAAGGTTGAGGGTATGGTGCTGTATAATGTTTGACACATATTCTGTATAACAACCTTAAATTGTAACAGAGGGTTTTTTGTTCACCAGTTCCACAGAGAGTGATACAGCATGGCTCAAGAATGGCCGCTCAAGGGCTCTTTCCAGTTATCAGACCCCTTCCCTTGAGTCCCGTGAGCAGGAGGACCACAGTGGTGAGGTTAGTATCACACTCTCAAGACCCCTTCACAGAGCCTGCCAATTGATAACATTTTAGAGCTTGTGTAATGTTGTTTAAATGTTGTTTTTTACCAATAGTTAAAAAAAGCAATTTGCTAAAAATATGCATAAAGTGTTTTAATATCTTTTTCACTGTTGCTTCGTTTTGAAAAAGTTTAGATATTTTTATTGGAAAACACATTTAAAGGGATTCTTGACCCAAAAATGAAAATTCTATCATCAATTAATCACCCTCAGATTGTTCCAATCCTGTATACATTGCTTTTTTTTATGACACAGGAAGATATTTGGAAGAATGTCAGATCTTATGCCCCATTGACTGCCATAGTATTTATTTTCACTTTATAGAAGTAAATGGGGAATAAGATCTGACATTCTTCCAAATATCTTCCTGTGTGTTCAGCCAAACCACGAAAAGTTGCGAACAATCTGATGGTGAGTAAATGACTGAATCAAATTTTTATGTGAAGTATCCCTTTAGGCAATGAAATAGCATGGTACTACCAACCATATGTTCCCTTTCCAGGGAGAAATAAACAAAAGGAAGACACTCTGTTCCTCTAAAAATATTATTATTGAATTAAAGCATCTTTCACTTGCATAAATGAAATATATGTAATCTAATTTAATTCTTTTCTTTGCCTCTCTCTGTATCAGATCTGCCCTGGGCGACTTTCTGACACGGGGTAAAAATGGTCTGCACAGTGACTCTCCCCCTCCCAGCGATGATCAACAGGAGGATCACACGTACAGCAGCTCGCAGTCCCCGAGTACAAAGAGGGACATTTCTTCCCCCCTCTCCTCCTGCTCCACTCAGGGATCCCTCTCTGCCTACAGCCACGGTCAGGAGGGGATGGTCACTGAGGTCAAGGAGGAACAAAAAGACTTTCCGTTGGACACCAAACCACCTCCTTCCCACCTCCTACTCCAGCGCAGAAGACTGCTGTGGACCAAAGGTCATGTACGGACCCCAGGCGACACACTTCCCCTGAAGAAGAGGCGGGCGGAAAAGCTTCTGGGCAATGAACAAGAAGATGAGGAGATGAAGGAGGCTGCAGGGTCTTTGCTTCACCTGGCCGGTGTGCATGCCAGTGTGAATAAAAACGGCCAGCGTGCATGTAAAAATCAGAAGGAGCTGAAAGAGGAAGTGAAAGATTAGCAATGAATGAAAGTATGGTTAATGCAGATCTAAATACTTCTGTTCCAGGATATCAGGTGAATCTAGTCAGTTGTTGCAATATCAATAAAATCACTGTCGTCCTGTTTTAAATTTTATTTCTGGCTGAAAGATTCTCATGTCCCTTGTTGTTTTGTGTGAGTGTGTGTGCCTGTGTGTGATTGTGTGAAGATGGAAAAAAGCCATAGTAAAGTTTTGGTCATTTGAGTGCAAAAATGTTTTTTTTTATTTAATCAAGTCTACCGAACAATTTTAAAAACAATACAAGAGGTGCACACAGCAATTATTTTGCCTCTAGAAAAGCTTTACCCCTGAAAACAATTATAGTACTTTTGAAAAATGTAAAATTACATAATATTAGTAGTTAAATGAGTGATCTCAATAACCTCTCTATTATAGCTCATGGCCGTATGACGAATAACGATGGCTGACCATTAGTATTACACTTCTAAAATAGAACTGTTCACAGAAAAAATAGTTTTTACATAATGTGCAATTGTATTGTTTGCATCGACACTGCTAAGGGTCATTCCAAGACCATTGCATACACAAAAAATTACTGAGTGCACCTTTAGTTATGTTGTAGCAATCCAACTAGTTGTAAGTTTGAAAGTTAAACTGAGATTTTGTATGCTGCTCTCAAGTGTGCCAAAGATGATACCCGTTAATGACAGTGCAGCTAATCCATGCACACTTAGGAAGACCAATAATAGCTTAAAAAAGTGGAAATGCCAATCTATATAAAAAAACATCCGCAAGGCAAATATATTATATTTATTAAGCAGAAAATGTTTCTTAGGACATAAAGGTCAAATGCAATATACCACTTCTGGATTTTGATGTTCAAAACATTAATGATGTTGGGTCCTGTTTGAAGCACACTAAGACTGATCTGATTTTTTTAAACAATGCCTATTCTGTTCATATCAAGTTTTGCCAAAATGTTTTTGTAATTAATTTGTATTTTTGATTTGCTTCATTTTTTTATTCTTCATCACAAATCAAGCAATTTGTCCTGTCAGGATAACACTGTAAAAAGCTTTTCTCTTTTTTACGGAAGGCAGATTTTGCCTTAAATTTTATGTTTTTTTTCCAGTTATATTGCATGGGTGCTTGTACATATAAGAAAGAAGTATTTTCTTTTTTTAACGAAAGATCATGTAAGATAGATATTTAGCATGAGGCATGGCTTATTTTCTTACGAGAAAACAGAGAGAGAGCCTAGCAGGCATCTCTTAAAGCATTGGCTTCTTCGTTCTTTTCTTATTCTTATCTCTCATATGGCAGACAACTCTTCCAAAGGAAGAGTCTAAACCTGTTAACAAAGAGATCTGCCTTGTATTGGATAAGGTGAAACAAATTTTGCCTTTTTTGTGGTCCTCGGTTTTGGTGTTCCTTTTCAATTCATTGATGTAAGTGTTCTGATGTTGTTAATACTCAGTGTTAAATGATCCACCACTCTGTACACCCTTTAAGGTTGTGCCTGCCTTTAGTTCATGTGCTTGGATGTCTGTTATGTTCTTTTGTAACCGTTAAATACTCTGTTAACGTTTTTTGGAAATCTGCATCATTGATATCATAAATTGTACTGAAATAGTTTGACAAGGAATTAGAATTGGCTGCAGTGGATGAATTGGGATATCCTTGTTGCTCTGTTTTGCGATAGAGAGAAATGTCAAACTTCAAGTCTATTTCAAATGATTTCTATACAGTTTGCGACTCAGTGGTTGAACAGTTAAAAATGATGACTGTACTGGGATGTTCCCTTTAGCTCACTTTGAAGTACCCCTCTCCGCATCACCTCACAAATTGTATCTGTGAAACTGAATGCATGGTTGTCCCGTGGCATTGTTGGCTGCTTGGGCCCTCGCCTGCCTAACCGTAACTTTGTTATGCAGCATATCATGTTTACAATCCACATCTGTTTAATGCACAGTGTATAGTGCATAGTGGGGTATTTTTGGAGTGGTAGAGTAGGTGTTGGGTAGCTGTGTGAGAAAAACAAGTGCTATAGGTAAAGACACGCAGCATGAAAGAACATGATTCGTCCCTGCTCTATTTGATTTACATGGGCAAAAACTGCTGCAACAGTTTTGCTTTAAATTCATGCCAGTCCTATAAAACTCCCTTTGTTTTTGTGTACCAAAAACACAATTTTAAACTCATACAAATCCATATAAAATAAAAGGGGGAGAAAATATGCATGACCTATTTATTGGGAAACTCTCACTGCCTCTGGAATTATATGTGAAATAATATAAGGATTTTGTCAATGTTGTTGATGTTTGTTTTTGCCAAATATGTTTTTTGTCCTTTAATTCACTAGTGATCTGGTATATACAGCACAATGGAATCATGACAAATATGTATTTGACCAGGTCTATTTTCAATACACTCAGATGCCAATGCCGTATGAGTATAAAGCTGTCTATTTCCTTGGTGTGCGATTGTATTGCCAAAGAACAATATCAAACTATTTCATCAATACATGTAAATAACCACGCTGTCTCTGTGACAATACTGTCATGACATGTTACTTTTCCACATATTTCTCCTGAAACTTAAAATAATGTTTATGTAATGTATTGTCTTCCAGTTGCAATAATAAAAATATCAGTTTTAAATGAGAAGGTGTGTTATTGGGTCATTAAGTTGTTTTCATGGAGTTTTACACATTTAAATACGAGGGTTCAACAGTCCACTTAGTAACAGGCTTGTATAACAGTATAATTTGTATTATGTAAAAATAGTACAACAAGTAATATCACACCATATTAAATACCATATTGTTTACAATTAAGAGAATATATGATACAAAATGTATACTGTATTTGATTTGGTTAAGCCTTAATAGATTTATCCTATGCTTAAAGGAATAGAATATGTCAAAAATCCAGGTGTCAAGAGATTTAAACTTTATTTGCTCGAGCCAACAAATTGAGATGTCCTCAAACCATCTGAAGAAACAGCATTTTGCATCAACAGTAATATACAAACTTCAGGGGGCGTTCTCTGCCTTTTACCAACCAGGTAAGGCCATGTTATCTCTTATTTTCTTTAGCCAATCCCTTTAGTCTGGACCAGTAATTCAGTTTTTTAAATAAAATACACACAACGGCACACACCAGTCTCCGAATGTTGCAGAAAAACATGTTTTTACCATTATTACTGGACCACAACCATTACCATGGATACTCATAAAAAGTGGAACGTCGCCAGAGTATATGCAAGCATTTGAATAAAGGTTGGTTCACTTTGTAGGCCTCACTCCCTTAAACTCTAGGCCTCGTAACCTTAGGCCTTACTGATTGTCCAAGGTGCTCAAAAACCACACAAAGTACATTTGTGTGAAAGTGAAGTTATGTGTGGCCAAGTATGGTGTTCCACATATTCAGAATTTATGCTCTGCATTAAACCCATCCAAGTGCACACACACAGCAGTGTGTAGCACACACACCCAGAGCAGTGGGCAGCAGCACCCTGGAGTAGTTTGGGGATCGGTGCCTTGCTCAATGGACTCACCTAGCCATGGTATTGAAGGTGGAGGAGAGCGCTAATCATTCACTTCCCCCACTTACAATCCCTGCTGGTACTGAGGCTCGAACCTGCAACATTTGGGATATAAGTCCGAGTCTCTAACTATGAGGCCACGGTTGCCCCGTGTAAGTATTTTTAGTTATAAATAAAATTGTAGTATCATAAAAGATCAACCATTCGTTTGCAAACGTGTGATTTATCTATAGCAACATTTCCAATGAAAACTTCTTAGTTTAACATAATAACAGTGCATAACATAACTGTGGTGAGTGAAGAATTTATTATGGTGTGCTTTTACATAATACCGTGGTGAAAATCCATCATAAGTGCCTTAGAAATACACAATATCCACCCCAAAATGAAAATGTTTCATCATTTGCACCCTCTCTTAATTCAGAACCTGTATGACTTTCTTTCTTCTGCTGAACACCAGAATATATTTTCAAAAACGTTGATAACCAAACAACACTATGGACACAAAACCACTTCTCGTGTTCCAAAAAAGGGTCAAATACAGGTTTTGATCTACATCACGATAACGGGATTTTTATGTTTCTGTGATTTATCCCTTTAAGACAAATTGTGTTTGGGAGTGGCTAATGACATTCAGGTTGCGGGAAACTGGAGCTCTATTCATAATTAAAGGCAACACAGGCTTCATCAGGAGCCACCAGCTCCCTGATTTCACTCTGTAGTATTGAAGCCAGATCTGTTGCTATGCAACTCCAGGAGCCATAAGCAAGCAATCTGTACTTGATACATTTTATTAGAGTCCTTATGAAAAGATTACAAGTATTTTAATACCTTTACTACTTTTATACACCAAGAGGATATTTTCAGTTCCCGAAGGATGAGAAAAATATTTGTGCTAAAATTGTTTCAGTTTAGATGAAGTGTCATGAGATAAAGACTATGAAATTAATTTTAATATTTGAGACCCAAATCTTAGAGATAAAGGAAAACATTTTATTGATACCCTCGTACCACAGGGTAAACGTGTCCGCTTTCTGTCTCTCTCTCCCTGGAACACAACTTTCTAGTAAGATAGTAAATGTTTTCATTCCCATACCTACAATTTAGAGAAATGGAAACAATGTTATTGATATCATCACACCACGGGGTAAACGTGCCCTCTTGTGTGCTCACTCTGTCTCTCTAGAAATGCCTACACAACTTATAGTATATCAAAGGTACTAATTCCCCTATTTAATATTTTTTTAATTGTTAACCTTAAAAACTTTGACACCGTTTGTCTTTCATAATAATTTAATAGCATTAAAAAATCATTGTTTAAAACAAATGCATAATAATTTGATACATTAATCTTGAAATATACATTACGGTGGTTGGAAATTGAATGGTATGCGTTGCCCTCGTGTGGTGGAAAATATAACTACATAGGACTTCTTATACTAAATGAAACCATTCTCACATGCGAGAAGCGCATAATAACCATAATGTGCGCAGACCGAAAAACATTATGCTACAAAGCATGTATTTACTAACACGTATATATTTATTTCGTGTTTTCTTTTGTGTTGAACGTAAAAAACAAAAACACGTAGAGCTCTTGTGGTCTCACCCCTGATGGCCAGCTGCCACATCTGCAGTGCAGAAAAAAACAAGAAACAACCTACACGCCCATATAAAAATGCCATATCAAGATGGTTAACTAGACAACAGGTACAAGTGTGCTTGTTGACGCACTCTTGTTAAGGCTTTTATTTACATATTTAAATGAAACGGTCCAAATAAAGATCTAGTTTCAGTCTGAAAAAACAATATAAATAAGCGTGGCTTATAAATTACGTCTGACTTCTCGGTTTACGTTGACATATACAACGGCTTTGATGGCTGGTCCGGGAACAGTCTCTACGTCAGACCTTCATATATATATAACATTTATCCAAGGTCGTACTGATCCAGGATCTGAAGACTTAACTGTCCTGTATTACGAGCGTCTTGAAATCTCGCGATATTTCGCCCAATGCCTGCTTGACCCTGCCCTGTGTCTCGCGTAGCTCAGTATATAAAGGCAGAGGACTGAAGAAGACGGACGGCTGGGGAGCAGCAGCCCTGGGACTGTGATTAAGACCGTAAACAGCTGTGTTTTTATTTCTAAAACTTAGACCGGCAACTTTTAAACAATCGTCTTCTGCGTTTTAGATGTTTTCGTTGTTTTTTTAAATGCTTTTTGGGGTTCTTGCTTGATATTTGCTGTGTATTTTTCCCCCCACTGCGCTCATAATGGCGAGCTCGGCTAACTCGAACCAAGTGGTAAGGATCAGACAAACGGCACTCATACTCTAAATCACACACGTGTCCAAGCATTGTGGCTAGATTCAGAACATTTTAACCAAACCCATACTTGGCAATTTCAAAAATAAAAGATTTTAGCCGGACACGTCAAATCTGATCCATGTGAGCTCTGTGTAAGGAAGTGTGTGAGTGTTTAGTGATCGGGGCATACGGCTGCACTGATCCGTTAATTCTAAACAAAATGCCGTGAATATGGTGACGACCTTAAAATCAAGTTATGATGTGCTGGAACATTTTTGTTTAACTTTAACAACGTATTCCCGCGGTCGTTTAAAACGTGTTGGATGCGGGAAATAAAAGGTAACCTGGATATACGTTATATAACCAATAGTGTAATTCGATATTCTCGTATGCTACTAAACCGTCTTTCCATCCCGAGCGCTAATCGGAAAGATGTTACGACAGAAAATACGATTCACGTTACACGTATTATGTGAACAAGAGTCTTTGCTGTGTGCGTATGTCGACTGCCATGTTCGGAATTTATCTTCCTGACCATTTCATTTTTCGAGTATCGAGTTGCACATTTCCCCCTAAAATACAGAAAGTCATGCACAAAAAAAACCAGATATGACCCGACTTTCACTATAAAACCTCTTAATGGAGTGTTACAGTGAAGGCAAATGCTGTTTCATCATGGCTGCCGTCGCCCTTCTCTGCCTGTGTGTGTCTCTCTCCGCCTCTGACCCTCCTTCTTCCAGGCGCCTGGTTTTATACAGCCATACCGACGCTCTAATATAGACTGCCCGGGATGGGAAGGTGCTACCCAGCACTACGTCACGGCTCTGCATATAAACACCAGACTGCGCTTAAAATAGTGAGCGGACGGGCCACGGACAGGACATGACACGGGCTGCGTGCTCGTATATAGGGTCGATCCGCGTTTTTAAGCCTCGAGAAAACGTATTCGTGCTGGCGTAGCTATTGGTGGTTTTCAGGGGAGAGAAATGTATTTTCTCGGTTGTTCTGAAATGAACTGCGTTTGAGTGACCGCTGTCTCCGAGATTCAGTGGCTGTTCACGCGTGATTAAAGCGCTACAAATAGATCCATTGGGTTGCGGATCGAGCAGGACAAAATGTACGTGTTACCGGAACGTGATGTATCTATTTTTAGAGCTTCGGCCCCTGTCCACGCAGTCTTTATTTCAGTTCACTGCAGAGTTGCTTCTCTAAAACAGGAAAATTAATCGTGGTTTTATTTTCGTTAGAAGTGAGTTAACCATGTGCCGGCGGATTATTCACCGTATTCGTGTTGTTTAACTACAAAAATATGCTTACGCTATGATGACTAAAGCCAGACCTTGATAAATTGGTTGTTTTGGCATTATTTAATTCCTTAAATGCGACGGAATTGTAAAATGGACAACAAAGTTAAAGTGACTATATAAATGAATGTACAATGAATAAAGAACACACTCGTTATTTGCAGCTCTGTATAAAAGTTAAAAACTTAGAATTACATGAGCCAAAAAGCAGATGCCTTTTAGAACCAAGTGCTTTGTTGGTCAAATGGTGCCACTGAAATGTCCAAACATTACATTTTCCATTAAGATTTCTGCATCACGTTGAGCAGGACACCTGCTGCTGTGCTATGGTTGAATTGACTTTCTGTGTGCTGTGCATTAACCCTTTCACGCAAGAATCAGGACAACCCGAGTCAGGATTATTTTCCTGTGTCAATTTAGACGTCCACTTGGGTGGATGGTATGCTTTCTGGTTTATAACTGAAGAGATCATGTATTAATCATAAGACCCAGTCCCATCTTTGTATCTGCTTCCGGGGCATCTTCAAAGGGGTGTCTTTTAGGGTCAGAGAATGAGAAAAACAACAGATTGTTACGATGTGACGTATAGGGCAGTGAATGCACTAGTGTCCCCTGTAGTTGTTTATACACAGTTAGGCCATCTGAACTCATGCATATGCAAGGTTGACTTTTTGAACCGTGACTTCTTGGCATGAAAGGGTTAATCTGTGCTGCTAAATTAAAATATGAGCGGATTACATTTGTTTGCTTTTATTGTAGCCTAAACTGTATAGATCGGTGATGGAGGATGTTATTAATGAAGTCCGTGAACTGTTCCTGGATGAGGGAGTGGATGAACAGGTCCTAATGGAGCTTAAAACGGTAAAACATTTATGTTAAAAAAATATGTTTATGCATCTTATCTGTATTTTATCTACGTGTTTTGATCATTGACATGTTGGCTGCTTGAATAGATGGTTAAATTAAGAATGCATCTTGTTGCACTGCAGCTATGGGAGAATAAACTGATGCAGTCTAAGGCGGTGGAAGGCTTTCACACAGAGGAGCAGCAGGCGCAACAGCAGGTCCAACAAACTCAGCAGACACAGCAACAAGCCCAACAACAGCAAGTGCTTCTGCCCCCAGCACACCACGGTAAAGCCCAACCTCAACAAGTACATTATACTAATTAAAATGCTGCATACAGCAAGCATTACTTTTACCGTATTAATCTATTACGTTGTGGCCCCTTTTTAATATTACTTAAATTTGAGTCTTGAGGGCTTCTAAACAAGTAGACTTATCTTGAGCTGTACAACTTGGTTGACTATAAAACTGACTTAATCTCAGGGGTCCTTAGGCTTGAATGACTTAAGATATTTCGAAAGATGACTTTTCTAATGTTGATGATTCTCTGTGTGATGGATCATAGTTTTTCAGTGCAGTGGATTAGTCTGTTGCCCTCTGTGTATAAATGGCACATTTGTCTCCATTTCAGTTCCTCAGCAGCAGGTCATTGTTCAGGATCCCAAGCATATCCAGCACATGAATGCAACAGGAATGGTAAGTGTGGAACCCCTTCATAATTATATTGCAGTTTGTAGCTAATAATGTGGACTTGGTATAAGTCGTTTGTTTGTAATCATCAGTGTTAGCTTGTAAGCCACCAGAAGAACAGAGGAGGATGAGGATGCCAGCAGAATAGTTTAGACTTGAGTTTTTGACTATAAATTGGATTACACAAAGACAATTCCAGCAAGGATATTGTTTCTCTTGCATATCTGTCCCAGAACTTTGTTGTTGTTTAAATAGATGGCAGCAGGTTGTTTGCACACGTTGCAGAATCTGCCATTCTGGAACGACACACCGTTTTTATTATTAGAAGAAAGATCTATCAGAAATGTTACTTATATCAAAATATTTAATCCCTTAAACAAGTGTTAGTAGATTGTGTTGGGTTTAGCACCATAAGAAATTAAAAAGTTTGAGTTAAACCAAATATAGTTTGAGCTTTTAGCAAAAACTATATAAACTCTGACTGCCATTAAACTGAAACATTCTCCCTTCTACGTACCTGAAGTGTGTTTTTCTGTACACTCTTAAACCAATTGTTAATGCGTTGGCCTTAAAGGGATACTTCGCCCAAAAAAGAAAATTCTGTCATTTACTCACCTTCGAGTTGTTCCAATTCTGTATACATTCCTCTGTTCTGATGAACACAGAGAAAGATATTTAGAATTATTACAGCCAAACAGATCTTACACCCCATTGACTATCATAGTAGGAAAAATTAATTTATCATTTTGTTCTGTTGAACACTAAAGAAATTTTGAAGAATGTTGGACAGCAAACATTTTTGGGGCACTTTTGCACTTTTGACTACCACCTATTTTTTCCTACTAGGGTAGTCAAAGGGTTGCAAAATCTGTCTGGTTGTAAACATTTTTCCAAATATCTTTCTCTGTGGTGATCAGAACAAAGAAATCTATACAGATTTGGAACAACTCGGAGGTGAATAAAGTACGTTATTTTTTGGGGGGGGTTAAGTATCCCTTTAACTGAACCCATCACTGTGTCTTGGGACAACATGTTTTGTTACTTTAAACACACATCATGTTTTAAAATATGTTGTGTTGAAAGTATCACATATTGTTAAATAAATAAAACCAAACAATGTGTTTCAATCCTACAAGAGTGTAGGTTCACTTATGTTTAAATATCTTTGTTCCACTAGAGCGCAGCAGCCACAGCTGCAACATTGGCATTACCCACAGGTGTAACACCATTTCAGCAACTCATCACCCCTCAGGGTAAGAGATTATATTCTGTGATAGCTAAACCAACAGGTAAACTGTTATTTAATGTTTATATTGGAGAAATCTGGCAAATAACTATATTTGATTGCCTCTGCTTAATCTATGTTTGATGGTTTAGTTTAGTCCCCCTCGTGTATGAGCCTGTGTGACTTTGCTTGTTTTATATGCAATAAAAATTAAAGGGGGTTAAAGCTTTTACGTCTCTGAAACATCATACTAAAGTTGTGCGAGAAGTAGGCTAAATAAGAAAATCTGCGCTTGGTTTCCTTGGTCCTTGTTTGGACCTTGTTATTTAGTTTAAGATTTAATGCTTCAGCCTTTTTTCTAAAAAGCAGAAAAAAGGTGTTTAGAATTTATCAAATGATGCCCAATAAATGAAATACAGAATTGGAACACTGAAGGTCACTAAATTGCAGAATTTGTGCTTTACTGTTTCTGTTCGTAAAATGTCCCCTTAAAGTTTTTGTATTTCTTCTATCCTCTAGGTCAGATCCTGCAGGTGGTCAGAGCTGCCAATGGGACTCAATACATCATTCAGCCCCAACAGCAGATGTTGTTGCAGCCACAGGTTCTGCCACATATGCAGCCTGGAGGAGTGCAGGCCCCTGTCATACAGCAGGTTTGTGTTTCTTTATTTTAATCTGAAATTTAAAGCGCTAAGGAAGATACTTCCTCTATAAGACTGAGAGGATAACTAGAGGATACTTTAATGTTCCCTCTGTTTGTGCAGGTGTTAACACCTCTACAGGGGGGAATTTCTCAGCAGACTGGAGTTATCATTCAACCCCAGCAGATTGTTCTCACTGGAAATAAAGTCCAGCAGAACACACAGGTCAGCATAATCCTTAAACTTCAAGCTTTAAAAGAATATCTCATACATGGTGCCTTTTGTTGGTATCATGAGAGGTTGCTATGATGCATTTGCTGTTCTCATCAGAAAATGCATGCATATATTGAAACTGTGTGTGTCCTTAGGTCTTGCAAGCAACGGCCATGACAGCACAACCCGTACAGGGAGCTGCACAAGTACAGGCTCAAGCGCAGCCTGCACAGCAGGAACAGCAACAACAGGCCGCTCAACCTCCCATGATGCTCCAGGTGGATGGTGCAGGAGACACATCCTCAGAAGAAGATGATGAGGAGGAGGAGTATGATGAGGACGATGATGAAGATAAGGAGAAAGATGGTGGAGAGGACGGACAGGTGGAGGAGGTGCGTGCTTTGCGGAGTGCCTCTGGTGCTGGTATTGGTCTAGTCTTCGTACAGCAAAGAAACATAGTCATGGTTCTAAGTTGTTATTATTATTATTATTCAGGAGCCGTTAAACAGTGGAGATGATGTTAGCGATGAAGAAGACCAAGAGCTGTTCGACACAGAGAATGTGGTTGTTTGCCAGTATGACAAGGTGAGTGTGAAAGGTGACTTGGATAATTCTAAAGGCTTCTACAACACAATTCTGTAAACCTGAATACAAGTCTTAAATGTTATTTATTTTATTGTAATAATTTATGAAGTTCCATCCAATTCCCCCCCCCCTTTCATGTTTATTAGATTATCTAATTTGTCTGGTTTCCAGGAAAAGGAATTTAAAATGAGTACAGGGAGTTTGATTGCAAATGACCCGTTTTCTTTTAATTGAAACTGACTAAATACCTTTGCTTCAGATTCACAGAAGTAAGAACAAATGGAAATTTCACCTGAAAGATGGAATAATGAATCTGAATGGACGGGATTACGTGTTCTCCAAAGCCATTGGCGATGCAGAGTGGTAAAGGGCAAAGATCAAAACCCAAAACTGTCCACTGTCAAGGAAGGACACACCGAGACCTGAAACTGTACATTTCAGGTGAAATCTTCTCTGATCGGCGACTGCAGAGTCTCAGTGCTACTGTGCTGTTTGAATGATATCTGCACAACATTATGTGCCATCCAATTATTATTTTTTTAAAGATCGCCCTTTCTTTCACAAGAGTCCCTAACCTTTTATTTACAAAATATATTTCCCCCTCAGATGTATGAAAGCGTATTTGGTGCAGGGAGCCAATTGTAGCGCCTAGCGCTAACCGAAAGGTCTTTTCCTGGTGTGTTAGGATGGCCTTTTTAATCCAGTTTTAAGTGTTTGTTGGTGATTTTCGTAGCAAGGTCCATTTAAAGCATATCGTCCGATGTCGAGATCTTTCAACCCATACAAACACTAATGCAACCGACAACAAGCAACCAAGACCTATGTACCAATTGTTGAGATGAGAGTAATGTCAATTCCACTAAATGTGTTTGTGTGTCTAGGATTATTTTTTCTAACTGTACTCCGTGTGTATGGTGCAGGTTTGGGCCGTAAATCGCAGATCTTGTATTCTTCTAAATCCTGTGTGTTTGTATGTGTTTGCGTGCAGTTACTGCATCAGATGTCGATGAAGCGCTCTGTCAGGCTTCCCACTTTAATTATGGTCAGGTTTATTTTACACACTTGTTTATCATATTTATTCCTGAAGCTCAGGCAGCGTCGTGTTTTGGGGGATGAAACCGAACTGTGCTCTTATGAAAGAAGTGCTCCTTTCAAGTCTGCTGGGGAGGATTTCAGCATTTTGTGCATTGCAAATATTTCCCCATCCATAAGAAGTTGTGTGTAGTCTGAGCTTTAATCATTTCCCTTACAGTCTGATGTTTTTCCTCCTGTTTGTGTCCTGTTCAGCAATTCAGAGTGCGGTTCTTCTGAAAGAATGCAAAATGTTGATACTAAAGCTTGTTTTAGTTCTGAACAGCTTGTCTCTTTGGCTCCGTGTCAGTTTGGAAACATTTTAGTGTTGTTAATTTCTTATGCTCCTTTGTTTTTGTGCCTTTCAGATTTATTTTAGATATCAGGTCTTTGTCTGAAAAGAGGAGAGCCTTTTAAACAAATCCTATGGAGTGTAAATTTCGCTTTGCTTTTTTTATGTAGCCAGTATTTCAGAACTACTGTCTGGGTTACATGAGGGAATTTACTGTTTATAGCTTCATGTACTGTTTTACCAAAATGTTCTGTCACTGATTTGCATCTCTATGAACGCTGTTTTATGCAAGTAGAGATCTTAAGCCGTTTGAAATCCATTAAAGATTTTTTTTTGCCTTTGCTGAATTTTATTAAAGCACTATTAAAATTTGACTTATTCTTGAGGTGTGTTTACTTTTTGCATGTGGTCTTACTGCAGTGCTGCTGACGTTTAGTGCTTGTCACAAAATCAAACAGGTTTTTTAAAGTTTCATTAACAGGTTTCTTTTTTTAGGCCTTAAGCGTAGTTTTCACAATTACTTTTTTTAAAGGCCTTAATCTCGTTACTGTAATGGTCTAAAATATTTCTATAGTTTTTCTAAAAGATAAATAAAATTATAATTAGTCATCAACATAATAGAAAGTATCAATGTGACTTTTTATTATAGGACACTGAAAGTAATGACAATCACTATTGTCATGAATGCAATATGATAATGGAATATTAATCTTTAGTAGAGAAAATTTGTAAACCTGGTAGCTATCCGGTATGAATTGAAACAAATTCAAGCTTAATGTAAAATGCGTGTGCTTGTAAAGTAACATTTAAAGAACTATGTAAAAATGTTACAGTGGATGAGAATGTCGGTCATGGACACTTTCCAGTATTTCTTCAAGTTTGTTATACATGAAATCTGTAATTTTTTGCTATTTTAATTTGCATACATTTCAAAATAAGTCATTTTAAAACATCTAGTGGTACATCCAATTAGTTTTTTTCTGAATTTAAATGTGACTTGTTTAAATGACAACGTGCAGAAAATAAGATTTTCAGTAGAAAGTGCAGTAACATTTGTGAAAAAATTACTTCTATGTTAAATTATTCTTCGTGAAAGGTAGAGAACACAATGATCCGTTTTATAGTGTTTTTGTCTTACTGAATTGTTTGTATATGGTTTTGTGAGAATGGCCTATATATCTTGATTTTAAACATTTGCAAATTGAGATCATCTAAAAGAACCTATAGCATACCTTGCTTTTACATGTTTCTGGCTTTACTGTGCATGATTCATCTTTGCATGTTACGAAGAAAAGCGGTAGACCTAACACTTAACAATGAGGTTCCATTAGTTAGATTCCATCACTTCTGAAATTATTAATCTTCTAAAAATAACACTTACTGTATAGATTTTGTTTTGGCAAGTTTTTAGTAAGTTTGAACTTTATTCTGTTAATACAATTTGTAGACAGACAGATATATATATATATTCAATTGAGTGTGTCAGTTGAGAACCGCTTATATGCCTGACAACGTCATGTCCACTAGGTGGCAATATTGACTATAAAACAGTAGAAGCTGAATGAATGACCTAGAAGATCAGATTTAAAAGAAAAAAACGATTAAGTATGTAACTGTTTATAAAAAAGAGACCTAAATAACTTCTAGGCTATAAATATAAGGCCTGGGTTGGCCATTTTCCGCATGTCTCCCTTTAACGATCATTACGCTAAATTTGCCTCAGGCAAGAGAGAAATGCTTAATCTGCAGTAAAACTCCCCGAATCAGCATTCCACTGCTGCTGTTGGAGCTGAACTTCACATAAATACTCATCTCACTCCTCAATCAAGTTATCTATATATAAAGAAGAAAATAGTTTTGTTCTGGAATTTAAATTAGACGTCACCATATGCTTATGCAGTTTACCTATAATAATGCAAAAGATTGTCTGAAAAACAGGTATATCTGGGTCTTCCTGCTTTTAGGCAGTCACAAATATTATACTTTTCAACAACTACAACCTCATCACATTATTGTGACAATTCACAGGTGGATAACCTTTAAATAGTCCCTATTACAAATTTAAGCGTGGATTGCAAAAAGAAATTCCTACATTTTATTCCTGATCCATAATATAGTTCCTGTTCTCTGCCCTATCCCTTTCATTGAAAGTCATGCTGGTTTGTTTATTCGCGATCTGTGTTTATATGCTTAGTTAATCTTCACCCATACCATTAGATTTATAATGGAGAAGACAGCTGTGTAGAAGCCTCGGTTTATTAATGTTCACGCCTACAACAACATCAGGAGATTATGATTTTATCTCCAGCCCTGTCTTTAGTATAGTGATGGTGTGGAAGCGGTAACCCTGAGCTTTTATTTTAATCAACTACCCCCACTTTACAGCTCTTCAGTATCCCTTGACACCTGGCAGCTTGTTCACATATGCCGTGGATTGAAGTGTGCAGATCCACATGTAGCCTACATGACATATAACACAATGGTTGTACAATGAAATAATTATACTTTCCAAGCAAAAAATCGTTAAGAAAAGTTGGTTTGACACAGCAATTATCATTGTCCTTCAATTTAACCGTTGTGGGCATTGTTAATGGATTTATTGATGAAAAATAGAAAGATTGTTTCCATTCCATTCTGGGGCCTCATTTATAAAGTGTGCCACTATGCTGAAAGTAAGAATGTTCCATCTCTGTCATATTTCAAATAAGTTCCCATTTAAAGTTTGTTTTTCTGGAATATTTTTTCACTGCATACTATTTTTATGATAGTTGCAATTCTCTGCAACAATAAGAAAATATTTGTTTTGGCAATTACTTTTTTGCAGGTTACTTAATTTGGATATACAGTATTAAGCAATACATGTTGTATAGCAATAATTCCACAATAACTAAGGTTATCTTATTTTTGTTCTCTAGACGTTCACAGAAGTGTTCCAAAATGTTAGAAAATTATCCGTGAGAAATTAGACCAGTTCCATCTGAATGGTGTAACAGATATGCTGGACAGTTTAATGTGAGATTAAAGATATTGTCTTGCTAGCAAGAACGGTACGACTAAAACAGCAGGGCTCGACGGCCCGTGGCCAGCATGGGAGATCATTGCGCCAGTTGAGAGAACTGTGTCGTCATGGAAAATTACAATTTGTACGTTTTTAAGACGTGCCTATTTAAATATTCCCAAGAAGATGCAAAAGAGGACTAGACTCTTCGGTTCTATGGAAAGCCGTTTGGGTCATATTTCGCCATCAACCAGACGCCTGGTGTTCATATGACGCCTGCTTTTACGGCGTTTAAGACGTACAGACGCCGTAAATTACGGCGTTTAAAACGTACAGACGCCGTAAATTACGGCGTTTAAGACGT
This sequence comes from Barbatula barbatula, assembly GCF_947034865.1. NCBI lineage: Eukaryota > Metazoa > Chordata > Actinopteri > Cypriniformes > Nemacheilidae > Barbatula > Barbatula barbatula. The sequence goes on along the minus strand of NC_136778.1, from coordinate 16,554,340 downwards.
ACAGACGCCGTAAATTACGGCGTTTTAAAAGCAATGCGAAACGCCGTTCATTTCGCCGTTTGAACTTCCATATTACGCCGTAAATTACGGCGCTTCCGTGTAACAAAGACGCCGTAAAAAGCGGCGTTTTTTATAATATTAAAATCAGCCCCGCCTTTTCTACACAGTCCAGCCCCTCCAATGAACACAAAGACATGTGTAGTAGAATGTCGATCTGAATAAGTGTTCCTGTTTTTAACTTTATTGCGAATAATGCTTAGACTTTCATCATGTGTTATTTTTACATTGAGCGCGTTTATCCTCCTTTTCGTTTATAATAGTCTTTTGAACGAGCACGTTCGTGACACTTTGTGGGTTTATCTGACTTCGAGCTCGTTATGATTGTCATCCGCGGTGGCGTAGTGGACTGCGTGCGCAGCAGCGAAACTTCATCCCTTTTAACGATTGGAGTTCGACTCCGCGGTCCGACCATATTCTTCATTCCTTTTGAATTGTTCTATTGAGTCGTGTTTTTAAATGTTGGAGCACTACCTGTTGCTGGCAACTTATTAAATGACAAGAAGCGCTTAGTACAAGCCAACGGTCTAAGGCCTTTATGCATGCAATAGCTGCGGGCTAAGTCTGCTACTGTGGCTGTTGTCAGTATGTTTTTATTGAATTAAATTTTTCCCATCTACGAACCCGTTTGTATTTCCATTTACATATAGACTGCATATGCTGCATGCATTCAGTATAAACCTCTATAAGATTTTGACGATCAAAAATCTTAAAATGGAGGAGATTGTTCACATACAGAAACAGTAAGGGAAATGCTGACCAAAAAAATATTGTTGCGTAATTATTATATAGCAATTTTTAAAGGAAAATATAGGCCTGTTTTATAACTTACTTATTGGTAAAGACATAACAATCAGCAAAGGTGCAATAACGAAAGTTGCAGGCATCTTAAGCTAAATTGTCAAACAATAAAAGCCAATTAAATAAATAAATAAATTAATTAATTAAATGAAAAATAATGTACACACAGTCGCCTAACTGGGCAGAACGTAAAAGGTATGCAACACAAAAGCACTGGATATTTAGGTTATTATATGCTCCATCCACATCGAGCTGAGTTTCTTTATTGAAAAAATACGTGCTTTGACGAGTAAAATAAATCATATCTAAATTCAAGTTTGTTTTTCATTCTCAGTCTGTTGATGCCGGCTGCGGAGAAACGCGCTCTTTGAGACTCCCTACATAAATACTGCCTTTCTTTAGAAGTTGCTAAGCGATCATGTTTGTTAAATCGTTTTGTATTTTGGGATGGCTATTTTGACGAGGCCGCGTTCACTTATCATAGTTTTAGTGTGGGACTTATGCATAACTGCATTATGTAAGTGATTTTTTATTTATTTTTACGAATAATATATAACTCCCTTAACTCTTATTTGCTTAACCAAATTATTTAGCCTTAATTATGCGTGCGTGTTGTTCTTTTATTATATTTATATAGGCTATTATATAATTTAAAGTAATGCATTAATATAATGAATTTATAAATGATTGCAAAATTAAGATGTGTTATTCCAGAACTGTATACTGTACATTATAAAATAACCCAACAGACTACTCAGATCATTAGAATCAAGTCAGTTAGAGATAACAAAAGTTGACTCAAAACAAGGTTCGTCAGCGATAAGACCTGAAGCCGCAGGCATCAGATGCTCTTTAATTTTAGCTACTTTTACATCCAGATTAAAAACACAACTAGTCGTTCATTTGTCTTCCTTTTCCTTCCGTTGCACATTTGATTTCCTATTTATTGTAATTTTCTATTCTTAAGTATGTGTGATTTAAAAGAATTAACGCTTTTTGAAGATCTCTTTTGCATTATGTATCCTTCTTTTTTTGTACTTTATATATAAATCACCATTAACTGTTTGAAATGTGCTATATAAATAAACTTGCATTGCCTGTATGTATGTAAATCATTAAATGGACGCCAATTGACAACAAGCCTACCCCAATTCTAAATGTACTGCAAACTCTTAATTTGATTGAAAATAGATGCCCTTACGATCTGATGTGAGATCTGATGCGCAAACAAAGTCGTTTTTCATCGTGACTTTAGTCAACATGGCGGTATCGATCCCTATAACATTACCAGTTACGCAGCATTTGTTAAAGCGTATTACTCAGCGCCGCCGCTCCCACCAGGCGCATCTGTGCGTAGGGGCACCAAAAATAGCCTAATCATTTTTCTAACCTAATGTTATTTCATTAGGATATAGAAAAATCATAATGGAATTATGCTTAGGGCACCAAAAGGGCTAGCAGCGGCACCGGTATTTCTTGTACAAAGGAATTGTTAAGCAACTTAAAGTATTTAGCATTACAATGACTGATCGCCGTTTCAATGTAATATTTACATTGAAACGGCGCTTCAGAGCCGCAAATACCAGGACAGTCAGGCACAAGAACAGTTTCTTCCCCCAGGCAATCTACCTCATGAACAGTTAAATGTTCCCCACTTATGCAATAAAAATGTGCAATATCCTTATATTTATTGTTACCCCTCCAGTACATCCCTGCATCTACTTAATCCTATCCCATTATAATTTCTAGCACAATTGTTTATACACTTATTTATTTGCCTATTTCTTGTCTGTGTGTTGTTGTCTCTGTGTACTGGAAGGTTATGTCACAAAAACAAATTCCTTGTATGTGCAAGCATGGCAATAAAGCTCTTTCTGATTCTGATTCTGATATTTATATCATTGTTGTTGTTATAAGTGCCCTTAACAGACAATAACAAGACAAGGAAGTTTTGCTTTTTATACTTCGTTGTCGCAGCACCACAACATCATACACGAGCTTGAGGTTTAGAAGTTAACTTAGTTTTTTGCCTTTCACACCAAGAACAATCAAAATGTGAATTTGTCAGCATCATTACCCCAGTCTTCAGTTTCACATGATCCTTCAGAAATTATTTTAATATAGCAATTATTAATAATGGCTCATATTATCAATTTTGAACATCTATTTTTATATTCCTGTGCAATTCAGCATACTAGAATTGCACTCTATACTGCTCACTTGCACACCAGGAATATTTAACTGAATGCTCATTTGCACTAATGGACCACTTCCATAACTGCATTAACCTATCTACTGAACTGTAATTCTATTAACTGCATCTACTCATCAATTGCACTATAACTTCAATAACTGCATTAACTAACCAACTGCACGGTAACTCTATTAACTGCATCTACTCATCTATTGCACTGTAACTTCAGTAACTGCATTAACTAATCTACTGCTCTGTAACCTTATTAACTGCATTAACTCATCTTCTGGACTGCAACCTATTAACTGCATTAACTCATATACTGCACCGTAACTTTAATAACTGCAACTTCAACAACTGCATTAACTCACCTATTGCACTGCAACTTTAACAGCCAATGTCAATAATGTATGCATACTTAAATCACTTGCACTATTTTAGACTAAATTAATATCTGTTCATATCCACCTGTACATTAATGTTCATAGTATATAGCCATCTGTATATATTGTTCATAGTATATACCTACTGTCATATTTTCATAGAACACACCTACTGCAAAATATTTTTATAGTCCATGCCCACTGTATTATATTCTCTCATATTGTATTCTGTATTGTATCACTGTATATCCTGCACTTGCTAACTGCACTTCTGGTTAGACCTAAACTACATTTCGTTACACTGTACTTGTATATGTGTAATGACAATAAAGTTGAATCTAATCTAATCATCTAATCTAATCTTTATGGAGAATCACGTGACACTGAACATAACGATGCTGAACATTTTTGATAACGTATCACATATTAATATAGACAACTGTTATAACAATGCACTTTTTATTACAGCCTCAACTAGCAGAATAAAATGTACTACATAGGCTAAACTCAGACCTCAATTAGCACCATGTAAAATAAACAATATTACGCCTTTCCAAAGCCTATGGAGCCTTTTGTGGCAAACTACAACAGCCACAGTAGCAGACTTAGCCCGCAGCTATTGCATGCATAAAGGCCTTAGACCGTTGGCTTGTAATAAGCGTTTCTTGTCATTTAATAAGTTGCCAGCAACAGGTAGTGTTCCAACATTTAAAAGCACGACTCAATAGAACAATTCAAAAGGAATGAAGAAAATGGTCGGACCGCGGAGTCGAACTCCAATCGTTAAAAGTGACGAAGTTCCGCTGCTGCGCACGCAGTCCACTACGCCACCGCGGATGACAATCATAATGAGCTCGAAGTCACATAAACGCACAAAGTGTCACGAACGTGCTCGTTTAAAAGTCGGCCGCTCGTACACATATGATAAACGAAAAGGAGGATAAACGCGCCCAATGTAAAAATATCACATGATGAAAGTCTAAGCATTATTCGCAATAAAGTTAAAAACAGGAACACTTATTCAGATCAACATTCTACTACACATGTCTTTGTGTTCATTGGAGGGGCTGGACTGTGTAGAAAAGGCGGGGCTGATTTTAATATTATAAAAAACGCCGCTTTTTACGGCGTCTTTGTTACACGGAAGCGCCGTAATTTACGGCGTAATATGGAAGTTCAAACGGCGAAAGGAACGGCGTTTCGCATTGCTTTTAAAACGCCGTAATTTACGGCGTCTGTACGTCTTAAACGCCGTAATTTACGGCGTCTGTACGTTTTAAACGCCGTAATTTACGGCGTCTGTACGTCTTAAACGCCGTAAAAGCAGGCGTCATATGAACACCAGGCGTCTGGTTGATGGCGAAATATGACCCAAACGGCTTTCCATACGGTTCTCACGTGCTGTTTGAGATACGCGCGCAGCCGGATTGCCGCATCAGACAAGCCGCAAAATACCGAATTGAGTTCTCTTTCACGTCTTCGTACTCTTAATCAGACATATCTTAGACAACATAACGCCAATATTACGAAGTATCCGTGTATAAAGAACAAGACGCATGTGGAAACGAACACGTGTGTTACATTATATTAGATCCGTGCATCTCTTAAAGGGGCAGCAGCATAATAAACGTCTCAGTTTTGTTCATCAAACAACCAAGACGAACGAAGACACTCACTGCTCTTCACTGATTAAATATAACTTTAGTCAGGTTAAAACCATACAGTGAAGGCTATAAAGATTTTACACTATTTCATTTATGTACCTGATAACTACTATAATTTGAGTTATATGCTAATTAATAGTTATTATGGTATTATGATTTATTAAGATTACATAGGTAAAAAAATAGATATTGTTTAATGCTTTTTGTGGTGGGGCCAGTAAAAATATTGGCAGGGCTTGAATCACTTGCTCGACCGGGCCAGTAGAAAAAAATCCTTAGCGTTGAGCCCTGAACAGTTACCTGAATATCATCTAAATTAAACTGATTCCTGCCTCTTTCGTTTCTTCCAAGACATCAATACCTCTAGTGGAATAAAAGGTCTAAAGAGGTGTCTATATACCCCTCCTGATTGTTTCACTACCTGCAACCCAACTACTAGTTCAGACTTGGCTCGCGTGTTAGTCACTGACCTTGAGGGTTTAATGGCCTGGGAGTCCATTGCAGTGTGACAGGCTGGTCAGACAAGCTTAAATGGCAGAGAAACTGATCCTGGATCAAATAAGTATTAGAGTAGAAGAAATGAGACAGGGAGTGTCTGACATCAGACATATCTACCAACACGATATAGGCAAAGGCCTTGTGGTCTGACTGTTACATATGCACACTAACACACATGAATGTATGCATGTATCCCAGGCTAGTATGCAACATTTGATACAGGAAAGAGTAATGTGATATGCTGTGACCTGCACACGGAACACAAAAACACATTCACACCTACAACCTTAGATAACAGGCAGCAGGTATTGCAAAAAAAGAGCTCTCCAAAACAGAGCACTTACAATACTATGTGAAACATATCAGAAAACAGTCAGACTCACAACACTTTCATGCAGCTATTTCGGTCATATATATACGACCACGTCCTATCTACATGAATGGGGTAAGACTCATATCTCTAAAACATATTTCTGGCTAACAATAAAAGTAAAAAATCAAGCAGAGACTCTTATAAGGAACAACAAATAAAGTTAGACTAGTATCAAATAAAACGAAAGCTTTTTGAAACCATAATTACTACAAAAAAGTGGGGGAAATAAAATGAAATAGACACAGCTGCAGATCTTAAGTAGAATGAGAGGCAAGAGACAGAAGAAACAGAAAAACAACCAAGGAAATCAAATAGCCTGCCTGAGAAAGGACTCTAAAACAAAGGACAAATCCAAGAACCAGAGGGGCTGAAGACAAAGGCTTGAGCTTCTATTCAAGAAGAGCATATTAGAACCTCACCAGCCCCCACCCTAGACTTTATGTATTGGCCAGCAGGGGGCTCTGAATCCTGTGCTCTCTACTGTAACCAGCAGGCATCAGCGGTCTCCGTGGGGATCCCTTTTACTACAACGCTTGGTGAGAGGACGAGAACTTGATTCATGAAATATTTATAGCGTTTTTACCAGTGTTATATATATATATATATTGTCAATTACAGTAAAGTATGTAAGATGTTATTACTGATTGTATGGTATACTAAATTAAGATATTAAATTAAGGTGACCTGATGCGTTGCCAAGTTATTTAACACACCGTAGTATTTTCTACTGTATTGATAGCGTTAAGCAAAGGTTCGAGACATTATGTCACGAACAACACTATTCTATCATCATGTGCTCCACTAAATTTCTCTGATTTTCAACAAGTTCGGGAAGCCCCACCAGTCGGCGGGGCGTCAAAAATTAGTTTATACTCATAGTGTTCTTCCCCACGGAAATCTTTAGTAAAAGGCGAAAGATTTATGCGATCTGAGGAAAAACAAGAGTGTACTGCCTAGTTGAAGAAACTGGAAGGAACCAGACCATCGACAACACACTTACTAACAACGGTAGCACCATGTATTGCTAGTGGACATTTAGCAAAGCTTTACTAACACCGCTACACAGTGTCAGATATGAATCAACTGAGCAGAATAGGTGCATATTTGAAGCATTATTGAGGAAAACGTTTGCAAAGTACTGCGTAAAAAGATACAGTGTTGCATTGTGGGTACCAAGCTTCGCTGTCTTCCGGTTAGGTCACGTTTCGTGTTGTTTGCATAGGCTTGTTCGATTTGATGCGCAAGATCTGACAGGAGGATGACATCAAAGTACCGCGAGAGCGACTCGAAAACCCATACACTAGAGGCTTGTTTGAGATGCGCCTCGCTTCGCCTGAAATGTAGGTGAGAGTAGGCGGCTGCATTATGGGGAGGGGTCAAAAAAGACCTTTGGAGTCGGACACTTCGTGAATCTCGTTGTTTTGTCGCTTGCAAACGTGAACAGTGGAGGAGATCGCGTTCGCGTTTTTTTTATCGCAGACGAAGTGGATGTAATCGAAATACCACTGTTTTTACATGAAGATGGTTACAATAATAATCACTGAATGTACTGTCAAATAATGTCCAAATAAACAGCTTACACAACAACATGTAAGACATTTTCAAGGATTGTATAAACAAATGGTAAATGAAGTAAATAGCAAGTTGCTTTTGAGAGACAGAGGTCATAACAAATGTTCATATTTAATAACAAGCAGGTTTCTGCCACCATTTCACGTCCGTAGTATTTTTCCATACCATGCAAGTCAAAGCTGTATTGTAGCAAACATTCTTCAAAATGTCTTCCCTTGTTTTAAGACCCTGACACTTAGATGAAACCACACAAAGATGAGGCATAATGGCTAAACAGTCCATTTAGATATGTATGTGTGCATGTATATTTTTAATGGAAAGATTTATTAATTCACACAAACATACAATAGAATAAAGTGAAAATTACAACAAGGAACAATTCTAATGAAGAGAAATATAAAATAAACGCATGTACTAATTCTTAACTTTACTAGGCGTGTTTTGTTTTTGTTTAGTTTGCATGTAAATATAAATAGACAGATGTGTAATGTAATTCTTAGAATAAAAAGAAAATAGGCTTGTTTGAGATGAGCAAAATCTGCGCAGAACCGATCACCGGTGACCACCGCGAGCTGCATGCCGGTTAGAAAAGTGTCCGAGTTACGTCCGCCTTGCTCTGATGTCATGCTGACGTGTGCCAAAAAACTCTCGCGACGGCGATAGTCGAGCGCAGTTGCTCTCCTCCGACTGCGCTGTTCAAAAGCATGATGGGAAACGACTGACTGACGACACAGCTTCAAGCTCATTGGCTGAGAATGTCAACTGATACATTTTCTCTTCATTCTAAGAATTAGATTACGCATCTGTTAATTAGGGTTTCGAGCACGAAGTGCTGAAAACCTATTGTTTTTGTAAGGATTTTTATTAGGGTTTCGAGCCCGAAGGGCTGAAAACCTATTGTTTTTGTAAGGATTTTTATTAGGGTTTCGAGCCCGAAGGGCTGAAAACCTATTGTTTTTGTAAGGATTTTTATTCTTTATTATTATTCCGCCATAAAACGCGTAGCCCAGCCCAAACCGTAAGTCGTAGAAACTCGAGACTTTGTCAAATGGTAGTAGTCTTGCACGCTACTCAGATACTCGGAGCCAGCCAAATCAGCCCATAGGTGGCGCTATAGCGATAGCCAATGCGTTTGAGCTCAATGCTCATAAACCGGATGTCGCACAACAAAATGTTTGGTGTCATTGGAATCCTTGGCTCCAAACTTAAAAAATGGCTATCTCCGATTTCATTTCCGGTATGCAAATTTTTCCGCTAATTTGCATTTTATGAAAAAAAAAAAAAATGAACTAGTCCCTGGATTTTTGCCCGATCGGAACCAAACCGACGCTGATGAATTCTGTGGAGTGTGAATATGAATATTCATTGAAAAAAAGTTGAAATTTCGATTCAGGGTCGCTGGGGGGCATCAAAACGTTCGAACCGGAAGTAGCCTATTTCACTAAAATGACCATAACTCGTGAACCGTTTGAGCTATCTTCACCGGGCTTAGACCGTATGTGTAGACCCTCAGTCCGGGGTCACAATAAAAAAGACGCGGTGTTTGGCCACTAGGTGGCGCTATAATAGCAAAGAACTCGAAAAGGGCTATAACTACGCAACCGTTTGCCCGATCGACTTATTATTTGGTATGGTGTGTCTTTGTGTCATGCACCGTGACTGTATAAAAGGACTTTGGCGTTTCTCAAAAAACATGGCCGCCATCGCCCAATGAATTTTGAGCCCTCATTAGACAGGGTTAACGGGGGCCGATCGAAACGACACTCGCTGGGCTTGTTCGACTCGTGGTCCTGAAGGTCTGTAAGAAATATGAATTGATTCGGCCACTGGGGGCGAAAAAACGTTTTTGCAGTGCATAAACAATTGTGTATCACGTGACATTTGACATATACTCAAACTATTTACATCATATGATAGCTCTTCTCATTCTGAACAACTTTGCCTCTGGACACGCTTCTGTCAATTGAACGGTTCGTGAATTATCGCTGATGATGTCAAAAATCTACTTTCGCGAACTAGTCCCTGGTTTTTCAACCGATCGGGACCAAACCAATGCAGATGACTTCTCTGGAGTGTGAATGTAAATAATCATTGAAAAAAAGTTGAAATTTGTATTCATACACGGTAGGGGGGGCAAAAACTGAACTGGGCGGAGCCTATCACATTAAAATGGCCATAAATCCAGAACGGATTAACACATCATCATGGGGCTTGGAACATATGTGTAGACCATCACTCCGAGGTCACCTACAAAAGAAGGTGCCGTTTTGACACTAGGTGGCGCTAGACCAGTAGAAATGGTTAAATTGACGCGTATTTCATTACTTAAACAATTGTGTATCATGTGACATTTGACATATACCCAAACTATTTACATCATATGATATCTCTTCTCATTCTGAACAACTTTGCCTCTAGAACCATTTATGTCGATCAAACGGTTCGTGAGTTATCGCTGATAATGTCAAAAACCTACTTTCACAAACTAGTCCCTGGTTTTTCAACCGATTGTAACCAAACCAATGCAGATGACTTCTGTGGAGTGTGAATGTATATAATCATTGAAAAGAAATTAAAATTTGTATTCGTACACTGTAGGGGGGGCCAAAACTGAACTGGGCGGAGCCTAAGACACTTAAACATACGTTGTTAGAGAAGGGTTTGAGATAGCTTCACGGGGCTTAAAACATATGTGTAAACCTTCGCTCTGAGCTCACATCAAAAGAAATCGCGGTGATTGGACACTAGGGGGCGCTATAACGGGAACAATGGCACTAAATACTGTAATTATGCAACGGTTATACATCTACAGGTTCTGATACGCTTTGAAAATAAACGTCTCGGCCCAGGAACTTCAGACTTCTTGAGTTAGAAAGCACCTTCGCCTCAATTTAAAAGCCAACAACAATGAAAATCGGATACTCATTAACGTATTGTCCAAATTATTTGACATGCTTGTAATAGAGGTGCATGTTTCTGTAAGCATGCATAGTTTCTATGAGTTGATACCTGTGATTTTTCTGTGCGTGTGTGTGTGTGTGTTGGACTTTGATCCTTCACGCGTGTGTTGAGGTGTGACCCCCTAACCTGTTCATGAATGCATGACTGCTTTTGACTGCCTTAAACCTCGAAACCCGCTTAAAGGCTGCTTGCAGCTTTAATTAGGGTTTCGAGCCCGAAGGGCTGAAAACCTATTGTTTTTGTAAGGATTTTTATTCTTCTTCTTCTTCTTATTATTATTCTTCCGCCATAAAACGCGTCGCCCAGCCCAAACCGTAAGTCGTAGAAACTCGAGACTTTGTCGGATGGTAGTAGTCTTGCTCGCTACTCAGATACTTGGAGCCAGCCATGTCGGTCCATAGGTGGCGCTATAGCGATGGCCAATGCGTTTGGGCTCAATGCTCGTAAACCGGATGTCGCACAACAAAGTTATTGGTGTCATTGGAATCCTTGGCTCCAAACTTAAAAAATGGCTATCTCCGATTTCATTTCCGGTATGCAAATTTCTCCGCTAATTTGCATTTTATGAAAAAAAAAAAAAATGAACTAGTCCCTGGATTTTTGCCCGATCGGAACCAAACCAACGCTGATGAATTCTGTGGAGTGTGAATGTAAATATTCATTGAAAAAAAGTTGAAATTTCGATTCACCGTTGCTAGGGGGCGCCAAAACGTCTGAACCGGAAGTAGCCTATTTCACTAAAATGACCATAACTCGTGAACCGTTTGAGCTATCTTCACGGGGCTTAGACCGTATGTGTAGACCCTCAGTCCGGGGTCACAGTAAAAAAAACTCGGTGTTTGGCCACTAGGTGGCGCTATAATAGCAAAGAACTCGAAAAGGGCTATAACTACGCAACCGTTTGCCCGATCGACTTATTATTTGGTATGGTGTGTCTTTGTGTCATGCACCGTGACTGTATAAAAGGACTTTGGCGTTTCTCAAAAAACATGGCCGCCATCGGCCAATTAATTTTGAGCACTCAATAGACAGTGTTAACGGGGGCCGATCGAATCGACACTCGCAGGGCTTGTTCGACTCGTGGTCCTGAAGGTCTGTAAGAAATATGAACTTATTCGGCCACCGGGGGGCGAAAAAACGTTTTTGCAGTGCTTAAACAATTGTGTATCACGTGACATTTGACATATACTCAAACTATTTACATCATATGATAGCTTTTCTCATTCTGAACAACTTTGCCTCTGGAAATGCTTCTGTCGATCAAACGGTTCTTGAGTTATCGCTGATGATGTAAAAAACCTACTTTCGCGAACTAGTCCCTGGTTTTTCAACCGATTGGAACCAAACCAATGCAGATGACTTCTGTGGAGTGTGAATGTAAATAATCATTGAAAAAAAGTTGAAATTTGTATTCATACACGGTAGGGGGGGGCCAAAAACTGAACTGGGCGGAGCCTATCAGATAAAAATGGCCATAAATCCAGAACGGATTAACACATCATCATGGGGCTTGGAACATATATGTAGACCATCACTCTAACGTCACCTACAAAAGAAAATGGTGTTTGGACACTAGGTGGCGCTAAACCAGTTAAAATGGCAAAATTTAGACGCATTTCAATTCTTAAACAATTGTGTATCACGTTACATTTGACTTATACCCAAAATATTTAAATCAAATCATAGTTCTCTTCATTCTGAACAACTTTGCCTCTTGAAGGATTGCTGTCAATAAAACGGTCCATTAGATATCGATGATAACGTTAAATACCTACTATTGCTAACTACTTCGCGGTTTTACGCCCTATTGGAACCAAACAAACGCAGAGTGCTTCTGTGGCGTGTGAACATCAAAAGTACTTGAAAAAAAGTTGAAATTTAAATTCATACACGGTAAGGGGGCCCAAAAACTGAACTGGGCGAAGCCTATAACACTTAAACAAACGTTGTTAGAGAAGGGTTTGCGATAGCTTCACGGGGCTTTAAACATATGTGTAGACCATCGCTCTGAGCTCACGGTAAAAATAACACGGTAATTGATCACTAGGTGGCGCTTTAACGGGAACAATGGCACTAAATACTGTAATTATGCAACTGTTATACATCTACAGGTTCTGATACGCTTTGAAAATAAACCTCTCGGCCCAGGAATTTCAGACTTCTTGAGTTTGAAAGCACCTTCGCTTTAATTTAAAAGCCAACAACAATGAAAATCGGATACTCATTAACGAATTGTCCAAATGATTTGACAGTCAGGAAAATAACATTATTGTAGTATATGTGCATGTTTCTGTAACCATGCATAGTTTCTATGAGTTCATACCTGTCATTTTTCTGTGTCTGTGTGTGTTGGACTTTGAACCTTCATGCGTTTGTTGTGGTGTGACCCCCTAAACTGTTCATGAATGCGCGACTGCTTTTGACTGCCTTAAAACTCGAAACCCGATAAATGCTGCTTGCAGCTTTAATTAGGGTTTCGAGCCCGAAGGGCTGAAAACCTATTGTTTTTGTAAGGATTTTTATTCTTCTTCTTCTTATTATTATTCTTCCGCCATAAAACGCATTGCCCAGCCCAAACCGTAAGTCGTAGAAACTCGAGACTTTGTCGGATGGTAGTAGTCTTGCACGCTACTCAGATACTCGGAGCCAGCCAAATCGGCCCATAGGTGGCGCTATAGCGATAGCCAATGCGTTTGAGCTCAATGCTCATAAACCGGATGTCGCACAACAAAATGTTTGGTGTCATTGGAATCCTTGGCTCCAAACTTAAAAAATAGCTATCTCCGATTTCATTTCCGGTATGCAAATTTTCCCGCTAATTTGCATTTTATAAAAAAAAAAAAAAATGAACTAGTCCATGGATTTTTGCCCGATCGGAACCAAACCAACGCTGATGAATTCTGTGGAGTGTGAATGTAAATATTCATTGAAAAAAAGTTGAAATTTCGATTCAGCGTCGCTAGGGGGCATCAAAACATCAAAACCGGAAGTAGCCAGTTTCATTAAAATGACCATAACTCGTGAACCCTTTGAGCTATCTTCACGGGGCTTAGACCGTATGTGTAGACCCTCAGTCCGGGGTCACAGTAAAAATAACTCGGTGTTTGGCCACTAGGTGGCGCTATAATAGCAAAGAACTCGAAAAGGGCTATAACTACGCAACCATTTGCCCGATCAACTTATTATTTGGTATGGTGTGTCTTTGTGTCATGTACCGTGACTGTATAAAAGGCTTTTGGCGTTTCTCAAAAAACATGGCCGCCATCAGCCAATGAATTTTGAGCCCTCATTAGACAGGGTTAACGGGGGCCGATCGAAACGACACTCGCTGGGCTTGTTCGACTCATGGTCAAGAAGGTCTGTAAGAAATATGAACTCATTCGGCCACTGGGGGCGAAAAAACGTTTTTGCTGTGCATAAACAATTCTGTATCACGTGACATTTGACATATACTCAAACTATTTACATCATATGATAGCTCTTCTCATTCTGAACAACTTTGCCTCCGGACACGCTTCTGTCAATTGAACGGTTCGTGAATTATCGCTGATGATGTCAAAAATCTACTTTCGCGAACTAGTCCCTGGTTTTTCAACCGATCAGGACCAAACCAATGCAGATGACTTCTGTGGAGTGTGATTGTAAATAATCATTGAAAAAAAGTTGAAATTTGTATTCATACACGGTAGGGGGGGCCAAAAACTAAACTGGGCGGAGCCTATCACATTAAAATGGCCATAAATCCAGAACGGATTAACACATCATCATGGGGCTTGGAACATATTTGTAGACCATCACTCCGAGGTCACCTACAAAAGAACGTGGCGTTTGGACACTAGGTGGCGCTGGACCAGTAGAAATGGCAAAATTGACGCGTATTTCAATTCTTAAACAATTGTGTATCACGTGACATTTGACATATACCCAAACTATTGACATCATATGATATCTCTTCTCATTCTGAACAACTTTGCCTCTAGAACCATTTCTGTCGATCAAACGGTTCGTGAGTTATCGCTGATAATGTCAAAAACCTACTTTCACAAACTAGTCCCTGGTTTTTCAACCGATTGGAACCAAACCAATGCAGATGACTTCTGTGCAGTGTGAATGTAAATAATCATTGAAAGAAAGTTGAAATTTATATTCATACACGGTAGGGGGGGCAAAAACGGAACTGAGCAGAGCCTATGACACTTAAACGGACGTTGATAGAGAAGGATTTGAGATAGCTTCACGGGGCTTTACACATATGTGTAGACCATCGCTCTGAGCTCACTGTAAAAATAACACGGTGATTGGACACTAGGTGGCGCTATAACATGAACAATGGCACTAAATACTGTAAATATGCAACGGTTATCGTCTCGGCCCAGGAACTTCAGACTTCTTGAGTTTGAAAGCACCTTCTCTTTAATTTAAAAGCCAACAACAATGAAAATCAGATACTCATTAACAAATTGTCCAAATGTTTTGACAGTCAGAAAAATAACATTCTTGTAGTATACGTGCATGTTTCTGTAAGCATGCATAGTTTCTATGAGTTCATACCTGTCATTTTTCTGTGTGTGTGTGTGTGTATTGGACTTTGATCCTTCATGCGTGTGTTGAGGTGTGACCCCCTAACCTGTTCATGAATGCATGACTGCTTTTGACTGCCTTAAACCTCGAAACCCGCTTAAAGGCTGCTTGCAGCTTTAATTAGGGTTTCGAGCACGAAGTGCTGAAAACCTATTGTTTTTGTAAGGATTTTTATTCTTCTTCTTCTTCTTCTTATTATTATTATTCCGCCATAAAACGCGTTGCCCAGCCCAAACCGTAAGTCGTAGAAACTCGAGACTTTGTCGGATGGTTGTAGTCTTGCACGCTACTCAGATACTCGGAGCCAGCCATGTCGGTCCATAGGTGGCGCTATAGCGATGGCCAATGCGTTTGGGCTCAATGCTCGTAAACCGGATGTCGCACTACAAAGTGTTTGGTGTCATTGGAATCCTTGGCTCCAAACTTAAAAAACGTATATCTCCGATTTCATTTCCGGTATGCAAATTTTTCCGCTAATTTGCATTTTATGAAAAAAAAAAAAAATGAACTAGTCCCTGGATTTTTGCCCGATCGGAACCAAACCAACGCTGATGAATTCTGTGGAGTGTGAATATGAATAATCATAAAAGGAAGTTGAAATTTCGATTCAGGGTCCCTAGGGGGCATCAAAACGTCCGAACCGGAAGTAGCCTGTTTCACTAAAATGACCATAACTCGTGAACCGTTTGAGCTATCTTCACGGGGCTTAGACCGTATATGTAGACCCTCAGTCCGGGGTAACAATAAAAAAGACTCGGTGTTTGGTCACTAGGTGGCGCTATAATAGCAAAGAAGTCGAAAAAGGCTCTAACTACGCAACCGTTTGCCCGATTGACTTATTATTTGGTATGGTGTGTCTTTGTGTCATGCACCGTGACTGTATAAAAGGACTTTGACGTTTCTCAAAAAACATGGCCGCTATCGGCCAATGAATTTTGAGCACTCATTACACAGGGTTAACAGGGGCCGATCAAAATGACACTCGCTGGGCTTGTTCGACTCGTGGTCCTGAAGGTCTGTAAGAAATATGAACTCATTCGGCCACCGGGGGGCGAAGTAACGGTTTTAGAGTGCATAAACAATTGTGTATCACGTGACATTTGACATATACTCAAACTATTTACATCATATGATAGTTCTTCTCATTCTGAACAACTTTGTCTCCTGACACGCTTCTGTCAATCAAACGGTTCGTGAGTTATCGCTGACGATGTCAAAAATCTACTTTCGCGAACTAGTCCTTGGTTTTTCAACCGATCGGAACCAAACCAATGCAGATGACTTCTGTGGAGTGTGAATGTAAATAATCATTGAAAAAAAGTTGAAATTTATATTCATACACGGTAGGGGGGGGCAAAAACTGAACTGGGCGGAGCCTATCACATTAAAATGGCCATAAATCCAGAACGGCTTAACACATCATCATGGGGCTTGGAACATATGTGTAGACCATCACTCTGAGGTCACCTTCAAAAGAAGGTGGCGTTTGGACACTAGGTGGCGCTAAAACAGTAAAAATGGCAAAATTGACGTGTATTTCATTACTTAAACAATTGTGTATCACGTGACATTTGACAAACACACAAACTATTGATATCATATGATAGCTCTTCTCATTCTGAACAAATTTGCCTCTTGATCTATTGATGTCAATCAAATGGTTCAGGAGTTATTGCTGATGATGTTAAAATCGTACTTTTGCAAACTAGTTCTTTGATTTTCAAGCAATTTCAAAATTTCCACCATAGTAGAATTCTCTGGACTCTCTAGGTCAACAATGATTAAAAACATGTTGAGTTTTTTTTGTTGTGTGACCATTACAGGGTCCTTTTTTATATTAACGTGAATAATGTACGTTAAAGGTTGCTACTCCTTAATAAATAATCCAACTGACTTGCAATTAAGTAGTATTATACATATTATGACTCAAAACAAGCATGCTCATCAGAAGAGGCATAGCTTCATAAAAGTCCAAAAGGCGAAATATTCATTCAAATGGGCTTTTCATACATGTCTTTGTAAGCATGAGTAGTCTGCATAGACCGTTACTGATCACCTAAGTCAAAATTCTGGGTCTAAAGGCCTATCATTCATTGAGGATGTGTGTTAGGGCAATTTCTGAAATGGATTTGACTAATTTATCCTGATAACGTGAGTCTCGCTACTGAATTATACGAATGACTTGATATAAGAAAATGTAATCTATGTCCTTTATGTGCATGTGTGTGTGAGCATGCCTGGGTCTGTATGAGCCAATGCTGACCCTTTGCCTCGTTTTTCTGGGTGTGGGGTTGTATTGTCGATTGTGGACATGTTAGTGTGCCATCCCTGAGACTGGTCGACGTTTACTTACCTAAACTTCTCGAAACCCGATAATTGCTGCTTGCAGCTATATTTCTTCTTCTTCTTCTTATTATTATTCTTCCGCCATAAAACGCGTCGCCCAGCCCAAACCGTAAGTCGTAGAAACTCGAGACTTTGTCGGATGGTAGTAGTCTTGCTCGCTACTCAGATACTTGGAGCCAGCCATGTCGGTCCATAGGTGGCGCTATAGCGATGGCCAATGCGTTTGGGCTCAATGCTCGTAAACCGGATGTCGCACAACAAAGTGTTTGGTGTCAATGGAATCCTTGGCTCCAAACTTAAAAAATGGCTATCTCCGATTTCATTTCCGGTATGCAAATTTTTCCGCTAATTTGCATTTTATGAAAAAAATAAAAAATGAACTAGTCCCTGGATTTTTGCCCGATCGGAACCAAACCAACGCTGATGAATTCTGTGGAGTGTGAATGTAAATATTCATTGAAAAAAAGTTGAAATTTCGATTCACCGTTGCTAGGGGGCGCCAAAACGTCTGAACCGGAAGTAGCCTATTTCACTAAAATGACCATAACTCGTGAACCGTTTGAGCTATCTTCACGGGGCTTAGACCGTATGTGTAGACCCTCAGTCCGGGGTCACAATAAAAAAAACTCGGTGTTTGGCCACTAGGTGGCGCTATAATAGCAAAGAACTCGAAAAGGGCTATAACTACGCAACCGTTTGCCCGATCGACTTATTATTTGGTATGGTGTGTCTTTGTGTCATGCACCATGACTGTATAAAAGGACTTTGGGGTTTCTCAAAAAACATGGCCGCCATCGGCCAATGAATTTTGAGCACTCATTACACAGGGTTAACGGAGGCCGATCGAAACAACACTCGCTGGGCTTGTTCGACTCCTGGTCCTGAAGGTCTGTAAGAAATATGAACTCATTCGGCCACCGGGGGGCGAAGTAACGTTTTTGGGGTGCTTAAACAATTGTGTATCACGTGACATTTGACATATACTCAAACTATTTACATCATATGATAGCTCTTCTCATTCTGAACAACTTTGCCTCTGGACACGCTTCTGTCGATCAAACGGATCGTGAGTTATTGCTGATAATGTCAAAAACCTACTTTCGCGAACTAGTCCTTGGTTTTTCAACTGATCGGAACCAAACCAATGCAGATGACTTCTGTGGAGTGTGAATGTAAATAATCATTGAAAAAAAGTTGAACTTTGTTTTCATACACGGTAGGGGGGGCCAAAAACTGAACTGGGCGGAGCCTATCACATTAAAATGGCCATAAATCCAGAACGGATTAACACATCATCATGGGGCTTGGAACATATTTGTAGACCATCACTCCGAGGTCACCTACAAAAGAAGGTGGCGTTTGGACACTAGGTGGCGCTAGACCAGTAGAAATGGCTAAATTGACGTGTATTTCATCAGTTAAACAATTGTGTATCACGTGACATTTAACATACACACAAATTATTGATATCATATGATAGCTCTTCTCATTCTGAACAAATTTGCTTCTTGATCTATTGATGTCAATCAAACGGTTCAGGAGTTATTGCTGATGATGTTAAAAACTTACTTTTGCAAACTAGTTGTTTGATTTTCAAGCAATTTCAAAATTTCCACCATAGTTCAATTCTCTGGACTCTCTAGGTCAATAATTATCAAAAACATGTTGAGTTTTTTTTTGTTGTGTGACCATTACAGGGTCCTTTATTATATTAACCTGAAAATGTACGTTAAAGGTCGCTACTCCTTAATAAATAATCCAACTGACTTGCAATTAAGTAGTATTATACATATTATGACTCAAAACAAGCATGCAACATCTGATGCTCATCGGAAGAGACATGCATTCATAAAAGTCCAAAAGGTGAAATTTTCATTCTAATGGGCTTTTCATACATGTCTTTGTAAGCATGAGTAGTCTGCATAGACCGTTACTGATCACCTAAGTCAAAATTCTGGGTCTAAAGGCTTATCATTCATTGAGGATGTGTGTTAGGGCCATTTCTGAAATGGATTTGACTAATTTATCCTGATAACGTGAGTCTCGCTACTGAATTATCTGAATGACTTGATATAAGAAAATGTAAAGTATGTCCTATATGTGCATGTGTGTGTGCTCATGCCTCGGTCTGTATGAGCCAATGCTGACCATCTGACTCATTTTTCTGGGTGTGGGGTTGTATTGTCGATTGTGGACATGTTAGTTTGCCATCCCTGAGACTGGTCGACGTTTACTTACCTAAACTTCTCGTTCTTCTTCTTCTTCTTATTATTATTCTTCCGCCATAAAACGCGTCGCCCAGCCCAAACCGTAAGTCGTAGAAACTCGAGACTTTGTCGGATGGTAGTAGTCTTGCTCGCTACTCAGATACTTGGAGCCAGCCATGTCGGTCCATAGGTGGCGCTATAGCGATGGCCAATGCGTTTGGGCTCAATGCTCGTAAACCGGATGTCGCACAACAAAGTGTTTGGTGTCAATGGAATCCTTGGCTCCAAACTTAAAAAATGGCTATCTCCGATTTCATTTCCGGTATGCAAATTTTTCCGCTAATTTGCATTTTATGAAAAAAATAAAAAATGAACTAGTCCCTGGATTTTTGCCCGATCGGAACCAAACCAACGCTGATGAATTCTGTGGAGTGTGAATGTAAATATTCATTGAAAAAAAGTTGAAATTTCGATTCACCGTTGCTAGGGGGCGCCAAAACGTCTGAACCGGAAGTAGCCTATTTCACTAAAATGACCATAACTCGTGAACCGTTTGAGCTATCTTCACGGGGCTTAGACTGTATGTGTAGACCCTCAGTCCGGGGTCACAATAAAAAAAACTCGGTGTTTGGCCACTAGGTGGCGCTATAATAGCAAAGAACTCGAAAAGGGCTATAACTACGCAACCGTTTGCCCGATCGACTTATTATTTGGTATGGTGTGTCTTTGTGTCATGCACCGTGACTGTATAAAAGGACTTTGGCGTTTCTCAAAAAACATGGCCGCCATCGGCCAATGAATTTTGAGCACTCAATAGACAGGGTTAACGGGGGCCGATCGAATCGACACTCGCAGGGCTTGTTCGACTCGTGGTCCTGAAGGTCTGTAAGAAATATGAACTTATTCGGCCACCGGGGGGCGAAAAAACGTTTTTACAGTGCTTAAACAATTGTGTATCACGTGACATTTGACATATACTCAAACTATTTACATCATATGATAGCACTCCTCATTCTGAACAACTTTGCCTCCGGACACGCTTCTGTCGATGAAACGGTTCGTGAGTTATCGCTGATGATGTTAAAAACCTACTTTTGCGAACTAGTCCCTGGTTTTTCAACCGATCGGAACCAAACTAATGCATATGACTTCTGTGGAGTTTGAATGTAAATAATCATTGAAAAAAAATAGAAATTTCTATTCATACACGGTAGGGGGGGCCAAAAACTGAACTGGGCAGAGCCTATCACATAAAAATGGCCATAAATCCAGAACGGATTAACACATCATCATGGGGCTTGGAACAAATGTGTAGACCATCACTCCGAGGTCACATACAAAAGAAAGTGGCGTTTGGACACTAGGTGGCGCTAAACAAGTAAAAATGGCAAAATTGACACGCATTTCAATTCTAAAAACAATTGTGTATCACGTGACATTTGACATATACCCAAACTATTTACATCATATGATAGCTCTTCTCATTCTGAACAACTTTGTCTCTGGACACGCTTCTGTCGATCAAACGGTTCGTGAGTTATCGCTGATAATGTAAAAAACCTACTTTTGCAAACTAGTCCTTGGTTTTTCAACCGATTGGAACCAAACCAATGCAGATGACTTCTGTGGAGTTTGAATGTAAATAATCATTGAAAAAAAATAGAAATTTCTATTCATACACGGTAAGGAGGGCCAAAACTGAACTGGGCGGAGCCTAAGACACTTAAACGGACGTTGTTAGAGAAGGGTTTGAGATAGCTTCACAGGGCTTTACACATATGTGTAGACCATCGCTCTGAGCTCACTGTAAAAATAACACGGTGATTGGACACTAGGTGGCGCTATAACATGAACAATGGCACTAAATACTGTAAATATGCAACGGTTATACATCTACAGGCTCTGATACGCTTTGAAAATAAACGTCTCGGCCCAGGAACTTCAGACTTCTTGAGTTTGAAAGCACCATCGCTTCAATTTAAAAGCCAACAACAATGAAAATCGGATACTCATTAACGAATTGTCCAAATGATTTGACAGTCAGGAAAATAACATTATTGTAGTATATGTGCATGTTTCTGTAAGCATGCATAGTTTCTATGAGTTCATACCTGTCATTTTTCTGTGTCTGTGTGTGTTGGACTTTGAACCTTCATGCGTTTGTTGTGGTGTGACCCCCTAAACTGTTCATGAATGCACGACTGCTTTTGACTGCCTTAAAACTCGAAACCCGATAAATGCTGCTTGCAGCTTTAATTTATATTTACATGCAAACTAAACAAAAACAAAACACGCCTAGTGAAGTTAAGAATTGGGACATGCGTTTATTTTATATTTCTCTTCATTAGAATTCTTCCTTGTTTTAATTTTCACTTTATTCTATTGTATGTTTGTGTGAATTAATAAATCAATACATATCTAATACATATCTAAATACATATCTAAATGGACTGTTTAGTCATTATGCCTCATCTTTGTGTGGTTTCATCTGAGAAGTGTCTGGGTCTTAAAACAAGGAAAGAAATTCTGAAGAATGTTTGCTACAATACAGCTTTGACTTGCATGGTATGGAAAAATACTATGGACGTGAAATGGTGTCAGAAACCTGCGTGTTATTAAATATGATAAACATTTGTTATGACCTCTGTCTCTCAAAAGCAACTTGCTTTTTACTTCATTTACCATTTGTTTATACATTCCTTGAAAATGTGTTACATGTTGTTGTGTTGTTTGTTTGTGAGCTGTTTATTTGTACATCATTTGACAGTACATTCAGTGATTATTATTGTAACCATCTTCATGTAAAAACAGTGGTATTTCGATTACATCCCCTTCGTCTGCGATAAAAAACGCGAACGCGATCTCGTCCATTGTTCACGTTTGCAAGCGACAAAACAGCGAGATTCACGAAGTGTCCGACTTCAAAGGTCTTTTTTGACCCCTCCCCTTACTGCAGCCGCCTACTCTCACCTACATTTCAGGCGAGGCGAGGCGCATCTCAAACAAACCTAGTGTGTTCCGCGTAGGGCGGGCGAGATGTCTGACTTTTGCTGTGTGTCATAGTCACAGCACGAAACAGAGGTACACTATGGTTGTTGTCGAAATGATATGCCATAATACTAATTTATTCATTATATTAACCAGTAACTTAAATCCATCCAAACACGATCACTATACTGCCACTCTAAGTAACAAACGCTTTTAAGAGTACACTACAGCCAGAAACACAACAAATTGAAAAAACCGTGCAAGACGTAGGAAGCTTTAAAATTTTACAAGATGCGAAGTAGTTGTCATAACGTTATTATGAGCAGACATAATATACCGAGTAGCGTAAGCAGTTGTAAATGCAGGCTAAACTACTTCAAGTTGGCTTAGTAAGCATCAGGAATGTGTCTTGTACACGAATAAATAATTTACATTATAGTTAGCTGACATTATAACCAACTATTCATTGTGTTCTGTTTTTTTGTTTTGTTAAACATAACAGTGACAAAGTTTAATAAAAAACTACTTCTTGATTTTGGATGTATTGTGTCATGGCATGTGTTTGTTTGTAACATTCTAGTAACTAAAAAAAGCATAAAATAAAGTTGTAGCCTCAAAGATAATAATCCATACATATACATGCGAGAGCACTGCCGTGTCACGTTTTGACCGTGTCCTGTTCTGTACTGTAAGTATTTGAGTATTTACATTTTGTTGAATAAAAACAATTAATTTCATGCTTTAAAACTGAATGTCGATAGGGGCCAGTGTTGTTCAAAATATCTCTGGTGTTCCAAAGAACGTCGCGAAGGTTTGGAATGACATGAGGGAAATTGATGACAGAATTTTATCAATTTCCACAATTTTATCACAATATTTTTCTCCATGTTTTCACACATCACGTTATTACATCAATACATGGCGTTACGTGGCATTCAAAATGTACAAAGAATATATCAAATAAATGTATTTTTATCAGTATGTTTTAAATGTTAAAGAAGTCAAATAGGAGGCATTAATCTCAAAAACTATAATCTGCATTAGCAAATCTGAAATAGGACAATTTTGCACATTTAGCACCATGATCTATATCTCAACTTCTGCATTATCCTGACATACTGTCGTCTCCACGTTCTTAATCCTAAAAGAGCAAAACAAAGAGAAACAAAACTAACCGTATTGAAATGAATTTTGTTGATAAACGTATACAGTATTATACATTCAGTAAACAGGAATTGCTCAAAATAAACTCTTCATATTTACATATAATTTCAAAATACACTAGTAGTGCACAACATAATATGTGCTTGAATATTCATTAGAACTTGAGAAGACTGAGCTTCTGCATTCAGAAATGTTGTTTGAAGCACATGGGAAACAACTCCATTACCACTCACAAGACTGCAAATAGCAATTTTTCGTCTGTCATATTTGACTTGTGACGGTATCTAATGAGCACCCACACTTCAAGGCCATTCCCGATAAAGCTTGTGATGAAGACTATGCTGCACAAGGTTGGAAGGAAAATTTCAGTGGAGGCTTTTGCATTGACAATGTTGCGAGGTTTTGCATCAGTTTTATTTCCATTGTAATAGTCTGAATAATCTGCAAAAAAGTTATCATAATTAAACTGTTTGCATTGCAATGAGATTGCTCCAAAATGTTTGTTTTCTAAATCTAAGATTTTACTCATCTAGTGAGATCCAGCGGTCACAGTACAGCTTGAATAATCTCCCAATAATTACAAAAAGTACATTTGACAGTTTTTTACTTTACAACAAATTAATGATTTAGTACATTATGAAAGACTTACATTCATGTTGTGCTTATTTTTAAATATCATTGTTACTACTTAAATTAGCGACACTTAAATAAACTGAAAGGTATCAACTTTTTAGTTGATACTGCCCAACTTTTTTCATTATGACTTAAATTATGTACATAACTACATTAAACTAAAAAGTTTCCATTTATCACTTACCAAGCCCCTGTGTCATGTCTCTTGGTTATGACAACTAAATCTGTGTAATATGTGTGATTCTCTCTGTCAAAAGGTTATGGAGAACATTGGTGGTGCAATTTCCTAAATATTCCAGAGGGGGGCATTATTTTAGAATAGAACGCTATTGAAGAGGATAGTTTGAATATGCTAAATTATTTGTCTTACCATCTATTCTACACCAAACGTCAGCTATCGGACAAACGAACAATAAAACCTGTTTAGTAAATGAAAAAAAATCTTCCAAAAAAAATGTCATTCAATTTAAAATACACTGAATTATACTGAAAAATGTCACACTTTAGTTTTTACCATCACATACCATGCTTTGGTATGTGTTTCTGGCATTGAAACACAGAGGGCATAGCAATGGGGCACGTGAGGCAGACCGCAATTGCCTTAAATCTGATTTAAATATAATCCCAGTAAGGCCCTTTGCCCCCACCCCCTTTAATCTTTATTCTAGTGGCGCCACCAGGCACCAGGTCTGAGGTTTCCAATGGCATTTGCATGATTTTAAACTGTTGATGCGGGTTGTGTGCATTTTGATATTTGGGATGGGGTCATTGCATGCGCGCAGATGGCAATGGGGACGGGGGGGATATGACCCCCTTAGATTCGTTGTGACCCGATCCGTCACCCTCACTGTCCCTACGAAAGGCGACAGACATCGATAAAATTGAGGATTAATCAGGGTTTCTGCATGTACACTAACCTAATTAGTTGCGGAGTTAATTATTTTGCTGTCACTGCTTCAGAATCGGATCGGCCCCCGGCGTTTACATTCTCTGTGCTCTCTGTCTGCTGTTGCTAGCCTGCTACGATTCCTATGAGGAGCTGTTAGCTGCCTCAATTTTGCCTGTAGTAGCGGTAACCATAGGGTTTAAATGCCATCGTCTATGATTTAGCTGGTGATTTTTCTGGATTGAAAAAAGGACTTGCATAACTGCAAGATAAAGGCAATAACAGTCAAAAACACAATCACTTCGTTTTCTCAAAAACCAAACATTGTAAGTATCCTATACCTATTAACTTTTTCCAGATGTGTAAGATACATTTTGTTATTTATTTGTATAGTGGACATGGGCAAATAGAGAATTGACACAGAAAGAATGGTTGGATAAATCAAACAATTTATCGTCATGGATCACAGGAGGAATTGGGGAGTTCCATTAGAAAAAAGAAACGATAGAAAACAGGAACATTATAACATACAAATATTACACTATTCACATGTAACACATATAACCTTGTACCATACACATACAATACTCACATTGTCTTTTTACGTTTATTGTTTCATGTTCAACACTGCTAAACCTTTTGAAATGCACCCCCCTCTCCAACCTTGCTATGAGTTATGAAAAGCAAACCAAGACAGTTTTCTTCTCTGCAGGCTGTGCCTGATCGTGCATCAAGGCCTCTGATAGATGAGCCATCCATTAAATAGTAACAAAGTTCCCTCCTAAACTTCACCTGACACTCCACCGTCTGCAAACTGACACGCTGGAAACTATCCAGGGAGGAAAGTTACACTAATGAGCTCAAACGTTCAGTTTACTTTGGCATTTACCCCAGAATGCCTATGCACCTTACAGGGCACCACCAAGCCACCAACAACCATCTTATATACAAATGCAGTCCGGATCTTGATCCCTTTACACCTGTGTGACTCACTTAGGGCTTTCTAATCCCTGGATCGTCTCCAGAGAGTCAGTTTGCAGATGGCAGATAAAGTCTCAGGTGAGAAGGAAAAACTAGACAAAAACCCTGCCTTCTTGCGTCAGTTTCCATGTTGGTTTGGTGCTACTTTACCATAGCCATTGTGTTTGCCAGCTCAAAGATTACACACTTTATCTTTAAACACTTGAGCAGAATTTTCTTTTTGCACATGGGTCTAGATATCGTACCATACCACTTATTTTAGTATAGTGTACCCCGGTCACATAGGCTACAATCGCTCTAGTTGGTGAGTGGGCTTACCCGTGGGAGGGTTAAACAGCTAAAGGCAAGTGACTCCATCATAATAAAAGTTACACAATCAAATGAATCACTGTTAAGATTATGATCTTCACATGTAGGCTTGTTGGCGTAAAGGCCAGCAAGGAACTGACAGAGATCCTCAACTGATAACTAAGATTAGTTTCCCTTAGCAATGGTTTGCCCTCTTTGTTTATACAGAAGGATTCAGAGATTCCCCAACAGCAATAATAGAACACACTTCATGTTGCGAACGCAGATATCATGTTTCCCGTGCACCTGCGTCAGCTCAAACCCAGCAGTCTCTCTTTCGCTCACTCTTTGTATCGCCACACAGACAAAAAAGTCGGCCACTGAACACTCTGTTCCTTCACTGTCTGCTGACACTGGGACGGAGACTTGTGTTTTGGAACCTGAGAAAATGTCTGATTTTAGGACACTTGAGCTTGATTGTGTGTGTGTAAGATCAGACTCAACTGATCTCGAGTACTAATGTCTAAAAACCTTTGTACCGTTGTTTCTACTTCTTCGACATATTCTTACTATTCTTATTAAGTGTATACTACTGTCTAAATTGTACAGTATACAATACAGCATACACACAGAATAATATACTAAAGTGGACCAATAAGAATTTGTAGTCATATAAGTATCTTCTATACCATATATATCAAATTGTAGTAGCCTACAGTTCATTATTGAAGGAATATTTTAGTTTTTGAACCATGCTACAATAAATTATGTAATGCCTAGTCTAGCCTACTTACTATAATATACTATACTGCAGTATACCACAGTACCACTCAACACTTTTTTTTAACGTGGGAAGTATTTTTTCTTGTGAACGGGATAGTGTGCCAGACTCGACAGTCGCTCTCTGTCTCTCTCTCTCTCTCTCTCTCTCTCGCTCTCTCTCTCTGTCACACACACACACACGCACACACACAGCTGCAGAGAGAAGCTGCGCAACACATCAGAGACAAGCTACAATAGAGAAGAACAGCAAGATGGTACAGTGCGCCTTAAGACTGGGTATCGTATCTGGGCATGGCATCAAACTCATAGACTAGTACTTAAAGATGGTTTGGTTAGGCGCCCTAAACTGAGAAAAAAGTCAGCTGCGATTTTCAGGACACTGAAATAACATTGCAAAGCAGATGGACACCGAACGAGCTGGCGATTTACAGAAAGTGATTTACGCAAAGCACTTCGGCATCACCTTCGCTGTTTATGAGACTCACTGACAGCGTCAGCTCCGTAACATTTCTAAACGACCTGCCAGCAATAACGAGCGCACCGGATCACGCAGATCAATGAAGAATGCGCGAGTACACGCACAGTTGATGAAGCCGGCGGTGGTATCATGCGTTTTGTGCCTGAGCCAAGCGCGCAGTCATTGAGGTTGGTATTCCTCTTCATATTCGTCATGGATGTAGCACCGTCACCGGCTATGACCGCCGGCTGCCCGGACCGCTGCGTGTGCGACGACCAGTTGGTGGTCCAGTGTGCCGGGCAACAGTTAACAGACTTCCCCGTGGACCTTCCGTTGGCCACCCGGCAGCTCATTATCTCCAACAACCGGATCGGTGACCTGCCGGCGCTGCAGCTTAACTACCTGTCGGATCTGGTGTACCTGGACTGCAGCAACAACTCGCTGACGGAGATCACAGAGTCCACTTTTGGGAACTTGCGCAAGCTCGCTTACCTGGACCTGTCTTTCAACACCCTGTCGCAGATCGAGGATCGGACGTTTGGCCCGCTGACCAGTCTGGTCATGCTCAGGATGACGGATAACCCGTGGCTGTCGGAGATCCACCCGGACGCGTTCGCGGAGAACGCTGCGCTGCAGGTGCTGGACGTGAGTCGTAACAACCTGACGACGCTTAACATTAGCTCGCTGATCGCCCTGCCGGCGCTGCGCTCTCTGGGTCTGAGCGGAAACCCTTGGAGATGCGACTGCGACACTGAAGACCTGTGTCTTTGGCTTCAGATAGAGGGGTTCAAGTTCCAAGGTGAGAAATTCTTCGGGGTTTGTTGTTTTTCTCCGTGCATCACAAATTATTTTCATTACATTTACTTATTAAACTTATTACAGAGACGATCATGCATCAAGTGTAGTTCATGGGGCGCATTGGTGTCTTCAGTGCTCTGCTTATATGTTTTTTATCCTGTAAGTCTCTTACATTACATCTAATGTTAATAGTGTGGGTTATCCTGGTACAGTGGTGATGGATCATCACTTCTGATAATCCTGTAAATTGGGTTAGCCTACAAGCCTAAACCTCTGAAATGCACAATGACTTTTTAAGTTTTCACCTTTACTTTTTATGTAGTTTTTCAGGTAGTCTGAGGTCATTTGAGTAATTTTTCAGTTGTCCCGACCTAACCTGAGAGTGAGAATCTAAGGCCAGCCAATTATCTCCACCATTAGACTTCCACAGTGAGAAGGTCCTTATCAGGCTTATCACCCCAGTTTGCTTTAGCAAGTTATTCAGGCCGTTAATTTGATCTGAAGTGGAACAGAGGGCGTCGAACAGATTCTGATTACAGAATTATGATTGAACACAGTTTAGAGTAGACCAAAAAAAGGTTTTAATAGCTTAATGATACAATTATAAGTGAACATTTTTACATGTGTTGAAGTGGTTGAACAAGAGATAACTTGAGATTTTGTCACCTTGGAAATATAAGGTTCAATCTGACATTTGTGTCAAATTTGAGTTATTCTGTGACAATCAATTTACAATATGTGGTGTTTTCTTTTACATTCTTTTGGGACTATTTTAGAAAACAAAAATATTTTATCTACAAAGTCAAATGGAAAACAAAAACCTTGGAAGCAAAATATTAAAACTACTCCGAATGTAGATCCTTATCAGAATCATAAAGAGCTTTATTGCCAAGAATGTTTGCACCATGTATACGTATACTAAATAAGCAAAATATACGGGGTTAAGGTTATAAATTTAAAAGTCAATTTATATAGCGCTTTTTACAATTTTCATTGTTATAAAGGAGCTGTACAAGAAAACATATTGACTATAAGCAAAATATATAAGGTTTTACAAGTCAAAACAAAATGGTGAAAACACAGAAGACAGACACAGACAGACAGATTCAGACACATCCACTTACAAAACAGACCACACAACACAACACACACAGGCACCAACACACACAGACACACACACAAACGCGGACACACACACATGCACGCACACGCACAAGGGCCATCACCGAGAACCACACACCTAAGATAAGGAGTAAGAAACACAGGTCAAATTTTAAACATACTATAAATTTCTATATGCAGTGTTAATGAAATAAAACTTAAAATTCTAGTAGCCCCCCGGCCAGGCAAACGGTGGCGAGGAACCCCCAAAAAACCCAGTCTAACCAGGGGATTCCAGTTCTCCTCTGGCAAAAGCTGCAGCCTCTGCACAAGCTTAAGGGTGCTGGCACAACATGGCAAAATTAAACAATTATAGTTTAAGATCATCATTAATTATCTAATAGCATCTGAAATTTTGTAGTGAAGATGTGTCAAGTCGCCGTGTCCTTCTTTATCCAGCTCTATCATCTCAGCTTCTGTCAGGTCTGGGCATGAACTGCGTCCTGTCTGCTCTGGTAACCTTGAAACAATGAGACAAGACTGGCTGAGAGTAGAGTACTGTTCTGCACTCTTTGATGCAACAAATACATCACTTGTTATTGGAAGTGTTCCTGGTTCCTTAACCTTCGGAGTATTTATATTATGGTAGTGTAGTGTATACAAGATTAAAAAGATGCAACCATCTAATAGTGCATTACAGTAATCGTTAATTAATTAGTATTTAATGCCCTTGTGTTTGCTGTCCTGTGTGAGTTTGTTTTCTGATGTCCCTGTTGGTGTGTTACACTCTTTTGGAGGCATATGGATTATCGTATTGGGCAATGGTGTCATTCCTTTGGAGGAAGGGGCATAATTGAGTTGAGACTCCTCTTTCCAGAACTTTAGATATGAAAGGTAGATTCGATGTAGGTCTCTTGTTAACTAGTTCTCTAGGGTCGATGTGTTTTTTTTGACAAGGGCCTCCTATAACAGCCACCTTATATGCTTTAGGCACATGTCCTAGTGTCAGAGATGAGTTAATAATCAGAATCAGAATCAGAACAAGCTTTATTGCCAGGTGTGCTTACACACACGAGGAATTTGTCTTGGTTAAAGAAGCTTCCAGTACACAAGTAAGGTTACAAGACAAGTAACAATCAACAAAGGCAACGAAGGTACAGAATAAAAATAAAAGTTAAGCACACAAAGGTGAAAGTGCAGTGTGACACATTAAAATATACAAGTTATCAGTTTATATATGTGAAATGTCTGAGGGAAAGTATTGCACACATTTATTGCACTGTAGGGTGTATGATATGTATATACAGATTCTATGAGATATCTACAGGTGTTTAAAATATACACATTTTAAGGTGCTATATACGAAAAATCTGGCACAAAAATATTGCACCCATTTATTGCAAAAGTTGAACATTTAACTGTTCTTGAGGTAGATGGCCTGAGGAAAGAAGCTCTTCCTGTGTCTGGATGTTTTAGTGCTCGGTGCTCTGTAGCGTCGACCAGATGGTAAGAGTTCAAACAGATTGTGTGCTGGGTGTGAGGGGTCCAGGGTAATTTTGTGAGCCCTTTTACCCACTCTGGATGAGTACAGTTCTTTAAGTGTAGGAAGAGTAGTGCAAATGATTCGCTCTGCAGTCCGGACTATCCGCTGTAGTCTTCCGAGGTCAGTTTTGGAGGCTGAGCCGAACCAGACGGTGATGGAGGTGCAGATGATGGATTCGATGACAGCTGAGTAGAACTGTACGAGCAGCTCCTGTGGCAGGTTGAACTTCCTCAGCTGCCGGAGGAAGTAAAGTCTCTGCTGGGCTTTTTTTACAATAGAGTCGATGTGAGCGTCCCACTTCAGATCCTGAGAGATGGTGGTGCCCAGGAACCTGAATGACTCTACTGCAATCACAGTGCTGTTCATGATGGTGAGTGGGGGAAGTGCAGGGGGGTTTCTCCTAAAGTCCACTATCATCTCCACTGTTTTGAGCGTGTTCAGCTCCTTAATGCAAAGACCCATACCCAGACCTGACAAATGCTGTGGTGATAAAGCTGGACAAAGGACGTTGCGACTCTAGAAAACTTCAGCCGCTATTAGATTATTAAAAATAATTTTTATTTTGCTTTGTTGTGCAAGCACTGTCGAGCTTGTGCAGAGGCTGCAGTTTTTGCCAGAGTGGAACTGGAATCCCCTGGTTAGGCCTGGTTTCCCTCTGAGGTTTTTTTCTCCTCCAATGGAGTTTTGGGTTCCTTGCCACCATTTGCATATTGTTTTGCACTGTTTGCCTGGCCGGGGGCTGCTAGAATTTTATAGTCTTATTTAATTAACATACAACTGCATATAGGAATTTATTGTGTGTCTGATATTTGACGTGTGTTTTGACTTCCATAACCTTTTATGTTTTACTTAGTCAATGTTTTCTTGTACAGCTGCTTTGTAACAATGAAAATTGTAAAAAGCGCTTTATAAATAAAGCTGACTTGACTTGACTAAGAAGAGGATCTATAATTTTTGGGAGCATCTCTTTCAGTAGATTTGTAGGTTTAGGGTCTAGCATTCATGCATGTTGTTGATTTAGATTGTTCATCGTTATCTACAGTAGAAAATAGCAATTTCTACTCCGGGGTGCTGTAGTTAGCTGTCTGTTCAGCGGGTTTCACTTCTGGTTGCATGGTTATAACTGTTTCTCTAATATCTTGGATTTTATTTGTTAAGTAGTTCATAAATTCATCACTGCTATGTTTATATACAGAATCAGAAGTTGCTGACGATTTATTTTTTGTAATTTAGCCACTGTGTTAAATAGAAACCTAGGGTTGTGCTGGTTTTCTTCTATTGGTAATGAAAGGTAGGCCGATCTAGACTTATTTAGGGCTTTCCTGTATTTTCTAATACTATCCTTCCATGCTGTACAAAGAACTAGAAGGTGGAGTTAACATTTTCAATGGTAAAGTCAAGATCTTCTACTTTATTACTCATGCTAGAGATTTGAGAAAATTCAGGCAAATTATCAAGAAATGCACCTTTGGAAGTTATTGTTCTACCATATTTGTAACAAGCAGATTGATTTGCAGCCATAGGCCAGTGAACCAAAGATAATACCAGATAATTATCCGAAATGTCTTCGCTCTGCTGAAGAATTTTAACGTCGTGAACATTTATACCGTAAAACAGTATTAAATCTAAAGTATGATTATGAAGGGCAGTGGGTCCTGACACATGTTGTCTAACGCCCATGGAGTTAAGTGTCTTTAAAAGCCATTCCTAAAGTATCTGTATCGTTATCTACATGGATGTTAAAGTCACCAACGACAAGGACTCTGTCTGCGGCCAGTACTAGTTCTGCTAAGAACCCACCAAATTCTTTAAAAATGTTATATCCTTAGTATTAGGTGTTGATAGTGAAGTACCATGACTTCTGAAGAATTGTTTTAGGGTTAGACTTCTGGGAAATGCTAAAAGAGCAACCCCAACCCCACTGCCTTTTAGACGAGGCTCGTGTTTATAATAATAATCTTTGGGGCTAGAGTCATTTAAAGTAATATATGGTAATCATCTGGCTTTAGCCATGTTTTTGTCAGACAGAGCATGTCTATTTTATGATCTGTTATCATATCGTTACCAAAAAGTGCTTTATTAGCGAGAGATCTAATAGTCTCTATTGTTTGGGAGAAGGGATTATCGCATGTTGTGCATTTTGTGTATTCTACGACGTGAGATGGCAAGCAGACCGTTGGTTATGCCATTCTGTCTGCTTCCTGACCTGGGCCTCAGTGAGTCAAGTTTTAGCATGAAGACTCTGTGCCATATTTCTAGACCGGAGAAAAGCACCAGCCCAGGAGGGATGGAGACCGTCACTTTTCAACAGGTCAAGTCTGCCCTCAAAACTCTTCCAGTTATTTATAAAAACAATATCATTCTGCAGGCACCACTCAGACAACCAGCCATTTAGTGATGATAATCTGCTATGTATCTCATCACCACGATAAGCAGGGAGGGGGCTTATATGAACGACTCAAGAGTCAAATGCAGGAGAATGGAGACTTTATTAAACCAGCACAGAAAGCCTGCACAGTGAATAATTGACACAGACAGCAATGGTGAAAGTCAAAAATAGCAACAGTCAATAAGGCTCGAGCGCTCGGCCAGGAGAATCAGGGGACTGCACAAAGAGGTGCGTATTCCAGTAGGGGGGAAATAATCAGAGTTGACTCAAAAAATAAGTAATTCCGCCCAGCGTGGGCAAAGACAAAATCCTCCTGCTGAATGCAGGTAAACGCAAAGAAAGTCCGCCTAGCGTGGTCAAAGGAAAATCCACCTGCTGAAAGCAAGGCAAAGCAAAGTAATTCCACCCAGCGAGGGCCACAGACAAATCCACTTGAGGACGGCGTATCTACTGGTGTGATTCTGTTTGGCAAACCAGCAGATCCCACGGGCATCAGAGGGTAGCAATGAGGTCCCTTGAGCAGAGATAATGGCAGTCGGGAACTCCAGATTTAACAGGGAGCAAGGCAGAGATAGATATCTGGTGTAGATTAACAGCTCTGGAGCCTGGACAAGACAAGACGATGTCAAGAGACATGTACTCACAAAACAAGACTGGATAGGACAACCTTCAGGTGATTAAACCAAACGGACTGACCCAGACAAGAGGAAACATAAGGAATATAAAGTGAGCTGAGAGAAAACAAGGATCAGCTGGAGAAAGAGCGGGAAAATCAGAAAACCCCAGGTGAAGAGTGTAAACTAATAATGGAGCAAACAAGGTGCGTGAATGGCAGAAAAAAGCATCAAGACATAAGTGGAAAACAAACCCCACAGGCTCTAGACCCGAGACCTGACAGGTGGCATTGCACATATTTGTATTGCACAGTGGGCAGAACAGATAACTGTTCATGAAGTAAATTCCAAGGTGGCAGTTTGCTAAATTAAAAAGTATTTACCGCAGTATTGTCTTTATATTTACTTTAACATAATTTTTTTTATTTTGAGACAAATTCCATTGCTCCATCAATACAAAATATATTTTTTGATTGTTTTCTTTGCGACCAGAATAAAATATCCACTTAAAGTGGGTTTGTATCCCTGCTTAAATTTTAATCTAGTCACAATCATGACATTTCAAGTGGAATGCTCATAGTTATTTTAGTCAAGCAGCTGTAACAGAACTTCAAATGTGTGCTTCACAGGATTTGTGTCACTCCATGTTAAAATCATTGTACTGCAAATGCTTCGTGCAGTGTTCTACATGTATATGCAGTGGCTTTTTCATATTTTGTCACACAAACCTGCAAAGTTTAAAGCCTTGTTTTAGCTAAAAGAGTATTGTTGTCACACGCACTTTTAATTAAGCCACGAATGCTATTACTCTAAATGGAGCCACGGAGATAGGGTCCAATTTGTGCCATTAGTTTTGTACAGAGCAATATGGTTTGCGGTGCCTTATCAGCTGTTATAAGATAATTAAGCTATTGTGGAAAGTAAAGAAAGAATAAAAGTACTAAAGCTGCCCAATCCCCCATTCCAGAAATAAGTCAATGTCCCTCAAGTTAATAGCAAAAACATCCAGACATTCAGATTGAACATGAGCTCTGGTCTTTCCACACGTATGAGAGAGCAAAACCATAAGAATGCAAAAAGCTAATTTCCCCCAGTCTATTGAAAGACTGTCTGTCTGTCATTGTCTCGCTCGTGATTAGACTTTCTGACGTTTTGGTGTTGGTGCGTCCACTGAGAGCAGATGGCTAATTATGTCTTTTTTTAAAGTGGATATGAGAATTCTTGTCCCATTATATAATCCTGTCAGAGCGCTCCGACTGCACCAGTTTACAAGAGCACTGATGCTTATCTCATGATCTCCAAATATCGCAAGCTTCAGGCGAGAATGTTAATGCACTATAATCTATTCTAGTTACTAAAAATGTAGAAAAGAATGCACTGTGAAACCAAACTGTTAAGTGTGCTTATTGTGCATACAGGCTTTTAAGAGTGTGTAGATTGAGTGACCACCGCTGTGTGATTCACACCACTTTACCATGTGTGAGTCATTATATTTTCTCTTTCTCACCCTGAAATATTTTGAGAGCAGGTCTGCTAACTGTGCTTTGGTTTAAACCAACGTATGTTTAGTATGTTGTAGTTAACTAAATTCATCGAGCATGTTTCATTAGAAAGAAAACATGCTAAATCAATGATGTACAATTTGAATGTATGCTATAACTTTATAATGGTTGGTTGGTTATGTTTCAAAGACCTTCTCACCAGTTCAGATTTTATTGATGTTGATACTGATGTTCTTGTTTTTGTTTCACAGCCAAATTCACAGCCAAACCAGTCTAGTGGAGCCATTTAAAATACATAAATCTCGATGTATTTAGTTGTTTCAATGTAATTTTTTGATTGCTTTCAAAGTTGCCTAATGAATTTAGAAACTGCAAGTTGGATCATTAAAAAATTTTAAACAACTAAACTGCTAAACTTTGTTTAACAGCATGTGCATAGTTAATAGTTTTGCCTATAGTGGAGAAAGACTTAAGTTTAAATACTTATCTGTACCAAAAGTTTCATTAATCAACATTTAGAAGTAGAATATAGATGGTCTTAAAACCAGGGGCAGATTAACACTTCACTGTACCCTGGGCAACAATATTCAAGGGCCCCATCATCACAACCCCAGGATCACCATAATCTGGCAAAATACAGAATAAATTACAGTAATACAGTCAATTTTTCTCAATATTTCAATAACTAACTGCCATCAAGTGCATTTTGATGTACAGATGTGCACATGCTCATAGAACTACAAATGCACCACTATTTTCTCTTGTCAAGACCACTCAGTCATGATGTTATGAAAACAAAACACATCGGCATCCGTATAATCTAAATTTAGAATTCTGCTGTTTTCTCGCAACAACAATAAACAAAACAAAATTTACAGCATTTTCATGGAGCCACCACAAGGAAATAATTGATCAAATGCAGTATCATCTGCTCCTAAACTCTTTTGTTCAGAAAACAACCTGTCACATCACAGTTCAACAAGACAGGCAAGGGTTAAAAATTTTAGTGCAATATAAACATTTGCAAATCTGTCAATTTATCTCAATTAGACAAGAAAAAAAGAAATGCTAAATAATCTGGCAAAATACACAATTTGAATCCTAAATAATGGAGAAGAGCATGTTTAAATTAGAAATGGTTGATTTCATTTGGCAAACACATCTTATACTAGCATTTTTCTGGACTTTGAATGTGAAACAGGGGCTGCTCGCAGACTCGACGAAAAGTTCAGATGGCGGTTAGACTCGAGACCCATCACTGCTTCCCTCAATGGTCACACTCGCAGCAGAATCCGGGTCGTAGGTTGAAGATGCTGCTGGGGGCTCTTCGTTCTCGGGGCTGTGAATATTTGCTATTGCCCAATTGCCCATATGGTTAATCCGGTCCTGCTTAAAACACATATGCACTTCAAGACACACTTTTAAGTTCAGGGGGTTCTAAAGATTTTGTTTGTATTCGTTACTCAGTCCTCATGGAATCTGTGTTCGGATTGTGGATCATTTTGCAGAGTTATGCATGAACATTTGTGAATGCTCATTATTCACAAAGTACAAACTTTTGGACATTTCAAGGGGTCATATGGCACGAATACGTGTTTTTCTGTGTCTTTGGTGTGTTTATAAGTTGCCCATGCTTGTTTTATACACGTAAAATTGCAAAAATGTAAGTGTCGGAACAAAAGATGCATTCTATCTAAAAGCGAATGCTCACCCAGACCTGCCTGAAACGCCTCGTGTAACCACACCCCCACAATTCTATGTCAGTTTGTGGTATGATTTGACTCCGCCCAGATGTATACGCAAGTAAGGTGGACGAACCTGTCAGTATGCTTCGGAACCTGATGTTCCAAATATGGTAAGAGGCATTACATTTTCGTCACATGCTTCCAGTATTCGACCAATCCCTACGCACTGGTTAGCTGGCCAATCATTGGGGTATGTGGTAAATACAGCGTTTTTGAACCTTAAAACATGTATACATTTACATTTCATTTACATTTAGGCATTTGGCAGACGCTTTTATCTAAAGCGACTTACATTGCATTATCCTATACATTTTACATAGGTATATGCAATCGAACCCACAACCTTGCGTTGTTAAACGCGATGCTCTTACCACTGAGCTTGGCCACATTGCATTACATCTAAAACAAATTATAATATTCATTTAGGCCGTGTTATATGACCCCTTTAAATCCAAAGAGTCTAAAGAATTTTTGTTTGAGTAGTTGCTCATGTTATTAAAACCATTGCATCTATGAGAGCTTCTAATGAAAATAGCTGGAAAGTTCTCTCTCTCTCTATGTGTGTGTGTGTGTGTGTGTGTGTCCTGGGCTTTGAGAGCCACCAGTTTCATTAACTCACACAGTTAAACCTTCCTCCTCTGGGGCCACCTCTGTTCTTATTGATGTGTGTTTTTGTCAAGTGTGTGTAGTCATAAGTTCCAATGTGTCGTCTTTTGCCGAGGAACCCGGTTTCCCCCACCCACTTTCTCTTGCCTGAAATCTATAAGCCCCCGCTGAGTTCAAATCAAGTTTTACTTCAAAATGAAAAAAGAAGGCCGCCGTTCTTGAGCCCTGTTTCCTTGTATAGTGTGCTGAAGTGTTGACACACAGATGCGTGTGTTTGGATGATCAGATGTGAGAGGTAATTTTGAGTCCTCTGGCATAATAAATGCAGCGTATAGGAGTGTGGGTGATGCAAACTGAGTGGATGCAGAGGCATGTGACCGACGCCAGATACTTCTGCTAATAGGGTCTGATTTAAAGGCGAGCCTGGAGCTCAAGGTAAGTTTGCTAAGTGAGGCATTGTTCTGTGGGCACACAGTGAAAAAGTTGATAGACCCTTTTTAGGCAAATATGTGACAGAAAATTATACAATAGTTGGTCCTGTAATTTGATTGGCCAATTCTATTTTGCAGAAGTGTTTATATTTAGTAAAACAGCAGTCGAATGTTTCACTTTTTGTATCACTACACTTGGCTGTGTGGAAAATAAAGAACACTTTAAAGGAAGAGATCACCCGAAAATGAAAATTCCTTACTCACCCTCAAGTTATTCCAAACCTGTTTTTGGAATATACATTTCCACTGGTAGTCAATAGTGCATAAAAATCCTTCCAAATACCTTTCTTTTCTCGTTACAAGACATACATGTTGTTTCTTATGTATGTAGACGGCCAATAGCTTTACATTTATAAAAACACTTTACGCAGCGTTAACATTGGACGAATTCTTTGCCATAACCATCAGCAGTTCACATTTCTAAAGCAGAGGCTGCTGAGTGCATTGTTCTTAACAGAGAAGATTTTGATACCCACACCATATATAAATAAACCTGATCACATCGCGTTAGATATTTATAAAACAACACAGTACTGGAGACATCTGGATGCTTCAGTGTGACTGGTTCTGGTATGTCATGTTGCGATACAGCTGCTAAACGTGCCTTTATTTACAGAGCTACAATGCTGACTGGCCGAACATACACTTAAATAAACACATTACATACAAAATGCCTAAATAGTGTGTATTTCTTGCATCATCCAATGTGCATACTTATGTAATGTTTGAATACAGCACAACTTTAATATTAAACTTTATTTAATATTATAATAAATGATTATAATGTCACATAGCCCTGGATATATGCTTCATGTGTTAATAGTGATGTACTATGCAATAACTATAAAGTAAATAACGAAGAAAACAATAAGTTTTTTTGAGAGGTATAAATCTAGATAAACTAGTCCAGCTCAGTAAACGACTACTCGGTTGGTGCATGAATAAGGACCACCAGCTTACAAATGTCACATGTACATATGGCTTTATGGCTCGATAAACCAAATACTACACCTGCCGTTACCATGACAACAAATGTAAACCACACAACTGCTAATCATTCTCCGTATGCTAATGGTGCTTCTCCAGTTATAACTTAGCCTGTGTCTTGACATGGATTTGGTCCTTATTATGGATGATTTTGGCCAGTGCACATCATTAAATTGTACTGTGGATACATTGTTTGTCCCTATGTGTCCTCGTTTTCTGACTGTTGATTGGCTCGTGACAGCTCTCTATATTCGTATCAGTGCCTTACTCGATTAGGATCAGAAATGATAAGCAAGGGTCTCATCAGGATAAGAAAGTTGCTGCTAACTCACCGTCTACTTTATTTACATTATAGTAAGGGTGATTTAATTGCTGATAATTGAGATATAGAGATTATATATATTTTTCAGCGCCTATTGCTTCTGGATCAGATGCTGGAAAAGTGATTCTTGTCACTGTCAGCAGTTTCACAGTGTTGAGTAGCAGGGAGAAAGAAAAACCACGTGGGGGAAAGAGGACCATCTGCAGTATTCTTCTTCCTTGACACACACCAGAATAACTTTTTCTTACCCATCACTGCGTGCAGATATGCGCCTTGACGTCATGAAGATTATATGACATACTAGTTCCGTTTCAATCCTTTGTGATTTTAGGCATCATAGCCGAAACAAGCATGTATTTTTTTTGTTCTTATTAGAATATTGATTGTTACCTTTGGCAGCATGCTGCCCGTATATTATGGAGACTACAGGAATCGACTGTGTTAATCATTGCGTAAATAAATGTATTTTACTGATCAGAAACAGAGAATTGTTTGTTATTCGTTGTATCGATTTATTCTAAAAGACAATAGATACTGTAAGTCACCTCCATCCGTTCACAAAATACTGCATGTTCTGTGATATCTCTATACACGCACAGTTGTGTTGTTTGTGTATGAGATTGAAAGGAGGCAGATGTTGCGAGTCTATTATATTCATATCTGCAGCAGTACCAATGATGCCCTCTAGTAAGCTTTCTCTGAGGAGAAAGACAAAAACATTTACAGGCATCCGCCGTTGCTTCTGTTGTTTTCTTCAATATGGTATTGCTCTTGTTCTGTTTCAGTCTGTATCTGTCCTAAAGCCTCAACATCCTTTGACCCCTCCTCTGTTACTTGCTCTGTCTCTTTCTGGTGCGCCGATTGGCTGAGGGGTATCCAGACTGGCCGGGGCAGCTCTGCATTCATAGGCACAGTGCCAAAGAAGTGAGAGTTAAATATTCATGAGGAAAGCGATCAAATCACATTGTGAAAAACATTGAGAGATAAGGATATACGCTGTGTCTATATAACGTCTTCTGACATTTTCTCTTTTTCCTCAGCTAGTTAGACATTGGTGTTTGATGATGTATTTTGCAGATTATGTGAAAGCTCGTATTCATACAGACACAGAAGAAGGTCAGCAGACAGGAACTGATCATATTCTACCTCATGGCCTCCTCTGATGTCATTTGTAGGAATGAATTCTCAAGGGCTTTTCTCTTTTCCTTTGTTTGCTTTAGAATATTGCAAGGTGTATATTTCAGAGTATTGTGATATTTGACCTCATTATACTATAGACATTTGCACAGCAGGAATCAATGTTATAGTTATATTTTAAGAAGACACGTATGCAGTGGCATTAGGTTAACAAACTATATTGACTATACAAACAAAGTACAACTCAATGGGGACCTCAAAACTCAAGACCTAATCCTTGTCCGTGCCCTAGCTAGCCTAGAATTAATAATGCTAAGCTCAAAATTCCACGAAGAGAACAACATAGCAATAATTCACAGTTTTAAATAATTTTATACTGAACCTAATGAATATGTAACATATTGTGACCTGATATATAGAATGTAATGTCACTCAGTGCCTGCTGTCTATGAATATGCTAATTATATACTATTTATTATGTAATATACAAAATATATTCCCATCAATCCTTACATGTTGATCGAAGCTGAATGATGTGTTGCAGAAATCATGGAAAGCCAAGATGACACAGACCAAAAGGGCATAGCAGAGAAAATGCCTGATGCACACAGCAGACGCGTACATCTACATGTGTTACAAGGTCATTGCAAGATGAGACAAATGCAATAGTGTAATATCCTTGTACAACTTACACACATCCTGGCCCACACCGCACACTTATCAGAAAGTCCGTCCTCATTGAGATTCAAAACAAGCAGCGAAAAGTCTCCCACCTCCTACTACTTTACCCGCTCAAAGATTAACGTATGCAATTACATAATTGGCAGGCTTTAAAAATAGCCAGCCACTCTGCTGAATGCCGTAGGGTAAAAACCTGCACTTCACTACTGCTGGAGGCGTTTAGGAGGCACGTTTAAAAAAAATTTGTGTTCGCTTCCATTTACGGTACATAAATGTAATAGTTTTTAGCTTTTAAAAGTTTTAGTTTATTTGTCTTTTGCTTGTATATACAATTGCTTTTGAAGAGTTCATGTCATGACCTTATTTGTCAGTGGCTCCAGAGTTAGTCACATGACATTTATAGCATAGATGCTGGTTAATGATGTCAGAATTGAAATAGTGCTTTGTTAAGATGGAGCTGCGTAGGATTGTTGGGATGTTTATCTGGTTACAGAAAAATATTCTGATTGCCTTTACTATTCTAACACTACCCCTCACTGGGAAAATGTAGTGTGAATGTTCTAGAGTAATTCTTATCAGTCAATTACGTGTAATTGAAGTTTTCTGCACATAATTAAAGAGATAAAATAAAATACAACTATTTTATTAATTACAAGCTTTCTGACTCCCCCCATAGAGAGCAATGCAAGGCGCAGAAAGGTAAATATTTTAGTGACTGAAGCAAAGCTAATGCAATGGGCCATTGTTGAGGGGGACAGGACTGTCTTTACACTGCAGACTCAGCTCTATTGACACTAGCCTGCAGTGAAAGTGTTACTGAAAAACAATAGCTGAATAATTCACAGTAATTAACAACCCTGTGGGGGTTTACAAAGTTTATGCTGAATGAGGGAAAGTGTGTTTAGTCTTTAAGGACCGATTGATTGAATATCCTTATAGGAAGGAAAATTATAAATCATATCTTACATTTTTCTCTGGAATGACATTACAGTAAATTGGTTTGTGGGTTCGATCCCAGGAGCTGCAAATACTCAGATACAAATGTATAGAATAATCCAGTGTAAATCGAAATATCTGAGCTATGAGTATGATATGGGTATGGAAAACCTTAATTTTTTTCCAGGTTGACCAATGCACGGAATTGCCCACCTAAACAGATCTGAATTTACCAAAATATCAGAGTCAGCAAGAGAATGAAGGATTTCAAATGACCTCAAACATATCTCATCAAAAACTTCCAAAACCTATTTTCCTCTGGTTCTTTACAAAAGAAAAGGGCATTTCCTTCAAACCACATTTTTATTGTCGTGACCTCTTGATAGGACTATTGCAATTTGCCCCCTGGTGGCGATCGTGATGCGTTTTTTTCCCCTGCAAAATGTTGATTATCATAGTACAGGAGAATATTCTGATCATGACCATGGTGGACTGGCAGACAAAATGAATAAATAGCTACCCCTGTTTTATAGGGTAGCCTCTATTTGTAGGGTAGAGTCATTGCCAGGACTTTTAGTGGAAGCCTGTTTATTTATGTTTTTGTTTCCTGTGTTTGGCTACAGCTTAAATCTACATCGATTGATATTTATAATTAGGCTGGCATTTATAAAATACAACATTGTTCATAACTCTTTTCATGCCCATACTTTCAATTGAAAAACATTAAGTTGCACAATATGACATTTTTGCATCCGAGTACCTAATTGGATTCAGAAATCCCATGTGGAGTTGGTACTCCCTGCAGCCGACATACAAATTGCATTGAAGCTTTTATTGTTGTAAAGTCCCTTGGTAAAAAGTGGAGTTTGATGAAAAAGAACTCTGTAGAAATTAATTTGATTTATCTGTGCTCTATCCGATGTGTGCTTATTGAAATCGTTTTTCTCTGTCAAACGTCTTCTAACCCAGACTGGCCTGGTTATGTGAAATAAGTTCATACAATTCCAAGATAAAAACCTGCTCAAATATAATTATACACACTCCTTTCTGCACAAGGGCGAGATCTGCAGCCTGCACTTATCTGCAACAGATCAAAAACACGACCCAAGAGACCCGCAATAATTAAAATCACTAATCTTAATTAATAAGTAAGTATAATTTTATATATATATTTTCAATGGTAGCAGATGTACTATTTAACTTTACCACAGTAGCAGGTGTATCTGTGTAATAAAAACGGAGAAATCAAAAGGGAGAATTTAAGTTTGTTTTGATACCGATTCCCTTGGACTGCAGGCATTTTCTATAGGAACACACAGATACAGAGGACTTTTTGTTGTGTTAAAATATGTATTTGTGTGTGAGAAAGTACAGTGTGTGTGACAGCTCTGAATAGAACCATTTGCTTTTCTACACCCTTCAAGTAATAATAATTAAGTACTAATGATCTAATTAGGCTCGCGGTGCGTTTTATGGCCAATACCAATTAGCAGTTCTAGCACCCAGAGGATAGATGTGAGAGTGAGTGCATGTTTAAGAAAAGTGATAAAGAAAATAGATAGCAACCAAGAATTAAAATGGTCTCAATAGTTATATTAAAGTTAAATATTATATTAAATAAAAAAACTCAAGTCAACAATTAAAGTTGAATTTAAGTGTTCATTCATTTGTCTATAATAGTGTTGACAGACATACACTATGCTCAT
This sequence comes from Barbatula barbatula, assembly GCF_947034865.1. Lineage (NCBI taxonomy): Eukaryota > Metazoa > Chordata > Actinopteri > Cypriniformes > Nemacheilidae > Barbatula > Barbatula barbatula. The sequence continues at coordinate 16,509,965 of NC_136778.1, read as the reverse complement.
CTTCCAGCTCTTTTTTCCAGGTCATTTAAAAAGAGACGAATCTGACAGTAGTGTGCCCATTGGTCATGCCGGGAGCGACCCCTCTCCGAGACTTTAATTATTACAGCTGACAGAAGCTGTACAGTCCATGCAGGGCGCCACTTTCTGTTCAGGTTTATCTGGGTGATATAAGACCCATGCAGGGTGTTCCAGTAAAATTGTTCCCCTCTCTGCCCATCTTTCACACAGGTTTACTGCACTGGCTCAGTGGAGCAGCATATTTTGCTGCCCTGTCCATTTTTGCTCCAAGGACCCGCTTTTAGGTGACAGATCAGCCATAACCTTGCAATACTACTCACATTTGTTTGGAAGTTGCTTAAGGAGTGAAGATTGGTTCAAATCTTTATAAGAAATGTTCATTTACTTTTAGGGTGAGTAGGAATGGTGATTTGTGGGTAATTTGAATGAGGTTATCTCTGTAATGACATTTTCTGAGGAATTTAATGAGCATTCTGACACGATCTTATTGTGTGTGTGTTTGTGTGCACTGGTATTCATCACTGTGTGAGGACCTAATGTCCCCACAAAGATAGTAAAACCCGTGGATTTTGACCTTGTGGGGGACATTTTAGGTCACCACGAGGGAAAACAGCTTATAAATCATACAGAATTATATTTATTGAAAATAAAAAATGCAGAAAGGTTTGTGGGATTATTAGGTAAGGGTGGTGGTTAAGGGTTAGGAGATAGAATATATCACAAGGCTGATATAAAATCAATGGAAGTCTATGAAATGTCCCCAAATGTGTGAGTGTGCATGCGAGCGTGTGCGCCAGGGATGATGACGAGCACCGATGCAAGAGACCGTGTTTTGAGCTAATATGCCCTCAAGGAATGTAGGATAAATCGAGAGAAAGAAAAAAAGAGCAAGAAAGATAATCATAGAGGGAGGGAAGTGACATAAATGAGAAAACTATGGTTAGGGGACTTAATAATAAAAGATAATGAGGACAAGTGATGTGTTCTCACATAAAGAATCCCCTGTAGTCTTGAATGTCATGTAAGGTCATACATTGGGCATGGGGTTTGGGAAACTCAAATCAGAGTATAAGAGAGAAACCTCTGCTATTTTGTTTAATATATCTCAAGTTAAAAGATTTTAGGGTGTCTCAGTTAGTTCAGTCAATTCTTTTTGTGTTTTCTTGGTTCGTCATTGTGAATGTCTCGTGATTGTGAACAGCCAATTCTGTCAAAGCAGACCACGTCAGACCTTTTTCATGTGCCTGAAACAGCCAATTACATCTCTCACGCTTGTGCAATCAATGTCCTGTGAACTTGAAGAATTAAATGAATGCTCAAATCAATGCATGCATATTTGCATAGGACAGGCTATGTGGAAATAAAAAGTTATTATGTTATTGAGCTGATCAAAATATGTTCTGTAAGAACATCTAATCTCTGTAAGAACCATTAGGAAAAAAAGGCTTGGCAAATGTGTCTTAAATTTGTGTGTTCTGGATTATTTGAAGTTAAGATCAATTGCGACGGAAAATCATTTAGTTTGTCTCTCAGTTTTTAATAAACCTTAACATGCACTTATAATAAAAAATCTACAGGGGCAAGGCATTCAGTTGACAGAGGGCATTATTTGACTGGTAAAACTGTTTTCTTGTCATTTTAATTATCTGGGCTATGAACTACTAGTTCTGCATTCCCAATATTTTTTTGGGAATAACAGCTCTTTATGGTAACATCTTATAACAGTAAATACCCTCTGGTCTTTATTTATTTTTCATAATTTATTCAAATATTAAAGATCAGGCAGGAGAACTACAGCACGAGACAACAATACACAGACATAAGACATATGGCCAACAAAACACAGACATATGACTTTTGATTTACCACGTGTCGTTCAAGTCCGGCATCTTTTAGCACTGGGACCACACCATCTATCAGTTAGTTTCAAACGATCTCCACATCCAGCGCTATACCCACCGTTTATATAACTTCTACCACTGAAATGCCTTGAACAAACCGACACACCTAAACGTCACTATCGCAAGAGTAACAATCTGCAGCTACAGGCCCATTTCTAAATGAATTTATGTAGCCGAAGAAGCATGACTTCCGTAAACGGACTTGGATTTAACCACAATTTATTTTTTATGGTGCAATGTGGCTAGTCTAAAAGCATCAAACAGTTTCACGTTGTTTCTTAATCTGACTTGATGTAACCTCACAGATGTGTAAGTAGACCAACTTTATGATGAATAAAAGCCCAGAGGTCAGTGTCTCTGCTGGAGCAGGTGGTTGTTCCTGGCCCAGTTCACAGGGTGTGAGACGCACTAATCATCATAATGACTTGCATAATGTCTGGCTGCTATTTTTGACTGCATGAGAGAAGATCCGCTACCTCTAATCCCTTTTATTTAGCACAAAGCCTGCAAATCAGTGATCCTGAAATTACTTTCCACACATCTGTGTCTGTAAACCAGGGGTCAAACATGCTTTTTCTCTTGCTAGTCAAACAAACGTAAAACAAAGTGTGTGTTATTAAAATGGAATAGTTGGAGCTTCAGTGCCCTGTCTTTTAGCATTTAGTTTCATGCAACGGTTTTGTTTTCTATTTTTTTATTGAAACATGTTTTTAATAAAGTTTTGTGCAAGAGAGAATAACATCCGATCAAAAACACGTTGGGTTGTTTGAATTAGACGAGTAAGGTGTGTAAGTTAACAAATCCTTAATGTCTTGTTGCCCAAAACATAGCATCCTTGTCAGCAACTAGAAAACGTTTTGCTTTGGTTGAAAACGTTTACACAGTGTAACACAGTGTTACAACTAAGCCTTTATGTGTACAACGATAATAAAATACAAACAATGTTGTAAATTTAGTGAATTGATAAATGCATTTATATTATCAAGGGAAATATTTGAAAATTATAATCGTGCATTCTATTTTCACTTATGTATCCATATCCATCCATAATAGAAGAATGGTTAGATGTGTGAGTGTCTATTCAATACAGATGCTTAAACTGTAGACAATATATGCGCAGAGCAATAATGAAATATAAAAATATTTAATATATAATATTTCAAATTTGTGTTTAAATAGAATTTCCAAGCAAGTAAGAAGTAAGCATGACGCATGTAATATTAGCACTTTTGTCACATTTGATGTAATTGTATGAGAACAGCAGGTTCTAGAGTAACGTATGTTCCCTTTCTGTTGGTCTCTCGATCTTGAAAACCTATTAACTCTGATTGTTCTTTTTAAAAGGCCAATGAAATTGGCGAATGGCGCGGCACGCCAGTCTCTGCCCCGTACATACAGGTGTAAAAAGATGGTGTGCCCATTCATTCACCTTTTGTTCTTCGGAACCTGCGAAGCATCATCATTATGCTAAGCATTCATCACTCTGTACTTACCTACTGGACCATACAACACAGATCAGCGGAATCGCGTCCTGTATTCGACTTACCTCGGGCGTTTTGTTGGAAGACATAGGTGTCTAAAAGAGAAAATTTTCTAAAAGAGCTGAAAATTTCCTACAGCATGGGCATGTCCCTGACATGTCTCGCTGACGTAACCTTGGATTCGATCAACTCGTACGAGGTGTTGTGGTCATGGCTGGCTGTGTCCTTTGGATCGCAGCCACAACATTGCCTGCTTTCCGCTCCACGGCAGCTTCCGAGCCATCTGCAGCGATGGCTGTCTGCAGCGGCAGCTTCCAAGCCGTCTGTAGCGGCGGTAGTGATGTGGGGACTCTATGAACGTTAATCCACCGCCAAAGCCACAGACTGTTCATATCCCAATATGCTTACCAAATACGGTCCTCCTGGACACAGCCACAACATCGCCTGCGTCCCGCTCCACTCTCCTGTGGGCGCTCAAGGGTCCACATGCACTCTCTCTGTCCAATGAGTGCCTAGAGTTCGGGCCGGACGACTCCCACAGGGACCTGAGACCCCGGCCTGGCTACACTCTGAGCAGCTCTTTGTCTGTTTTGGCGCACAGCACAGGGAGAGCTGTCCCCAAACAGAGATTGGCGCACGCCATCACTTTTTTGCCGTGCCTACTGGGGGTGTAGCCTCCTTGTGGGCACCGAATCAGGGCACCTCTCTGGCAGATATCCGTAGAAGCTGCAGGTTGGGCTACACCCAACACTTTTGCAACGGCTGCTGGGCGTTCGCCTGCAAAGCGCCTACTCCTCTTCTCTAAGCAGGTTAGTGCGCTCTTTTGCCTCCCTAATTTCCCCACTGGGTGAAGTACAGGCATTCCATCCATCACTAAGCATCCCTTCTGTTTATGAGCCAGGCGGAGCGGCTCATATACCAAAGCTCGGTAGAGGCGAGTTTCCCCCCTCGAGGTGAACCCCTGTTTCTTGAGCTGATGCTCCATACGTAGTGACTCACCATTGGGTCGTCCCATCTGACGTATTCCTCACTCTTGGTTCCCCGCTGGTGAACCTGTGACCCCTACAGTGGACTCTGCCATTCCGTGCACCATTCTCACATGATTTCTCCCCATTTGGCGAGACCGTGTGTCTAATTTACACATATGACCTCCCTGTCGGTAGGATGTGGCCTCAATAGCACAGGCTCCTCTATCGAGGTTCCTGTGCTCCCCAGTGTCCCTCATGGTGACAGGCGGCCATCTCGTATCTAGAGTAGGAAGGCCCCTGCCTTTGACGGCCGTTGGTAAGAGCCCTCGCCCTTATTCAAGTGCTGCCTTACTTTTTTCACTGGGAGATCATGTTTCGCGGCAGAGCTCACCCGTGACTCACCTAGGGCGGTCAGGGTCGCACCACTTGAGTTGTGAAAATGGCAAAGCTCAGTGGCGTTTCATATAGAAACCCCATCTGTGGGTTCAACCCTGGTGGAGGGAACAAGATGTTGTGTCCTTTATACCACAACGCTTCGCCCACTCCAGCGACCCGGGTATCCTTCCCAGGTTCCTTAGCCCAAAAGGTGAATGAATGGGCCATTTTCCTTTTATACCCGTATGTACTGGGTGGAGACTGGCGTGCCGTGCCATTCAAAAATTTCCAATCAGAGTTGATAGGTTATCAAGATCAAACCCATCTTTCGGTTTGACACAACGTCTCGTTCCCTCCATCAGGGAACTGAGGTTACATCTGTAACCAAGACGTGGCTTGTGTTACAATATAATTAATCAAACTCAAATATTTTTGAAAGGTTTAGCCGAAACCAAAATGGGTTGTGCTCTGCTCACCCAATGTACTGTTCTGTCTTTTCATAATGACCGAAGGACTGAACACGGAGCTTTGAAGTACATTTGGCTATGGTTGTCAAGACACTCATAAAATCTCAGCTGAATGCAGAACTCTTTCCAGACCCAGAGGTGATATATAACTGCCCTGTATACTTACACTCACTCTTATCCTTTTTGCAGAATATGTTGCACCACAACTATCACTGTTTGAGCAGACAGATACCCAATGCATTGGTTGTGACAGTACCACAGAGTAATATTGTCAATACTTGTGTGGAAACAACCTATTACATGCTTGCTTATAGCAGGCTAGATTGATAAGAAAAGTAAATTTTCTCCAGCTGAATTAAGCTTTGGTGGACAAGGAAGGAAGTTTTTTTTATGAGAAACTACAGCTGGTGGATTTAGAAAAGATCACAGATATATTTCAGCTTTGGCCAGTCTTAGACTGTGTGTCAGCGTGTGTGTGTGTGGATCTCTCTGTCAAGCTGATATATTAAGCTGACAGGCTGATGCTCTGTTGGGCTTTAGACTGTAAGATGGGGATGATGTTTACTGACCTCTTTCCTCCTCAGGGTCACTGCTGGAGGCCCAGTGTGTGTGTGTTGGGTAATTTGCCAGGATCACATTTATCATAGACGGATATTGCATAAAGTGAGATAAAATAAATAGTGTTATTGTAGCACAAATCGCACAAAAGACATAATGTGACTTGCAATGCTGCAGTGTCATGCCAAATCTGTAAATGCTGTTGTTATTTATCTCAAACCCCTTGTTGTCTAGTTTTAACAAGCCTGCAGACACATAAGATGTTATTAATCATGGTTCAGAGAAAATGGCATTACCTACTGTGCTTTTACAAAAGAAAAGAACCTTTATCTATTGGGTACATGGTGTTGCTGTGCTTGTACTTGCAAAGTATCTACCTGTAGTGTCACTCTCGATCTCTTGACTTTTTTATCTGTAAAACCCCTCTTTTTCATTTTCTTTACTTTGCATTTGTGTTGTCTAGATGAGGGGCAGACAGTGTGCCAGGGACCTCCGGACATGCTGGGTCGACGACTAGCGGAGGTGGGAATGCAGCTGCGATCGGAATGCCACCAGGGCCTGGGTTACTGGGACTACCTGTTCTTCATCGCCATCGGTTTCATCATTTTCAGCGCTGGAACAGTGTCGGCGTGGGTAATGGGCGTGCTCATGGTTCTTTACGAGCGGTACAGCAAGAGGAAGAGTGAGGAGCTAGACAGCGAGGATGAGGAAACGATCACCAGAGGCGGAGGAAGTGGAGGTAACCATGGCAACGGGGACCTTAGCAAACCAGGCATGCAGGTGTGACCTGAGGACAGAGGAGCCCTGGAAAACAATAACAATACATACCAAGAACAGAGATTGAGCTGCGGATGCAGTCGCAAAGGATTCTGGGATTGGGAATTTTTAAGTGCACTTTTTAGAATGTGTCAACATATTAGTTTTAGATTAAGACAAGGAGTTAATCAGAAAAAACACAAGAAAGCAGGAAAGACGGAGAGGGAAAGGTTGCATTTTAGTGATGCTTATACACACAAAAAACGCTCTCCTTAGTGTTAGTAATGTAATTGGAGCTGGTATTAACAATGTGTTACACACCTGAGAGAGAAACAGTGAAAGCTAAGAAAGCTAAAAGAATTTGTTTTCGAAAAGTTAAAATAACAATTTGAGGACTAATCCAGTAAACTATCTAAGTTTTTATTCAGCTTGGAATATGAATGGACAATATGCAGGACATTCTCTCAAGACTCATGCAGTGTATAATGAGAGAACGAAGATGGAAAACTCTTCAAAACTCTCTTTCCACAACTCCCCAGAAGTGCTCTATGATGGATTGAGAACATTATATTGCAGGACTCAACAATAAAGATTTTCTTTCTGGCAGGTCTGGACAATATTTCAGATTTTATCAGGTCCTGCCAACATCACTGGCCCCACAACTAATAACTTATAAACACAACCTTTGCTAACATTTTATATATTTTAATTGCATTTATGCATTTGGCAGATGCTTTTATTGAATTTAAAGTTCATTTATGAGTGTTCCCTGCGATTAAAACCCACAACCTTGATCTTTAAAATTTACCACATGAAGCACATTTAAAGTACAACTATAAGTAAAAAAATACAATACGTTGTTACGATGTTTTGAAAATGGATCATATGAGCATGATAGAATTTTATTTAGCAGGATTCACAGGAATGTTCAGAATTTGTTTAGAATATGTAAAATGTTTTGCAAGACATACAAATGCCTCAGCAGTGACAACTGTGACAGTTCTTTCTCGAAACACTCAGGCCATCAGCCCTCTTTATTGTTGAGCCCTGTACTGGATGTTATATTATTGATCTAAGCCTGTATGCACTGCACCGAAAAAGCCTTACACACTAGTTGTAACCCGTCCAGCAATAACACACCTTCAGGTGGTACTGAGAGCAATAGGGATGCGTGTGAATGTGTAAGTATGTGTGGCTCGCTGCAGCAAAACCACTACATGTGGGGAAGATTCAAGTATGTCAGCATTCTTTAATTTTGGCAAGGCTTTAATTTTTTTAATCAGACGTGATTCCTCCTGCGGTTACAACACGTCACTCAAGGGCAGAGCTAAAGTCACCCCTCTCTCTTCCCACTGCACCATCAACACTCTCTTCTCCTGTATTTCATCCCTCAGAAAAGAACAGAGAAATCACATGCCCTCCTCAGTTTTCTGCTCTTAAGCAGAGTGGGAAAGCTAGTTGTTGGGGCGTTGTGTGATTTGAGAGTTGCTAAATCCATCCGTAATGGGTTGAAGAGCTTAAGAGAGGATGCTGGTAGAATGGGCTGCTCTTGAAAATATCTACGCTGCTGCTATAACTTTGATAAGTATTTTTCCAGTCCTCCCTTTTTATAACTATAGCAGCATTAAGGGAATTGTAAAAGTGATTGTTTGTCAATCGTTTTCCGTATACTTTTTTGGACGTTTTTCCCAAAATATTTACGTTGGTTAGGCCGATGTTGCTTTGTCAGACTCTTCCGTTTTATGCCACTAGTGGTGCGTTTTATGCCACTAGTGGTGCAAAAATAAAATGCTATGTTTTTAAAGGTAACAGCTAATATCACATTCGCTCTCAAATATGAACCCAGCATAGGTTGAACCCAACCGTGATTGTGTTTATAATTTAGCCAAGTATAGGTTGATATTTTTATGTGTAGAAAGATAGGGTCAAGCAGTCCACTGATAGCATTGTGTATTTTTTACCGTATCCACTGTTAGCATCCAAATCACAATTCCATCCAAGGAATTATGCAAATCAGGTACTGGCATAGACACAGGCAAATGTAATTTCGATGGCACCATTTTACAGGACAGTTTATTGAGTTCTGTAGAGCAGAGGTTCTCAAAGTGGGGTCCGCGGTCCATAGCTGGGTCCACAAAATAATTACCTATTAATTATAAAAATTATTTATTGGAACATTTAAATTGAAAGAAATTGTTGTGAAAGCCCATAAGTGATATTAAAATGATTCAAGATTAAATGTGCTTTTAGTTATCACTATCAAATGTGTCCGAAGTATTTAGTTTGAAAAAGCAATACACATATTTCAGTAAGAGTGCAAATTCTGTAGCAATAACCATTATAAAATTGAGGGGGTCCTTAAAACATTTTCTCACCTTTAAGGGGTCCATGCCTAAAAAATTTTCAGAAATTTTTTAAAACATGATTAGTTGGTGCCAAGTGGTCCAGTGGACGGTGCGCCGACATGTTGTGCAGCAGCACTTCCGGCAACCTGACTTTGAATCCCGGTCCTTTCCCGGCTTCTGATTTCCTCTCTCTTGTCCCCTTATTTCCTGTCTCACTCTCCACTGTCCTATCCATATAAGATGCAAAAAAGGCCACAAAAAATCATGTTTAGTTGACCAAACACACTTTCTCATCAAAACTGCCGCAATGATCACTGAAAAGGGCACAAATTCATACGAACATCTTCATATCTTCTGCTGGCAATATATAGGGGTTTTGTCAGTATTATGCACTCTATTTTAAATGTAAGTTACACAGAAATTTTAATTTGGGCACAGTTCTATATTAGCACATTCAGGACCTGGTTAAACTGGTTTGTGGGTGGTTAGTTATATAGGGTTTCACACAAAAGCAGTGCAACTAAACTCACTGTGTTTGTGAATGTGTTTGTGAAAATCTTTAGCTTCACGTTCCTCCTCCTCTCATTCTCTCCCTCTCTCTCTCTCTCTCTCTCTCTCTCTCTCTCTCTCTCTCTCACTCTCTCTCTCTCTCTCTCTCTCTCTCTCTCTCTCTCTCTCTCTCTCTCTCTCTCTCTCTCTCTCTCTCTCTCTCTCTTTCTGTTCCCTCTGCCACACCTGCATGATAGTCGCTGAGTCGTTTCAGATTACAGGGTGTCGCCATGTCAACAGTGTTTAGTGTTCCAAGGTGTTAACCCCATCCTGAGACTGTCGTTAGGGAGTAAAGGATCATGTGCAAATCTTTCCAGAAATGTCTTAACAAAACCTTAGCTAAAAATTGTGCTTTAGGAACATGCGGTAAATGGATCACGCTGATGTCAGCTTCTCAGTAATATAATTCCCTGTTCACACATGCAGCGATTTTATCTGGAGGTCACCAGGCTAATGTTCTGTGGGTTGCTAGTAGGTGTGACTACTAATGGATGCCCTATTGGATGTTATTGGTGATTGATTTTTGGCCATTGATTTAAACTGGCCATTGTGTTTATGAATCAGATCAAAATTGTAAGGTATTGCTGGAAAAAATTATAAGCATTTATATACATTTTGACTATGAACAACACTGAGAAAAACAACATTAAAATTGCTTTAATCTAAGCTGTCTTGGCAAAATTCTATTAACCTAAATCATTACGCTTTACACACCTACACTGCATCGGCAAAGTCACTCATGTCATTGAAATTGGAACATCATATCAAAATTAAATACGTTTGGAGTTCACTGTATTTCCTTTAAGAATGGACAGAAACGGTAGAAATGGTAGATATTATTGATGCACCCTGCAGTGCCTGCTCTGAACTCTGACTGCTGTCATCGCCTTGGGAAAACAAAATAAAGTGGATTGGTCTTTTATTCCTCTATGAATATTAATGCGTAATACAACAGGAGATAAAAGGGACCGGCCCTGGTGCTATCCGATGTCTCGTGGATGCGTAAGAACAGAACTTTATCTGAGTTTCCAGGTACGAACAGTGCCACAACACTGCAGTGCGTTCAGCTCTAAAACCGCAAGCGTCATCAGCAATGCAGCAGGGGTTGACTGTGTCAGGAAGATCTGTAGATACTCACATGCACACACACTCAAGAGAACGCTAATGAACCAGTAGAACTTTCAGTGTTCACCCTGCTAGTTCTCTGTGAATGAACAAAACTTCTTGTCTCTAGCAGTGCAAGAGTATGAATAAAAATTGGTAGTAAAATTGGTAAAATTAAGTACTCCCCAAAAACATTTTTAGTTGGATGCAACCAATAGAAATCTCTAGATTATTTTAAAATGTGCTGAGAAGAGAGAGTGTGCTGATTTGTATGCTTTCTCATCAAATTCTTCCAAGGTCAAAATATGTGAAATTTAATCATCTAACCTGATTTCACAATTAAATTTTATTTTTACTTTTTACGTGGCTATGATTCTATTCAAATTTGTACAATGTAAAATTTATGTAATATTATTAGAAAATAATGAAGAAAGAAGCTCTAAACCTATTATCACCGGAGCGGAAGATCCGGCAGATCCTTCTAAATGATACTACAACACAATTTTTTTACGAATAAGCTACCTTGAAAATAGTTATAATACAATAAATAACTGCCATATTTTTGCATCATATGCAAAGATGATACTTAAATACTCAAAAGAACTTGAAGACGTATGGCGTCACAAAAACACGGTTGCTCCCGGGAGACAGTTAAAACTGTTCACCTTAAACTTCCAGTGTATGACATTTAGCGGCATCTAGTGGAAAGGTTACGAATTGCAACCAATGGCTCAGTCCACCTCTTCCCCTACCTTTCGAAGCACTACGGAGGTCGACATCAGGTTTTTGCTTTCTTGCCAAAGGAACCTAGTGTAAGGCTGTAATGATCTGCCTACCTGGACAGTACTTTGGGATTCATCGTAGATACGTTTCATGCCTGCAGCCAAGTAGGTTTGGAGAAACTGGATTTTTCGCTTGCATTCTTGATGAAGACTTCCTAGAATTTGATGCAGAGTTCTAGAGTGTTTGGTTCATCTTAAATGCAGAGTCTAGTCAACATTATTTATGCTTTTTTAAACTTTGATTATCTGCACTTTTAGCAATAGAAGACTGAACTTGTGCTCTGTGAGACTGTAGATTTGTGGATCGATTTGCTGTCTGCAGCGGAGTGTTTTTCACGCTCTGTCCATCATACATAAAGCTCTCCCTAACCGTCTGTAGCCACCTTACTGTACTTCTCTTCTGCTGCTCTGTTTTTTCTCATTTCCCGCCATTCTTATCTCTGCAGTGCTGCTTTTGTGAGGGTGATAGCATAAGCCTGCTGTAATCTGTCTTCCTGTATGTTAGAAGATGACTAAATCAGGCTGGATGACAGGTTCCCTATGGGAACCCAAGCTTAGAAGCTTCCCCTGCCTTGACTCAATGCTTTTATCCTGATCGTGTTTCTAGTGTAATGTGGATTTGCATAACTGCAGCAGGATGAGTGGACAAATCGAGAATTTACCTAATTTATTCCCCTATAGAGGCTTTTAAACAGTACTTCAAAATGCTCAATTTAGGTTTCAATAGACTTCACAACCTTTTAAATCCAACAGCTAATGTGACGAAGTTTGAAATGTTGTAGGAGCAAACCAGCCTTTAATATACAGTAGGGTTTTAAATCATTTGGAAGCATTCAAACGTTTTCTCTCGATTGTTTAAAGTGTAAAAATGCAGGTTAAAATGACATTGAACCACATATTTCTTCAAAGAGCTTTAGTTTATTTTTCAATTCAACCTTCCTCAAATTCTTATAATGTAATTGACAAACACATTTAGAATTTAAACGAGAGTGCATTAAATGAGAATTAAATTCACATTAACAACATCTTCTAACAGAAGTCACATTATTCTTCTTTCTCAGAATAATACCTTTTTTAGTTCATAGGCAATGGGTGAGAAATATCAATCACAGTACAGAGAAAACCCATGAGAGCATCTTTCAACTTCTATCAATGCAGACTGTATTAATGCTAAGATTGCCTTTTACAGTACGCCCTTATACAGTATGACATGGCTTTGTTTCAAGAACATTCCTCTAACCTGCAATGATACGGTCACTTTTAAGTTTTATGAGGTGTTTAATAGATCACAGGAACATTTTGTCAGATCCTGCCGACACGCCAAACGCTTGCTCAGTGTGTGTTAGAAATGTCTTCTACTCTAATAATCCCTCTTGAGCTCTTGGCACCCTGTAGAACAGAAGAAGAGTTGACTACAGTGTGAGCTTAGAGCAGGAAGCTCCACACACACGCACATGTACACACACTCTCACATCTCAGAGCTGGATCCCTCTTTCACCATCTCTGATGGAATGAAATTTATTAATGAAATGTATAGATTACTTTATTATTTACCTTTTTCTTTGCCTTGTTCAGTCTTTGTAATTGTTATGCACTCAGAATCAGTGTTGGGTTTGTAAGCTATAGACTACTCATTATTTAAGATAGTTAAACTATTCAATCAATTGGCTGAGAGTTGCTATTTAATGTGATCTTTATATAACATAAAATTTTAATTTAAAGCAAATGTATAATCTAATAATTAAAAGGATATTTAAAAGAGCATTTTGAGTAAATTCAGATTCTATTTTTGCAGTCTGCCACAAATCTGTATCTGTTTATCTGAGAGACAAATGGCTGGGATCTCTTTTAGGGTGAGAGCTTAGAATAGCAATAAAATAATGAAATGTACTTCAAGGATTAGACAAAATGTTTTTGTTTGTGCAAATTAATAATGAATTCATAATAAAATAAACCATGGTATACAAAATATACATACAACGTTATATATACATGAACCATCTGCCTAAAGTGAAAGAGTTACTATTTTACTCAAAAAGAGAAAGTAGACTGGATTAAGAACAGGCAAGTTTCTGTTTGCAAAATAATTTAATAAGCAGCAGGACATAAAATATTAATCTCAATTTAGTAACAGTCATATCTAAGCTGCTTGTTCTTTAAATGCAGTTGTGTATGTGTGCAATGACAGTTGCACATTCAGTAGGGATTTTGTAAGAATCTCTCAGACAGCTGCATGCTCGTTGTGTAAGGGGTGACACACAGAATCACAGAGGGGCCCAAGGGGGCCCCTGACCTATTTGCAGACCCTATTCCACTGGTCCCATACAGCAGACATACACAGTGTCTGTCACATCCATACACAAAAACACACATCCAACCTTTCTGGCAATTGTATCATAAACGGGGGAGAATGTGTGCGAACGGATGTAAAATAACTTAATGGTATATTTCAGTCCAATGTGGCTTGAGATCAAGGTGGATAATGGCTGATATAATTATAATGTATATGATTTAATTTAATGATAGCAAAAAATTGCTGAAACAAAAGAAAACACGTCTTGCAGAGTATTAACTCTGAAAGAAAGCAGACCCTCTTAGTTGAGAAAGTGGATGCTATCATTAGTATAGTATCAAAAACAGCCAAATATCTATTGTCTTCATAGTCTGGATGATATATATATATTGGTCTGTCAGTATATTTAGCATAGTCGCATGAACAAATGTTACCATTTGAAATGCCTAAATTTAAAGCAGTTTGCATGTGTTGTGAGAAAGAAATGACTGTCTGGTGGTAATGCACCTTAACATGGGGATGTCCAAGAAGCACAATGTGTTTATTTCTTTAGGTAACATCATGCAGTGCCGCATTCAAAGTCACATTCCAAACTAGCATGAGCACAGGTTATTCTGGCTTTGGGCATTGGCTTCTCATGGATTCCTCTTTGTACTAGATAATGTTAACGTGTTCCAATTTAGGGCTTTTTCAGCAAGAAGTCTATTTAATAAAACTATAGTAACTTATATTAAGTAACATATATATATATTTTACTAAAAAGAACTCTAGAATACTGTATGTTTATGGATTTTGTTGTTGATTTGTTTTGCTGTTTTATTTTCTTACTGTGGTGGGAAACTTCACCTGGATTAGCACAAAGAAGGAAGGTTCAGGCAGACAAGATCAATCATTTTATTTGGGGCTGCCCCTTTGCTTTTGTGCAGTGTCATATAGAATAAAAAAGTGAGCCGTGTGTGTGCGTGCGTGTGTGCGTGCGTGCGTGTGTTTGTGGCTGGACATGTGTATATGTGTGTGGCTTATATGTCCATGCACTACAGCCTGTCAATTTTGCATTTATGTTAACATTAAAGGTGATTTGAGTGACTTCTCTTGTTTTTTAAGGTCTCTCTCTCTTTTTCCTTCTCTTCACACAGACACACAAGCACACACAAGCACACACATACACACAGCATTTTTCTATTTTGGTTTAACTGCATTAATGCAGAAATAAATCGAAAATATACACCTTCATGCTCACCCGTGAATATTCGTATAAGAGCTGACATTTTTTACTTTGTAGCATTTTTTTTCACTTCTTAAGTTGCTTAATGTATGAAGTCCACTTATCACAGCCTTTCTCATTAATAACAAAAGGCTTTTTTTTCCTACCTTAAAACTGTTATCCAATTTATTTTGGTATCTTACCCTTTGTGATGGTTATTTGCGTGGGGGGGGTTATATTTATTTAGCACTGACATTTTCTGTTCTTCTCATCCCTATTCCAATAGGAACCTTTGGGAAGCACAGTGTAAAAAGACGTCTACATAATATAGTGGGAACATTCCTTCAAAAGAGAAAAGCAAATTTTGGTTCCAGTGATTCACTCTAACAATAATGCTCGCAGATAAACTATGACACTGGATTGTAAATACTTTACTCTTTGGTTGGAAGCATAGTGCCCAGAGATCAAGGCCAGTGTTTGGGAGTTTTATATGTACACATGCTGATCTCTGCTTTGAGTCAGAGCGACAGATAAATGGGTCAGAGCACAGTGACAGTCAAAAGATCCCCTGCAGGAAATAGACGTTAAACTTCCTCATGAGCAGTTCAAAGCTCAAACCACTTGGTTATTATAAGCCAAATATTAATAAAAGGCTGCAGCACAAACAATCGATAAGGTTCCTGGATTGGATTATTTTCCACATTATGTGCCTTAATTCTGGAGTCCCTTTCTGAATAAAAAAGAAACACATAAAAACTACCTAACATTTAATAAAATATAAATGAAAATGTACAAATAGAAATAAGCATCATGCAGGTATCAAGTTTATGTGACTTTTACAAAGGTCATGTGTTATGTTTTTAAGCCATATAAGATTGATGACTTCTCTTCAGTGAAGTCTTATCTACAGCTTCAATGCATGTCTGCAGTGTCTTTATGTGGTTAGTTTGATCATTTTCATTAGCAGTTTCATGACATTTAGTAAGACATCTTTGTAATGTGCGAGAGTGACTTCAACAATTCCCTATTACATGGAAGATTATATGATCCAACAAACGGGTTCAATGTGGATGAACTGAACATCTACCTGAAGAGCATCTGTATTTCTGTATGCAGTATTTAAGTTAATATGGTTTTACAACAAACCCAAATATTATTTCAAAGGTTAAGTTTCAAAATGTCTCACTATATTTGGTATCTCACAAGCATGCACTCTTATATGTTATCCTATAGCATAATTGAACTTGTAGGAACACATTTGTCCTCAAAAAGCACACCAAATGGAACACAAAGTAGAACAAATATTTTTGAACAACAGACCACAATTTTGGCAGTGTTGTCTTGGCAACACAAAACTCTCTTAGGGACTCTCTGAGTTAAGTCAAGGATACATAAAAAAAATATATATATTTCCCGATCATTTGCAATGTTTGTGTAACAATGGGTTCTTAAAAGCACAATTCACCCAAATATAAAAGTTCTGTCATCTTTTACTCACTGTTCCAAATCTCTTTGATGAACACAGAGAAAGAAATTTGGAAGAATGCTTTTAACCAAACAGTTTTTGACCACCATTCTCTAAATGTAAATGTACACAGTATTGCCCTTCTTATTACTTCCTCTCTCTTTTTCTTTCTTTGTCTGTCTGTCTCTGTCATCCTCTTTACACCTAACCCACACACACAAGCACAGGGGTATTCCAGGCTTTGTGTTGACTGCCTGTCCACTGGAAACACAATCGCATATGACAGTTATGTGTGTCATAAGGACAACGGCACAGCGGGCAGAAAAGGCAAGCACACAAATCTTGCCTGTACATCAATACTTGTCTTCAATCGCAGATTTATTCATACACACACTCAAAGACATTTAACTGGGAAAACTAAAATGCTTTGGATCTATTCACACCCACACAACACATTGTAAATCCTTAGAACGTCAAACTGAACTGAGAGTGCTTATTAATTTGAGACACTGGTTGGCATAATGCCCCAAATGTGATTTAAACGGTTATAAAACTCAATCCAGCTCCGACTTATTGGGATAAAGGATAAAGCAGGAGACATCAAACATATTTATTCATTTGGTACATCTTTTATCCAAAGGAAAATTCTATACATTAAAAAAACTCCACTGTAATGGCTACATTCCCCCCAAAGCAGGCAACAGACAACACGGTCCGACCTCACCCCTCTCTCATCTCCTTGCTTTTTTAATAGCAGGCCAGGTTCATTAATAGAGAAGGTTCCTCCCAGGAGAACAAAGCTCATTACAGAACTGCAGATCCTCCGGGTCCTGTCCGGATCTTTGTTTGAGATCTCTCTCCAGCAGGTCGGCACCTCTTCCTGATTTGGATGGCTTTAGCAAGAATTCCCTGCTTCAATCTCTGTCCTTTCCTAACTTAACTACTCCACTGAGATCGAACCGAAGCATCCCTCTCTTAATGAGGTTTGCTAACGCATTATAACAGTTTGCTATGTCACACCTCTACAGGATGCAACGTGCCTTCAAAGTTTTTAAACACACAACTGAGGATGTGATAAGCTGCATTCAGTGGCGCTAGGGGTGGCACCAAAAACAAACAAAAAATTCAGTGTAATGTGTGTTATACTTGTTTGCTTTTGTGTTATAATGTACGAATTTACATTATGTTTTCAAATTAATAGAACCCACTGCAAAATCACACTGGGGTGGGCATGAGGTCGCCAGAGTTTATACAGTGGTGGCTTGGCCACCCCTGGCCACCCCATGGGGGCGACCCTGGCTGCATTTTAGTTAGATTCCAGTGTACTATATTACATTTCATCACAACATACACTGTAAAATTATGTGTAGTCTTTACTTAAAATATATGTGCACCATTTTTGCATTGTGGTTTTTAAGTCAATTCAACTTAAGCAAATTTTAAGTCAAAATAACAAGAGAATCTTTGTTCAGTTCGCTTGACCTTCTTCAATCAAGTTCAATCAACTTATAGTGCTCATGTAGGCTGTACTTAATTTAATTAATTTACCTTAGTGTTCATATAGCATAGTGAAGTATATTATTATACAGTAACAATAAGTTTTGAAGTAATTGATGACTGATTTGATGTCAGTCATTGAATGATTCTTCTCAGATGCACACAACGCACTGCATTTCTGATGTGTGTCTTCCTTATTGTTGTAAAAATATGATGGGTTGAACAGGATCTATGCTTACCAAAGCAAACACGAATCACCTGAATGGTAACATCAGATAAAACATTATTCACTACATAACAACATCAATAATATAAATACATTCCCCAAAAGAACTTATTATTTAAAAAAGCAACAGTTATCAAACTTTTCAGGCGCAACGACTTATGAGTATTCCTCACAGCATTTGTACTGATAATATTAGGTTCATTGCACTGGAAATGTATGTTAGGTTTACTTAATTTTAACGGTAGTTTGCCGACTCAAATTTTTCTACTCACTTTATGCAAACTTTTGAGCTTTTCTTGTAATTAATACTTTTGTGTTTTGCATTAACAAAGGATTTTAAGTTAATTTAGAAGTATTATAAAGTTGTTTATTTTTAAGTAGCAGCTACTTAACATAATACAATATGGTTGTTGAGACAACTACTCACCTTTTGGAGTGTAGTTGTACGTTAACACACAAACAGGTCAACTGTAAACCTTGAATGCACTTCATGATGCAGAGAAGAACTTGCTGAATTAATGCATTTAATCTTGCAGTACAGCTGCATTGACGCATTTAACTCTCGTCTGTCATTCAGCACCCATGATAGCTGTGTATTTGAAGCAAGGTCACTGCTGACAGATGCATATCTTGAACAAACAGCAAGCCGCTATGCAGTTATAATTGTCTGTGCGTTGTTCTGGTTTTTTGTGTGCTTGTTTATGCAGCATGGTAAGGAATTTCTCATTATCACAGAACAGTTATATTCTAAATATAAACACGCACACACATTGACCCGCAGGCCCATAAAGTATGTTAGCAAATATAACCCAGATTGAGTTTGCAGGGGGTTAAAGGGGTTTGTTTAGGAAGTTAAAGTGAATGCCTAAAATATAAATGAAAATCGTGATTTTCCACTTTTGCATATTCTGTATAGACCACTTCAGAAAATGTAAACAAGGCTGGTCCCGAAGAACTTCCTATTTCAGTTTATTAAACACTACACAATCATTTAACATATAAACCTATCTATAGAGTTATATATTACATCAAATTTTTAGGCATTTGTAACCTTGAAAAGGGGTTTGGGCTCAACAGATATTTTTGGCCATTTTTACCAACAAAATACATGACAAAATGTTAAACACATTGAGCAACTAAAAGAAAACATAACAAAATGTATACAAACACTAGTCTGAATACTGAATTGTCACGGTTATGGACAGAACCCAAGAGCAGGCAGACGTGAGATAAAAACTAAACGTCTCGGTTACGTATGTAACCAACCGTTCCCTGATGTGTAGACAGAATGGGGTTTGACTTGAGAACCTATCATCTCTGACTGACTTGAACAGGCCAATAAAAATTGGCGAATGAAATTTGCATGCCGGTCCCCGCCCCGGATATCCGGGTATAAAAGGGAGCCGGCGTGCTGCATTCATTCACCTTTTGTGCTGAGGAGCCTGAGGATCGTGCCCCGACTGCTGCAGCGGGCGGCCAGCGTTGTGGCATGAAGGACATCAGGGAACGGAGGTTACATACGTAACCGAGACGTTCCATTTCTGTCTATCTCTCGACGTTGTGTCGACAGAATGGGGTTCCTCGGAAAACGCCACAGCGCTGTGCCGCGTCACAATCTCCCGCGAAGCGACACTGACTGGCCTGGGCGTGTCAGACGTAAGCGCTAGCGTGAATTGTAACCTTCCAGTGGAAGGGAAGCAGTCCAGAGCTTTCTTAAAAAGATGGGAGCCCCTTCCACCGGCCGTCACGGACGAAGGCCTAGTTCTCTTAACAGCGAGAAGCCGCCCGGCACCGTAAGGGCCGCTGGGAAGCGCCATTGCCCCCTGAGGGAGCGCGCTACGGAGACCACTTCCTACCGCAGGGAGGAGCTTAGTGGAGATCCACACACGGTCTCGCCGGATAGGGGAGAGCACGTGGGAGACATGCGGACACGAGAGGGTGTCGCGAGCAGGTGAAAGTACACCTGAGAGAGGTCATGGGCCATCGTGTGAGAGCCATTAATGAGAAGACATCAGACGGAACCACCCTATGGGGGGGATACTACGTGTGGAGCACTAGGCCTTGTTAGAGCCACTGCTAGAGCTCAAAAACAGGCCAAGGGAGGCAGGGCTGCTCCGCCCGGCCCGCCCCCGAGGAGTGCTTAGTGATGGATGGAATGCCTACTCTTCGCCCAAGTGGGCGTATGCCCACCGGCAGCCGGTCTTACCTGGCGGTGTCCTGTAAGACTCTGGCTGAGACCGGTTCTACGCGGAGGCTGTAGAACCTTGTGAAGGTACTGGGCGTAACCCAACCCGCAGCTCTACATACGTCTGCCAGAGAGGCGCCCTGAGCCAGTGCCCACGAGGAGGCCACACCCCTGGTGGAGTGATCCCCAATGATCAGGTCGTGCTGTCCCAGAGACTTCCCACTAACTGGTTCGTGATGAGCGGCAATAGTGGCTACATACACTTTCAGCGTGGAAGTGGAGAGATTGTTCTCGAGTCTCGACTGCAGAAGGGACAGCACGCTCCCGATCGAGCATTCCCGTGGGTCTTCTCCGCGAGAAGAACACCAGGACGAGAAGAGGCGCCACTTAAATGCGTATAGCCGCCTCGTGGCCGGGGCCCTAGCCTGCACAATGTTCTCCACCACCGCTGGGGGTAGACCACTCAGGATCTCCTCGTCCCGTCCAGGAGCCAGACATGGAGGTGTCCAGATGTCTGGTCTCGGATGCCATAACGCGCCCTTCCCCTGCGAAAGAAGGTCCTTCATCAGGGGAATCGGCCAGAGGGGAGTTGTCGTCAGAAGCATCAGCTCCGAGAACCAAGTCCGGTTGGGCCAGTAAGGCGCAACTAGTAGCACTTGATGCTCCTCTTCCCTGACCTTGCACACGACGTGTGCAATGAGGCTCACTGGGGGGAAGGCGTACTTCCGCTTGTCCCGCGGCCAGCTGTGAACCAAGGCATCCGTGCCGATGGGGGCCTCGGTCAGGGAGTACCAAAGCGGGCAATGGGTGGTGTCCAGGGAGGCGAACAGGTCCACCTGTGCCTGCCCGAACTGCACCCAAATGAGCTGAACTGCGCGGGGGTGGCCACTCTCCACGGGGCGTCAACTGACGAGAGAGCGCGACGGCTGTCTGGTTCAGGTCGCCCGGGATGTGAGTGGCTAACAGGGACTTCGTCACCTGCTGGCTCAACAGGAGGAGGCGTCGGGCGAGTTGTGAAAACTGCCGCGAACGGATGGCACCGGGGCCGACCGCGGCTTAGAGTCGCGGCCGGCGCCGAGAAACCAAGTATCCTGCCGCGAGCGCTGGGGAAGAGGCGGTGTGGTGCACTGCAGCCCAATACTCGTGGCGGCCAGGGAAAGCATGGTTGACATCTCGACGTCCGCTTCCTCCTGAGCTCGACCCCCCGGAGGAGGGAGCTCTAAGGAGTCGTCGGGGTCGGATGCCAAGAGGTCGCCCTCCGATGCTGCAAGCGACATCTCATCGTCGTCACGCCCCATGTCCGAGTGCGTGACTGAGGAGCAAGGCGGCCTACCGCCTTTTCCGGGACGGTCAGACGAGCGAGGACATGCCACGCTGAAGAAATTAACTCTTTTAGAGAGAAGCTTTGGAAGTTGCCGAGACGCCCAGGAGAAGTCACAGGAGAAGGGACAGTCCGCTGCACCACGTCGTAAGACCAGCAACAGTAGTAGAACCACGAAGTCGTCAGCATCAGGATGCGAAGGCTCCGAAGAACAAAAGGTGAATGAATGCAGCACGGCGGCTCCCTTTTATACCCGGATATCCGGGGTGGGGGACTGGCATGCAAATTTCATTCGCCAATTTTCATTGGCCTGTTCAAGTCAGTCAGAGATGATAGGTTCTCAAGTCAAACCCCGTTCTGTCGACACAACGTCGAGAGACCGACAGAAAGGGAACTTTATTTAAACAAAAGACCCACGATGGGGAAAACATGAACTAAAACAAGACAAGAATGTAAACTAAAACGTCCCACAAGGGGGACAAAACAAACAAAGTCCTTTGAATAATAAATCAACAAAATCCACAAATTTGGAACAGGAACAAGATAATCCACAAACAGGAATTATCCAACAAGGTGAGTTCATCAGGGATGATAATGACAATGAACCAACAAGAGACAGAGGGAAACTGGGACTAGATAAAGGGAAACACTAAAGAGGACTGATCACACAGGGAGAGTGGCAGCAGGTGACATGAATGAAACACTAAAGGAACGCTAACAGGAGGATTGAGCGAGGCAGGTGAGGGGAAGGAAACACTAAGGGAAAGATGGACCAGGGCCGGTGACAAGACTAACACTAATGGGCCGCTAACAGGGAAACAAGGGGGCGGGGCTTAAGGACGCGACACCGGAGAGAGAGCATGGCGTGACAAACCAAAACAATGCTCTTTCTTAACACAAAACACATGGGACTCCTGCCCAAGACTTGAAAACCAAGACAAGGAGAGGCAGGATCATGACATGAATATATAAACATATGAAATTATGTTCTTTTATTTTTTTATTTTACACTTAAAAAATGATAATTAAAAGCCAAGTAAAGGCATTATACACATGTGATCAGATTTATCCAGCGTGTCACATCTGCAGTGTGATAAATCACCACCAGCAACCTTTTAATGGATTGGATTACCAAAGTCCATTTACTTTCACAGGTTGAAATTTAAAACAACTGGATTAGGCTAGCGCAGAGAAGAAAACGTCCTGGTATGTTTTTACATCACCTAGTGAAATGAAAGAAGTCTCACTGCACTGAATGTGCTGCAGTGCATGTGTGTTCTATATTGCTGCATTGTGTCATTGGGTGCGCAGAAAAACTTTTTAATGCACTCTTCTCTATTGCTGGAAGCGCTGATACAGCAAAAGTCTCTCTCTTTCGCTCTCTCCTGCTTTATTTCATCCCTGCATATTTTTCTGCTTTCTAAATATGAAGAACAAGTATATCATTTAAATAACAGTTTTCAGAATTCAAAATATGATTTACTTGATGTTCATAATATTTAAGTAATCAATATCTGTTTGTAACAAACACTTAGGGACAAAGTGTAGACTTTTTTTTTCTTTTTCAGAATTCAAATAAATAGAAATTAAAGTTTAGAGTTTAAAAAGACTATATATAGGCCTATATGAACAAACAATTCAACAAAACACACTCAAACAGGACATACTTAAAAAAATTTAATAGATGTATAGTATACGGTATGTATAATTGCAACAGAAATAAGAAACACTCATAAATTAAGACTCTTAAAATGAAGAGTCTTTCAGTCCCATTTTACCACGTGTTTTACACAAAAAATACTTAATGTCTTCCTGGAATGAAAAAACTAAATGTAAAGGGCTCCCTGGAACCTTACATGTGGGTAAAACAGAAATATCCGTTGACAGATGAACGTAAGTGTGCTGGCGAATTCGCTTTGTTTAGACCAAGATGGACAAACTACGACCCGCTCCATTCAATTTGAAATCGGCTGTTTGGCAACATTTTGGATTTTGTCTAATTTTGGATTTGGCCAAATTCTAATATTTCGGCAACACGACTAACATGAGGAAACATATTACATGATTTCACTCAGAGCTTGAGAAACATCATTCTGTTTCGCACACTACCAATTTAAGTCATTTAATTTGTGTCCTAACATTGTTCTTCTGCATAAGGTTTTCAAGATTGTTTGTGACTCTTAACTAAATCATTGTTTTTGAAACTTTGTCATACTCAGTTGGATTGAGAACTGTTTGTTCTTAATGATTGTTCTTTGAATGAAACATGGAAAGCCATAGCACTACAGAGCTTGTGTGTCCTAAATGTAATTAACTTTGTTAATAAAATAAAAGTTTTAAAAGATATCTTCATTTTCATTTTTAAGATTGTAATACTGTCAAACAGAAAGCATAAAAATAGTTTTGGAATCGAATCATTGCTCCCAGAATCAGATCGTGACCTGTCGAAAGATTCCCACCCCTATTTTATAGTATAAAAGAAAGTAAGAAAGAAAAATGAAACACTGTCCCCTAAGATCCTACATTATGCAGTAAACTAGTCTTGAATCCAACAACTGCTGTCTAGCAGCTCAGAGTAGGTTTGTACAAGTTCTTTCATTAAGGAGAAACGTATAATATTTGACATTGAAAGTCAATACTATGTTTCAAGATGTTTGTTTCAAAATGAACATATATTGATTACGTAGATATTATGAACATTAAGTGATTGCAAATAATAACAACATAAAAATGTAGGTTATCCATAAATACATCTAGCGTTTTCAGATATTGTACATAAATCACCAAAATCTATGCGAAAATAAAAATATAATCCTTTATTTCCGGCCTAAAACTGGTGGTCTAGATCGTGTGTGCTTAAATGAGTGGCTGCGGGCCTGCAGCTGGATATATCTCGACAAATTGGGTCATTTTTATTCATCTTTATTTATTGAACACACACTCAAAACAAAACAACGACCAATTTAAATGTAATCATTACACAAAGCAACATAGGACTGCGAAGTAAATGTCACATGGAACCATAGTAGCCTTCGAGAATGATTTCACGTCGGAATGTTAATTGAAGCGGCACAACAACTTTAATGTGGAGAGACGGTAGGCGGTATAAAAGTTAGCAATGGAGTAGGTTTGGGCGATCGGAGGATGGCTACAGTGAAACATCGCGATGGACGATCACATCGCCCTGCGGCGTTTTAAAGTCAGGCGCGCCTGGCACGAGCTGCGCAGAGACGCAGACTGCGCGTCCTCTGACTTTATACATCACCAGCTACATAGTTATAAAGTCAGGTTAGTCTGATCTGCACAGTGCGAGGTTGCGAGGGAATATTAGCTGTTTTGTAACTAAACCCTAATGTATTTAGGACAAACAAAACCAACCAAACTTGTTTTAATAAGACATACAGGACAACTTAATAGGACATACACTCTTAAAAAAGGAGCTTCAGTAGGTTCTTCGATGCCATAGAAGAACGTTTTGGTTCCATAAAGAACCTTTAACAAATCCATCCTATCATTCCAGCTTTTGAAGTCTATTTGGTTATTTAGCCCATTTCTACCTACTGGCATAATGTATTCATCAAGGGCTTCTGGCAGAGATCCTGAATCTGTGCTCACACGCACATGAAAGCTTCTCGGGTAGCCAAGAGAACGATCAAGAGAGAGACATGGGGTTAGATATCTCGGCCTGTGCTGCAGGCGTGTGCTAAAAACAGGCCTGTTGTTCCATGTTTTTAAGATCAATATGAGAACTGAGGGAGCCATGACGAACAAAAGATTAAAAGGCGTAGATCCTGATGGGGCCATCATTCATTCTCGAGGGAATTAAGTATTGATTTGTATAAAAATATAATTGTTTTTGTGGGCGAGGTTTTCTGTGGGTGCTGTAAAGTGCTCTCTGAAAGGTAAAACAAGTATTTAACATCATTGCCATTACTTTATCCCAAATACAACATAATATGAAATTAAGTTCGATTGTTTAATATAACAACAGCATTCATTCTTCCCGGCTGAGTCACAGCTTAAACTAGGCGAGCCTCCAAGCCTTGAAATGTTGGTTAGGTTGGTCTGTGTTGATGGTCTTACAAGGGTTTTGTTTGCACACTTGCGTTAAGTATGTTTCTGGCCTTACCTTTACCACTAATCCACTTCTTGGCTTCCTGGATAGACATCCAGTCTGGCTTTCTTATAAATGCGCTTTTGGCTTCTCTTTCGTGTGATGCCCAGTGGGAACAGAGTTTTGCCATCAGAAGACTGACCCAAATTGGTCAGATCCTATTATAAAATTGCCTCAGGCACTCATGTTTGAACAAGAGAGCCGTGGACTGAACTAACTTACCCAGCCCAGTGGGGAAAAGCTGGCGTTTTTAAGGGTGAAATGGTCATCCAGAAGGTAATGTGAATAAAAACGTCAGTAAATCTTCTTGAAGTTACTAAGAACTAATGTTGGTAGCTCCACCCACACTTTATTCTTACTGTTCCAGCATCTGCATGAAACACATATCCTGATAGAATACAAATTCTGATAGAATAACATAACTTCTTTGAACTGTAACAAAACTCTGCTTTGTAATTTTCACACCACAGTCAATGCTCTGAGTTGGCCGTTTGATCTCAGTCCATCCAAATATTAACTGTTTTATTTTACGATATGCCAGCATGACTATATCAGGTTGCATATGTGTTTCAACAAGTCTTAGACAATGATAAACACAAAGACTTTTACTGCATAGTCATCAACGCATGCTTTTAATGTCAGTACTCAAAATATCTTTTCCTCAAAATATTTGTTTTCCCTTTTAGGAACTTTGCAGTGCCTGGTTCCCATGCACTTTTATTGTCCAGATAAAAACTTCATTGCATCGAGAATATCAAATGAGGGTAGTAAATGATGACAACATTTCACTAATGGGGTGATCAGTTCCTTGAATTGTCAGACACACAAAAGATACCAATTTTAAACATTTGCCAACAAATGAGCTTTGAATAAGATCTGCCCTAGCTTTATATAATGTAAGAAGCTATTAAGAATTTAAACTCTCTTTGATCTTTCCCCTAGTCCACTTTAGCCTTTTCTTCAACACACTGCCAGTATACATGTATGCTGGTATCCATGGAGAGCCCGTCAGTGTCACTGGTCACATTATTTTGTCAAGAGCCCTAGTAACCCTTAGTAACCAACTGTGGACTTTTAAAAACAAACCAAGAGGAAGACATTGTGTGAATCTCAGAGGAGTAACTACAACCGTGGGAGTCCATGCAAATATTACTTGAATTATTTTGGAAGATTTTAGAATATTATAGTCTAGTGTAACATTCCCATCTTTACGTTTTTTTCTTTTGCATAGAGCATACTGTTGCTCCATGATGCATTGCTGATCAAAAGAAGACTTTGTTGTGGATGAAAAATACTTTATTTGATTCAATTTGCTTTATTACATTTTGGCTAAATATTTCTTATTTGGGAATCCTTAATTCATTGGGACTCATTTCACACTGGACTTATCATACAAAACAGTAAGTTCATTTTAGGCTATAGATTTTTATGAGCAGTAATGATTCTAACTAATTACTTTTAACAGATTTTTAATGTGTTATGTGTAAAGAATTTGAGGTCGAGAGTGCTTCACCAAATGCTGTTCCAAAATTGTTTGGCATAAATGCCATTTTAACTGGAAAAGTTCACTCTGTTGTAAAAGCTCTTGATGTGCGTGGGGAAAGCTATTTTGTCTTTGATTATGACTCTGTGCTGATGAACTTGACCAGTGAATGATTTCATTAAAGATTACAATTATTTTGGAGCTTGTAAATTATCACCAATTTAGACATTTAAAAAAGAAATTCAAATGAATTTGCCACTCAATGGAAAGTCCCTATTTCCAAAATATGTGTCAGATGTGATCAGAACGCCTCTGTTTTTATTGTCATAACAGTGTAAATTCAGTCTAATGACAAAAATTTACAGTGACAAAACAGGACCTAGGTTTTAATATGTATCACCAACCATGCCAGCTACATCAAGATCAACAATGTATGATTAAAGACCCAACACAGCTAGTTTATTTTGAATGGATTACAAGATAATAGGCCCAATGACACAGAGGTTTATCAGCAGGGATGCTGTCATGCTTTATTCCAGCCTATCATTCATTCACAAACACCCACACTGGAAACGTAGGGCATGCTCAGTTTTGACTGATGGACAGTGTGGAGGAAGTTAATCAAAGTTTATATCTCTTATCCTGCTGAGGTGTAATGGCCCTGTCTTGTTTCCCTTGTTCTAGTGTGCTTTGTCATTTCTGTTGTTTCTGTCCAGCTCCGCTCCCTTGTTAGTTACCATGGACTTTAATCACAGACCACACCCATCTCATCTGTTGCCATATTTATTCATAGTGGTGAATATAGTGATTCATTGCCACTTTCCCTGTGTATATATACCCCTGTGTTTTGCAATTGTGTTTGGTCCGGTTATTGAATGTATTTGAGTTGTGTTTGTTCGGTTATGCGGGTCCATGTCTGATCTTGCTCATCTTTCTTGTTATTGGATGTTACCAATTTGGACTTATTAATTCACTTCAAACTTACATTTAGATCCAGTCTCTGTCTCATGCTTGGACCAACATGTTACATGAGGACACCGTCTCTTTCTCTTTTCTTGGAATTTATTATCAAAACCTTTGTTTTTCACAAGAGTTCTGACCTTGTCAAAAGCTGGGATTATTTATGGTTTGAGTCATGCAAGAATGATGTTGTCACAGAGACACCAGACTCTCTCACCACTCCTGTACCCCAACGGGCTCTCTACATGCTACCTGCCAGTTGTAATTTACCCGTCTTCCGAGTGTTTCCAAGTCTTCAGAGTCTCAATCTCGTATTCTAGTGGTTCTGTTACAGAAGACCAGCCAGCTAGACCAGATAGCTACAAGATGAGTGCACACGACCCGTTTCAGGAGATTGTGAATGCGCATAAAAGGGCTTTGCACCAACACCCCCCAGCACCTCTCCTCATACAGTAAACATTCATTCTTCCCCTGATGTTGCGGCTGGTCCCATGGTCCCTCCAGCTCCCTTCTCTGGTCTGGCGGAGGATTGAGACAGGTTTGTTCTCCAGTGCACCCTCTTCATAGACAATAATTTACATTGTTTTCCCACAGAAACCACCTAAATTTCCTTCATCATTTCATTACTCATCGGAAAAGCACGTCAATGGGCCAATTCCATCTGGGCTCAGGCGAGCTATAGTTCCTGTAGTACTTCGTAGAGGTTTCAGAGCGGTGCACTGGTGATCCCTCAGTGAGTGCTCAGTTATATGCTCTTCGTCAAGCAAATTCATCTGTTCACGATTATGCCATCAGATTCCGTACGCTGGCCGCCATGAGTGGATGGAACAAGCCAGCAATATTGACCACAAATTCAGTCTGATTCTGTGATTGTTGTCCCAGCTCGGGTCTCTGCTGCCAGCTCAGGCTTGTTTTCCAACGTGCTTCCCGATTCTGGCAAGTCCTCTTCCCAAATCTGTCACAAAATGGCTTGGACAGAACCCAGATGCAGGCAGACGAGGGGTTAAATAGAAACTTTTATTAAATAAAATACCCACAATGGGGAAAACAGGAACCAAAAAACAAGGCAAATAAACACTTCCCACGAGGGGGACAAAACAAGGGTTTTAGAAAAATGAAATAATATGTCTACAAACTAGACCAGGAACAACAGGTAATCCCAAAACGTGAGCGCAAGACATCTAGTGATACAACTAACATAAACATTAGACAATGCACCGACCCGCAACAGAGGGAAACTGGGACTATATAAAAGGAGAACACTAACGAGGAGTGATTACATGGGGAGAGTGGAGACAGGTGATTGGAATGAAACCATAACGAGAGTGTTTAACAGACCAGGTGATGGGAATAAAACCCTAATGAAGGTGAAACACAAAGCAGATGATGGGAATGAAACCCTAATGAAATTACAGGAGATAGGAGGGTGGGGCAGAGAGACATAACAGGAAGACACGTGACGCCAAGTAACAACATAAAGCCACGTGTCTCCACACATAATACAACAGAAACCCAAAAGACGTGGCAATGTCACGACTCTGCCCAGAGAGCTAGAAAAGCTCGAGACAGGAAGGACAGAGTCCTAACAAAATCATCTACTCCAGTCAATCTAAGCGCGACGACCATCGAAAGTCCTCCGGAGAAGTTATCTGCCAAAGTTCCCAAGGAATATACTAATTTCCGAGATGTATTCTGTCCTGCCCAATCGACCCAACTATCACCCCACCGACCATGGGACTGCACCATAGACCTAAAGGAGGGTGAGCCAATACCCCATGGAAGAATCTATTTATTATCATAACCCGAAAAGAGGGCCATGGAGGAGTACTTTTCCAAAGCTCTCAAGCAAGGGCACGTCCGTCCTTCTCGTTCTCCTTGTCGTTTCAAGCTTTTTCTTCGTCGCCAAGAAGGACGGTGGTCCAGATAACGGTTAAGTTTTGACCCCCGCTTCCCATCCGCACTAAAGCAGCTGAGAGGAGCCAAGATCTTTTCCAAGCTAGACCTCTGCAGCGCCCACAACCTGGTACGATCCGATGAGGAGACGAGTGCAAACCGGCTTTTGTTACCCCCACAGGCCATTACGAGTATCTGGTAATGCCGTATGGACTTTCATGCACAATGTACTCTGACATTTCTGAGAAGTTTGTATTGATGACATCCTCATCTACTCCAAAGGTCGCCAGGAACACCACCAACATGTTGCGGAGGTCCTTCAACGGATTAGGGAACACCAGCTCTTCCGAAACGTGCAGCTTTCACCATGCCTCAATGCAATTCCTCGGGTACAATAGTTAGCGTGAAGGAATTTCCATGGACAAGGGGAAGATGATGGCCATAAGGAATTGGCCCTTCCCAAGCTCCATCAAGGAACTCCAATGCTATCTCTGGTTCATTAAGGACTTCAGTTCCACGGTCACTCCACTTAACAACCTGTTCAGTAATAATCTTAAATACCTGTCCTGGTTGTCAAAATGTGTGATTTCCAAAAGTTCTCGTCATTTGCCTGGAGGGAAACTCCTAAAACTCCTTTGTCACAGATTTGTCCCTGTCATCTGGTAACATTTATTTTTGTTGTAGTTAATAGTTTTTCTATATTCTGTCGTCTGATTCCCTTGAAAGGTCTTCCCACAGCCATGGAAACAGTATAACTCCGGTTTCAACACATATTACGCTACTTTGGGATTCCAGAAGATGTCGTTTCGAACAGGGGGTCCCAATTCAAGTATGGAAGGCGTTTTTTTAACTCCTATGTTTGACCGTCAGCCTGTCATCCTGTATCACCATCAGCCTTCAGCCTGTCAGCCTGTTTCACCCTCAATCCAATGGGCAAACAGAAAGGAAGATTCAAGAAGTTGGTAGATTCATCCGAACCTTATGCCATGACCACCAGGAGACCTGGAGCCAGTACCTCAGTTGGGCCATCTACGGCCAGAATTCCCTCCATCAACCTGCCACTGGACTCACTCCGTTCCAATGAGTACTCAGATACCAACCAGCTCTGTCCCCTGGTTAGAGGACCTCTCTGAGGTGCCTGCAATCAACCACTGGTTCCAGGAGAGCTAGAGGGTCTAAGACGCAGCTCATCACCACCTCCAGAGAGCCATCCACATCCATAAGATCAAATCGGATGCCCGGCGAAGGGAAACTACACATTACCACCTGGGTCCAGCCCAGTCACATAACTTAAATTTCCCCCCAGCTATTGCAATCACCCAGCATTCCATGTATCACTCCTCAAGTCTGATCTGATATTTCCACAGAGCCTGGCCCGTCGGATGAGCCCCCTCCTCCTTTCTTGGATGTGTAAGATGGCACCATATACTCCGTACGGGATATCCTGGACTCTCGTCGCCGCAGGGGCCATCTGGATTATATGGTCAACTGGGAAGGATATGGCCCGGAGGATCGCTCCTGGGTTCACCAGGATGACATCCTCGACCCAGGTCTCCTCACCGGGACCACCTCAGGCGACCAGCGCCACGGGGCAGGGGCAGGCCACCGCGAAGAGGGAGGTTGCTGTCCTCAGGAGCGGACCATGGAGGGGGGGGGGGTACTGTCATGGAGACAGACACCAGGCTCTCTCACCACTCCTGCATCCCGTTCTGCGGAATTCTAATTGTCATCACCTGCACATCATCAGCCCCGTCATCAGCCACGCTTTAAAAGTTGCACTCACAGTCATTGTCTGGTCCTGATTAGAAACAGACTCTCTACATCATGGGTCTCAAACTCAGTTTCTGGAGGGCCACAGCTCTGCACAGTTTAGCTCCAACCAGCTCTAAACCACCTGCTTGGAAGTTTCTTGTAATCCTTAAGATGTTGATTAGCTGAATCAGGTGTGTTTAATTAGGCTTGGAGCTAAACTGTGCAGAGCTGTGGCCCTCCAGGAACTGAGTTTGAGACCCCTGCTCTACATGCTAGAGTGATTCCACGACTTCACATTTACATTTAGTCATTTAGCAGATGCTTTTATCCAAAGCGACTTACAGATGAGGAAACATTGGAAGCAATTATAACAACATAGGCAACAAAATACATAAGTGCATCAAACTAGTCCATTAAAGCATAGCACAGTATAAAAAGCTAAGAATAGTGAGATTAGTAAGTGTTTTTTGTTTTTTTTAAAGAAGGAAAGGGAAGAGAATTAGGAAAAAATCAATCAGCGACATGTTGACAGAAGAGATACGTTTTTAGGCGTTTTTTAAAGATGGCATTCGAGTCTGCTGATCTTGTTGCAGCTCGTAGATCATTTGTTAGGACTCTGTCCTTCCTGTCTCGAGCTTTCTAGCTCCCTGGGCAGAGTCATGACATTGCCACGTCTTTCGTGTTTCTGTTGTGTTATGTGTGGAGACATGTGGCTTTATGTTGTTACTTAATGCCACGTGTCTTCCTGTTATGTCTCTCAGCCCCACCCTCCTATCTCCTGTAATTATATTAGGGTTTCATTCCCATCGTCTGTTTTGTAATTCACCTCGTTAGGGTTTCATTCCCATCAGCTGTCACCACTCTCCCCATGTAATCACTCCTCGTTAGTGTCTCCCTTTATATGGTCTCAGTTTCAATCTGTTCAGTGTTGGTGCATTGTCTTTGTCTTATATTGATTGTCTAATGTGGATGTCTATGTTGAGCTGTGACTGGGGATTACACGACTCCAGGCAAATAGTTTGTGGACTTATTATTTTATTATTAAGGACTTTGTTTCCTTTTGTCCCCCTCGTTGGAGGTGTTTGTTTTTTCTAGTGTTTTTGTTCATGTTTACCCCCTTGCGGGTGTTTTATTTAATAAACATTTTTTGTTATACCTTCGTCTGCCTGCATCTGGGTTCTGTCCAAAATCATTTTGTGACAGAATGCACCAACCCATAAGAACCCAGCAGGTGGCGATTTTCCCTGCAAGGCCTCGCCAGCCTGGTCCCCTCTCCAGCATTCGCCAGGGGAACTTGGACCGGGACGAGTACCTGGACAGGTTCCTGGAAGCCGCAGTGGAGGAGCTCTTCGGGGAGGAAGAGGTGACGGCGGCGTTCAACAGCGGACTGAGGGTCCCCCTATCGCCTGCGGAGATGATGAGGCTGAGACCGCTTGGCTTCGAGGGTGTGCTCCAGTTCGCCATGAGCCGACCGGAGCCCAGTGTCTCCGTCTGTCCGAGGTTGTCTTCTCCGTTGGGCCCCATCCCCGAGGATCACACCCTGGAGCTTGGGGTGGTGACCACCACCGCACCATCAGCCTCGGACCCTGCAACCTCTTCACCACCTACCAGTCTTCAGGGCAAGCGTGGAAGGAGAGAGTCCTGGGGGTCCTCTTCGGAGGCCTCCAACGCGGAGCCAGCCCCGTCCTTCACCTCCTTCCTCCAGCCGACTACCAGGAGATTGGCTCGGCAGAAGAGGAAGAGGCAACGGAGGGGGGCACGTAACCTAGCCCAGCCGGCGCTCCTGCCGGTTCTCCAGCCGGGTTCACAGCCAGCGATCCAGCAGGCGTCCAGACCTGCCTCTCCGCAGGTTTCCAGACCTGCCTCTCCGCAGGCGTCAGGACCTGCCTCTCCGCAGGCGTCAGGACCTGCATCTCCGCAGGCGTCAGGACCTGCCTTTCCGCAGGCGTCAGGACCTGCCTTTCCGCAGGCATCAGGACCTGCCTTTCCGCAGGCGTCAGGACCTGCCTCTCCGCAGGCGTCAGGACCTGCCTCTCCGCAGGCGTCAGGACCTGCCTCTCCGCAGGCGTCAGGACCTGCCTCTCCGCAGGCGTCAGGACCTGCCTTTCCGCAGGCGTCAGGACCTGCCTTTCCGCAGGCGTCAGGACCTGCCTTTCCGCAGGCATCAGGACCTGCCTTTCCGCAGGCATCAGGACCTGCCTTTCCGCAGGCATCAGGACCTGCCTTTCCGCAGGCATCAGGACCTGCCCCTCCGCAGGCGGCCGGACCTGCCCTTCCGCAGGCGGCCTTCCAGCCGGTGCCTCAGCCGGCCTTCCAGCCGGTGCCTCAGCCAGTCCTCCGGCCGGCATCACCTCAAACTTTTTTCCCCCTTGGACACACACCTCTCCCTAGCCCCTTCAAGTCCCCGCCGGTCTCGTCCGGTTGCTTCAAGTCCCCGCCGGTCTCGTCCGGTTGCTTCAAGTCCCCGCCGGTCTCGTCCGGTTGCTTCAAGTCCCCGCCGGTCTCGTCCGGTTGCTTCAAGTCCCCGCCGGTCTCGTCCGGTTGCTTCAAGTCCCCGCCGGTCTCGTCCGGTTGCTTCAAGTCCCCGCCGGTCTCGTCCGGTTGCTTCAAGTCCCCGCCGGTCTCGTCCGGTTGCTTCAAGTCCCCGCCGGTCTCGTCCGGTTGCTTCAAGTCCCCGCCGGTCTCGTCCGGTTGCTTCAAGTCCCCGCCGGTCTCGTCCGGTTGCTTCAAGTCCCCGCCGGTCTCGTCCGGTTGCTTCAAGTCCCCGCCGGTCTCGTCCGGTTGCTTCAAGTCCCCGCCGGTCTCGTCCGGTTGCTTCAAGTCCCCGCCGGTCTCGTCCGGTTGCTTCAAGTCTCCTCAACCTGTCCCACCCTTTTCTGGTGTCCCCAAGGTTTGGCCTCCCATTCCCCCACCCCCCCTCCCATGTTTGTTGTTTTTGTTGACCCACCCGAACCCCTTCATAGCCTCCCTTATGTTCCCCTTAGTTTGTTCTGTGTTGTGCTTGTGGTGTTTGTCTTTGTGCTTTGGTGTTTTGGCCCGCTGAAGTTTCTCCCTTGAGACGCCATGGGGCGTTTCTGGGGGCGGGGGTAATGTTAGGACTCTGTCCTTCCTGTCTCGAGCTTTCTAGCTCCCTGGGCAGAGTCATGACATTGCCACGTCTTTCGTGTTTCTGTTGTGTTATGTGTGGAGACATGTGGCTTTATGTTGTTACTTAATGCCACGTGTCTTCCTGTTATGTCTCTCAGCCCCACCCTCCTATCTCCTGTAATTATATTAGGGTTTCATTCCCATCGTCTGTTTTGTAATTCACCTCGTTAGGGTTTCATTCCCATCAGCTGTCACCACTCTCCCCATGTAATCACTCCTCGTTAGTGTCTCCCTTTATATGGTCTCAGTTTCAATCTGTTCAGTGTTGGTGCATTGTCTTTGTCTTATATTGATTGTCTAATGTGGATGTCTATGTTGAGCTGTGACTGGGGATTACACGACTCCAGGCAAATAGTTTGTGGACTTATTATTTTATTATTAAGGACTTTGTTTCCTTTTGTCCCCCTCGTTGGAGGTGTTTGTTTTTTCTAGTGTTTTTGTTCATGTTTACCCCCTTGCGGGTGTTTTATTTAATAAACATTTTTTGTTATACCTTCGTCTGCCTGCATCTGGGTTCTGTCCAAAATCATTTTGTGACATCATTCCACCAAGGGGGAAGTCCAGCCAGAAGCGCATTGCAATAATCCAGTTTGGACAGGACAAGAGCCTGGACTAGGATTTGCGTAGAGTGCTCCGATAGGAAAGGTCTAATTTTCCTAATGTTGTAGAGGATGAATCTACAGGACCGGGTGGTTCTGGCAACATGACTTGTGAGGTTAAGCCGATCATCGATTACCACTCCCAGGTTTCTGGCTGTGCTGGACGGTGTAATCGTTGATGAGCCTAGTTGAATGGCAAGGTTGTGGTGAATCTTTGGGTTGGCTGGGATCACAAGCAGTTCCGTTTTTGCAAGGTTTAGCTGCAGGTGATGATCCTTCATCCAAAGCGAGATGTCACTCAGGCATGCCGCGATGCGAGCAGCGACCGTCGGATCGTCCGGTTGAAATGACAAGTAGAGTTGTGTGTCGTCGGCATAGCAGTGATAGGAGAAGCCATGCTTCTGAATGACCGAGCCGAGGGATGTCATGTAAATGGAGAAGAGTAACGGTCCAAGCACTGTGCCCTGTGGCACCCCCGTGTTGAGCTGTTGGGACGTGGAGACCTCATCTCTCCAGGATACTCTGAATGACCTACCCGAGAGGTAGGACTCAAACCATTGCAACGCCATTCCAGAGACACCCATAGCACTGAGAGAAGCCAGGAGGATGTGATGATTGACAGTGTCAAAGGCAGCAGACTTCAGAGTGTTTCCAAGTCAATAGTATTTGAGAAGAAGGGGTGTGTATGAAGAGATAACCCACAAATGAATGTACAATGATTTAAAGTAATTTAGAATCTTCACTGCTAGTTTGTATAATTTTTGTTTTCTTTAGTATGATTTCAGCTATTGCTTTAATAAAGTTTTAACAATAAAAGCAACTTGTATCTTTTGTTATACAGTATGAATTGTTTTGTCACACTCAAAACAAGTTACCAGGTTGTTAATTGAGGACTGTGATAACTACAAAAAAGAACCATTTAGGCTTTATCTAGCCACTGGTTAGCAACTTAAAAGCATTGGGATGGCCTACAAATCAACTCTACAAAACTGAAACTGGCAAGAATCTAGTGAAATACTTTTCAATTGATTGACCAGATATTTCAGATAATATTTCAGATAATTCAATTGGACCATAGGCCAGTGATAGGTTTATGTTAAATTATTTGAAAATAAAACAACATATTGACCTGCAAAGCCACTTTCTGTAATTTAAAGGTTTACTTTTCTGCTATCCGAACCTTTATGTTTTTAATCAGCATGTCATGTAATCAAATAATTATTTAATTCAACTGATAATCCTAAAATGTAAGAAAAGTTAATTTTGAAATAATTCATTTAATTAATTATACCTTAATTCAGGGGTCACCAAATGTGTTCATGGAGGGTTGGTGTCCTGCAGAGTTTAGCCCAGCCTACCTCAACACACCTGCCTGGAAGTTTCTGCTTTGCCTAGTAAGATCTTGATTAGCTGCTTTAGGTGTGTTTAATTATAGGGTTGGAGCTAAACTCTGCAGGACCGAACCTGGGGATCCCTGCTTTAAGTGATGATTAAATTTAACTTTCATTAAAATATAATGGGTTCTTCAGAGGTCTCTTAGCTTTGTTCCAAAAGCTAGTAAGCTGACCTAGACAGTATTCTCAGGAATTATGGTCTTGCTCCAGACACAAAAGCTGTTTCAAATAGTATATATCTAGCATAGATTTCAGATGAGCTCTGAGAAAAAATATTCAGTATGGCAAATGGAGTATATTGATTCATTTATTGTTAACACAAAAAAATCAATAAAAAGTTCTGTAAATTAAAAATGTATTATTTCACCAAACATTTCTCTGTTTGTTTTCTGTGCATATAAGAATAAGAGGTGTTAGTTTAGCAACATGCTAATACTAAAGTAAACAAGCTTCTTGCAAGCCTGGCGAGAGGAGTGTAACATGAACAGTAACCATTAAGATATTACACATTCAGAATGAAGAATCTCTGTCAAAGACCCAGTTGTTGGTAAGCAAATGTGGATTTGAGGGAATGAGGTGATTTAAATAATCATATTCTTTTGGCAAGTGGAGCGGATGTGCTGAATATGGTTGTGCATAGCAATGGAATGAGTAACATTGTCAAGCTTGACATCCCCAAGAGCCCATGGGCAGAATATTTAGTGTGCAGAAGTGTGTAGGTGTGTGTGTGTTATGCCCAGAGCTGAATACACACTTGCTTATGTTTTGACTTACATACTAGAAAAAATGTATTTTGTGAATTGAGAATCTGTTGCTCAAGTTAAAATATTTCTGTGTGGGCATGTATTTAAACCTTGAATATATCATATACTTGATGCATGACCCTTTCTCGAATCAAGCTAATTTGAGCAATTTAGTAACCACAGTTCAAAATATTAGCTATAGTTCATATTTAACAACCGAAATGTTTCCAAATACAGTCATCCCTTAACTCTATATACTGGTACACATCACCAGGTATGCGTCGTGGTGACAGGTTGGCATGGCCCGGAGAGGCTCAGAAACGCGAAGAAAGGAGAACAGAGGCCAGATTGGCACAGGGTCTGCAGAGACTCGACCAGGCCAAACATTACCATCTCAACTCACTGACCAGAGATCAGCGGAGACTACATAGAGATCTCATCTCCATGAAAACAGGTGTGTTAAAAATTACATCTTCAGTTAAAAGTTAAACAATTCAATTAATTATTGCATCTGTTCTGATATATCAGGTAACCCCTGGAAAAGAGGATTTCACAGTTTAAGCATACAAACCACCACCAATTATGATGTTGGCCGACCTGCTGCATCCTACAAAAGGACACTGTTACCCATAATCCCACTGGCAGGTAGAGAGACAGAAAGTCACAGGTGAGATCAGGAATTTATCTCAAACAAAGTATTCTCCAAAAGAATATATCTAATAATGAAAGTCATTTTAAAGCTATGAGTAATATGTATGTGTAGTATGTATATATTGTATCTGTGTACACACTACACATTTTTTATGTTTATGTAATTTGTCAGAGAATTTACATAAAGAAGTATGACGTGCCAGCATGACATTAATCTCTTTCTTCTTAGTATATAACATGACAATCCATTGCTGTTTTCCCCTGTATCCCAACTTTAGCCCTATCATGTACTCCAGTTTGACGTATGGCTGGGGATGGTATAAAATTCAATGTTTAATGAGAGAATTTAAATTCCATTATATCTTTGACACAACTTTAAACAGACTATATAACATAAATCTTTGACATTTTCAATCTCTTTCTTCAGGGTATGATCTTAAAAAGGAGACAACGCCCACTCATTCTATAAATGTTTGATTTTGTATTCAAGACCCACTTTCCGTTTTAAAAGTCCTGAATATGACATAGCAACAAGAACAGGAATTTTCCTTTTCAGTAAATGTAAAAAAAATTGAATACTTCAATGTTCCTATACTAAAACATGACGTATTTGGTCCTGGTGGAATAGATCTGCTAAGCTGCTGCGGCAGAGCAAGTACAGAAACTTGCTACTGCCAAATACATCCACAACATGCTGCTGTGAGCATGTAAGGAATGCTACTGCTGCACATACTTGTGTAACATATATGAATAACCCAAATTAGAGCATACACGATCAACTCTAAGCAGCTCTATACATGTGGAGGTGGGGAAGGAGGAGGGTGTCTGAAGCGAGCTGCACTGCTACGACAATCGCTAGCCACGATTTAAAGGTTGAGCAGCAAGCTCATTGGCTGATACAGTAAGAACCAATCTGTAATGAAGTGTCGGACACAGCAGGATCCATTTGCAGCTTTATTTGGAACAATCAAACAGGCAAGGTAAATCGGGGACAGACAGAACAACGGAGATAATCCCAGAGCCGAAGTGAGTCACAGGCAGGGGTCGAGACAGGCAGAGAGCAATCAGAGGTCGATATAACAATCCGGGTCGAGGCAGGTAGCAGAAGAATCAGAAGTCGGTATAACAGTCAGGGCCGGGCAGGTAGCAGAAGAATCAGAAGTCAATATACACAATCCAAGGTCGATAACAGAATAGCAAACACAATAAATAAACCGCTCAGAAATTGTATGCCGGGGCAATGCAATACTTCGCGATGAACTGAAGGTAAACAGGATTTATATGGATGGGTGTAGATTAGCTGCAGGTGTGCATGCAATCAGTCCCAGGTGAATGGCATGATGGGATGTTGAGTTTGAGCCGGTTAATATACTGGTGAGTTTGTCCTACAGTGATGGAGAGGAGGTGGAGAGGAAGCCTGCTCTGTAACACAATCAGCTGTGCTGTGTGGGAAAAGTTATTATGTCAGATTGGGTTAGACTATAGGACTGTGCCATCTAGAGTTTCATGCCAGAACTTTCTCTGTCATTTATTA
This sequence comes from Barbatula barbatula, assembly GCF_947034865.1. Lineage (NCBI taxonomy): Eukaryota > Metazoa > Chordata > Actinopteri > Cypriniformes > Nemacheilidae > Barbatula > Barbatula barbatula. The sequence goes on along the minus strand of NC_136778.1, from coordinate 16,470,200 downwards.
AAAAACAATGAAAGAGAATAGGAAACTTTATTGCATGTGTGTGTGTGGGAGCGTGCGTACGTGAGTGTGTATGTGCATTTCAATACTGGATGATTACGAATTCACGGTTGTGGTCTCTTGCCACACAAATTGTCAGATTGTTGGTTTCAAATATCATCAATAAGTAGGCTATTGTATGTATGTGCATGAATGCTTTTACAATTAGAGTCTGGCCTGGGTGCAGTGATGGTTATCTCTGATGGGGATTTCCTCAGTTAACCGCACCAGTGAATCTGATAATGGGATAATCATACATACACACAAACAAATCTATTCACCCGCCAACACATACAAACGACCTGGCAAAATATGTATTTTGTCTCCTGCATTGATGCGTTTATCTATTAATATATTTGTCTCACTGTCCACCTCTCAGATTTTTTCTTTCTCAGTGCTGTCAGCTTCGATCAACACATTTAAAGAGATAAATGAATGAAGCAAAGGAAAGTGAGGCAGTAGAGGACATTGATAATGAAAATGTGATCTAGAGTTAGTGAACCAAGGAAACAGAGAAAGGTTGTGATAGTCTAATGGTTAAGGATCTGGGCTGTTAATGAGGCAGAGAAATCGCTCTCCTACTTGTGCCCTTGAGCAAGACACAGCTCAGTTTCCTCCATTGGAGCTGTCCCTTTAAAAAGTGAACACTAGATGCTTCAGCTTTTGCTAAATAGCCAAAAATAAATGTAAGGTAAAAAATAGTCAATGTTTTTTATCTTGGTCTTTCTAAGACACTTGAGAACTGTTTGTACGCCGTGTTTCATCTTCTGCAGCCTCCTTGTGTCTCTCTGCGTACTCGAAGGAAGGCTGGTAATAATTCCTCTTTATGCTTGTTAAGCAGACAGCCTGTGGGCATGCAACCAGTGCCTGCTTCACTTCCTCTTATTTCCTGATTTCTTCCTCTCCTTTCCTCCTGTCTCACACAGGCTGACAGAGACACTCCATCTCGTCTGTTTATGTTTTATTTATTTTCCTCATTTCTTATTTCCTGCTGTCAGCTTTTAAGTTCCTTGCGATTCCATCCTCCTCCATCTTGTCTTCCTCTATTCAGTGGTGGTAGAGTTGTTACGTGGTGGCGGTTTTTAATGTCATTACATCATTATAATTTATCTCATGAATCTTAATTGACTGTGCTTAAAGACACTTGTGAAAAAAATATGACCATAAAGAGTTGGTCTTCAGCTGGTCTAGATGCTTTCCAAGCCTGGCCAAGCTGGTTTTCAAGGTGTTTGACCACTCTGAAACCAAATCAGCATGCCCAGGGTGGAAGACCAACTTAGGACAGCAAACCAGTAATGGGATAGTTCACCCAACAATACAATTTGTAATCATTAAAAGATTATTCAATAATTTACTATTTACTCATGTACCTCCAAAACTGTATGACTTTCCTTCCTTTGCAGAACACAGAATCGATTTTGAAGATAACCAAACGACATTGACCCCAACTGACTTGAATTTTATGGATACAAAAGCACAGAGACATTTCTCACAGTATATTCTCTTTATAGTTTACAAACATATTCTAAGCTTATGTGCTTTTACAAAACACCACCCTTTGCCAACATAAATTAGATTTACATTCTCTCTCTGGCCATTTGCAACTGCTGAGGTGAAAAGTTTAAAAGATTTATTGTTTACCTCAGCACTGAGTCCGCTCGGCATGGCTACGGCCAGCTCGAATCAGCACTTACAGTATAGGTGGCAAACTAGCTGTCACAGAGTCATAAAGGCAATGTGCTTGATTTGAAGCTTTCTTGGCTGATGAAAACATCTGACCTAGAGGTGTGACAAAAAAGGCTAAAGTGTCATACATTTACAGTTCCTGTGAAATGAAGTGTTTATTTTAAGATATGTAGTGGTTTGTTTGTTAGCTGTTTTGCAGTGCAAGGACATCTAAAAACTTATTTTTGTTCTCCTAATCGAAAGTCAGTCAATGGATGACAGTAATAAAGAAAGCAGATCTATCTTGACACACTGTTTGTATCTAAAAATGTTTGGAGGTCAGCTGTGGTTACATTACCTATACTCTGTTGTGTAAGACAATAGCTCTTTTCCAAAGCCTATTGAGCTGATTTCAGTTATGTGAACTGTTGTCATGTGATGAGGCGAAGGGTATCTAGTAAAAAATATATAAATATCACAATTTAGCATGAATTATTAACTGTTTACATCTATAATCCGTAACTTTGCCCTCTTGTCATCTTTGTTTGAAACTAGAGGTAGCTTTACATACAGGACCTATCTTTCTTTATGCAATATATATACACATATATATATATATATATATATATATATATATATATAAACTGTCAATATGTTAAATTATAATGTATATTTGGATATAGAATAATACATTTTTAATACATTACTACAATATATTGGTTAATGGGAACTGCCACTTTTTATGTATTGAAAAAAATAAGCAATTGTTTCCAACATATGGAAATGTATTAATTAAATTATAGTTTATAATCATTTATTATATTATTTAATATATTGCATTATATTTTCCAGTAAATTTACATAATTTTTCGTAAGGGTTTACATGTGTTTAAGTCAAATGACACCAAACATTTTCTGTCCAATCATACCAGACAGCTCAAATAAATCATTATTATATAACATTGCAAATTGGAATTTTTTACATTTGTAATTGGATTGCAGCTTTAAATAACTAATAATTAAAAAAAACAGTGTACTATGATTTACCACTAACTAGTTTTTATAAACACATATAACATATATACAACTACACAAATATGTATAGTCGATGTTTCTCTCAACACTTCAGATTTTCACAATGGCCATATCAATGCATTCTGGGTTTGTTTTATCTGTAAAGGATACATGCAAAGCTGCCCTAAAATGTGGTCATAACAAGATATCTTTAAACTTAAAAAGTATATTTTGGCCTTTGTGTTGGAAGCATACCTACAATGCCTTATTACGCTGTCTCGGCTGCTCGTAGGTTTGGAACAGCGCTATGGTGTCACTAAAGATTATGTGGGCTGTGATTACCTTCATAGTTACCCTGCATTGATGGGTGCTGACTAAAGTCTTTCGCACGTTAAATAATGTATTATTTTTCTCTATCTCATCTCAATCTCTCCAGGTCAATGAAACCCCAGCCAGTCTCTTCGCTGCAGGCTCGTGTTCATGAGTTTATCAGCAATGGGGAGAAAAGGGCAGTATATTCCACAGAAACGCTCTGCCTGCCCGACCTTAAACGACAGCCTGTCGCTTCTATCAGAACTGCATCCACAAAAAGAGAAGAGAGCAAGGAAAAAGAGATGGACGGAGAACATGAGATGCAGAAAGACACAGAAAAGGAGGGGAGCATGGAGGTTGGAGAGGTGTTGAGGAACAGAGAAAAAGATATAGAGATGGAGTGGATGCTACTAAAAGAGAGAGATAATGCAATAGGAGCTGAAATAAATTGGACTAGTAGTCCGTCATCTTCAGTTTTTTTTCCCTCGGAAATGTTAGCTCCTGATGGGCATTTAAGAGCAGTTCACACCCTGCCAAACTTTGCCCAGGCCCTGTCTGAAGCACGAAAAGCAAGATACATAAGACACAGAGGACAACCACTGTGTGAGCGTGAACTCACCATCCGTGAGATGTTTTCACGGGACCCTAAAGATACACCTGCTTTCTGAGACACACTAAATCAAGTGGTTCTCAAACATTTCTGCTTCGGGATTCAGATTTTACATTGGATGTAAGATTGACACCCAACACAGTGCCAAAATTGATAATCACTGAAAAGACATTAAATACAAGTACATTGTATGGTACAAACACATTTAAATCCACCACAACTTCTTATAAACACAATGTCTTAATTATTGGAGTCTATCCCCACAAGGTCAGACTCAAGGCTGCTGTTCTATTCAATAAATCGAAGTCGTGTCATTTAAGTGTCTTTCGTGTGTCTTTCATAATAATGATAATATACATGATTACAGTGTACTTCCACCTTCGTCAGTAAACAGAGGTGAACCAGAGGCAGTTCTGTATTTGACCCTTTATATATCATTATCGCCCTCTGCTGATGGTAACCATCATCCAGAAAGCTGTAACCTCTACACTGAGCCTGGCGCATTTCAAAGCGTTTTTATTGGTCAGGTGTGGTGCTGACGTCAGAAATTCGCCCCTTTCCGGAAAGAATATTAGTTGCAATTATATAAGTACCAAATAAAGTAGTTCGACAAATTTTCCTAAACGCGTCGGAATCGTTAAACGTTCATGTGAAGTTTCTGAATGAGAATAGTGACGAGTGTTGTGTAAGCGCGAGATCAATTCGAGGAAGTAATATATTGAAACAAGACACGAACGAACACGCACTGCGTTAGAGATGATGTTTAGCAAATAATTACTCTCCCATAAGGTTTATTATTGACAGCAACTGGTTTGATTCCGGGTTAACGGTTTCATTTTGTTTTTGAACATCCAAGATCATAGTTACAACATACGAAAGCAACGTATTTAAGATGAATGTACTGCAAAGACTTGTCACGGGAACTGCTAGATGTGTTGTTAAACCCGGAGTGGATTTCATGGGAACGCGCTGCGCGTCTACTGGGAAGATTAAGCGATTGTTCCCGCGGATGAGTTTTAATCAAAACCGCTCATGGTGTTCTGTCGGGCCGGCTGATGATCGGCCTGAAATCACCTTGAATCGACTTGAAGTGGAAGACAACGGTAGGTGCATATAACACAACCATAAAAATAACTACGTCACCCACTTGCACGCGCTTCTTCTGCATGTGTCAAACAAGACAACTTTTAGCGCCATGTTAAAAGTAAAGTTATATTATATTGGATTCAGCGATTTTCTTTAGTCTATTCATTCATTCATAGGATTTTAACCTTCAAAAGATATATAAGCTCTTAAAACTTTTCTCTGAATTTATGACTGTTGTTGCTCATTTCTTGTACACACAAACTATATAACAAATGTTATGGAAGAACTTTATTGGCCTAAACAAAGCCTTGAACCTCATTAAACCTATTTGGGATGAATTAAAATGACGGCGAGGGGAGCCAGCCCCCATCACCCAGTATCCCTGTCCGACTGCACTGGTGCTTGTGTGTCTGTGAGGAAGCAGATCCCCATAGTCATCCCAGAAGTCATTTAATTGGGGTCTTTAAATCAGAACACATGTTGGTGTGATGTTTGGATGTCCACGTGAAGATTCCCCCTTTTTAACAGAACAGGTGACACTTGCCAAAGTTTCAGTTCAAGAGCAATTGTTTTATAATAAATAAGCTTACTGACACTGCTCAGGTTGTATTATAACCTAAATTTCTCTAACCTAAACCACTTCTTCCTCTTTTCTCTGGTTAGGTATAGTGGAAGTGCTGATGTGTCGCGAGAAGGCACGGAACTCATTGGGATGCGTGTTTGTGGGTCAGGTGAGACGGCCACCTCATGTGTGTGCAGAAACCACCTGTCCTACGGCCTCAAACTCACATGTGCAGGAAGCAGAATGTCTAGCCAACATGAATTTTAGTCAGGGGGAATATTAGAAAAGCGTTGCATAATGTCACAATCCACAGTTGTTCTCACGCACATGCTTTCTCAGAACAATGCTGGAACAATGGAATCTATATCTGACATCAAACTCATGGCTTGTGTGTTGTGAGTGTAAGCAGAGCCAAAAGAAATGCATAGTACTACTGCTCTATGTAAAAGGGGGCGTTTTAGCAGCATAACAGCCAAAAAATCTGATAATTCAAAGACAAAGCATTGATAATGCTAATGACATTATTTTTGGAGCAGAACAATGAAAAAGAAACATGTTTAATGAGAGCTTTAACTATTGAACATGCAAACTGATGTAAGATATTGATAGCTGCAGAGAATCCATTTCTCTCTATTCTCTGTTACCACATTGTAAAGAGAAATTCCTGAGAAGTCTGGATTTGATCATTCTGTGTCAGGTCTTAAAGAAATTAAAGTAAAAAGACAAAAAATACTGTCCCAGAATTCATTGTACATTCAATGTCCTTCTGTTTCTGTTATTGTCTCTCTATATGCGTTTATCTGTCTCGCTGTGTGTAGATGAGAGAGTTGGTTTCATCATTACATCATGACACAGCAGTTCGTGTGGTGCTGTTCAGAAGTTTGGTTCCTGGAGTGTTTTGTGCAGGTCAGTGAAAGAATTTCACCATGAGTGGAAGGGCCTACAACAATGGCCTATTTTCAATTCAATTCAATTTTATTTATATAGCGCTTTTCACAATTTGCATTGTTCCAAAGCAGCTTTACAGGGGAAAAACGAAAAACCCAAGAACGGGTAAAACACACTACATGGTGTTTTATATAATAAATCCAATTATTCTAGTAAATAATATCTAATGTCAGCATCTCCTGGTGGTTTATTTAGCATATTTTGCGTTAAGTGAATGCTTGGCTGAAAAGATGCGTTTTTAATCTAGATTTAAATTGGGCGAGTGTGTCTGATCCTCGTATAATATCAGGAAGGCTATTCCAGAGTTTAGGTGCTACGTATGAGAAAGCTTGACCCCCTTTGGTGGATTTAGTTATTCTAGGTATTATCAAAAGTCGTGCGTTTTGAGATCTTAGAGAGCGTGATGGGTTGTAGTGTGATAGAAGCTCTGTTAGGTAGGTAGGGGCTAAACCCTTTAAGGCTTTATAAGTGATTAAAAGAACTTTAAAGTCAATACGATACTTAATGGGTAGCCAGTGAAGGGTTGATAAAATTGGGGTTATGTGATCGTATTTTCTGGACCTGGTTAGAACTCTGGCAGCTGCATTCTGAACCAACTGTAGTTTGTTTATTGATGATGCAGGACAACCACTAAGTAGTGCATTAGAGTAGTCAAGTCTTGAGGTCATAAATGCACGAATAAGCTTCTCCGCGTCAGCAACACACAGAATATTTCGTTACTTGGCAACATTTCTTAGGTGGAAAAAGGCTGTTTTTGTGACAAAGAGACTATTTGTCTTTTTAATTTGTCAACAGGTGCAGATCTTAAGGAGAGAGCTCAGATGAGCAACTCTGAGGCAGAACACTTTGTGCACAGCTTACGATCGCTGATGAACGACATCGGTGAGACATAACGATGATGATATATTATTTCGAAATAATACATAATGACTTTAATCTACACAGTTGTGGTACTTAGGGACATATCAAGCTTTAGAAGTTATTTTCCCTTTTTTAAAGACAAACATAATGGCATTTATAGGACCCAGCAGAAGCCTTTGCCATCTGGTCATTGTTATAGTATGGCATTGGATTAGTATTCATGAGCCAGGCTGAACTGTCAGATTGATCTTTCACCTCTGGTACGTTTGCGAATTCTGAACAATGAATTACAACATTGTATTGTGAAGTTTTTCTATAAACTCTAATTTGTACAACATTATGCAAATGTCATGCTCAACATTTCTTCAGCTTTGTCTCTACAAGCACAATTTATTTATTTACAAATCACAAGAAAATCAGTGTTTAAATGTCCTTGTAATAATATTAGATGTGTAAGCACTGAAATATTTTGATCGAGTGCTTCAAGTCCAGATGCAAAAAGTCTCGCCTTTTAATGTGATCTCTGACCCATATGTTCCATGTGTGTGGTGCCCATTCTGTGCCAGCTGCTCTGCCCATGCCAACCATCGCAGCAGTGGACGGCTTTGCTCTGGGGGGCGGTTTGGAGTTGGCACTAGCATGTGATATACGTACGGCAGGTGAGTGCGTGCTGTGGATCCCAACAGGATTTGTGTGATTTATAGTCATTCCACCTGGCATATGATGGAATTAAGAAGAGCGTGTGGTCATGAGGTGGAGGCTGGATCCTTCAAGCGACCTTTCTCTCTGTGTTTGTGTTTAATAGCACATACTGCACAGATGGGCCTGATTGAAACTACGCGAGGATTACTCCCAGGGGCAGGTGAGAAAACAAGAAGATATCGACTGTAATAGTGAGATGATTCGAAAGATAAATAGACAAATTACCGGAATGATGGGTAAATTTATATTAGTCAAATAAAAAAAGAGCCCTGTTAAAGTTGTGGAATCGTTTTAACAAATGTCATTTCCTACAGTTCTTATGTTTTTTATTAGGATGATATTAAGATTATGAACCAAAATTAACAGGAGAAAATATTCTTAGTAAAATTAGTAAACTGGAACATATTGTATGTATTTAGTCCAAATGTTGCAAAAATCTAAAATATATATATTAGGGATGTAACAATTTTATTGATATTGTGTTATCGCAATACCAATATTGTCTCAAAATGATTGTGGTCACATGACTGTATGAAACGATAATCTTACATTGAGAATGTTAGAAAAAGTAGTAGATTTTACCCCTGCCAAGGTTTATTCTAGTGCAATTATTTTATTTAACTAAATCTTTAGGTAATTTGTCCCATCTCATACTATAATCACAATTGTTGCTTAGAGATATGAGTTAGAGGATAAAGAAAAGAAGATGCTTATGGCACGTTTCCAAGTCGTATTTTAAAATATTGCATCAAAAACCGTACAAAGGACGTTAAACCGAGTATTATCGTACAGTGAGATTTTTATATTTTTACTATATATATATATATATTATTATGCAATGTAAGTAAATGAAAGAATTGAGAGAAATTAGGACCTGAGAACTCTTTGTAAGGCAAAACATCATCATATTTATTTTAGGAGGCAGTCAGAGGTTGCCACGGACAGTGGGCTTTGCCATTGCAAAAGAGCTGATATTCACTGGCCGGCGTGTTGGGGGTGAGCAGGCTATGGAGTTAGGGCTGGTCAACTGCTCTGTCCCACAGAACCAGACGGGAGACGCAGCACATAAAGAGGCTCTCAGTTTAGCTCGAGAAATCCTTCCTCAGGTGTGTCTCCAGGACATCTCTATCCTCATTTCTTTTGAGTCTCATTTTATCAATATATACTGTAAACACAGCCCTTATAGAATACATTGGTTAAAACCTTTTTTTAGTACTGCCTTGATTGTGCTATTTTAGAAATGAATTACCTGTATTCAACAATGCAAAAAAATCTTCTTTGTGTATCATATACTATGACCTTTTGTGATAGTTTGTTATTGAATAATAATAGGATTATTTGTGTAATTATTTATCATGTGGAATATACTTGTGTGTCTATTATGTAGCTTCTTTAAGGCAGTACTAAATAAAACATTATATTTATTAATGAACAATTTGGATAAAAAGCTAAAAATCTTCCTCTAAGGGTTCATTTGACACATCCTATTATTATTCAAAATGGCAGGCTGGTCATGAATATAAATGACCCAATGTCAGACCCAGCTTGGATGTGTCATTCCTCATGCCTCCTGGAGTCCTAAGTTAACGTGATAAAAAGTGCTCTTTTGCAAAAGACGGATTTAATGCCATTTGAATTTTGGATTGAATATGTAAATATAAGTGTCATTACATGACTCGGCATGCACAGTTAAAACTGGAATCTTCTGGCATTGGTAACTGTACTTAGCTTACGTGTGACCTGGTTTTCATCGAGTCATAAAATAGGAATCTAATGCAGTTGTCCTATTTAGGTTACAATGTTGGGATGTGTCAAGCCACAATAACTTCTGTCAGCGCTTCTGTCCTCCTGAGTTAACTGTTTCGACTGTGTCTTCAGGGCTTTATTGAGGTCAATACTGAAGTCTGTTTAAGACATAACATGTGAAAGCAAAGATCACTATTGCTCATACTCAACTAAGGGATAGTTGACAGAAAAATAAAACTTCTGTCATCATTTACTCACGCCGAAGTTGTTCCAAATGTGTATCAATTTCTCTGTTCTGATGAACACAAAGCTATTACCAAACAGATCTCAACACCCATTGACTACCATAGTGGGAAAAATGACAATGTTAGTCAAAAGTGCCCTAGAATGGATTGCTTTCCTACATTCTCCAAAATATCTTATTTTGTGTTCAACAGTACAAAGATATTTTTCCTATTATGGTACTCCATGGTGGATCGAAACTGAATATTTGAGAAGACACATCAATGTTTAGTTTTTCTCGCTTAGGCCCCGATTGCAGTGCGGATGGCTAAAGTAGCCATGAATCGTGGTGCTGAGGTGGACATCGCTTCGGGAATGGCTATTGAAGGAATGTGTTATGCCAGGGTAAGTGATATAGTACTGCATGTCATATCAGTGCTTTTCGACTGAACATATTTTACATTGGACGTCAAATGGCAAACGACAATAGTTACACGGTTTAAACATAAATGGCAAAAAATGTACTGTACAAAACTGCATAAACAAAGGTTTGATTTACCAACATAACACTTGGAACAAACAGCAGACCAAATATTATTTTAGTGTAAGCTAATACATCAGTAACACCAGTTAAGAATAATACTTAGTTTGGCTTTACAAAATATTGAAAGCACTCTCTCCCTTAAAGTCAAGCCTTTATTTTTTTCACCATGCGTTATGGAATATTGTGATTTCAAAAAAATTTCTGTAAGTTATTACTTTGAATGTAAATGTGTTTTGATGTCCGTCTCAGCTCATTCCAACACAGGACCGACAAGAGGGAATGGCCGCGTTTATAGAGAAGAGACCCCCAAGATATATTGGCAAGTGAACGTTCAAGTCTCCCATATGAGCTACTGGAGTTTTTTCATCTCTGGATGTTTTTCATTCGTTTTAAATCCGCACATTCTGTACTGGCATAAACAAAATGTTGGGTTTTAATTTTCACTGGTGTTGTTTTTAGGCGTTATGCAAATTTCTAGTCTTTTTTTAAAATGCATATTGTACAAGTTTCACTTTACACAGGGAATTTTTGTCTTGCATTTCTGGATGAAGATTGTAATTTAAATGAATTTCTGAGATTTAGAAAATACCTTTAAATAAAACACTAGATTTTTATGAATTTGTTGCTATCATTTGTAATATCATTATAACACTTTATTATGAAAAATACATAGCAAAAGTGTACACACAGACAGACAAAACACAAATACGGCAGGGGTTCACTTTCTTTATTCCCCTATCATGGTTTTGCTTAAATGGCAACATAAGCAGCAGTTTGACTGTAATTTTAATCTGGTTTTGCTGCCCAATCCATACTCTTTGAGTAAAGCAGGTAGGCAAAGAACAAAAGTCTTATCCTCACAGAGGGACGCATACACAAAATCGTCCTCGTTCAGCCTGTTGAGTTCTATGAACTTGTAGATTGTTTCAACCATTAAAACGGTGGCAGATTTTCAACTGACATTAAATTTCATTTGATGTCGAAACTTAATTCAAAAAAGGGCAGAGCATTTTAATAACGGCCCCAAATTGCCAGTCAACTTGTGCTCCGGCACAAAAATAGAAATATAGTACAAATAAAGACAATTTTTCATTGAACTGCAAAAGTGGCTGCATAACACAACACACATTTGTTTCTCTCATCATAATACACTGCCATTAGAAACTTCATGCAGCAAAAAGCATCATACATTTCCACAGAAATTAAACGTGTATATATATATATATATATAGCTATATAAAACAACATTTCTTTAATTCATTGGATTTCAGGACTGTGGATTTCAACCTCTTTTTGCCCAATCATGTTCTTGCAATAATAGAAAAAATGGTTTGGAATTAAATCAAAGGAGGTTATGTTCAGCTGGAAGGCACTTCCAGCAAATTCAACAGAAAATGTTCTTTGAGTTGTTTACCCGTGACTACAGTCTACTATGAGTGCAGCAGAGCATTTAGTGTTCCTCAGTGGCCTCAACAGAACTGTATAACAAATGTATGATCGTCTCGGTTGAATGAGGACTTTTCTAGAAATCCATCAGAGCTTTTGTAACATTTAAATCTAAATTGTTATATTTTGCGTGCATCACAACACAGACCGTCTTAACACCGTCAATATACAGTTCATAAAAATATACTATAAAGCTCTCATGCTTTTCAATCCGTTGATAACTTCTAAACAAAACTTACAAGCCACACACTTATTTTTCCTGAACACACAAACAGTTTTAACATTTTGTACTGATCGTGTATTTCTATATTCCCCAACCTTATCTGATCCATATCTTTGTTTATTGCATCCGAATGTCCAAATCTGACAGAGATCTTTTTTATAAACATAATTCCTATGGAGTTGCATCAAAAGAGATCTGAATATGCCAAACATCCTTATGCACATGCAGTCATGCACAGACACGCAAATAAACACAAATGCACACAAAACATATATGCTGCACATCTAAATAAATGTCATATTCTTTTGTCAAATAAATAATGGATTCCGCCATATACGCGCACATTCAAAACACTTCCAGTTTCATTTGCTGCATCCTATCCAGAGACTGACAGATAACAAGTGTGGTCATGGAACGTTATTATCTGCAAAAGAGAGAAAACGGACAGAAATATAAAAATGTATAACTTCATGTAAATCTCATTACAAGCAGCATCCCAAGTTTAGGCAGTATAGAGAACGACAACAAAAAGAAAAGAATCCTGCTTGTAAATGGGTGTAAGATACATGCCTTTATGTGTCTGCTGCGCTTTGGGTGGTCCTGTATATCCTGTGCGTGTGCTATGGCGATGTAAACTGTCCAGAATACTGTCAGCCAATCGGTGCACATCATCATGGGTTTCAGGATGTGACCTCACACCCTCTAGATGATGCAGTCCTCCCTCCTCCAGTAACATGCTGCAGTAGCGCCCAGCTGTATGTCAGACATGCATAATCAGAAATGTCTATAAACCTTAAATACTTAATAACTTTTCAAATTGCATTTGTACCATTTTTGCTGCATACATGCTGCATAGCCCATGCAGCCCATAACTGAACTCCTGGAGTCTGGAAGCACTCCAGCAGGGGGAAGAAGGGGTTAAATGACCTGAGAAACAAAGAGTTTACCTTTAATGAAAACTAGATATAAAGTTGAGATGACACAACAAAACAAACAATGCTGTCATTACAGCAAAAGAGAAATATTCTGAAATTGAAAGTTAAACAATTGTTGCATAACAATATATTGTTGTGTAACACTACAAATCTTACATACATATAAATCATTTGCCATTTTAGTGGGTTAAAAAGAGGGTAGAGATGAGAAACTGAAACAACATCGGACAAATACAACAAACTTAAAACCCAGAAATACTGTAACTTCTGGTATTCGATAATGTCTGTGATTTACATTTCGTAAAGCATGTTTAAAATGTGTTGTTTTTGCTCACCTGTAGGCTACCATCTCACATTCTGGTGTTGGCCACTTTAGAATCGCTGAATGCTGTGATAAAGACAATGAGTGACAAACTGAAGACAATTTGCATGTAAATAAGTGTTTATTAAATAGGCGTTAATTTTTTTTATCTTGAATATACAGTTACACATCACCTTTAGTTTTTTATTAAGCAAACATTAAGAACAAGTTGAAAACTGTTGATTATTTTTTTATAGTAAAATTAAAAATGCCTTCTGGGGTCTCTATATGTATCTTTTGTTTTTCATTTAACATTTTGTGCTTGTCACCTTTATAATAAACATATTACAAGCACTCACCAGTTGCTCCAGTAACATGGCCCTGAGGGAGAGGTCGAGGGTCCACACCTTTTCCCCCCTTGAGGTGAGGTGAGCCAAGATTCCTGCAGCAAAATAACTGACCTCCACCTCTGGACTGTGTAGCAGAGAGCGGATGTGATCCAGAAAGCTTTTCACCATCAGTTCCCCGTGCAGCTCTCCCACCTCAGCGATATTATTCTGCATGCGTATACAAAAAGCACACAAAACAATTACAACTAGATAGGACAAAAAAAAGCACTACAGCATCAACTGAAAGAATGCAAAATGATATATTGTAGTGTCTCATTATACTTTCTAAAGGCGAAAGCATATTAGCATAATCCCTCAGCATTATGATTTGCCTTCTCTGGCACAGGAAGGTTTATTATCAGCGCTGCCCACACACTGAAAGCTTCAGAATAACTTACTCTATTCAATATCACCACAGAATAACACTGCCGTACAAATATTATTCCCCCTCTTGCATATCTTTTTGAGTCCTTGTTGCAATACATGATAGACTGTGTACAAAAAGTTTCTCACCAGTAAACCCAGAACCTTCTGTTGAATGGACGACTCTGAAGGAAAGGACTGAAAAATCAGACAGAGGCATTTTTTGTTAGCATTTCTGAGTTTTTTATAATGTTAAAAAAAACATCAAAGAAAACCTCTCCCAAATTTTTTTTTTATTAAGAATGTTGGTAACCAAACAACGGCGGAACTTATTCACTTCTATTGTACAGACACGAGACCAATGGAAGTCAATGGGTACCGCCGTTGCTCGATTACCAACATTCTTCAAAATATCCTCTTTTGTGTTTTGCAGAAGAATGTAATACAGGTTTGAAATGACAAGAGAGTGAGTAAATAATGATAAAATCCCGTTAAATCTCTTGTTCTGTGTCTATACGTTTTTATGATGTTATGTACCTCCAACACTTTGATGAAGAGTTCAAGCCCCTGGTTCTCTATGAAGTGTCTGCAGGTGGTGGGAGATTCATCCGTTAGGTTCCAGAGAGCGCTGAGTGTGAATTTTAGCGTAGCGTCCACGGTACCCTGAGATGTCTTCTGCCGCACAATGTGCAGTAGTTGCTATGATAATAAAGGGTTTGGGGGACAGAGGAAGTAAATGCACTCTTTACATTCAGATATTACAAGGATTCATTCATTATCAAACATGAAAACATACCTTTACGATAAAGAGCTCTGCTCCCAGTTGCGCAGTTTGTTCAGTGGACAGCTATTAAGGAAACACACACAAGGCACAATGTTAAGTTGTAAGTTTTTGTAAGTTTTACTTCCCCTCATTAAATATACATGTTATTTATTTATTTATATTCCAAAAAGGATATCAGTCTGGTACTGGGTTCATTCAAAATGAAGGCTGTAATAAACTCAAACCATCAGCACTCAACCGCTAACAGCCAATGAGATTCATCTGCCACGAGAACTCATCTGACCCCACATAAGACATCAGCACTCTGACACAATCTGTCAGGCTCAAATATGCCACACTGCATTTCATGATTCATCACTCAGACAGAATGTTCCTCAACGTTTCCTCTTGACTGTCAAACACATTGTTACCCGCAGCCTGTGTCTGCTCACCTTTGCAGCAAGGATGGATATAATAGCTACGGCCATCCTCTGCATGTTCTGGTCCTCGTGGTTACACAGCCACTGCATTACCAATTTAGCTGCTTCAAACCTGAAAATCAATAAGCAGACCTTTTATGTTTCTCATGATATTAAAAACCTTTTGATTTGTCCTTTTTTATTTACGTATATACATAAACACACTTTAATCCATGTTAATATTATTTATTAGCTGGTAAGGCTATCCCATTTCGATTTTTTTTACTATTATAATTACCCAATTTTGACTGTCAATTTTGGTATTATCAAGTTCAAATGTTTTAACAGTTTAACAGTCAGCTAAACAATATTTCATAAAATAGGTTGATGCTTTGTGCAAATAGCTTATGCTAATGTCAAGTTAGATGGCATTAACAAAAGGCACTCCTTGGGTAGTTAATATTAGGCCTACTTTTTATTTTATTGTAATCCGTAATAATTGAACACCAAAATTGGCAGGTCCGCCACTGGTGCCCTGTGCTTTTCACAGATAAGAGCAGGTTCATCCTAAACACATTTGACAGACGTGAACGGGTCCGGAGACGCCTTGGAGAACGTTATGCTGCCTGTAACATTGACCGATTCGCTGTTGGGTCAGTGATGGTCTGGGGAGGCATATCCATGGAGGGACGGGCAGACCTTTACAGGCTATACAGTGGCACCCTGACTGTCATTAGGTATCGGGATGAAGTCCTTGGACCCATTGTCAGACCCTATACTGGTGCAATGGCTCATTTGGCAAGAGTATGCAGGCAGTTCGTTCCTGGTGGATGAAGGAATTGACACCATTCAATGGCCCCCACACTCGCCAATCCTACATACAATAGAACACCTCTGGGATATCATTTTTCCGGTCCATCTGACGTTGCACCTCAGACTGTCCAGGATTTCAGGGCTGCTCTGGTCCAAATCTGGGAGGTAATACCCCAGGACACCATCTATTGTCTTATTAGGAGCATGCCCCAACGTTGTCAGGCATGCATACAAGCCCATGGGCACCATACAAACTACCGAGTACCATTTTGAGTTGTTCAGCAAAATGGACTAGAAGGCTGCATAATTATTTTACTTTCATTTTCGGGGTCTTTCAATTCAGCCCTCTTTAGGTTCATTTCCATCAAAGGATGTGGCATCCTTTTGTTTCTAACACTTTACCTAGTCCATATCAGTATGGATATCCAGCTTGTTATTTTTCACAATTGAGATCTGATGCGTTTTCAAAGTCAGGACTCGCGACTGCGACTTAATGGTCACATTTTGCGACCAGTTTTCACACAAAGTACTCGCACATGCAGGTCCGTAGCCAGCCTTTTTGCAGTTTTTCTCCTCCTTTTGTATTTAATTATGAGGTTCAATTCCTTCGTTTTGGTGACCTTTTATGCACTAACTTGTGCTGGATTAGCTTGTCTGCTGGTATCTTAACCAGCACGCTTTTTGATACACCTAAAATATTTATTGCATTGTTGTCAACTTGATTCCTCGTGTAACACGGTTGATAAGTTTACATACACAGCTCATAAGTTAAAAAGACCACACTAACAACAGAATAGATTTAATGAACTTTAGGGAAATATTAATAATAATTCTTTTCATCATCATTTCTTGACTCTCTGTCAATGCCTCTTTGCTATGTTTTATTTTTGTTATTACGCTACGTTTATATGGCTATTATATTGTAGACCAGGGGTCCCCAAAATATTTTCTGCAAGGGCCACATAATTCTCCCTGTCTTTAATGGGGGGCCGGGTCGGTTTGTAACAGACAATGACATGGGCCGGAGTTACTACTTAAATTATTGTGGAGATTTAAATATGATTTGAGATGTATTTATTATGCCTCCTAATGGTAGAATAGTTTATTAATAGTTGATAGTTTAGTGCTACTCAAATTCAGAGATTCGCGCTCAATTCGCGCCGCAAGTAGGTCATCGCGTCTTTGCATTGACTTAACATGTAAATCACTCACGCTTAACGCTTCATTCGCATTTGGTGTGAACACACTATAAGGCATTGTTCAGAGGGCCGGTCCAAATCTGTGGGCGGGCCGGCCCACGGGCCGTAGTTTGGGGACCCCTGTACGTAGACTATTGAGTGGATAAATCCTTTTAATTAAAAAAATACATATATATAACACCTCCCCCCGCATCATTCAGAGGCGATGCTTCTTCACGTTGCTTTAAAAAGTGTATTGCGAGAACTCTCTCTGTCTGCGCACGCACACACACGCGTCCTGCAACAATAATCATATTAATTTGAAACAGCAACCCAGAAATTTGTCACAAGCATTGATTAAAACAATGATGACTATAATCACATGAAAAAAACGACTTAAATTCTGGACCTTTGGCAGTGAGGGGGGGTTCGTTCGAACCACCCGAACCCCCCCTGCCTTCGGGCTTGACATGTGCGACCTGCAAATTTGGAATTTCTTCTAGTTGTTATTTCATGTGGAATAACGAGTACAACGCGACCGCCACAAGTGCAGGCTGTGTGTGACAGTCAACTGCGCAGGTCACTCACGTGTCACTGATGTTTCCCGCTGCAGGGCACAATCCAGGTCAAAATTGCTTTTTGAGCTCATTTATGTGCCCCTAATTTTTTTGGACCAGTGTATATTATACACTATATACTCCTTGTAAAGCCACTATGTTTCAAGAAGGTTTTTAATAATTTACTGTGGTTAAATGTTTTACATTAGTTAAGCAAACAAATAAAAAATATGCATGATATCTATTTATCTTTTACAAAACAACTACTTTAAAGTCCAGTGTGTAATTTTGTGGATCTATGGACAGAAATGCAATATAACATGCATAACTGTGTTCAGAGGTGTAAAAACCCTTACATAATGAAGTGTTGTTTATATTATCTTACAATTTGTTATTTATATCTATATACACCTCGGGTCTCCTTGTGTGGAATTCACAATGTTGTTTATACAGTTTAATATTTTTGCTGTACATTCATCTTCTATAAACCTTGTGTTTGGCCTACAAGCTCTTGCTCAATATATATATTATATATATATATATATATATATATATACAATATATTACAAGCAAAGGCTAAATTTACCGGGTCCTTGTATACTGTGTTACCTGTTAAATGGAACTTCCTGCAGAATACGATCGCTACAGAGAGACAGCAGGCAGTTCTTCTGCAACTGTACAGTACAAAAAGCAGGACTGCCGTTACAAGGAAATATCAAACACTTATAATTCGTACAGCATGTTCCTCTTTAGTATTTCCAAATTTTTCACGTTGAAGAACATTCATTATTTAGAACAAACATATAAAAAATGTACTGTGTTCAAATTTAGAACGTATTCATTATGATTTTATTAAATATAATGGACAAATCAACAAGGGACCTCCACATTTTGTTACAGTTTTTCTACCAAACAGTACATATAAATTGATTCCGTTTTGTTTCAACTGTACCTGTTGGTGGTTTGGGAAAGTTTTCATGGCTTCAAGTAACAGCTGGGTGACATTCCCCAAGAGTCGCACGGGAACTCCGAAGGCCAGTTCCTGTTTGGTAAGGTTGAAAACACAGGCACTTGCTGCCAGCTGAACATTCAATGTGGCCGGATGACTCTTCATCCCCAACGCAACCAACTGCAGACCGGGAACAACAGAAATGAGATGGAGATCGATATGGAGAAATGTAGGGGCTTTTGATCTGTTGGTGTGTGCGTGTACCTTCAGAATGTCAGGCCGTGGTTTCTCGATGGCGTGAGTGAGGCTGAAGAGGTGAAACAGAGCCTCCCTGACAAACCCTTCTCTCTCACTGTATCTCCTTAATGCTTCACAGATCTGGGTCTCATTGGCCTCTCCAGTCACCTGTACATACAAAATTCTAATTTAAAATGATGTACTCCACATGACCTTTATTTTAAAATATTTTACAGTTACAGTGAATAAACAAACCTTCAGACTGCCCTCTCCAGACAGGAAGTCTGAGAATCCAGCATCAGTGGCCAGCAGACCGACGAAGGTCATGCCAGGTCTCGCCTCCACAAAAGCTCTGACCGCTGCATCCGTCACATGTTTGCGGCCGGACACGTCTAGAGACACCAACTGGGGCAGAATGCCTGGAGTCTCTAGCAACTGTCGTGCCACGTCAGATGTGAATTGCTTATCGTCTGAGATATCAAGGTGCTGTAAACCCTCCAACTGCAGTGACAGAGGCATAATGTGCATTAGCTGAAGGTACACTTACTATAAAAAAGTAATGAAGCAAAGTCGCATTCACATTCTGGGAAATGGCAATAATGGGTTCCAGTGAACCTATTTAGTTGGTTAAAACTAGTGATTAAATAAATCTTTGTTTGTCTGGCACCTCACTGACCAGTAAAATGGAACTTTCATTAGTCACAATCATTAAGTCATGACAGCATAACAATAAGCAGATGGAATTGTGTTTGACCTGGCTTAGTACAGCAAGCAGTTGAGCCGTGGTCATCTCCAGCCTCTTGAGCTGATGCATGGTGAGGTAGCGTAGCCTGTTTCTCAACCCCAGAAGCGGGGTCAGATTTGTCACTGAGGTGTTGGAGATGTCCAAACTCTCCAGACGAGGCAGAGTGCACACGTCCATCAAACCCGAGTCGTAGAAGTCGACATTAGACACGCTGAGCGCACGGAGGCTCTGGAGAGCACTGAAGCAACGGCGGTTGGACTCCTCTAGGGACGACATGATCAGGCCGTTAAGGACGAGCCGCTGCAGGCTCTCCAGAAGGACTTTATTGGACGAGAGACCTCGAAGGATGTCGGCAATGGTGAGGTCGGCATTGACCCGCGAAGCGTCCAGTTCTATGAGGCGGTGGAGGCAGAGGGCACGGTGAAAGGCCTCGGCAGAGATACGGGCAGTGCGGATGCAGGCGTGACGCAGGCGGAATTGTTGACAGTTTCTGAAGATTCCCACCGTGCTGTCGTTCAATAGGCCTGTAAGAGAGTCGATAGGTTGTGTGTGTACGATCCATTACATTTGCTTATTAACAATTCTTAGGCTTAGTTTACCTGCAAGATGAACATGTTTTCATGTATTGAGCATTTCCTGAATCTGACTATGAAAATAAAGTATTAATAATTTCAGAACTGGTTATGAGTCTCAAATAAAAAAGGAAAAGCTAAATTATGTAGATTTTTCTTTACAAATTATTGGAACAAATGCAAATCCACTGGTTTTATTATTGATATCACTCTTACTATTATATTAAGACCATATACATTTAAGTTTCTTTTTGGTTTTAAGCTTATAACAATATGTGCAACAAAGACACCTCAAACTAAATTGTAACAAAAAATACTTTTAACGCCTTACAATTACCTAGTGTCTCTATGTTTTTAAGTGTAATAATTATTATTTCTATTTCTTTCTGTGAGCTAGCTGCAATTTCTCCCACAAATTTAGAAGAATAAATATTTTTTTTATTTCCTCCAAAGGTTTGACAGCTCACTGACTCTAACGCTCTCCCATACCATCAGTGGACATCTTGCAGAGCAGTTGGTCAGCCAGCTCCTGTGGAAAGACCAGAGGCTCTCTGAAGGACAGGGACCCATCATCACGCATCTCACAGAAGACCTCCAGCCTGGAGCTCACTAGTGTCAGGCACAGGTCACTCAGAGACGGAGGGGATGCCTCATCCTGGAAAAATAACAGTCAGCAAACCTATAATGTTTCTTTCTACGTGCTCTCACTAAGACACTAGTTGGTTTAAATAAGTTAAATAAAATAGATTTTTTGTCATTTTTCATGTCAAGGATAAATATAATTTTTTGGGGTCAGGGGTTAATTTTTTTCTATTTTAAGTATGATTGAAACATAAACATTATAAACTTGGTACAACAATGTTTATAAAATATAACATAACATAATTTTGTAGCTTTAAATTATCTCTACATTATAAGCTTATCTATTATGCATTTTCATTTTCAGTATTCGGTGCAGTGTGTACAGTTTTTGGTTTCCGTTTAAAGTAATTTTTCCTTTACAATGACAGTGGTACTAGTTCATGGATCAAACATTGCAGGATCTAAACCTAGCACAATATTGACGTTACCAGCACAGATCTTTAAAACGAAGTCATGCATCTATACTTCTATATAAAATATAATAAAGACCAGAGTTGCAGAAATGTCAACCAATCATCAGTTCAAATGCAAATGTCAGCATTGGAAAAACATAACGTGGCAGGTAAATTCTTACCATGGTCTTAAAAATGTGGAGTCAAAACGTAAGAAACAGCCGTGTTATGCGGATGATCGCAGGTAAATTGATGTGTAGATCACCACACAATCCGATTGCGAAACTAGCCTGTTAGCACATGATCATCGTCTGCCTTGGAATACTTTCGGATTCTATTTGTTCATTTTGAAGTATACAGATTACAGACACAACAGAAATCAACTGCATCTTTCTCGCGTTTGCGTTGTCCTGTAGTAGATTTTTCTCTGATAGACAGCATCACCATAATCCTTTCGTTACGTGGTGTCAAAGAGCATTTTGACGGATTTTATATAGGCAGGAAACGGCAGCGACGTATTGACAAGTAAATAAGGTCGTCACACGGGAAACGGATATTCAACGGAGGGAGCTGTTTTGTGGGCGTGGCCTATAAAACAATGACTTTTAAATCAAGTATTTATATTTGCGGTGGTTCAAATAAATAACAAATCGTTATGATGCACTAAGGAGGATAGATATCATCAATGATGATAAAATAAAAATATGTTTATATGTTACTATTTCCCCTTTTGTGTCTGTCTCTACGTCAGCGTAACAATAAAACACGTGGCATTTAAAATATTAAAATGTTGTTCACGTTTTGAAAATGTTTAACTAAAATAATTAGCAAGGCTGCAACATGGACAAAAGATTATACAACATAAGAATATTGTTCTTAATATTTTATTGGTAATTTGTATAGTTTTTATATTTACAAAATTTATAAACCAAAAACAATTGAATACAAAATCGATTAAGTTTGATACATTTGGGCATTTTAGGCTTACTCATCCCTCGGGGTTTCTCTATTTTTTATTTTGTTTCCCATGTTTGCTGATTTAAGAAATGTATATGTGAAACAAATGTCAAATAAAAATCGTGCCAGAGAACTCCGTGTGGGCGGGTCTACGGAAGCCTGTTGGTCACAGTTAAATAACTAGGAAGTGACATTCGGATCGCTCATGTGCGGAGTTAACGCGTTGGTTTGTAACGGTTTCATAACTTCATTATCATTTTTATCATATCACGCATGTCGGAATTGAAATAAACAAAACTTTACGTTTTGGGCTCTATTAAAATAGAAAGCCACCCGGCTCTTCGTTTCTTCTCCTGCATGTTCTTGCGAAACCAGTCCCTATCAAGGTCAAGAGTTGCTCCACGCGAGACCGTTAAACTGCGTATGAAAGGCACAGTAAATCGCTTTTTATAAATGGCCGGTTTAATTAATTTTGAGGACGAAAAGGAGGTCAAGCAGTTTTTGGATAATTTGGGAGTGGAGTACAGTTATCAGTGTCACCGGGAGAAAGACCCTGACGGTAGGTATAGTTCAGCGCTGTCCCGACCTACGTGGTGCTGAACCATGCTCATGAGTTTCTGACGACATTATCTTATTCTGTTACTTCTTTTCATGTACATTTGCTAGGTTGTCAGAGATTAGCAGATTATCTAGAGGGTGTTAAAAAGAACTATGAGTCCACCGCCCAGGTCCTCAAGCATAACTGCGAGGTGAATGGACATGGAGAGAGCTGCTATAAGCTTGGGGCTTACCATGTCACTGGCAAAGGTAAAGCCTGTTCCTGATATAATATCTATATTAGAATTATAACAGTGAATAGACACTTTCTGCTTAAGCATTTTAATTTTTTCCATTAATGATAACGACAATTTATGCACTGCTCTGACCCAACAGCTTTTCCAGCTGACCTTTTAACCACTAATATTCTTTTGATACCAGGCGGTGTGACAGAGTGTTTAAAGACGGCATACTCGTGTTTTATGAAGGCGTGTAACACCAATGGGAAGAAGTCAGTGGATGGCTGCCACAATGTAGCTCTGCTCGCCCATGATGGGAGAGCCATGGAAGGTGGCACAGATGCACTGACGGCTCGTCGGTATTATGAAAAGGCATGTGACGGAGGATTTGCACCCAGCTGTTTCAACCTGAGTGCCCTATTCATCCAGGGATCTCAAGGAGTAGACAAAAACATGTCATTGGCCTTAAAGTACGCTATGCGGTCCTGTGAGTTGGGCCACGTTTGGGGCTGCTCCAATGCCAGCCGCATGTACAAAATGGGTGATGGGACAGAGAAGGATGATCAGAAAGCAGAGGAACTTAAGAACAGGGCTAGAGAACTCCACGGACAGCAGAAGGAAAGGCAGCTGAAATTTGGGGAGTGAGACAACTATTCAATGTGGACAAAGAATAAAGGAGACCTGATTTTTGCATCAGCAAATATGGATCAAAAGCCGTGTATTGGTTTCAGATGAAACAGTGATTGTGCCATTACACTGTAAAAAAATTCTAATGTATTTATAGCTGATATAAAAGCAGATAATGTTATTAAACAATACAAGACATAAATGTACCATACTTATCTGGTTGTCCAGTGCATAAGGAGACTGCTGTTGAAACGTGAAAACAGAAACAGTTGACAAATCATGGGAGTGGCAGAGAACGCATTGTAGTTGGTATAGCGATATCAAGACAAGACAATTCAGGTCAACTTTATATAGCGCTTTTTACAATTTCCATTGTTACAAAGCAGCTGTACAAGAAAATATATTGACTGCAAGCAAAACATATAAGGTTATACAAGTCAAAACAAAAAAGGTGAAAACACAGAAGACAGACAGAGACACATAAAACACTCCACACAACATGCACCAACAGACACACATACAAACGTGCAGACAGACAGACCCGCAGACAAAATATCAGTGGCGATCAATAAAAAAAGACTGAGACATGATGCCTTCTGTGAATTTAGCCAGTGGTTGGCTGCATAAACTGCTGAAACTAGTTAGTCAATCACATTTCTTTCTTCAATTCTGGTTAATGGCCACAAGAGGGCAGCATGTCCACACTAAAATTAATATAATGCACGCATACTTGGGGTTATCTGGAACTGGTGGTCCCTTTTACTGTGGTCATTAGACTGAACTATACTACAGTAAAAAAAACAGTAGTAAGAAAAAAGGTGTTAAGAAAAAGTTATGTCAACATTTAAAGTTGTTCAGCATGGCTGTGCCCTCAGAAATGAATGAATGATGCTTTTATTGTAGTAAAAGTGTAGTAATCGTGTTTTTTTTTGTTGATAACAACTTCTATTAAACCATGGTTGATTTTCCTAAAGGTGTAACTTTTCTTAAATGTTGTCTCTCGTTTCGTTTCCAAATAATGAAAAATATAGATTTTTGATATGCTTTTCACATGTTATTATAAATAGAAACATGTCCACAGCTTAAATTGTGTCCGACCTCTAATATCTTGATGTGATGAGGTCAGTAGTGTCATACACATGATGCTCAAGCAAGCAGTCCTACCACTTAAAAAGCAGTGCTGCAACAGCCGCAGAATATTAACACGCCCCCTTTAGCGCTCATGAACCCCCGTAGCCCTGCCCACTCTCCTCTCTCCTCCAATAACAACGCAGCATCATCACACTGAGCCCGTAGCCCCTCCCTCTCGCGGTTCAACGGACGGGAGCGCACACACTCGACTCTACTGCTTCTGGAACGTAACAGGCGTGCGGCTGTTGTTTTATTTTGTTTATATAGTTTGTTGGACGATCGCATACACAACCGAGTAACAATCGCCGCGTCCTTGCGCAGGAGCTCTGAAGTGGTGAGTTTGACGTTCTTAATCTGCTATTATAAACGGGATGTTAGCTAACTGGCTACAGCAGCACGCCTATGATCAGATTGTCAACGACTACGCGCTCCGACCGGCGAAATGCTGCCAGGGGACTAAAGATGCGCACTGTTTGGGAGGGAATCCGTGTGCATGTGTGGGTTTTGCATAGACTATGTGCAGTTGGAGGACTTTTGCACGATTGGTGCTCGGTTCTGCTGATAAAAGGCGACGCTTATTGCGGCCGGTGTTGTAATCTGCAGGATTAAGTTTATTCCTCAGTAGTGATGGCGGTATATCGCTGTGAGATAACGGTTGTTTGTCTGAGGGGGTTTCAAATGCCGTCCACCCCACCCTGATTTGGGGTGTGTCCCACAGTGGAAACGGATAGTTCATATTTTCTTTCTTCTTTAAATCCTGTTTTACACAATTTGCCATTATAACGGTATTTTATAATACAATACAGTTAGTAGATTATAAATTGTACTGCAAAAGTGTGGAAAATTGATATTAGCCTGTCGTAAAAGATTATGAAATAATAGGTATGGTATATATCGCGAGCTGTCTCCTAAACAACATTTTGGGCTGTTGTATTCTAGGTTTACTCCAGATTCAGATGTGGTGTCACAAAGATTGTGAGAATACAGTGAATGTGTTTATACTGAAGCAGCAGGCTGCATGTCAATAACATTAAACACATGCAGTCTCACTGCTGTGAGCAAAAAGACTCAAATGGTGTCTACTTCAGCACTTATTGATCAAATATGGAAATGAGGCAGCCTTTCAGGGGTCATTCTGGTTTCTTATACTGAATGGAAGTATTGTTATGTGATAAAATCACAATAAGTCAAGACTGTGTTAAGAACCCTGATATTTAATCAAGGAGTTTGCCTTTGGCCGTTAAAATAGCTTGTAAATCTAAATTGGTTGGACCACAAAGTGTTTTTTTTGCAAGCTTCCTTATAACTATACTGTGACAGTTTGTTCCTTTCCTATACCCTAGTTTTATAAACTGTGCTGTTCTATATGTTCTATAAGAAAAGTTCAGATATGGTAAGGAACGTATGATACAGGTGTCTTTTTCTCTGGTTTAACACTATGGTGGTGTTCAAGTAGCAGAACTATTTATTTTCAGTTAGTAAGTGTTTATAAACATAACCTTTTTCCTATTATTAAGCATTTCTTCTGTATTAACTTGATTGGGTTGTGTTCTAAAATGTCAAACACCAGTCATAATGTAAAAGTACATTCTGGATTCTGAGTGATGCAGGGACAGCTTTCTTTCTTAACTGAGAAAATTAAAGAAAAACTACATCCAAACATAAAAAATACAGTCTTCATTTCTTACTCTGGGCAGGTTTTTGAAGCAGAATTGACAATCATGTATTTAAAAAAATTGTAAAATATTTCTGGCTGTATTTTTAAAACTGTGTAAGTAAAGTTGATCTTTTGCCTCATTTACTTAAACTGTAATGCTGCGTTCACACCAAACGCGAATTGCGCGAATCGCACGAATTGAGTGTTCGTGTGATTCGCGCGAGGTGAAAAATCTGAACTTTGTTGAAAATTTGCGATGTGTTAACCAATCAGGAGCTTGCTCCAGTAGGGCCGTGATTATGACAGCGAGTGGAGGTAGAAATCCGAAACAACAATGAAGGACTGCCCCTCCAAGGATCTGATGGACACAGACACGGCACTGAACGAGTCTACGTGGTTCTTCATCCTTCCATAGCACATAATGCGCAGCTATCCTCTCAACAAAATCCATGTCAGCCATTTCGCAACGAGACTGGAGCCGCCTGGCAGAAGCCCTTCCCAGCGTGATTTACCGCGTTTGGTGTGAACACTATAACGCATTGTCCACATGAACGCGGGTATTTTCAAATATTGGCCATTGGTCCACACGCAAACTCCCTTAAACCAAACCAGGGTGAAGAATTTTAGAAACTCCGGTTTCAGTATAAAAACCGCGCTTCCGCGTCTTCTCTCTTTCCTGTGTTCGCATGCGCTCTCTTTCTCTATGTGCTCCGTGTGTGTGCGAGTCCTCGGTCCCTACCAATGAGTTTGGTGCAGTGTTTGCGTTTGTGTTTCAGACCCCTCTATTTATTTTTTTAAATAAATAACAGTTTTGTAAAAAATCCACGCGTTTCAGAGAGGCGGGGAAAAGAGGAGATGCAAACATGCACGGTATGTGGAAAATACAGCATTTTAAACCTTAAATCATGTATACACATTGCATTAAATAAAAGAAAAGATAATATTTGTTTTAGGCGTGTCATATGACCCATAAGGTTGAAAAACTAGGGCAGGGTTTTGAGACAATTTTGGTAATTCAATTCGATTCTGATTTATATAGTTTCAATTTGATTCAATTTCAATTTGATTCAATATCTAAAATTAATTAAATACACATTCACGTTTCAATTCAATTTTATTTATATAGCGCTTTTCACAATTTGCATTGTTCCAAAGCAGCTTTACAGGGGAAAAACGAAAAACACACACAAAAAAAAGGGTAAAACACAGAACATGAATAGTTTAACTTGTTATAAAAAAGACCTAGTAAATAATATCTAATGTCAGCATCTCCTGGTGGTTTATTTAGCATATTTTGCATTAAGTGAATGCTTTGCTGAAAAGATTTGTCTTTAATCTAGATTTAAATTGGGCGAGTGTGTCTGATCCTCGAATAGTGTCGGGAAGGCTATTCCAGAGTTTAGGTGCTACGTATAAGAAAGCTCGACCCTCTTTGGTGGATTTAGTTATTCTAGGTATTATCAAAAGTCCTGCGTTTTGAGATCTTAGAGAGCGTGATGGGTTGTGATAGAAACTCTGTTAGGTAGGTAGGGCCTAAACATTCATTTTATAGCCCACACAACTGTTTTGAATTACTTTTTACTTTATGTAATCAAACATGTTACTGTCAAAACAAAACATTGTAAATCAGCAAGAGTGAAATCATGAACAACTTGAATAATGGCGCCATCCCCTGGACAAGAGGCGAAATACAGACAATGTTCTCTGAGGCACGTGCATTAAAGGCGCAGTTTGTAACTATTTTGCAATAAAATATCCCAAAACCTCTTGGCCAGTATATTTTGTTCAGTTGAGTAGCTCAAACGTTTCCAACTGTTTGTAAATCGTGAGTAAATTGGCCTTTTAACCAGTGACACGGACCGTGTCTGGCAGTCGCCTGTCAATAGGGTCAGATCCGCCTTACCAAAGACACTAGATGGAAAGCCTGTAACCTTCAGCGGAATGCAGGAAAGGAGACTAGGTAATATAATTGTCTGAGGTGCCTCATGTGATTCGTGTACGCCTATACGTTTTCTCCAGACCTTGCATCTCCCTAATAACACAGTCTCTGGCATTACCCTCGGTTTCTGCTTTTACTGCCATAGAAACCATGACAACACTATCTCATGAACAAATGTGAAAGTATTCATTTTTGGCGTCTATCAAGCAACTTTCTTGTTTTGCGCAGTCATTATGGAGCGCAATTATTCTTTACTGTTTGCAGCTGGTTCTGTCAACAAAGACATACGTGTAGACCAAAAGACCCATGAACAGTTTGGGACAAGAAGAAATAACCGAGGGAGATCAAACTAGGATCAATATCGGTGTGGCATTTCCTAAATGGAGAGAGCTACGCGACAAATTTTAACCAGACAGAGACTCTGATCTCGAATGTGTTTTACTAGATAGGTGAGCAACTCTTAAGATTCCTTTACTGACAGAAACGTTTGATTATTATATTGATCAACAAGCTTAGTCTTATTGTTTGAACGTATTTCTTTATTTAGCACAAGTGTCATGTATATATTTACTGAACAAGCAGTGATCGTTTTGATATCATATAAATAGTAATACATTCATTTTAAGAATGATGTCTGTGTGTCTAATTCATCAGAATCAGAAAGAGCTTTATTGCCAAGTGGGCTTGGACACACAAGGAATTTGCCTTCGTGACAGAAGCTTCCAGTGCACAAACAGGTTAAAAAAAGTGACAAGGCACAGGTAGCAAAATGTATATGTGAGAGACATACACATTTGACGAAAGGACAATATTAGACAAAAAGACAATAGACAGAATACTTTATGTACAGATGTGCTATATAGAAAGTTATGCAGGGGGAATGTGAATAGCTGAATATTGTATCAACAACATGTTTAATAAATAAGTATATATAGTTGTGTATTGCACAGTAGAACATTTACTGTGCATGAGGTAGATGGCCTGAGGGACGAAATTTAACATCCCCTTCACATAAAAGATAGCAGTTCATATGATTGCAGCCCCTCTTTACAGCTAATTTAGTGAAATGTTGTTTGTTATACCGTATCTTATAAATAAAATGACCTGTTATGTTTCAATATACAGGTTTGTGGCTTCTTTTAATTTTTTTTATTCACCATTGTAATAAGGGGTCGACGATATGCGTTTTTCAGTGCCTATGTTGATTATTACAGATCAAGTAGCCTGAAAACCAGTATTTTGAACCGATATTTATGTCTGGTGTAAAAATTAAGAATAACTAGTTTTGACAAAAACTTTGCCCAAAAACAATGGTTACTACACATTTACTTTAGGAACACCATGGTAAACAGTAAGGACAGAAAGAACCAATACTCGTCAGAAAAAAGGCACTCCACTTGAGACAGTCGTGATTCTTTTAAGTGGAATGTAAACCTTTCCTCTTTGTTTGACGAAAAATCTTGCTGTTTTGTTTTGCCATTGTTTGGGGTAAAATGGAGCGCTCTGTGATGTGATCACATAATGAGCTGATGCGAGGGAAACTGTACATGGTACATAATCAGAGAATATTAATTGGACAATTTCAAAGTAGACACTTCAAGCTTTCTTTAGACATATGCTTTACGTTTCTATGATGAGTATTCACAGTTTTAGTCTGTTTTAATGATGCGTTTCAGAAAGATGCATGCGGAGAGAGACCACTGAAAGCACATCCTGTATATTTTCACCATTTCGTTCTAGATAATGAGTACAACCAATCACAGTTTAGAATCATGTAGTAGTCATATTTTATGTCCAAAATTACCGGAGTTTTTAAGTCTTTCTTCGCTGTAATAAATAAAAAGATGTGGTGGCGCGTTAATACATAAAGGAAAACACTTATTACAGATGCTGTCCACAGTTACTCACTAAAATCAACCGACTGTGCTTACATGTATACTTGCCAAGACAGGCATTACAACATTTATGTGTGATAAGTGCCGAAAATTGCTCTGACACTTGTTGCGAGCAGTTTGAGTGGGGTTTGCCACTCAAAATTGCACTGACAGAAGATCGTCTTTTGGCATGACTTAAAATAATGTGCAAATGCCTATTCCGTCAACTGATAAGCGATCACTAAATCAGCTCAAGCTAGCAAATGCTTTCAGTACGAGAGTGCAATCCTTTCAGGGTCTTCAGCCTTACGCGTTGATTGGCCAGTCTCGTGATGAATCAGATGGGCGGTAGGCGGGCATTGCTCTAGGCTAGAGAGTATTATGTTACAACAAAGGAGGTCGCATTAGGGCCAAATAGCGTGTTTCACAATTAAATCAATTTATCGGCAACTTTGCTTTGAATGTCGATAATCATAAAAATGCTTAATATTGACGTTGATAATCGCCCAGGGTCATAATCGGTCAACCCCTGATTGTAATGTGATATTTACGGACCTTTTTTCGAAAAATCTATAGGATTTGTTTTAAAGCTATAATCATTGGAACATCAGAATCAATACCCAGCCCTAAAAATCATGTCATCAATCTCAACATTTATAAAACTTTATTACTTTACATCATCCATAAACGTTATTTCTCATTCACCTCTGATTGATTATTAGTGGTGGAGTTCAAGACTACATTTCCCATTATTCCACGCTCCTTCACAGCGTTATCAAGCTACGCTGTTGTTGTTTTGAACATATCTGTTTTGAATGTGCACCCTCTAGCGGCGGATTTTATCGAATAGATCGTTCTGCTTGTTGAAGTTGTAGATCAAATAAAAACGAAGAATAAATATTTTTTACCCAGCCCTACGAAAAACTACAAAGTGTTGCTTTAAAAAAATCTAACCTGTGGGATGATTCAAAAAACATTTCTGTGGTGTCATTATAGCTCAAATGTTAATGTAATGCAAATTTTCCCGAGCCTTTCTTCATATAAATTTTGTACAACAGCATGTTCCATGTGTTTGGCCAAACTGAATTATCTGTTAATTGAATTACAAATTATGCAAAGGTTACATTTTCCTTTTCTAAATGTAGTTTTGGTTTTATGAGCGCCTGAAGAGTTAGTTTTATTGCATTGTCTTTCTGAATTGTTTACCGTCTGGCATTGCTTTAATCCTCATAAATAGTCCCTCTCTTCCTCTCCTTGTCTTCTATTTGAGATCTTGCAATCTGTAGGTAAGAAAGCTTTGTCCTCTTCAAACTCATACAAGGCAGATCCTGGTTCTGAGAGCCGAAACGTTGCTCCAGTCCAGCTGTTTCCAACACTGTGCAGGCAGGTGGGCTTCACTGTCTTAGTATCTTTTTGTCTGCTGATCTTCACTTTCCTTTTTATTTCCATTCCTTAATTATTCTAAGTAGTTAAGGCCAATTTGAAGACAAATTGGTTTGAAATGTCCTATTTGTGGCTTTGAGAACAGTCAGGCTACATGCTTTTTGCTCAGCTAAGAAATATGATCATTTTGTGAATTGGGACCCCCGCTCCACAAGGGCCTGCCTTTGCTCTGTGTGTGTGTGTGTGTGTGTGTGAGAGCGAGATTCATACGGCCTGCTCTGGTTTTCTTCCCGGCTCGAGTTACAAGGGTTTTTCTGAAATACTAGATGAGCCTCGCAGGATGGGTGTGTGTACACTCGCTCACTTGAATGAGACTTCATGTTTACGTTTAGCTTATTCTGTAATGTACGTAAATCATGCGTCTATGCATCTTGTATTCGGACTCCATGCAACAGTGTGGGTTTTTTAAGAAGAAAGGGTGTCTATTTTAAGCTACCAGGGTCAGCTGAAGCCTTTTTCCCAACATCTGTTGTTAGGCCATGCATATGTGTATGCATTCTTGCACGCATCTGTCTCTGTGACTATTTATGTTTGGGTCATATAGGTTCGTGAGGTTAAACGAGGAGGACTGTTTCATTAAAGTAATGATCAGGGTGTCTCTTGGTATGCATAAAGACAGCTGTTTCATTAGCCCACTGCATCGTAGACGCCTGTCATTATAATTTCCTTTTGTGTGCCGAGTGCAGCAAGGCAAGTGTATAATTTCGAGTGCTATTCTGAGACCTGTAGTTATTTTTCAGTGAGGCAACATCGTGTTCACTTTGCTGAGATTATTGGTCAGTTTATTTTAAGTGGTCTGTTGTCTTTTATTTTGAGTGATTGCATGTATTGATATTGTAAAACCACCTGTTTTTTTTTGTTTATTTTACTTGGGTTGAACACAGTGACCATCAATGTATCATGATGGCGCATAAACATGTGTACAGTTTTGCGGAAACCCCCATATCTCAGTTAAGGAAATTGATCTCTAGGGCCCGTTATAAACTACATTCTTTCCCCTTTCACTTTATGATGGGAATTACTAGTCTCTGTTCTAAAATGTTTTAGGGGATACTTGGATAAGTGTAGTGTACTTTACAAATGATGTACTGGACACTATGCAGTATGCAACCATTTAGTAGGAACTAGGGGTGGGCGATATATATCGTCTGCGATAATATCGGGATTGTTGTGTTAACGATGTGCAAATTTTCGTTATCGAGTATTTTAATTACTCTGAAAAAACACGCATTAAAACTTCACACATTCAGAGGCTGCAGCAGGGCGTCACGTGATTGCTGTTGTATGCATACACGTCGTCATCTCTCTCACAGGTTAGCGCATGGCCGCGTGCATGTTCAAAACCGGTTAACGAATGTGGTTATGCTAAACATTTGACAGAAGGAGACAACATGCAGACACCCAGAGCCTCGCAATTTACTTCAGATGACTTAGTTGCTAAATGTGGCTCAACCTCACTTGCATCGAAGTGGTTCGGTTTTGGGAAAACTGATGTGCGCAAAAGACGGCACTCTGCAAAGTGTGTAGGAAACATGTTGCTGTTAAAAGCAGCTTGACGACCAACCATAGTAAGGAATACCAAGAGTATGAAAAGATCCGAGACTCCGCTGCCCGAGAAAAGTCGACATCGGCTAAGGTACCTGCTGCACAACACACGCAACAAAACTTTAGCGGAGTCGTTTAGCGGAAATGTGCCTTACGATAAGAAAAGCAACAGTGCCAAGACATTACAAATGCTATCACCAAGTTTATAGCAAAATAAATGCTGCCGATTCAGTAGGTGGGGAAAGTGCCAAGTCGAAATTATTTCAGCTCAACTACCCTCCCCAACTTCTATCATATATTATAATTTAATCTTGCTTGTATGCTGAACAATTTACATTACAGCAGAGGTGTACAACTGAATGTTTACTCAGAGTTCGATGTTCTTACACTAATTCAATTAGTATTATGTATGTCTTTGAATTGTTTTTACTTGAATACTTACATGTTAAAGAAAATAAATAAGCACTGTTTTCATTCAACATTGTGCCCATTATTATCATCAGTGATTAAATAACTCAGACTTTTAAAAACACATTTTTAATGGATATCGTCTAATTATCGTTATCGTTAAAATCGCCAAAAATATCTAGGTATAATTTTTTGTCCATATCGCCCACCCCTAGTATGAACTTGAGAAGGGTTATATCATCTCAAATAAACACGTAACTGCTTGATACTAAACAGAAGTCGTTTCCTAGATATGGCCAAATCACACTCATGGCATACTGCACAAATACTATTTCCAACAAATAGTAGGCCGTATGCAGTAGGCTTGCTGCCATAGTTGGTGTTTCCGGTGATACACTCCCCAATCGTTTTTTAAGTTTTATAGCAATAAAGCACTTAATTCAGTTAGTGACTACAATAATGCGCCAGATCCGTCTTCTCAATTTAGCTTTGCAGTAAAGATCAGCAGCAGGTGTCAGATTTAATTTATCACGTGAGAAGAGATGACGGAAGATTTGGTTTCAAAGCGAAATGCAAAAGCACCTATCTCGAAATATTTTGTGTGCAGTGATTATTTGTGAGCGAGTGTTGTACTGTTTTGTGTATTTTTATTAAGAAAAATAATGAGCCCATCACGACTGCATTTTCTGCCCCAAATTCCCAACGTGCAACCCCGGTGAGATCGGTACCACCGGTGTTTTTAACACGCTGACTAACCGGTGGGAAAATTCCGTCACTGCAACATCCCTAATATGCACTGCAGTAAACCATGCTGTGAACAGTCAAGTCAGCTTTATTTATATAGCGCTTTTTACAATTTTCATTGTTACAAAGCAGCTGTACAAGAAAAAATGACTATAAGTGATGACGTATTCCGCACTCATGTATTCCGTTCCAAACAGCTATGGCCTATTCGAGAGAATGACAGCAACAGAATGTTCGCTTGCTATCAGGACTGCTTATTTTTGTAACCGAGCTCCTCAAACACACAGGCTTCCACTCTTGTTCTCGATTGACGGGGCTGTAAGTAGTTGCCAAGGTAACTTAAGTGCCAGTCACGCAGTTGGCCCACAGAGGAAGTCAGAGGTGATGAGGGCTATCAAAAGTGCCTTGTCTATCTGCCAAAGAGACTGCTGAGACTAGCTACTGGAGGGCCCATATGACTGCTAAAATGACAGAAGACATTTTGTTTTTTTACAATTGAACTAATGCATTTTTATCAAATGTACATTTTACTTTTATCAAATGTAAAATAGTCTTCGTTGTCATCTGAATGTGTTCCCATTGGTTCCTTCTATCTCTATTGTAGAGTAGAGATCTTTTTCTTTACTGTTGTCATCTCATGTGAACGATCCTTTAGATGAGATACTGCTTTGGAAATGTTATAAACTTGTTTAATCTCTCGATATAGATTTATCTCAGACACTACTATTATGATTCAGTGATACCATTCATTTGTTTGTAAGTTGGAGAGAGCACTTACAATGGCATGTGTGGGTGCGATTTATCTTTAACCTTTCTTCTAGATTTGGTCACCTTGTATGGTCAGCTAGTGCGTTTGAGGCGTACACTCCTGATCCTTGTTTGGTTATGTGTGAGATTTTGGCTCTATGATATAACTTTGAAACACCCTGATTTTTGCTGGTGTCTGAGAGTGAGAAGACTGTAAAGTGGTTGTGATGTTGGAGGCCTCTAACTAAAGAGAGTGATTGTATGCAGATGTTACATGGCACCTTGTACCATGCCAACAGTGTTATGTGTGTGAATGTGCCCGCAGCTGTACATGACCTATATCTAAAACGCAAGGTGAGAGAGATGATGGATGAAAGAGAGCCAGTGAATAAACCTTTTACTTTGAAGTTTAAGACGAAGTTCAGTATTGTGGGTTAAGGTGATCTAGAAATTAGCCATTGGGCAGGTTTTGAGCGTTGCTCGACTGTGTTCTATTGGCTAAGGTAAGTCTCTGTCACCTTTCTAGCAAACCTTAAAAAAAGAGCATTTTTGTCTTCAATGTGCACAACATTGTGCTTACAAATAATATTGTGTATTAGTTTTAAAATGCAAAAACCATTGTATATTCAATGTGTGAATATTATAGGCCCATACGACACACAATTTAAATCCCTTAGGCTGGTGCTTCATGACTGCAGAGATTACATCTCATCTGGTTGACCGAAACAAAATGCACGTTTCCCCCTCAACAACTTTGAAACGTGATGTTTTCGGAAGAGATCACACTTGAGCACAAACCATGTCACAGTTGAGCAAGCATGTGAAGCTAGCTTCCCCTCTCTCACCACACACATGCACACTTTTTACATGATTGCTTACAGCTGTGTGGTGTGTTTGTTTTGGCATGCACTTCAGAGGGATGGGAGTGCCTCCTCTTTCTTGTTCGTATGCAAACACACTCACACGCTCACACACACCCAAAAAACTTGTAATCTTTGGTCCATTCCCGCCTGTCCTACATAAAATCAAACACGGCATGTTATCCACATCGATTCGAACCGTGTGTCACGCTCCTTTACATAACAAGGTTTCCTTGGTGTGCATGAAGATGTTGGTTGTCACAAATTGCATTAGCATGAACCTTTGATGCATTTTCGCCATAAAATGGCAAAACAGCATACTTGAGCGTGATTGGCTGGCATGATGCCTTTTCCAAGAGGATGGTTGCAAAAGTTTTTGTCAGTCTGCTGGGAAATAAATTTCAAAGTTGGTGCAGTGAGCACGTCCAGTGAGCGATTCCAATCGGTGGAACGTTTTTGGCAGCCATGTTTGCAACGCCTCTGGGCAGTTATTTGCGTCATAGTCCTATCTACTTGAAGGGGGGAAGGCAGATATTTTAATTAAATTCAATTAAA
The DNA here is from genome assembly GCF_947034865.1 of Barbatula barbatula. Classification (NCBI taxonomy): domain Eukaryota; kingdom Metazoa; phylum Chordata; class Actinopteri; order Cypriniformes; family Nemacheilidae; genus Barbatula; species Barbatula barbatula. Next base: position 16,433,705 of record NC_136778.1, on the reverse strand, counting down.
CAGCATGTTTGCCATCAGTAACTAAACAATACATGAGCTGTACCATAACTTTGGTGTGCCACGCTTAAATTGAGCAAAAATTACTAGCAGGGCTCCAGACTGCCACAAAAACAGTCGCATTTGCAACTAAAAATAAAGATTGCCACTGGGGACCATACATTACTAAAAAAATTTCCAACAGAAGCGCCACAAAAATTATTTACCGAATGCCAACAAGAGAGAGCTGTGCGGGTAAACCTTACTTCCTAACCCCAAGAGGTGCTCTAGCGACAGACACTAGAGGTCTTTACTTGTAAGAGCGCCCGACTCCCATGCCTCGTAGCAGGAGCGCTCTGCTCTATTTTTCCACTTTCCTGTGCACCAGAGCCAATTTTTTGTCTATTACTTGATACACCACAGATCATTTCAAATCCATTCAAAGAGAGAACAAACGACATGCAAATTATCTTGTTAAGTTTTATTTGAAGTTATTTTAACACTGTGTTCGTGAACTATGGAAAAATGTCATTATTACAAACTAGAAACAACATAATAACGTATTAACACAACCCCTTTTTTGCATTAAACAACTTGGAATAAAATCTTTATGTGTGCAAAACTTATGGAAGGGAAGATGTACATGCAACAGGATAACTAAAAGTAAGTCATTTAAAAATTTTAGGCAAATGGCTCCTAAATAGATTTTTTTTTGTCTGGAGCCCTGTGAGTATTATTATTATTCACACTATGAATGATAATAACTATAAATAACAAAGCAGCGTCCACACCAGCTAAAGTAATTATGATAATGTTATGTTAAGTGTTCCAGAGAAGAAGAATTCTTTAATTTAAAGGATGAATGATATGACTTTGGCGCATATACAATTGTATGTTGTTCCTTTATGAATTGTATTATTCTGTTATACACCACGTTTAGAAAGCGATTGGTCACTTCTTCTAGGTCAGATGGCATCTTACTATCCTAGGCTGTTTTTGGCCTGAATAAGCTGCCATGTGGACCAAACTTTAAGCCACCGTCTGGCTTCTAAAAGCTATGTTATGGAAACACAGGCCCTATAGTGGAGCTGTCTGACATGTATAAGTGTGGCACATGTGGAGAGTGCGATTTTACTAATAACATGTCTATGTGGATCACCCGATCTTGGCATCGTTTGGGTGCCAGAATGCATACGTCAAGACTGTTTATGTCGTCTGTCTTTTTATGTCATTTATGCTTTCAAGCATTCAGATTTACAGTTAATAAGGCTATATAAAGCTATAAAGTGTATGTCAGACTGTGTGTTAGCCTGTGGGTAAGTCACAGCTCCTTCCCATGAGCCTCTCTGCACTCTGCTGTTCGCCATATGGAGATGATGAACTTGGACTGTCCTTGTGCTCTGGTTTCTTTAGTCTTCTCTTTTTTTTCTTTTGTCTCTGTGAGGCTGCATACTTCATATCGTCACTCTTCCTAAATCATCTTGATCATTTATGTTATTTTTGTCGTTGTGTGTGTGTCAGGCAGATTATCCTTCAACTGTGTTAAGTCCACCGCACATTAGACACTTAATAGCTTTGTGTGGGTATGTGAGAGAGATTAGTCTTCTCTGTGTTGGGTTCTTCGCACTTTCCCATCAGAGAAGTGTGCAGTTCATTAGGTCGTCTCCGTTTACTGCCAAAACCTCCACATGTGTTCACACACAAACACCTTGAACGTATATTAGTGAAGACCGCTTTTATAATGTTTTCACACTAAAATGTTGGTGTACAGAGAATGTTGCAGACTCTCCTGATGACGAAAATTGCGTCTTGCAGGGGAATCACGATGCCTGCCCAACTTCGTGATGGCCATCGGCGATGGACGATATCATCATCTATCGGCCAAACCCTAATTGATAACCGTGATTGTTTTAAATATTGTATTGGTAATATACACATGATAATATCCTGCATAATTCCATGCTGGTATACTCTTCAACATAGCAGGTAGCAGTTTTGCACCCTTTTAACATTTTTAAGAGCCACAATAATTTTAAACTCTCTCCCTCCCTACACTTGAAAAGACAAAACTAAAGCTAAAAGAAGAGCTTGACTAATAGCATTTTTTTTTAATTGTAAATAACAATAGATAATATTGTTGTCTGTGAATTCTTGTGTGAGAAAATCTGACAATGTCACAGACCTAGCGTCACATTTATTTTGACATTTTCAAAAATTGTGGCCCTCCCACACACGCGAAACAGAATTGTGGTTCAATGTCGAGGTTTCAGAACTGTCAGAGAAAAATAATATGAACACAGGGCTACACAATAAATCGCGATTGCCACTTAATCGTGCTTTATTATCTCTCATACTGTTTTTGCATTGATAGCATGCAGATTGGGAGTTGAGGCATGTGTACTTTCTCAGTTCTTTTCCTGCCACTGCTGGTAAATGTCCTAAAGTTTCTGCCTAAAAAGCATGCACACGTACACACCCACACAACCACAGAGACTGTTTTCTCCTAATGGGAATAGGTATATTTTGAGAGCAGAGTAAAATGCCAAAAATCTCTCTGGCCTTTTAACTAACACCCCCTTGTAAAGATTTTTGAAGAAAAGTTCACCAACAATAAAAATCTAACATTACTGCAGTGTCTTTAAAATCTGTAAAACTTTGTTTTGTTCTTGAGGAGGTCTGTGAGAGGAAGGGCAATGGTACTGAAATTGTTCATGAAACGTCTGTAGAAGTTGGCGTAGAAGCGTTGGAGGTCTTTAACTGTGGATGGTCTTGGCCTGTTGCGTACTGCTGCCACCTTCCCCTCGTCCATTGTAATGCCTTTCTTTGAGAAATGATAACCGAGAAAGTGGATGGATGACTAATGGAAGCTGCATTTTTCTGCCTTGAGGTAGAGGTGGTGCTCTTGAAGGCATTGAAGGACCTCCGCAACATGGTGCTGATTGTCTTGGGGTTTCGAAGAGTAGATGTATACTAGCACTGTGGAGTGCAGAAAGTCTTTAAGTACCTTGTGCGTAAAGTCTTGGAAGGCAGAAGGGGCATTGGCCAGTCCTTATGGCATGCGTTACGAATGTGTTTTTCCACTCGACTCGGTTAATACGCACTAGATTGTAAGCACTGCAGAGGTCCAACTTGGTGAAGATGCATGCCTCTCTTAGCTGTTCCAGGGCTGCTGGCACGAGGGGAAGTGGATGGCGGAATTGAACAATGATCTTGTTTAGAGCCCGGTAATCAAGATTCCACAGAAGACTTATGACGAAGGGTATCCAGGTAGGTTTACAGGTGAGTATCACAGGTTAAAGTGTTACCGTATTCGAGACCAGACAAAGACTCAATCTTCCGTGAGACGACTTTTATGTGGGTGCTGAGGAGTTTGGGAATGAGAGGCAGGTGCTCTCTTTTCAGCGTTTTCTTGTTGTTCCTCCGAGGCTTATAACTGGCTTCTGCCTCGACACGTCACTCATAGCCTCTGGGGTTCTATCGAACAAATCTCACACTAAAGAACCGGAGTTACACATAATCTGTCCTGCCGAGAGATTCAAACACTGTGAGCTTGTCTTTGTCCTATGTGGGAAGTGGGCAGGCTGTGAACGAACACATACTCTTTTCTATATTTAGTTAGTTCAAATAAATGTTTAGAGGCTATAACGGATCCTGTCTGAGCCTGTCATGCCGCATCGTGTTTTTGTGAGATTTTGTGACGTTTTCTTTTGTATTGTTCTGTGTTTTATTTATTAAAACATAACAACGTGGATATCTTAATTTGACATTGTATTTGTCTTTCAGCTTGACACCCGTGGCTGAAAATAAATAGATAAACCATCAAAATTGTACTGGCTGTGACAGTGATACTTTGAAAATGTGAATTTAAAGTCACCATGAAATCAGAATGTATAGTCACAGATTGAAGCTTTTCTATGCAAGTTTACAGAATACTTTACTCTGGAAAAAGAGCGCCGTACTTTAGCTGTTAGCATGTTAATTAACGCACCATCGTTAAAGCTAATAAAACTAAATGTTGATGGATGACTTGTCGATAAATCACCGATCACGACACATCCCTAGATAAGTGCACGGTTATAGCACATATTTACTGTTAGTGCTTTGAAAACATAGGCGTGAGAGGTCTCAAGGAGAACGGGGCGTGGGGCACAGAATTGATACAACTGTTTGTTTAGTTGCAGCTGTTTCTTCTTCTCACACAGACAGACAATGAAACCTTGTTCAGCGACTGTCAGATGGAAGGGGGAAAATACAGAATGATAGAAAGCGGATACATTATAGTTGCTGTCAGGAAGGGATTGTATCAAAGCTGTTTCAGACTGCAGTTTTCTTTGAGGTGGAACAGTTATGACCTTGACTTTTTGTCGGGTTTCACAGGATCGAGGTTTAGTGAGAGTAATACACAATACATATCTGTGTTGAGATATTTAATTAAGTATATTTGGTATTGCACAACATCTCAGACCTTTTAACAACCATATTCTGTAATGTGAGTTCCTAACAGACAAAAAACAGTCAATGGGACATTTTAGGATGATTTACATTGACTTCAGATCACCTTTGTGAGTAAAACATTATTATTGTTGTGTAGGTACAGTAAATTATACATTTATTTAGCCTGTGTGTTTGTTAAATATAAGTTAACATAGAAGCCCTTGGTTTTCATATTGTTCAAAAAGCATTTTTTTAGTCTAAATTTGGTTTTGTGTAGTTTTGTACATCCCTATGGCAGGACTTTTTAAGCTCAATCCTAATACTGGGTGTCTGTTGTAAATAACTTCTCTCTCTCACACACACACACACACACACACACACACACACACACACACACGCTTTGCCCTGGTGACCTGCGCAAGAGCAAACAGAATTGGGTCACGAAGAGTTTGTGTTCCACTTCAATGAGCTGAAATCTTAAAGGGGAATTTGCAAGCAATGGGCATTTTTAGGTACTTGCCTCAGTTAAATAGCACCTGACTGAAATAAATTCAATCTCAAGTAAAGGTGGTAATTTCTTATGTCCAATAGTTTCCAGACTTTTTCTGTAAATGTCTGTCTATATTGCACTTCTAGGAGAATTCAGTTTATTAGCTGCAGTTCAGCTCCGTTTAAAACGTAATTTGTTGGGTTTAATCTTGCATTAAAAGCCCTCGTGCAGGGTTGAAAACTATATGTAAAACAGGTCACGCTACAGTGCTTCTGCTAAATTCATTTTGCCATGGCACACCACCACACCAAAAATCGTCCCCACCATCTCCCCACTTGAAGCTGCGTTTCCCATTAATTTCGGATTTATCCACTCATTGTTGCTAAATTAGCAACTCTTTCACTACATTTAGCGACTTGTTTAGAAAACTGGTATAATGACAAACCTAGCATCTAGCATACTAGCATACAAGCATTCTGTTGTCAGTACAGCGCTAGGTCTCACTTTCCCAGTGCAGGGATTGTCTTTCTAGGAGTTACCTGCAGGGAGAAACTGCACATTCAGTTCACCGTATAAAATATGTAAAAGAGAACTGCTTTATTGGGCAATATGCTTTATTAAATACAGTGATCAGAGAGTAGAATCGAAATTGGTCTGAAGTTGCCACTAAAAACGATGTGATGAAATTACAAATATGTTAACTAGCGTGTGACTTCATACAGCACCACAGTTTCACAAAATCCTAGTGGAAACAGTGCTGTTGTTTGTTATAATGTTCTTTCATTACGTCATCCATGAGCCCCTTCGGATTTGACTGCCAACAGAGGGAAAGACAACAACTCTCATCCCCAAGCTTCTTCCCAGCATCATCTAGCTACGCCTTATTGTTTGTGACCTATAGCTGTGAAAATTACATATTGTACTCGTAAATGATGCATGTTTGGCGCTATATAAAACATTAGAGGATACAGCACTAAAAGATTATCACCAGAAATGGTAAAATGGAACGCTCTTTTTTCCTGGTGTTCTGCTTTGTGAATAAGTCATGGCTGAAGGCCGTTGTAGGACACGAAGCAGAGTGCTTGCAACCCCTTCAGCAGAGACTTATCCATAATACAACTCTAGCCTCGATTACCTTTTATAAAACTGTTAATACACAATTCAAATATTAATCCCCTCAAAATTACTGATGTAACTTTAATGAATAGGCATGTGAGTGCACATGGTTAAGAATCAAATTCAGCAGGAATCGACAAGTGTGCACGTGCTGACGGTGGCATGTCAGCAGTCCAGTAAGTGGGCAGCAGCGGGCCGTTTGCCTGTGTATGTATGCTGATAGAAGACTCCCATGGGACAAGTGCAGCTGGCCTTAGCCCAGATCCGCTGCCTTGTCTATTCACTTTTAATTTTTCTTCTCTCATCTAGCAGTTTTTGCGCTCCCTCCTATGATTTATTACACTGGCTTGACCGTTCATGTTCCTCTACAAGCTGAATTCAAAAGCCAACAGGAAACTCCACAGGAAACAAGGAATTTTAAGAGGAAGAGGCAACCACTGTGGCAACCGGCAGCAATAGGAAGAGGCTTATAGCCTTAATGACTGACACAAGGCCACTGAAGATGCACACAAGCATGTGGCCAAGAGCGGAAATTATGAGTTTATTTTAAGTGTTTTGGTGTGTGAAGGATATCAGATTAATGAAACCATATTATCATGCCCAAGGGACAGGGTTTGGCTGGTACTAAAGTCCCTGCAGTTAGGTGCCAAAAGAATGCTTTCTCAGTCAATGGTCATTGAAAAGTCGCTGTGCATTCAAAGAATAAAACGTTTTCTGTCACAGCTCAGCATAGTCACTGGTGGGACTATGAATGTTCATGTAGTGCCACCAGCCAATCAGCACTAGCTACTTACATGCAACTAAATGATCCACTTGTAATCTGATTGATGGCTCAATCGTCCAGAATTTTTACATGCATTTAAAATGTGTTTTTTCCCCAAGATTTGAAAGTGGAAGAATGTTGTTTAGCTGTTGATTTTTAGGCTATGCAAGGTTATTCAAGCTAGTTTTTGAATGGCCATTGAACTGGTTTTGTTATGCAAAACTGGCAACCCTAGCTTTGCACTTGCACAGAAGTTCTGTTCGGAATATCATTTACATGTATATGTAAATGCATTTTCTAATAGTATTGCAACATTTTGGGGACATTTAAACAGCACTACAGTTATATCTGGCCTGATATGAAAGGTGTGTGTGTGTTTGTTTTCTTGATCACCCTACATCACCATGTCATCAACATAGTCAAACAGATTTGAAGTATTTTAAATGACAAACGAAGAGAAACTAATTTAGAAATCAATACTAGGGCGTTCAAAAGGAAGTCCTGACCCTTCAAATTACTCTGACTTATTGAATATTGATCCACTGATTTGAAGTAGAGTTTCAGATATGGTTGCCATGACAGCATGTGACCATTAATAGACATGTCAGAGTTTAAAGGTCATACTGGTGGATCAGTTTCCAGCCTTTAGTAAAGCTCCAGGCTTTGGGTTCTTCCCTACTCACAGGACCGAAATGACATATGGACCCCAAACTATTGACAAGGCTTTTGGTATGTTGTTCAGTCAAGCTGTCTTCCAGCTGGGTGTGATTAGAAGAAAATCAGCAGAGGGTTTAGCCAAACAGAACACATTCTTCCAGGATCGCATGGTTGTTTTCTGACAGCTCGTCAAAATCAAACAAGCCAACATGCAGCTCAATCACATTAACTTCAACGATCGAACTCATCACTAACCCCATAGCTCTCAAATTTATTTCAAATTTGTCATATCAAAACATCTTGCCAAGTTTTATGTCTAAAGCAATTATGCAAGACAAATTCACATGACATGCGTTGTAGCTGGAAGTTGTTTTTTGAATTCAAGAAACACACCTCTCTGAAGTTAACGCTGTGGTTAAGAAAAGCTCTAAATATTTTCACGTTATATTTAACACAGCAGTTATAACCCGCTTGTAATAGTTTAAAGCTTTTAGTTTTCTTAAAAATGGCAGTTGCTAACATGGTTTTTTAATGCAGCTAAAGATGTTGTCGGGGACATTAAACATGATCACACTGACAAATTGGCACAAATCTCAAACAATGTGGAAGGAGATTCAATCATGAAGTTACTTATCCAAAAACCTGTTTTTAATCACATTTATTACATGGCTCGTTGGAATGCTTGATTCTGATTGGCTTATTTTTTGTGATTACCGGCTGCATGTACATGATCCCTTATAGAACATTGTTCTTGGAGGTTTGTTTGTGATGACATTGATGTTGAGCCATTCTGGTGTATTTGGTTTTATAGCCTCATGTTAGTTTTTTATTTATAGTGATTTGTATTTAGTGTTCATTTTCATAAATGATGTGTTCATGTGTGAAGGTTGACAAAACGTGTTGGTATCACTAATGTGTTTTCACCATCTAAAAGCCTAAAAAACTTGTAATTTTTGTTGAGGGAACCAGTGTGCTGCTAACCTCTGGGATCGCATCTAAAATACAGCATCCCTGCAGCACTCTTTTTTGAGAGCAATGACTTTTTGTAATATCGAGTAATCAAGCAAAAGTTACAATTTGCTTCCTGCCTGTCAAATCCTGGCCCTCCCAGTGTGAACACCTATTTGGGATAGCCCAAAATGGTCACCCAGTAGTCACCCAACAGCAAACTCATGAAAAAGTGAGGTTGATTTACAGAGAACAAATTTGTCTCATTGACACTCCCTCTACAGAGAACTTCACAGCACTTTTTCAACCAGCATGAGTCACTTTCATATTTTCATTCCACACCTCTATTCTTGACTCCTCAGTTGCAAGGCGACGTCTCTCAGCTGGGACCTCACAGTTGCTGGATAAAAAGAAACAGCACAGCGCATGTGTTAAATCCACATAGACTTTATTCACAATCATTTCATTGTTTCACACGCTTTCATCTGCTCTTTCTAAATTGTCTCAAGATAACTCCAGTTGGCCCTCAGGGCCAGTGGGAGACAACTGCGAGACATGCATGAGCCTGAGAAAGGACAGGTACAGACAAACATAAAACATAGCACATAAAACATAGTCAAACAATCAGAGTAACAATACCCAGCTAAAAGTTGGTGTAGAAAAAAATTGTCAAAATCAAGCTTTTCTCTAAATCTAATCATGGACAAAAGTGTGTAAGTCTTAGGTGCAAGTGGAGAATCGGGGATAGAATTCAGGGTTTAATTTAATTTTACAGTCCTTATCTATTAAAATTCTGGTAACTATATGCACATAAAATGGGTTAGGTTCAGGGCTGAAACTGAATTACATTACCTGTTACTTAGGAAGTACATAGTACGTCAACGTTGCCCACATGATTTTGACTGACTGGCGCAAGGTGGCGTCACGTGTGAATTAGCATATTCATGACATCGCATCATAATACTTGCATTTACTATCTAAACTGTTACACACACTATGGTACTTCCGGTAATAAATCTTAATGACCAATAAAGCTGTTTTTGTTTACATATTTTCTTTGTCAGTCATCTGGCATAAAAGAATAATTACAGACAATGGTTCATGTTCCTATGTCCAGTCAGTAACTCGACAGGTTCATTCATTCATTCACTCACAAGTAAGCTGTGGTTTGTAATGTGGTGTTTCTCCCTGCCGCTCACTGAATAACAGAGCAGACACCAATAAAGAGAGACGATCCTGTGTCAGGAAAGCAAGATCTCACGGGGCAGTACCGGTGACATTGTTCCACTGATTGAAATAATTTTTTTTTCGAAATGATTCCATGCGCTTTTTCTGAAGAAAACATTTGGTAAACACTGCAACACTGGTTTATACGCCTTTGTGTCCCCGCAACGAGCTAGTGCAGCAAATAACCAATGCAGCAAAACATCGCAAAATAGACATCGCTATGTTTTTATGAAAAGTTTCCAACATTCGGTTCATTTTGAAACTATGGCGGACTGTTGCGGGTCGCCATAGCCTATGTAACAAATGGGAAAGACTGTCCTTCGCTGTAATATAGCCAATAGACCCATAAAGCACACATGTATGGCAAACCTATCATCAGCCTCGCACATAACACCATTTGTCAAATTCTTTTGCTTCTGATCGAATCTCTACCAGAACTGTATGGTGTGACCTTGTCTTTTTATAGTCTCTCTCTCGCTCTCTCTCTCTCTCTCTCTCTCTCTATCTCTCTCTCTCTCTCTCTCTCTCTCTCTCTCTCTCGCGCTATCTCTCTCGCGCTCTCTCTCTATCTCTCTCTGGATGATAATTAGAATGCTGGCAGGCTGGTCATTTCTCACCTCCTTTTCATACACACACATATACACACATACAGTCTGCTGTTTAACAAGCTACCCACTACTGTCTCTATGGGACATAAATTATAAACTTCAGTTACCTTTACATATTTGGGGATGATTGCATTTCATGGACTGTAGCTGTTTGAACTCTCTCTATTTCTGTCTCTGTGGAGATTTTCGGCTCATCTCCAAACATCTCTATCCTTAAAGGTGAACTTTTTCAATATTTTCTCCTATTTCGGCTTAATATAACTTTATGTAAGCCATTGGTCAGCCAGTTGATTGAATTAAAAAAGTGAGAATTTGTATCACTTTCAGACCGATTAGACTGTTTTTCAGCCAGATCTCATGGAAATTTGTAACTACTTTATGAAGTGGGCAATTTGTATTAATTTGTACCATGTGAGTAGTGAGTATAAAAATATCCATTCTTTGATTTTAAAGAAACAATATTGGTGAAATCCCTGAATAGATTCTTAATGGGCATGCCTCACAGAATGTTATCTGTATTTCTCCTCATATCCAGAGGATGGAACTATTATTAGACTTGAATTTTGAAATCTGTTTTTTTTCTTCATGATTTCACATTTACTGTTTTAAATTTTTGACAGTAATGTTTGGTCACTCAAAGTAAAAGTAAAGTCATTCAAAACAATTGTGTGGGCTCCACTATTAAATTGAATGTGTATTTCATTAATTTAGTTCAGCAGGGGGTTTTTAGTTACAAGCAATATATTTAAATATGGATTCCATATGGAAAACTAATATTTTAAATGAAGTATAACTTATTGATATTATGTCGAATCTAAATTGAATCTAATCTAAATTGAATCGAACCATATAAATAAGAATCAAAATGGTCTCGAACCCAGCCGAAAATAAATAGTTACGCATTTGTTTGCACATCTCAACCAGCCCAGCAAAGTCAATTTAACCAATAGTCTGAGTTAGACTGAAGATATTATATGTTTGTCAGGCCAATGGCAGCATGGGGAGGAGAAACCTGTTTGGAAACAAGCATTGAATGTTTTATTACTGCTGCAAGGTTTCTAGCTTGGGTTATTGCTGAAAATCTAGCAGATAATGTTTCATCAGACAGAAACACATGCCCGCACACACAAACAGTGTGAAAAAACGTTGTGCTGTTTTGCATGGTTTTTTTTGTGGAGGCTGATGAAAATCCATTTTCTGTAAGATGCTTTAGGCTCATATAACTGAATCATTTTATTGGCAGTCCATGTGCACGCATACAGTTTCTCATGCCTGAACATTTCTCATTTACTTTCAGTTGAAGAAACATGCGGCTTTTTGACAATGTGTCCTCACTATCCCTCCAAATTAAGACACACTAGATCACACATGGCTGGATGACATTTAAGGAAGAACATATTTAAGGCAAGGCCATTCAACTGTGTCACACTTGCTCCTGGCTATTTAGAAAAGTGGGATTCTACACAA